>NC_080185.1:79829012-81029012 GCF_950295315.1 Erinaceus europaeus | reverse complement strand
AAGGAAGAAAGGATGACAAGACTGAGAAAAAGGAAAAAAAAATAAAGAAAAAAGAAAAAGAACAGTAATAAAACAGCAGTGAAAGGAAAGAGTTTTTTATTTAAAAAATTATTTAATTAGATATGGGGGGAGGGTTGACTACTTAGAAAGAAAAATGGCCAGAGGTTTCAGAAGGGACTAGACTTAGAATGAATGATACTCCCTGGTGGGACAGGAATCTTGGTAAAGAAAGAAGCTCAGCAGGGGAGCCTGCTAGGAGCTGGTCCCCAGGGACTGGTTATGGGGGGGGGGGAAGGGGGAGGAAATGAGCTTTGGAGATAATAATTTTAAAGAAAAATTTTTTTCTCTTTTTTTCTACTCTATTTTTTAACCCAAATTAAGTTATAGTCACCTCCTTGGTGTCACCGCTAGGACCTCTTATTGACTGGCCTACTAAAGGCAGAAAATCCTACCGTTTCCAGAGGATGTGGTCAGGGCTCAAGCCACTAGCAGCTTCTCATTCTGCCATCTTCCGGGAACTCCTGTTATTCAACTTTTACATTCACTGGTCTCTCCAGTATACGTTCCTTACTAGGTCTGTAAAGTCATTCCACAGTTTCTACACTGATAAGAATTGTTTTTCTAAGGCCAGTGATTTTATATGTGCAAAAATTGTTATCGATTTGAATGCATCTAAGCATTGTTGACATCAGTAAGTTCTCAGTACCAAGTGGAGTTTTTCATATACTTAGATAATTAGAATTTAAGATAAAAAGTTGAAGTACTTACTCATGTTCCTTACATTTATAGAATATTCAGAGTTATGGGTTCACTTGTATATCATGGAATTGTGATCCCTACAATTATTTAGGTATATTTACTTATATATTAACACAAGATGGAGCTATATAGAGAGAAAACAGAACATAACTCCAGCCCTCGTAGTGCAGAGGCTCACACCTGAGAGCTATTATATTGAACCACTAGCCTCTGCATCATGTCTCAGATTGCATCTCTCTCTCTAATCTTTAGTAAAGTTTATGCTCAAAAGATTGATTTCCATTGCGAATATTTTCATGTGTTTGAAAATTAGTGGAACATCTGAAAGCTTTATGAATTTCTTGGGATTTCATTTCACTGTGAATTCTTTCATGTCTACAATGAGGACCAGAAAAACAGAATGTTTTCAACACTGCTTACATTTATCAAATTTCCATTCTGAGTTACTTCATGTTGACAAAGATGATTGGCTTGAATCAATGTTTTGCTGTTTACTTTCCCTGATTTTCTCTCCACTGTGAGATCTTTCAAATCTCCAAAGAAAATTGACTTAAATGAATGTTTAACTGCATTGTTTACATTCATGAGGTTTATTTCTCTCCAATGTGAGTTCTATCTTGTAACTGAAGACAACTAGGATCCATGAATGCTTTACTTCATTGTTTATATTCATAAGGGTTCTCTGCACTGTGAGTTCTTTCATGTCTCTGAAAATGACTGGAACAACTGAATGTTTTACTATACTGTTTACATTCATAGAGTTTCTCTCCACTGTGAATTCTTTCATGTGCCTGAAGACTACTGGAACAACTGAATGTTTTACTACATAATTTACATTCATAGGGTTTCTCTCCACTGTGAATTCTTTCATGTGTTCGAAGAGTACTGGAACAACTGAATGTTTTACTACACTGTTTAAATTCATAGGTTTTTTCTCCACTGTGAGTTCGTTCATGTTGCTGAAGATAACATGGTCTCCCACATGTTTTACTACACAGTTTACATTCGTAGGGTTTCTCTCCACTGTAAATTCTTTCATGTGTTCGAATTCTACTGGAACAACTGAACTTTTTACTACATAATTTACATACATAGGGTTTCTCTTCACTGTGAGTTTGCTCATGTATATGAAGATAACCAGCTTGACTAAATGTTTTTCTACATTGTTTACATTTATGGGGTTTCTCTCCACTGTGAATTATTTCATGTTGTTGAAGATGAATAGAATAAGTGAATAATTTGTTGTATACTTCACATTCTTGAGATTTTCTACCATTCTGAATTTTTTTGCCCTCAGATATTTTCATTGTGGTATTACTTTGTTTACTCCCATGCAACTTATGCTGCTCTTTGGTGGAAAGTTCTTGTATTTTTTTTCTATTGAAACAAAGTTCCTCAAGTTTTCACACAGCACATCTCTGTAGAGTTTCTTCTCTGAAGGATTCAGTAGTGCCCACTCCTCTTGAGTGAATATCACAGTTACATCTTCATAGGTCACTGAGCCCTAAGAAACTGCCATCTCTTCCTCTTTCCCTGAATGTCTTTCAGGCCAGAAAAAGAAAGAAAAGTCTCAGCAATGGCTTGAGACTCTATTTAAATCTAGCAGCACAGCCTCTTCACTGGATAATATGGCCCCTGAGGCTTCTAAGTTCCAGGTTCAGTCCCTCTCACCACCAGAAGCCAGAGCTGAGCACTTCCCATTGGCTGCCCAGACACTGGGCTCCCTGAAGACTCCTCTCCAAGTCCAAATCGTGAAAGCGAGGGTGAGCTGAGAAGTAAGTGAGGACCCCAGAAGTGAGGTTATTAGTGCCGCTTTCATATTCTTTATCCCTCTGGGAGTATGGATCCAGGATCAGTATGGGGTGCAGATGGTGTAAAGTCTGGCTTCTGTTATTGCTTCCCTGTTATTCACTTTTTAATGAAAGTGTAATCAGGGTTCTCAGACTTGGTTTATGGTGGCTCTGGGTATTGAACACCAGAACTCCAAAGCTCAGACATGTAAGTCATTTTTCATAACTGTTATGCTAACTTCCCAGTCCCCAGTGATATTTTACAAGGATTAGTTCCACTTGGTCTCCATGGAGTATATGCTTAATATGTTGTTGGATGAGATTTTTCCAACATTTTGTAAAAAATCATTGCATCAATGTTTATCAAATGTAGATGTCTTTTTTTTTTTTTTTGTAAAGTTCCTTCCTGCTTTGGGTATCAGAGTAATGTAAACCTCATAGGATATTTCTGGAAGTGATTCACACACCAACTTTCTAAAATAGTTTGAGGATATAAATTGTTATGGAACTCATTAATAAAGATGGACTTGGGATTTTGTTCTCGGGTATATTTTTGATTACTGTTTCAATTCCTGCATTATGACTATTCAAATTATCAACTTCTGTTTACTTCAAACCTGACATTTAGTATGACTCTAAGAATAAGAAGCTATCCATTTTATTTAGTCTGTTCAATTTTTGTGCATAGATATACTTATAATAAATATTCATAATATTCTTATATTATCCTTTGACTTCTGTGTCATACATTTTAATTTTCCTCTTTTATTCATGATTAAATTTTATACACAATATTTACACACTTTCTCCATATTTGGCAGCTCCTCTTTTCCCTGATCCAGCTTTCTAGCACTTTTTCCAACCATGATATCCTCTCCCCAGACAATAACCTGGGTCCTGCATATCAGATGTCAGGCTCAAGCAAAAACTGTTAAAGTCATGGGCCCTTTGGAACATACGTTAAATAGACCTACTAGATATTTCCAAAACAGAGATCCCAAATCTTCATCTGCAATATTCCAGCCTTTAGGTTCATGATTAGTCAACAATTTGTATGGTTTTATATGTTAACTCTTTTTCAGCTACCAGGTTCCAGATGCTAACATGAGGCCAACTGGATTTCCTTGGAATGATGACCTCACCAATGTGTCCTGGAGCTCTGCTTGCTCAGATCCCCGTCCCACTAGGGAAAGAGAGAAACAGGCTGTAAGTATGGGTCGACCTGTCAACACCTATGTTCAGCGGGGAAGCAATTACAGAAGCCAGATCTTCCACCTTCTGCACCCCATGGTGACCCTGGGTTCATAATCCCATGGGGTTAAAGAATAGAAAAGCTATCAGGGGAGGGGATGGGATATGGAGCTCTGGTGGTGGGGATCTCTCATCCTATGGTCTTGTCAGTGTTCCCATTTTATAAATAAATTGTTTTTTAAACTTAGTTTATTATATTTTTATTTAATGAATAGAGATACTCAGAAATCGAGAACGGAGCAGTGGTAGGGAGAAAGACAGAGAGACTCCTGCAGCACTGCTTCAATACTTATGAAACTTTACTCCTAAAGGTGGGGACCATGGGCACTGTACTATGTGCGCTCAACGAGGTGCGTCACCACCTGGCCCCCTAAATATTTTAAGTTCTCTTTTGATTTTTTAAATGGCAAGTGTAATTCAGATGCATGTTGTATAGTCTTCATATTTGGAGGGGAATATTACTTTCTTGTGTGTGAACTTCTTACATTCATGTTCAGAAAAAATGTTTTCAATAACCATATAATTATTAATGTTGTCTTTGTGTTCCAACCCAGTTCTTAAGAATATTCCATTGGCATAGCTATTTACAAGATACTGGGTACTATACAGCAAACCCTAACAAAAGGACTTTTCAAAGTTAAACCAATTACCAAATAATGTGATGATAACATTAACTATCTATTGTTTTTTTGAACCCTAAGACAGCAGGAACCTCACATCTCCACTATAGAGCCTATATTTCCCCCAGTCCTGGAACCTTAGGATAGGGCCCACTTTCCCGCATGCCTCTCCCAATCCACATCAAATAATATTGCATCTGCCGATCGCAACCTAATCAACGCAACGATTGCCACCTCAACATGCTGCAGCTCAAACTGTGTCCAGAGACTTCAGGTGTGGAATGACAACCGTTCAGCTTCATTACTTGGGTGAGACCTTTCCTTTCATAGCATTCTCTAATTCCATCCCAGGTGAATCACTTTCTAACAAAGTCCTAAAACCTAGGTATATATCAGGTTCTGTGAGAGAGAGCATATGTTCACACATATCCATAAACTAGTGCAAAATATATACCTGAAAGCCGAAGTACAGTAGAATTTTCAGTGAGTACCCCCCCAACACTTCCTCTCCACTATTCCAACCTTTGGGTCCATGATTGCTCTACAATTTGTTTGGCTTTATATGTTAACTCTCTTTTCAGCCACCAGGTTCCAGATGCCATCAAGATGCCGGCCAAGCTTCCCTGGACTGAAGACCCCACCAATGTGTCCTGGAGCTCAGCTTCCCCAGAGACCCACCCTACTAGGGAAAGAGAAAGGCAGACTGGGAGTATGGACCGACCATTCAACGTCCATGTTCAGCGGGGAAGCAATTACAGAAGCCAGACCTTCCACCTTCTGCAACCCAAGACCCTGGGTCCATGCTCCCAGAGGGATAGAGAATGGGAAAGCTATCAGGGGAAGGGATGGGATATGGAGATTGGGTGGTGGGAATTGTGTGGAGTTGTATCCCTTCTACCCTATGGTTTTGTTAATTTATCCTTTCTTAAATAAAAAATAAATTAAAAAAATCAAAGAAACATTCATAAAAAAAGAATATCCCATATGCTTTTGAGAAGTATAAGTGCTAACTCCTTCTGGGATGTAATGTTATATATATATATATATATATATATATATATATATATATATATATATCCACCATATTAATATCATTTATGACTTTAGTTTGTAAAATATATTTTATTTGGTTTAATAAGAGAAACACAGAGAGAAAGATACAAAAGAGGGGGCAAAATGCTGCTCACAATGTCTTAAAGTGATTCTAGGGACTGAACCTAAAACTTTAGGCCTCAGGCATGGAAGTATTTTGCATAATCATTATGGTAGCTCTCCTACCAATCTATGATGATTTCATTTAATATGATCATTTCCTTATTGATTTTTGTCCTGATGATCTATCTCTATGTGTAAGTTATATGTTAAAATTATTGTGTTGCTGTTGCTATCCTTTGAGGACAGCTAGTATTTCTTTTGTATATTTTCATGATCCTGTGTTGTGAGCATATGCATTTTGATTATAATATATCTTCTTGGATTGATTGATCCTCTGTTAAGTATTCAATTTCTATCTCATTACCTTCTCTGCTTCAAAGTCTATATTATCTAATAACAGCATAACTGTTAGTGCCCTCTCCCCGCCACCTTTGCTCTCAATACCTTGTTCAAGCCTGTCACTTGAAATTTCTGTTTGTCTTTTCTTCCTATATAATCTTTGAAAATTATGATTTGTTATAGCAAATTCCTTTAACTTCTTTATTTTTGAGATGACCTTTATTTCTTCCTCGTATCTGAAGGACAATTTGGCAAGGTAGATAATTCATAGCTGGCTGTTCTTTTAATCCTTTGAATATATACTACACCCCCCCTCCTTGCCTTTAGGGTTTTTGATGAAAAATCTAATGAAAATCCATTAGCTCTACCAGTTTATGTCAGGTTCTCCTTTTCTCTAGAAGCCTGAAGTTTTTTTCTTTGCCCATGCTTTCTGATAATTTTGCTATGATGTGTCTTGTTGTCGGTTGTTTTGAATTTAGGAGGGCAGGTATTTTGCTTAGATTCTGGGTTGTCTATGTTTTGACCAGTATCCAGGTGTGGAATACTTTCTGCTTTGATTTCTTTGAATATGTTCTCTGCTTCTTTATCTCCCTCTTTTCATCCTCATGTATCCCAGTAACTCTCACATTTGTCTTTCTGATGGAATCTGCTGTTTCATTTATCCTAAACCTATTCTCTCCAACATCTTTGAATTTACAAATTGTGTTTGTTGTGTCTTCTAACGCTGATATTCTCTCCTCTGAAAGACTGATTATATTTCCTAGGGCTGCTATGTGATCCTTAACTGCATTCAAATCATCATGCTCTGTATTCCCGTTATGCGTTGTTTTCTTGTTAGTTTCAACTTTTCAAGAAACTATGTTTGTTTTTTTTCTTCTGATTTTTTTTCCTCCAGGGTTATCGCTGGGGCTCCCTGCACCACAAATCCACTGCTCCCGAATGCCATTTACCCCACTTTGGTGCTCTCATTGTTACCCTTGTTGTTGTAGTTATTATTATTATTGTAACTGCTGTTGTTGTTGGACAAGACAGAGAAATTGAGAGAGGAGGGGAAGACAGACAGGAGGAGATAAAGATAGACACCTGACGACCTGCTTTACCTTGTGAAGCAACTCCCCTGCAGGTGGGGAGCTGGAGGCTGGAATGGATATCCCTAAGTGCTTGGTGTGCTTTGCACCATGTAAGCTTAACCCACTGCGCTACCATCCCACCCCCTCTTCTGAATTTTTTAACTCCTTGGTGAAATGAATTTTCAGGTCTTGAATGTTTCTGCTTGTTATGGATGAATTCTTTTTTATTTAATAATTTTATTTATTCCCTTTTGTTGTCCTTGTTTTATTGTTGTAGTTATTATTGTCATTGTTGTTGGATAGGACAGAGAGAAATGGAGAGAGGAGGGAAAGACAGAGAGGGGGAGAGAAAGATAGACACCTGCAGACCTGCTTCACCACTTGTGAAGTGACTCCCATGCATGTGGGGAGCTAGAGGCTGGAACTGGGAACCTTACGCTGGTCATCGTGCTTTGTGCCACCTGCGCTTAACCCACTGTGCTACCGCCTGACTGCCTATGGATGGATTCTTAAACTACCCTCATTGTTGTTAAAATTCGGAGGCTCTAGCTGGCCGGGCTAGCTTCACGGGCGGGTAACAGAGATGACCAGAGACATACAGCTGGGCAGGGAAGCTGTATTTCTTTATTCAGGAACAACGATTCACAAACTAAGACAAACTAATCACCAAACAGAACTCTGCTGCCTCTTTCCCCTGTGACGGCGCAAAGCACCCTCTCACTCTGCAACTCTGGAACCCTGGAACTCTCCAACTCTCGAACTCTGGAACCCTCTCGGGGTTCCTTGGGGTGGGGCCAAGCGGGCCCGTGAAATTAGCAGGACTGATCCAATTTTCTTGGCGGGGGAGAGCTAGAACAACCCAATGTAAAGCATACAACAATTCCCCCTTTTCTTTTTAACTAAATGACTACAGTATCAAGGGTGTGGGGTGAACAGAAACCTATATCGTACAGGCATTTAAAAAAAAAAGAAACTGGCACAAACATGGAGAAACATGTAAGCAAGTAACAAGAACCAGTGTGCTGCCAAAGGAAGGCCTGAGGGGGCCGACCATTTTTTGCCTCTGTGGGCAAAACTTTATCAGCTTAAAAAAACATTTCTTGCCTCTGGGGGGCGTACTTGCCTCGACAGGCATTTGCATGGGGGCGGGGAATGACCTAGAGTCTCAAAGACAGCTGGCTGCAATTACTTACTATGAAACAAAACTTCTTATTAGCATAACCACAGCACAATCTAAAATTTATAATAGAGAAGGAATTTGAGACTTTTACATATCAGCAACGTCTTTTTAACCTTTTGTTACACCCATTCAAGATGGAGACACACCCTAGGTGTGCGCAGGAAAGGAAACCTCAGGCATGAGAATAATTAGCATAGCCATTGTGCGATTTACCATTTCTAATAGAGAAGGTAATGGAGAGTTTTACATATCAACAAGTCTATTTAACCTTTTGTTTAGACCAACTTAGTTAAAATATATTGATTGTTAACTAATTTTTACCTCAGACTTTAAATGTAAGTTAATTTTATCTTTATGAGAATTACATTGAAAACCTTTTTCATTTAACTTTGACTAGTAAGAATTTAGCCTTAAAGTTACTGTTTACCAAACTTTAAACATACACATAAACATGGTCATTAATGCATAAGGAGAGAAACCTTTGTTACGAAGACATGTCATTTTAAACACGAATTTAGATATGTACTGTCTTAGTTGTTGGGGGGGTGCATTGTCCAGTGGTGGTCTCTTGGGCAGCTTCACTTCTAGGAATTGCAGGTTGCGATCTCTGTACAAATCTCTGCGTACTCCAGCTTGTCTGCCTTCAGACCGGACCGGCAGCTGGAGATCTCGTGTGCCCAGTTTCGTCAGGGAGCCCGGGGGTCCAGGAGGTCCGGGATCGTTCCAGAATTCATAGCATGAGGGCGGGCGGGCGGGCCAGCCTTGTAGAAGGCATAGGCTGAGGTGCCCAGGGGTGGGGGCCATGATAGGCCGCCGCAGCCCTGCCACATGGCCCTGCCATGTCTGCTGCCTGCTCGCAGTGGCCGAGCAGCGTGGAGGGATCACGCGTCCAGTGCCCTGCACCACATGGTGGAGATCCGGCTCCTGTGGGATGGCCTGCGTGCTGGCATTGGGCTCCTGTGTGGTGGCATCAGGCTCCTGTGTGGTGGCATTGGGCTCCTGCGTGCTGGTGTCAGGCTCCTGTGTGCTGGCATCGGCCTCCTGCGGGCTGCGGGGCTGCAGGGCTGCGGGCGCGGTGCGCGGGGTTGTCTGGGCGCAGCCGGCTGGCTGGCTGTTTAACCAGGTGGAAACAGCAGCTCCACACCTTGCCTCCTGCCCGCTGGCTCCTCCCTCTGGCTGTTCTGAGTTCGGCCGAGCTAGTGGAACCCACAGAGTGGTCCAGAGATAAATGTTCCAGAAACAGCGAAACAGTCTCGTGAAGAAAGGGCAGAGGCCTTTGGAGATATCTTCACAAGCAGAAGAGAAGGCCATAGTACATAGGTAGCCAAATTGTCTTCACTTATCTGAGAGCTGCGCAGGTTAGGTCCACGTCGGCGCCATTTGTTAAAATTCGGAGGCTCTAGCTGGCCGGGCTAGCTTCACGGGCGGGTAACAGAGACGACCAGAGACATACGGCTGGGCAGGGAAGCTGTATTTCTTTATTCAGGAACAACGATTCATAAACTAAGACAAACTAATCACCAAACAGAACTCTGCTGCCTCTTTCCCCCATGACAGCGCCAAGCACCCTCTCACTCTGCAACTCTGGAACCCTGGAACTCTCCAACTCTTGAACTCTCGAACTCTGGAACCCTCTCAGGGTTCCTTGGGGAGGGGCCAAGCGGGCCCGCGAAATTAGCAAGACTGATCCAATTTTCTTGGCGGGGGAGAGCTAGAACAACCCAATGTAAAGCATACAACACCTCACAATGAGTTTTCTATATTCTGTCTCTTTAGTCTTGGAGTTCTGTGTACTTTTTCACTGCAAACCCTTCCATGACTATTGTTTAGCTATGCATCATCTTGAACATAAAGCATAGTTTCCAATGTGGAGCTATCAGGTGGTGCTGTGGCTACAGTGATGGATTTTACTGGTTATATATTGTGTTGGGGAGGATTCTACTGTGTATCAGTGATTTAATTTTGCTCATAGTATATAAAGTCTCACTGCAATGTTTCCGTCTATATCCAGGCTTCTTAGAATTAACTGTGTGAGAACAGTTTTCTTCTCAGTGCTCAAAGAAGAATGGCATACTTTCCTAACCAGCTGGAAAAGTTACTTACCATCTGTTTACTCTCTTGAGTCCTCTCTAGAGATAGACAGGCCACAGGGCTTTAGTTCTTGGTTTGGTTTTTTGCTGACATGCTAGTAAGTTCTAGCAATCCATTCACTATCCTGATATCCTTGAGGTAACAAATTATGTACACAGAAATTCACCATCTCCCAGCATTCAGCAATGTACTCCACTGCATAGCTACCAAGATGGCTTTGGCTATAGCACATATAACTTTATCTGTACTAGGACTCTCTCCCTTTCTCTCTTTTCAACCACTGGCCATGGCTGACTGTATGCACTGGTGGCTACATGTGTATTTTCATAAGTCCTTGCTGTGATTTGTGAAAGTTTTGGGTGATTTGTCATTTGACATTTGTAGTTGTTTGAGAAAGCAACTGTGCAACTACTACTCCTCTGTGATCACATTTCCCAATATCTCTCTTTATGTTTTTTAGAATATCAGGTGAAATGTTTGCTTATAGGTTTATGAGACTTCTCATAAGTAACTTTTATTTTCTTTTTTATTATAATTTATTTAATATTTATCAACAAGACCATTGGATAAAAGGGGTACAATTCCACACAATTCCCACCACCAGAGTTCTGTATTCCATCCCTTCCATTAGAAGCTTATATATATATATACCATAAGATAAGAGGGGTACAACTCCACACAGTTCCGAAGGGAGGATGGACAACATACTCTATGCTACACCTGAGGAAGATGGGTCAATACTGGGGCAGCATGGAATGTTCCTACTCATGACCACAGAATGTGAGCTCAGATCTAGAGGGATGTAGATGTCACACAGGCTCCTAAGCTAATTATGGGCCCCAGATCACACAAATAAATCTATATTTATACAATCAATATATTTATAAATCAATATTTATACACCTTTCCCATATTATGGAGCCACTCTCTTCCCTGATCCAGCTTTCTGGTCCTTTTCCCAACCATGACATCATCTCCCCAGACAATAACTTGGATCTACCTGCATATCAGATTTCAGGCTCTGGCCAAAAAAACAAAAACAAAACACTAGTATACCTGCAGGCCCTTTTAAATATAATTAAATTATACCTACTAGTTATCTGCAAAATGGAGGACTCCCCAACTCTTCATCTATACTATTCCAACCTTTAGGTCCATGATTTATCAACAATTTGTTTGGCTTTGTATGTTAACTCTCTTTTCAGCCACCAGGTTCCAGATGCTAGCAGGATGCAACCAGACTTGCCTGAACAGACAACCCAACCAATGTGCCTTAAAGCTCTGCTTCCCCAGAACCCTTCCCCACTAGGCAAAGAAAGAGACAGGCTGGGAATATGGATCGACCTGTCAATGCCTATTTTCAGTGGAGAAAAAATTACAGAAGTCAGACCTTCCACCTTCTGCATCCCACAATGACCTTGGGTCCATACTCCCAGAGGGCTAAAGAATAGGAAAGCTATCAGGCGATGGGATGGGATACAGAGGTCTGGTGGTGGGAACTGTGCAAAGTTGTACCCCTCTCATCCTATGGTTTAGTCAATGTTTCCTTTTTATAAATAAAAAAAATTAAAAAACTGAATATAAAAATAAAAGGAAAAAACTGAGAAAAACCATAAGATATGAGAGATACAACTCCACATAGTTCTCACCAGGACAACTCCATTTCCCTCCACTAATAACTTTCCTACTCTTTATCCCTCTGAGAGTATTGACCCAGGGTGGAAAATCTGGCTTCTTTAATTGCTTCCCCACTGAACATGGGCTTTGGAAGGTCTAATCATACTCCCAGCCTGTCTCTCTCTTTCCGTAATGAGGCGGGGTTCTGGGGAAGCTGGAGTCCAGGACACATTGGTGGAGTTGTCTGCCCAGGGAAGCCTGTTTGGCATCATGTTAGCAACTGGAACCTTGTGGCTAAAAAAAAAAATAGAGTTAACATATAGAGCCAAATAAAGTATTGACTAATCATGAACCTAAAGGCTGGAATAGTTCAGATAAGATTGGGGGGGGTCTACATTTTGTAGATAGTTAGTAGTCCTATTTTAGCTATATTCCCAAAAGCCCATGACAATACTAGTTTTTTTTTCTTTTCTATAGTTGCTTTCATAGTTCTTTCTCTTTGATTTTTTGACATTTTAACAATTATGTATCTTTATGCATATCTGCTTGGGCTATATTTTGTGCGGAATTCACTGACCACTTTCAATCTGGATTGGGTATATGAGTCATTTCCCATTTTAAGGATGTTCACAACTATTATTTCATTTGAAATAGTTATTAATGATTTATTACTAGTTTTAAAAAAGTATAAGATTATATAATGCAGTTGCACTTTAAATACATCACCACAGTTCTGTGAACCACCTCCCTTTTCCCTCAGTGATAGCTACCATAGTTCTCATGAAGCTTTAAGGACAGTATGGCTTGCCGCCTCCTCCTCCTCCTCCTCCTCCTCCTCCTCCTCCTCCACCTCCTCCTCCTCCTTTTCTTTTTCTTCTACTTCTTCTTCTTCTTCTTCTTCTTCTTCTTCTTCTTCTTCTTCTTCTTCATCTTCTCCTTCTCCTTCTTCTCCTTCCCTTCTCTTCTTCCTACTCCTCTTCCTCCTCCTTCTCCTTCTTCACAATTCCATGTGCGTCATTTAGCTATATGCCACATAAGAGCAAAATTATCTGTCACAACTATTACTTCCTCCTGAAAAAGCAAACTTCTACACCTTTCTCTCTAATTCTGGTACCCATAAAAAGATAATATATTCCTCTTGATATCACTCCAAATGTCATTCCATAGTCTGCATCTTATCCTTATAATTTTCTTTTTCCCCCAAAGCAGCATTGAGCTCTTGCTTATGGTGGTGCGGAGGATTGGACCTAGGACCTCAGAGCCTCATACATGAAAGTCTTTTTGCAAAAGCAATATATTATTTTCTTGGTCCCTTACAATTTACAAACTGTGACCTTGAAAAATTAACTTAAATTCTGAATCTCCATTTTATCATATGTAAAAGAATATATCTTCTAAGTTTAACTCATAGCTTTATTGTTAGGTTTAGATGGAAGATTGAGAATTCTAGAATACCGAATATATTTCATTTTTTCTCTTATTTAATAATGCAATAGTTTATTCATCTACTATTGAACATTGTGGAACTTCCAGGATTTTTGGCCATGGAGTAACAGCGGACATGGAGACAAACCTCCAAAACTATATGGCTGTCTGGGAAAGGAAATAAGTGACATAAAAATATAAAGTTATCAGATTTTCATTAGACTTCTCATGACAAAGTGTAGAGGCAAGAAGAAAGTGAAATTATATATTCAAAATACTAAAAGGCACAAACTTCAGGCCATGAGTATTCTACCCTGCAACATTATCCTTCAATATAAGAGAGAAATAAAGGACTTTTCAAACATACAAAAACTAAAAGAATTTGCCACATCAGCCTCACCTTGCAAGAATTACTAAAAGGAGTCCCACAATAAAAGAAGAAACAAAAGATTACACATTGTAAATGAGCTGATCAACAGTAAAATAATATTTAGAATTTAACATCAACAGAAAAAAAGGAAAGGGGAAGGAATTAATGAAAAGTTGTACTATGCAATGTCAGTAAATCAGCACCAAATTTAAAATACTATTTTAGATGTAATAAATTAGTTATAACACATATGGTAATCACAACACAAAATATGGACTAGGGTCCAGAAGAAAATACAAATGAAATCAATGAAGCTATCATTATAGAAAGCCATCCAAACAAAATTACAGATAAGTAAATGGAAACAGAACAATTTTTAAAAACCTTCAATACAAAACCATTTTTTTAAAATCAAGTAAACCATACATATATGATGCTACAATGAATGGCCGAAATTCTCCTGTCAAAAGACTCAGAGTAGATACATGGAGTAAAGAACAAAATCCATCTAGTCTATACCTCCAGAAAACATATCCAAAGAAAGAAAAAAAGAAGCTTAAGATGAGAGGTTGGAACAATCTGTCCCAAACCAATATTACAGAAATAAGGCAATATCAGCCATTGTGTTATTAAATGAAATAGACTTTCAGGTAAGTAAATTAATTTAATTAGAGATAGTGAGAAAGACTACATAATGATCAAAGGATCAATCCAACAAGAAGATACAAATATCATAAATATATATGCTCCAAACACATGTGAACCCCACATATATAAAGCAAATACTTACTGGAGTCAAGAGATATATTGATAGCAACACAATAACAGCAAGAGATATAGATACACCACTCAGAGCAAGAGACAGTTCACCTGGACAAAAAATAAAGAGGAAAGTAAGGGTCTTAAATGAAACCACTGATGAGGGAGACATATTTATTATAGAATTTTCCATCCCAAAAGTAATGCACATGTACTCTTTTCAAGGATTAAATAAATGTTGTGTCATAAATAAAGCATACAAGAATATTGACTATAAGAATATTGATATCATAAAAAACACTTTTTCTTTTTACTTCTTTTTATTTATAAAAAGGAAACATTGACAAAACCATAGGATAAGAGGGGTACAACTCAACACAATCCACACCATCAGAACTCTACATCTCATACCCTCCTATGATAGCTTTCTTATTCTTTATCCCTCTGGGTGTATGGACCCCAGGTCATTATGAGGTGCAGAAGGTGGAAGTTCTGGCTTCTGTAATTGCTTCCCCACTGAACATGGGCATTGACAGGTCGATCCATAATACCAGCCTGTCTCTCTCTTACCTTAGTGGGGCAGGGTTCTGGGGAAGCAGGGCTCCAGGACACATTGGTGGGTTGTGTGTCCGGGGAAGTCTGGTTGGCATCATTTGTTGCTAGTTTGCTGAGTTCTTTGTATATTTTGGTTATTAGTCTCTTTTCTGAAGTATGGTATGTGAAGATCTTCTCCCATTCTGTGAGGGGTCTCTATGTTTGTGTGACAGCTTCTTTGGCTGTGCAAATGTTTTCTGGTTCCAGATAAATGATTGCAGTTTATGTTCTATCCAATTTTTTCTTTTAACAAGTATGACTTTTATTTTTATTTAATAAAGGAGACAATAACAAAACCATAGAATATGAGGGGTACAGTTCCAAACAATTTCCACAACCTGATATCCATATTCCAACCCCTCCCCTGATAGCCTCCCCCTTCTCTATCTCTCTGGGAGTATGGATCCAGGGTTGTTGTGGGTTGCAGAGGGTGGAAGGTCTGGCTTCTGTAATTGCTTCCCTGCTGAACATGGGTGTTGACTGGTTTATGCATACTCCCAGTCTGCCTCTCTCTTTCCCTAGTAGGGTGGGATTCTGGGAAAGTGGATCTCCAGTACAAACTGATGGTGTCATCTGTCCAGGGATGTCTG
Organism: Erinaceus europaeus; assembly: GCF_950295315.1. Lineage (NCBI taxonomy): Eukaryota > Metazoa > Chordata > Mammalia > Eulipotyphla > Erinaceidae > Erinaceus > Erinaceus europaeus. The sequence goes on along the minus strand of NC_080185.1, from coordinate 81,013,402 downwards.
CTCAGCATCTTGCTGGCATCCAGAACCTGGTGGCTGAAAAGAGAGTTAACATACAAAGCCAAACAAATTGTTGAACAATCAAATTGTTGGACCTAAAGACTGGAATAGTGCAGATGAAGTGTTGGGGGGCAGTCCCTGCATGCTCTTGTGTACTTCTGCTTCAGATATATATTTTCCCCTAGTTTATGGGCACTTGTAAACCTATGCTCTATCTCAGGGGTCCTGGACTATATCTAGGTTTGGGGATTTTATTGGGGAGTGGAACACCTGGAATGGAATTGAGAATACTATGAAAGGAAAGGTCTCACCCAAGTGATGAAGCTGAAGGCTTGTCATTCCACACCTGAAGTCTCTGGTCACAGTCTGAAGTGAAGCATGCTGGGGTGGCACTCATTGAGTTGATTAGGTTGCGATCCACAGATGCAATATTATTTGATTTGAATTGAGAGCAGCATGCAGGAAAGTGGACCCCACCCTAAGGTTCCAGGACTGGGGGAAATATATGCTCTATAGTGGAAATGTGAGGTTCCTGTTGTCTTAGGGTTCAAGAAGACAATGGATAGTTATTGTTAACATCACATTATTTGGTAATTGGGTTAACTTTGGAAAGTCCCTTTGTTAGAGTTTGGGGTATAATACCCAGCATCTTGTATATAGCTGTGCTACCGGTTGCTTCTGTTCTCCCTGGTCTAAACTTTGGAGAGAGTCAACATATCAAAAACAGCCTATGTATTAAAAAGACTCAGTCTATGTTTTAAGAAGTTCTAGATACATGATCAATTTTTCCCCTCGTATTAATTAAATAGTGGTTTGTATGTTTACACTTTACTAGGAATGTACATAAACACCATTCCCACCACCAAAAGACTGTTTGCCACTGCCCCCCAACCCCCACAACCCCGCCATGCCAGGAAGCCCAATGGCCACCCTCCCCTTCACCACAGGGTTTTTACTTTGGTGCCCTGCTCTCGATTTAATCAGATCCTGCTTTTAGTTTCCCTTTCTGTTCTTCTTTCTCAACTTCTGTTGATGAGTGGGGAAATCCCATACTCATCTTTATCTTTCTGACTTAGCTCACTTAACATAATTCCTTCTAGCTCTGTCCAAGATGGGTCAGCAAAGGGGTGTTCATTGTTCTTAATAGCTGCATTGTGTATATGTACCACAGCTTCTCAGCCACTCATCTGCTATTGGGCAGCTGGGTTCCTTCCAGGTTTTAGCTATTATAAATTGTGCTGCTATGAACATAGATGTACACATATCTTTTTGGTTGGGCATTGTGGAATCCTTGGGGTATATCCCCAGGAGAAGAATTACTGAGTCATATGGACGGTCTATGTCTAGCATTTTGAGAGTTCTCCAGACTGCTCTCCACAGAGGCTGGACCAATTTACATTCCCAACAGCAGTGCAAAAGAGTTCCTCTGTCCCCACAGCCTCTCCAACATTTGTTGTTGCCGTCTTTTTTGATGTATGCCATTCTCACAGGAGTGAGGTGCTATCTCAATTTTCTCTTTATTTGCATTTCTCTGACAATCAGCGACCTGGAACAGTTTTCATACGTTTGTTAGCCTTTTGGATCTCATCTGAAGTGAATGTCTTGTTCATATTCTCTGTCCATTTTTGGATGGGTTATTTGCTATTTTGGTGCTAAGTTTGCTGAGCTCTTTGTATATTTTGGTGGTTAGTCTCTTCTCTGATGTTTAGCATGTGAAGATCTTTTCCCATTCTGTGAGGGGTCTCTTTGTTTGTATGATAGTTTTTTGGCTGTGCAAAAGCTTTTCAATTTGATGTAGTCCCATTGGTTTGTTTCTGCTTTAGTCTTTCTTTCAATTGTGTTTGTTTCATCAAAGTTGTCCTTGAGGTTTAGGTGGGAAAGTGTTTCACCAATGTTTTCCTCTACGTATTTGATAGTTTCTGGTCAGACATCCAGGTCTTTGATTGATTTGGAGTTGATTTTTGTTTCTGGTGAGGTAAGGTGTTTCAATTTCATTCTTCTGCATGTTTCAACCCAGTTTTCCCAGCACCATTTATTGAAGAGAGCCTCTTTCTTCCATTTAATACTTTGAGACCCCTTATCAAATATTAGATGTCCATAGGTGTGTATGTTCTATCCTCTTAAAGAAGCTTGATGAGTATCACGTTAAATTTGTATATGGCTCTTGGGACAATATTCATTTTGATGATATTTAAACTTCCAACCCTTGATCATGGGATGTTTTTTACCATTCTTGTTATAATTTTCTATTTCCTTGCATTGTGACTCATAGTTTTCAGTATACAAGTCTTTCACTTCTTTAGTGAGCTTTATTCCTAGGTATTTTATTGATTTTGCTGCAACCATGAATGGGAATGATTTCTGGATGCCTTCTTCTTCAAATTTAGTGTTAGCATAAAGAAATACCACTGACTTTTGTACACTGATTTTGTAGCATGACATCTTACTATATTGCTTCATAACCTCCAGTAGTTTTCTGCAGGATTCTTTAGGTTTTTCTACTTATACTATCATATCATCTGAAAATAGTGAGAGCTTGACTTCTTCCCTTCCTATCTGTATTCCTTGGATTCCTTTCTCTTGCCTGACTGCTATGGCAGGAACTTCCCATACTATGTTGAATAGTAATGGTGGTGGCAGGCAGCCCTGTTCAGTCCCCAATCAGAAGGGAGATGCTTTAAGATTCTGTCCATTGAGTATAATGCTGGCTGTACGTTTGCTATATATGGACTCCAGAAAATTCCCATCTAGTCCCATTTTTTGTAGTGTTTTGATCATGAATGGGTACTGGATTCTGGATTTTGTCAAAGGCTTTCTCTGCATCTATTGAGATAATCATGTGGTTTTTGTTTTTGCTTCTATTGATGTGGTGAATGACACTGATTGTCTTACATATGTTGAACCAGCCTTATATTCCTTGGATAAATCCCATTTGGTCGTGATGAACAATCTTTTTGATATACTGCTATATCCAGTTGGCCAGAATCTTGTTTAATATTTGGGTATCCATGTTCATCAGAGATATTGGTCTGTAGTTTTCCTTTTTTGTTGTGTCCCTATCTGCTTTTGGTATCAGGGTGATGTTGGTTTCATAGAAGGTGGAAGGGAGTGTTCTTGTTTCTTTGATATTTGGAAAAACTTTAGAAGTACAGGTATTAACTGTTTCCTGAAGGTTAGTGAGAATTAGTATGTGAAACCATCTGGTCCAGGACTTTTGTTGTTGGGGAGATTCTTAATATCTGTTTCAATTTCTTTGTCTATGATTGGTGCATTTAGGTTTTGTAGTTTTTCTTGGTTCAGTTTTGGAAGGGCATATGTTTCTAGGAATTCTTCCATTTCTTCAAGATTCTCTGGCATATAATTCTTTATAGAATCTTCACATGATTTTCTGCATTTCTGTGGTGTCGGTTGTGATCACTTCTCTACTTTTTACAATTCAATTTATTTAAATCTACTCTCTTTTTTTTGTTTGTTTGTTTATTGAGTCTGGATAGGGGTTTGCCAATCTAATTTAAATTTTCAAAGAACCAACATTTGACTTCATTGTTCTTTTGTCTGGTTCTCTTATTTTTTATGTTTTTTATTTTTGCTCTAATTTCAGTGATTTCCTTCCTTCTTGTTGCTTTAGGGTCCCTTTGTTCTTTTTCCTCTAAGTCCTTTAAGTGTGAAGTAAGGTCATCTATTTGAGCTTTTTCTTGTTCTCTAATATGAGTTTGTATGGCTATGAGTTTCCCTCTCAATACTGCTTTAGCTATGCCTCTCAATACTGCTTTAGCTGTGTCCCAAATATTTTTGATAATTTGTTTCTTTGTTTCATTTGTTTCCAGGAACATTTGAATTTCTTGCTTGAGTGCCTGTCTGACCCAGCGGTTCTTAAGCAGTATGTTGTTGAGTTTCCAAATTCTGTGACTTTTAGTAATTTTCTGTTTGTTGTTAAAGGTTAGCTTTACCCCACTATGGTCTGAGAAGATACTTGGGATGATTTCAATGCTCTTGAATTTGTTAATGTTGTCTTTGTGGCCTAACATGTGGTCTATCCTTGAGTATGTTATGCGTGGATTTGAGAATAATGTGTATTCCAGTTTTGGGGGGTGAAGAACTCTGAAAATGTCCAGGAGGTCTAGTCTGCCCATCTCTTAGTTTACTTATATTGTTTCTTTGTTTATTCTCTGCTTTGTTGATCTGTCTAGATGTAGGGTTGAAGTCTCCCACTATTATTGTATTTCTACTGATGTATTATTGTAGTTGCTTCAGTAGGTTTTTGATGCATTTATATGAACTCACATGGGGTGCATAGACATTAATAATTGTCAACTCTTCTTGGTTGATTGATCCTCTAATCCTCATGTAGTGCCTTGCCTATCTTTTATTTCTTTACTTAATTTAAAGTCTATGGTGTCAGAGATGAGAAAAGCCATTTCTGCCCTTTTTGTGGTCCATTAACCTGTTGGATATGTGTCCATTCCTTCACTTTAAGCTGTGTTTGCCTTGTTGGGTCAGATGGGATTCTTGCAAGCAGCATATGATTGGGCTGTGTTTTCTGATCCATCCTCCCACTCTGTGCCTTTTAATGGGTGAGTTTAAGCCATTGATAGTTATTGATATTATGGATTTAATGTATCGTAGTGTCATTATTCAACAAATTTTATTTGCTCTGATATATAGCAAGTATTATGGTGATGTTCTTGTTTATAAGAGATCTTTTATAGCCTCTTTCAGGGCAGGCTTGGTGGTGGTTGCTTCCATTAACTGTTGTTTGTCTGATAAGGTTCTGATCCCTCCATAGTTTGAATGAATGTCTACCAGGATATATTATCCTTGGTTAAAACCCTTTTCCATTCAGGGATCTATAGATATCTTGCCATTCTTTTCTGGCTTTTAGAGTTTGAGTGGAGAATTCTGCTGATCATCTTATGGGTTTTCCCTTGTATGTAACTTTTTGTTTTTCTCTTTCAGCCTTTATGACCCTTTCTTTATCCTTGCTTTTTTTCATTGTAACTATGGATTGTCTTGTTGTCTTCAGGTCTGGATTCATTCAGTTTTGGACTCTCTGAGCCTCTTGAATCTTAATGTCCTTTCTGTTGTTTAGGTCTGGAAAACTTCTTCTATAACTTCCTCTATAAAGTTTAATTCTACTTCCTCTCTTTCTTCCTCTGGCAGGCCAATAATAGGAATTTTCCTTCTTTTGAGATCATCCCATATGTCTCTGTTGTTGTTTTCAGTATCTCTCAATATCTTTTTGAGCTATTTTATCTCTTTCTTTGTGTTCTCTAGCCCATCCTCTGTCTGGATAATTCTGCTTTCTGCTTCTGTTAGCCTGCTTTCCCTTACCCTAGCTTCTTTCTTCAGTTCAGTTATAGTATTAGCTGGTTCTGCTAATTGACCTTTTAGTTCAGCTAGTTCACCTTTCAGTTCTCTAATTACCTTAAGGTAGCTTGTTTTTCCTTGAGGGTCTCATCTGCTGTTTCCCTAATTATAATAGTCCTTTCCTCCATAGTTGTCTTCATTTCTGTGATGTTTGGTTTATTATTGCTTGCATACTTCTCTTGTTTATGGTTACTTCTGGCTCATTTGGATTTTCACCTGGGCTCCTGTTGATTCATTGTGGTAGTAGTTTTATTTGCTCTTGATTTAAACATTTTCTTTTTATTGATGTTTTTTTATTTTTCTGTTCTGTTGTTCTTCCGTTATTGTCTTTTGAGTACAAGCCACAATGTATTTAATACTTTTATGGTAAATGTAGTCACCCAACCTCATAAATTACAGCAATAGCAACTTAAGCAAGGATTAATGCAGTGCCCTGCAGCTACAGACAGACTATGACCCACATAGTCAACAACTGCCACCTCTCCATATTCAAAGGAGGTCTCAAAACTTTACATCAGGCTCAACCTGACGCTGTTGACTGGCTACGGAAGAAGGGCAAATGCTAGAAGAAGAAGAAGAATACAGTGCAGCTTATACCAGTTAGCCAAACAACACCTCCAGTCCAATAAAAAAATAGCAACCAAATCTAAAGGAAAAAGAAAGAGAAAGGAAAAAAGGGAAAGCCAGAATAGACGATTATTCAAATCTACTGTCTACTGTAAATTCTAGGCATAGCAAGAGGAGGAAGAGAATTATAGAAGAGAGACACACATACACACAGAGAAAGTGTCCACTCAGAGTCAGATTTCTTCCCCCAAATAATTCATGAACAAGTATCAGTTAATTCAAAATTCAAAAGAAAGAGGAAGGAAGAAAAGAAGACAAGAACAAGAAAAAATACATTAATGAAAGGAAAGATTTTTTTTTTAATTAATTAGGAGGATGGAAAAAGGAGAGTAGAGGGAAGAGGTAGAGAGAAACATTTGGGTTGTTTTTACTGATTCATCTTCCTACTCTGTGCCTTTTAATAGGTGAATTCTGGCCATTGACATTTATTGATATTTTAGATTGAAGATATTTTAATGCCATTATTCTAGACTTTTAGAGTATTTTGATACATTGTATGTTTATGGTGATATGATTGTTTATAGGAGACCTTTCAGAACTTCTTGCAGGGAAGACTTGGTGATAGTTTATTTATTTATTTATTTTTATTTTTTAATATTTTATGTACTTTATTTTAATGAGAGAGATACAGACAGTTTATTTTTTAACTGTTGCTTGTCAAAGAAGGTTTTTATGCATCCATCTAGTCAAATGACAGTCTATCAGGATATAGTAATCTTGGTTCAAAGTCTTTCTCAATGAGTACCTAATATATATCTTGCTTTTATCTTCTGGCATTTAGTGTTTTTGTGGAGAAATCTGCTGCTAATCTTATGGGTTTTCCTCTGTAAGTTACTCTTTTTTTTTTCTTTTGCCACCTTATATCTTATAGTCTTTTATCTACCAAGTTGCTTATGCAACTATGATCTCATTCTGATGTCCCTAAACATATGACCTCGTCAATATATCTTAGAACCTCACTTGTGCAGTGTTCTTCCCTACTAGAGAAAGTCATAGAGAGGCTCAGGCTGTGGATTAACGAGCCAAAATCCATGTCCAGCTGAGAAGCAATTACAGAAGCCAGAACTCTTTCTTTCTGCACTCCCAAATTAATTTTTTCTGGATATTTATTTTACTCTTTGGAACATAATTACATAATATAATTATTTAATTTGTTACTCAAATTGTTCCACTAAGGCTATTTAACTTTTCATATTGATTCTTTTGTCAGGATATTTTGAAAGATTTAGGGTTAGGGTTAGGGTTAGATACAAAGTAGAGAAATGCTGTGCAGATGTCTCCCCAAGGCTCTGCCACTATACACAGAGTATTATGGCAATTTCAGTGCTTTCCTCAACCAATCTTGTCCCGACACGTCACTCCGGGGTGTTAACCTAAAAGGTCTGCCTACTCTCCCTCCCCTCACTCGCTTTCTCTTGCCTGGTGGTGAGGTAGCAGGGAACAGCCATTTTTTTTGGCTGGCTCGTGGCCTGAACCACCCATCTGACCCAACAATAAAGATTTGTGTTCCCTCTGCACTTGTATTCTATATCCATTGCACCCTGCCACTGTGTCAAGCAACACCTGGCACTCAGAGTGGGGCCGACAGGCCCACACTCCCACCGGCCAGCCTGAGGTCCAGAGCTGGAGCCTCCGGGACATACCTACAGCCACCCTGCCAGCAGTGGTGGGCCAGCCTGTCTTTGGGTGACTGTTCATGCAGCTGCCTGAAGAGACGCAGGTCCCCGCTGCAGCCTGAGGATACGTGAGACCCGTCTGACCCTCCCGCCACCCAGACACAGGTAACAGCTGCCTGACTGCGGCCACTGTGGCCATGATTTCCTTCCGTTTTACAAGGAGGTGTCCAAGACACTTTATTTTTTTCTCATGGGACAGGCTCTCTATCTTGGAGACGCTTTACTTGGGGCTGCACCATCGGTTCTCTTGGCTATGTTTGCAACTTTTGGGATATGTTTAAGGCGCCCTTCCAAAAGGTTAAGAGACCTTGAGGCTGAGATACAAGAGTTAAAGTATATGTTCTCAGCATTTAAACACCCTAAGCCTTTTGCAGTTTGCCCCAAGAGTTCTGTTTCGGCAGACATGTGTTCAGTTTCTCCGGCAGCCACTTCTCCAGTGACTTCCACTTCCGTGATTCCTCCCCCCGTTGATACCTCATCATTAAGAGACCTTGAGGCTGAGGTAAAAGAGTTAAAGGATATGTTCTTGGTGCTTAAACACTCTAAGCCTTCTGCAGTTTTCCCCAAGAGTTCTGTTTCGGCAGACACCTGTTCGGTTTCTCTGGCAGCCACTTCTCCAGTGGCTTCCACTTCCGTGACTCCTTATTCAGCTGATACCTCGTCATCAAATGAAGTCCACACCTTCCTAGTAAATGTGGCCCCCAATAAACAAAACCCTCAGGTGTGGCATCCATACTCCTACAAAGTACTAAGATAACTCAGGCAGGCAGTGAAGGAAGACGGCTTTCATGCCCCATGGACCAAGTACATTTTACGAGGCTTTTTCCAACACCTTAATACCCCCCAAGATTGGAGGGACTTAACTCTTGCTGCTCTCCCAGACCTCCTCTACCTGCAATGGGAGGCATGCTTTCATGATGAATGCTCAAAACAATCCCAGAAAAATAGTCACAAACAGCTAGAATGGAATTTTGATGCATTTTTTGCAGCGGGGACGTTTGAAACTGGAATTCAGCAGGCAGAACCCATGTTTAGAGTCAGTTATTTTGAACAGGTATGCATCTGCACAACACAAGCATGGGAGAGGTTAACCCTATCCACAGGAGAGACCTCAGTCCCCATTAACTCCCTTTGCCAAGAAACCGATGAATCCCTACCTAACTTCATTGCCAGGGTGTGGTCAACCTTAGAGAGAAAGATTTATAATCCTGAAGTCTGTTCTCTCTTCATGCGTTCTACTGTCTGGGATGGCATGATTCCAGAATTCCATCAGGCATGCCTCAGTCTTAAACACCAACACCCAGATAATTGGATTTTAGTGACACAGGAACGTAGACCAGACTCTTATGGGGCCCCAATTATGACACAGTTTTATGCAGTCACCCCACATAATCAAAATGGGGCCTGCTTTCAGTGCAGTCACCAAGGGCATTGGAGTAACCAATGCCTAGATAAGCTGTGACCCCACCTCCAGTTAGGACAACCATGCCTCCAGTCAGAGCAACCCTGCCTCCAGTCAGGGCAACCCCACCTTCAGTCAGGGAAACCCTGCCTTCAGTCAGGGAGCCAGAGGCCAAGAACACCTTGTCCTAGATGTCAGAAAGGTTTTCATTGGAGGACAGATTGTTGGTCCAAGTTTCATAAAGATGGCATGCCCATGAATGGTGCAAATTCAGGGACTGAGATTTTGTGGACCACTCCTGTTTTAGAACGAGGTCACCCTACTATGACAGGAAGGATTGGCAATATTCCTTTTAAATATTTGATTGACACAGGGGCAGAAGACAATTTTAAGGCAAGCAGAGGTTCCCCAAAATTGGGAACTCCTCCCAGGACACCGTTCACATGGAGTTGGAGGGTTGACCCAAGCTTTTCTCACAAGAGTGTTGCTCGTGTGGGAAGACCCTGAAGGGACTACGGGACACTTCTGCCCTTTGGTAGCTGATATTAGCACCAGCCTACTGGGCAGAGATATTCTGGAATTTCTTTATGTTAGGCTATCCACAGATGCCTCTGCAGAGGGTAACACCCTCTCCTGCGAGACTAGATCAAATCTGCACCCCTAATACTAACTGCCACTGTACGTAACCAATCTCCCTGCTTAGACTGGCTTTCTAATGAGCCTGTCTGGGTGGAACCGTGGCCTTTGCCTAGGGATAAGCTAGAAATTTTAAAAGAGCTTGTCCGAGAGCAGGTGTCCTTGGGATATATTCGTCATGCCCGAAGCCATGGAATACTCCTGTCTTTGTGATTAAAAAGTGCTCAGGAAAATGGCACCTCCTCCAAGATCTCAGTGCAGTAAATAAAACCATGCAGGTCTGAGGCTCCCCCCAAAGGGTTTTGCCTCTTGCTTCTGCAATTCCCACGGGAATTCCAATCATAGCTATTGATACACAAGACTGTTTTTTCTCTATTCCCTTGCATCAGCAAGATTGTAAACCTTTTTGCCTTCTCTCTTCCTTCTGTTAGTAATGCCAGCCCTGCTGATAGATTTGAATGGGTGGTGCTGCCCCAGGGAATGACCAATAGTCCTACAATTTGTCAAGAGAATGTTAAATCTGCCCTTTTTCCATATATTCATAAAGGCCTCAAGGTTTTTCATTACATGGATGATGTCTTCATATGGGGAGAATTAGCTTCAGATCTCTGTGCCATACGTGATTTTCTCATTCCTGCCTTAAAGAAAAGCAGCCTTGATGTAGCTCCTGAAAAGATACAGCTAATTCCTCCAATATCTTTCTTAGGTTCAGAGATTTCTCTAACACAAATTCATTTCTTAAAACCTAGTGTTACTTTTCCTTCTATCCTTACACTTCTTTGTTTACAAAGTTTTCTTGGAAATTTAAATTGCCTTAGGCAGTATCTTTATCTGCCTAGTAGCTGCCTCCAACCACTTTTTGACCTATTAAAAGGAGACAAACAGCCCTCCTCAAAACGGATGTTAACTCCCGAGTCCTCCTTGGCACTGGAAACGGTTAACCAGGCCCTACAGGACATGCACCTTGTTCGATTCTCCCCCTTTTCTCCAGTTAACCTTCTAATCTTTAACTTCACCCCCACAGTAGTGGGGGCACTGTGGCAGAACCATGGGGTTCTCTAGTGGCTTCACATTCCAGTAGGTAGAGCTCCAAGACTCCTCAATGAGATAGACGTGTTAGCATTCATGGTTCACCAAGGAAGAAACAGGTCTGTGCAGGTCTTAGGGAAAGAACCGGATTTAATTATTCTTCCTTTTTCTCTAACAGATACAGAGTGGCTCATATGCCACCATTCCCGTTTTGCCATAAGCTTCATGGGGTTTCCAGTACAAATAGATAAACATTTTCCTTCTAATAAATTGATAGCTTCTTTACCTCTTTTGCCTCTACTAGTACCTCAACTTTTCTCTCGAGATTCCATTCCTTCTGCTCCTACAGTCTTCACTGATAGTGGAATAAAGGGAGCTGCTGCCCTTATATGTTACCCAGACAAACAATCCCCTAAACCTCTCTTTACTGATCTTCCTGATAATTCCCCTCAGTACAAATAACTTTATGCTGTTTTCCTTGCATTAAAAGCTGTACCAGAATCCTTCAACCTTTTTTCTGACAGTGTGTATACTGTTAACTTACTTCCATGGCTTGCTCGTTCTTATGTGAAAATTGATGACAACCCACTTTCCCCTCTCTTGATTCAAATTGCCTCTACGCTCTGTTCTTGAACCCAACCACTGTATATTCAACACCTTCGTTCCCACAGCCCTCTTCCTGGTTCCCTGTCCAAAGGGAATGCTGCAGCTGACCACCTTGCCTCCACAGGAACTCTCCTAGTCTCTGTGTCTGATCCTGCTGACTTTCATTCCCTAACTCATGTTAATCTTAAAGGCCTTCGAACTCGATTTCCTGATGTTCCTTTACCATAGTTGAAACATATCCTTGCTACATGTTCTTCCTGTGCAAGTCTCATAAAAACACCTGCCATTCAAACTCTTGGGGTTAACCAAAAGGGTTAAAAGCCAATGCTCTTTGGCAAATCTATGTCACCCACATACCAGACTTTGGCAAACAAAAATATGTGTTTGTCTCAATTGATACCTTTTCTAAATTTATGTGGGTGACAGCTCAGACAGGAGAAAGCTCTAAAAAGCTTATAAGCCATGTGGTCTCCTGTTTTGTTGTAATTGGCTTACCTCTTCAACTGAAAATTGACAATACATTTACCAACAAACATACGTTTACCAGCAAACAATTTAAAGATTTTTGTTCCCTGTGGAACATTACTCATACCACAGGCATTCCCTAGAATCTGCAGGGACAAGGCATTGTCGAGAGGGCCCATCAAACCCTTAAAGTTCAATTAAACAAAGATAAAGGAGGAATGTATCCCCCAATATCCAGCTAGCAAAAGCCTTAACTACATTAAATCTCTTTAATATTTACAATAACTCGGACCTACCTCCTATTATCCTTCACTTGCAAACACCATCTACCCTCCCAGCTATTAAGGTCAAATGGAAAGACACACTCGATAAAATTTGGAAAGGGCATGACCCCATATTGCCCATGGGGAGGGGTTTCACATTCGTTTTTCCACAGAATAACTCCAAACCTCCCTGGGTTCCTGCCCGCCATGTCCGACAATACCCTCATGATGGCACTGCTATCCCTGAAGAACAAGAAATACTACAAGAGGACTAGATGCAGGATACATCCCAGGATCCATAATACAACATGGTGGAATCTGGAAAATCTGGCTCACAGAGACCTCTCTCCTACCCCTTCTCTGGATGTCTTATGTTATGACTGGCCAGTTGTGTTTTGTGAGTATGTTGAATGACCAAAAAATTTGTATGACACATCTACTCAGAGTAATTTAAAACTTAATTGACTTTATATAAAAATGCTGGATGCAGCCAAGGTTTCTGGAGATGTCCAGAAACATTCCATATTTTTTTCTTCTCTCTTTTGATTTTTTTATTTATTAGTCTTGGTATATATGTAAAGTGCTTAGTCTTAAACTGTGTGAGTAAAGACAGATCTAAATTTGTTTTTAAAATGATATGTTTTCATAACAAAAGTTTTTCTTCTTCTGTGTGTTAGAACTAAATGTTTATAGGTAAGGTAAAGTCTAAATATTTTACGTGACAATATATCCCCGAAACTAAAATACAAATTATCTATACAGGGTGCTTTTGGAGGGCCCCCAAAAGCACCCTGTAAACTATCTTGTGGAAATTAATCCACAACAAATCTGGCATCAGTCTGACACTGTAAATGTTAAAACTACTGTCACTAACATGTGTTAACTCTCCATGTAACCTGAGTCTGTTTATAGTCCAAAGTAAAATGGTTAAAAAAAAATCAATATATATTTTAACAGAAATTGGTCTGAAGATCCTGCTATAGAGACTGCTACAAGAGGTCATATTACATGACCTTTAAACAATATCATAAAGATACTTAAACTAATTATAATCATCGAGCTATCAATTATAGCAAACCTCTAACTTGTTACAAGTTTTAAATTTTTTCAAAAGTAAGTGATTACAGCTAGCAACCCTACACATGAAGGATCATCTGTTCATATGGTAAGGTATTAAACTATAAAATGTTCCTCCATATACAAATTATGTGAATTAACAACATTCACATATTCTTCTACACTTAACTGGTGTATCTCGTCTTGCCACTATAGGCCCGCCAAATGCCTAGGCTCAAAAAAATAAAGTAAAATAAAATAAATAAGAGAAGATATATCCCCCAATATTCAGTCGGCTAATGCACCAAACCTCTTTTTCTATAAAAAATTCAAATCAGATGCCCTGCTAACCACAGGAGGCAGATTGTTTGTGTTTCTTTCACAGGAATCCTGGGAAAAAACATCTGGACCCCTGCACACTCTGACATCACCCACTAGATGGCACGACTACAGTGGTACATCCCCCAAAACCCTAGATGTCATCTGACGTGATCTAAATAACCTGATTCATAGATTCCAGGGACAGAACATTTTTACTGTCTTTCTGCCCTTCCTGCTTCTGCTTTGCCTGTTACCTATTGCCAGTTCCAGCTCACTGTCTACAGAAAAGCAGAATTCCAGTGGCTGACCTTCCTCATGCAGTGCTTCATCCCCTGCCATTTCTCCCCCTACTTGCCTACCTTGGACTGACACTTCTATTGGATTTGCTGGTTTATCCTTTGGACACTTTACACAGTTTTTACAGCAACTTCCTTCCATTCGTGCTGCTGGATTTTCAAAGACTGACCCTGAGTAGTTCATAGACTTTACAGACTGTTGCCTTGAGGACTATACAATGCCAAATAGACCCTCTGCTTGTTGGGCCATGCCCTCCTGCCTACAGGTCCTGTCCTATGAGGCAGGAAACACCCCCTCATTATGAACCCTTGGCCCCCCTAGAGAGACAGGGAATGTTCCTTTGCACACCAAACCTTCCCTTGATATCACACTGGCCCTTATTTCTCCCCTACTTGTCCCTTCCTGTTTTGTTATATCATTCAGGTTTATTCCCAAAAGGTTTCAGCTCACCTCTACACTACTATTCCTCTGTCACAGATAGTCTTTTACAGACATTGAACCATCTTAATGCGATGACTAGTAAGAAATATAGAGTAAGATGTAGAAATATTGTGAGGAGATGGTTGAGCCTGGCAGAGCTTAACCTATGAGATGAGTCCCTCCAGGTAAGTCTCTCTCTCTAAAGAAGGGTTAAGCACGGGGGGGGGGGGGACACATGAATCTCACAATGTTGGTGGCCATTTAAGCCTTCCCTCCCCCACAAAAACGTTTTACATCTTCCCACCTGAGCATGGCATTCCTTAAAACATTTAAGCCTGCTCCACTCTACATGTCCTTACTGTGTCCGTTAGATTTAAAAGAAAATGGGGGGATGCTGTGAAGATGTCTCCCTAAGGCTCTGCCACTATACACAGAGTATTATGGTACTTTCAGTGCTTTCCCCAACCAATCTTGTCCCGACATGTCACTCGTCACTCTGGGGTGTTGACCTAAAAAGTCTGCCTACTCTCATTCCTCTCGCTCGCTCTCTCTTGCCCGGTGGTGAGGTAGCAGGGAACAGCTATTTTTTTGGCTGGCTCCGTGGCCTGAACCACCCATCTGACCCAACAATAAAGATTTGTGTTCCCTCTGTGCTTGTAGTCTCTCTCCATCACACCCTGCCACTGCATGAAGCGACAGAGAAAGATAGAAACAGAGCTTCACGCAAGGGTGGAGATTAAATTTATGGCCAAAATAATAATTTTTTCTATACTCCAAGAGGGGGAAGTATTAGGGGAAGATGACCAAAGGACTCTGAAGCCCAATATCACCAGAACTTTTCTGACAAAAAAAAACTTTACTTTTGCATCATTACTCAGAGGAAAAAGATTCTGGAGAACACCCAAGTAAGTCAGGTACTGGTTCTATTATCTCAGAGTAAAGAGGAAAAAGAAAGAACAGCTGTGGGATTATTTTACTTATGAATGAAATACAGAGAATTGAAATACATGAACTTGAAAAAATATATATATAGCCATATCTATAATTGTGGGTGAACTGTGGTGATTACCACTAATGGTAGCGGTGTGGGATTATAACACTAATATTTTACAATCTTGTACATCTCTAATAATTCATTAATAAAGAAAATGTAAAAATTAAGTTACAAAACTAAATAAACAAATATAATATTTAAGTTACTCTAATTATGAGTGGAAAATCAATGTTTGATACATAAAGAATAATCTTGATAAATGAAGGAAAAAGAAAATAGTATGCTTACTTTTTTCTATTGATAATTTCTCTGAGGATAAGCATAAAGAGCTACAAGAAAAGGTCAGTCATTCACTGAAAGTTTTTATTTTATTTAGTACATGTAGGTGGCATGTAAATGTAACATGGTAGTCAAAATAGAATAAACACTGGGAGGAGGCAGAGTCAAGATGGCAGCATGAAGACAGCAACCAGTTATATTCTTCAAAAAAACTGACTCAAATCTTGGGAATTATAAGCAAGAACAGGGTTTTTTAGCTTGTAGGAGATAAACTATAGAGGAGGGGATAAAGAGGAACCGTGGGCTGAATGTTATAACTCATCTACAGACCAGAAAATTGAGCTCAAAGGGCAAAGGAAAGACAAAATCTTGAGTCTCCCAGCCCTCAAACACCCATCCTCCAGGCTAGAGGTGGGCTGTTTGGGGAAATAGGGGAGATAGAAAGATGCCCACAATTGGAGTTAAGCTCATTAAGCCAGACTACAAAACTGAGTCTTTTGTCAGAACTCAGTGGGCTGGCATCTAAAATTGTCTCAATGGATTTCAGCTAAGAACATTACAAAGGGATAGTCTGGGTAGATTAGGGCATTTGTTTCCCAGTTTGACTTGACTTAGAGGATATCTATTTGTTATTGTGTTAGTTCATTAGCTTGTTAATTTACTGTTGCCTGTTGGCTGAGGGTTCTTAGTGATTTTGCCTGTGGAAGGCATCTGTGGTCTTGCCTCTATTTCTTTTTCTTTTTTTTTTTTTTCTTTCTTCTCTCTCTCTGATTTGACCAGACATTCCTCTCACTTTTGTTATGGTTATTGTGTTAGATGGTGGAATTTTGGTTCTCTTTTAGGGAAGTGTTTGGCTTGATTTTTTTAAGTTTGTTTTTGTTATTGATTTTTTTTTTCATTTCCTCTCTGGTTTGAACAATTCTTAACTTTCTTGTTGTTATTGTGGTTGTATTTGGTGAGGTTTGCTATTTCATGTGGGAGAGGAGTTTGGTGTGATGTGGTTTTGTCTTCTTCTCCTCCCCCCTCCTTTTTCTCTCATCTTTTTCTCTGGCTTAATGAAGCTTTTGCATTTGCTTTCATTGTAGTTGTTTCATTGGCTGCTGGTGTACTGTGTTCTATTCAGTGGGAGGCATTTAGTTTGGTAGGGCTGGGGTTTTTTTGTTTGTTATTGTTTCTTTTTCTTTTTCTCCTTTTCTTCCTTTCTATGTTATTCATTTAATCTTTTCCTTCTCTCTAATTTTATTAAATTCTCTGATATTTGTGATTTCATTTTTTTAAATATTTATTTATTTATTTAATTTATTTATTCCCTTTTGTTGCCCTTGTTGTTTTATTGTTGTAGTTATTATTGTTGTTGTCGTTGTTGGATAGGACAGAGAGAAATGGAGAGAGGAGGGGAAGACAGAGAGGAGGAGAGAAAGATAGACACCTGCAGACCTGCTTCACCACCTGTGAAGCGACTCCCCTGCAGGTGGGGAGCCGGGATTCGAACCGGGATCCTTATGCCGGTCCTTGTGCTTTGTGCCACCTGTGCTTAACCCACTGCGCTACAGCCCGACTCCCGTGATTTCATTTTTGAGAGGACTTTGACTTTGTGTGGCTTTCCCTCTCAGACACAATAACTTAAAAGCAATAACCAGGACACAGAACTATAAAAACTACAAAAAACCTCAAATAAATAAATTGTAAGTTATAAGGGAGATATGACAACAGATACCACAGAAATCAAAAATATCATAGGAAGTTTCTATGAACAACTATATACCACCAAGATAGAGAACCTAGAAGAGACAGAAGAATTCCTAGAGACATACACCCTTCCAAAACTGAACCAGGAGGAATTACAAAATCTAAAGGGACTAATCACAGAAAAGTAATTGAAACATTTATTAATAACCTTACCAAAAATAAAATTACAGGACCAAATGGCTTTACAGATGAATTCTACCAACTCTTCAGGAAACAGTTAATGCCATTATTTTTAAAGCTCTTCCAAAAGAGTGAAAACACAGGAATACTCCCTTCCACCTTCTATGAAGCCAACATGGCCCTGATACCAAAAGGAGATAGAGACACAACAAAGAGAAAACTATAAACCAGTATCTCTGATGAACATAGGTGCTAAAATATTAACAAGATCTTAGCAAACTGGATACAGCAGTATATTCAAAAATTGTTCATCAAGACCAAGTAGGATTTGTCCTAGGAATGCAACTCCTAGTTCATTGCATATAAGTGAATCAATGTGATTCACCACATCAACAAAAGTAAGAACAGAAACCATATGATTAGGGAATCCAGCCGTAGCACAGCTTTGCACATGGCACAAAGCGCAAGGACCACTAAAGATCCTGGTTCAAGCCTCCGGCTCCCCACCTGCAGAGAAATCGCTTCACAGGTGGATAAGCAGTTCTGCAGGTGCCTATCTTTCTCTGCCCCCTCTGTCTTCCCCTCCTCTCTCCATTTCTCTCTGTTCTACCTAACAATGACGACATCAATAACAACTACAACAACAATGACAAACAACAAGGGCAACAAAAGGGAAAATAAATATTTTTTTAAAAAATTTTAAACCCACATGATTATTTCAATAGATGTAGAGAAAGCTGTTGACAAAATCCAACATCCATTTATGGTAAAAACACTACAAAAATGGGAGTAGATGGAAAATTCCTTAAGATAGTGGAGTCCCTGTGAAAACAAACAAAAATCAACTCCAACGGGATCTTGACCTGGATGTTAGACCTGAAATTATCAAATATATAGAGAAAAATATTGGTGGAACACATTACCATCTAAAGCTCAAGTGTATCTTTGATGATACAAACACAAAAACAAATCAGTGGGTCTAAATCAAATTGAAAAGCTTCTGCACAGTAAATGGAACAATTACCCAAACAAAGAGACTCCTCACAGAACAGGAGAAGATCTTTACATGATATATATCAAACTAGAGGCTAATTTCCAAAATATAGAAAGAGCTCACCAAAATTTAGCAACAAAAAAAGCAAATGGCCCATTTCAAGAGAAGAGAGAGGATATGAACAGAATATTCACTAAAGAAGATACAAATGGTCAATAGAGATATGAAAAATTGCCTAAGTCACTGATTTTCAGATAAATGCAAATAAGGACAACAATGAGATACCATTCACCCCTGTGAGAATATCATACATCAAAAAGGACAGCAGCAACAAATGCTGGAGAGGTTGTGAAGACAAAGGATCCCTCCCACACTGCTGGAGCAACTCCTATTTACTGCAGTCTGGAGAACCCTCACAAGGCTAGAAATGAACCTTCCTTAAGACACAACAATTGCTTTCCTAGAGATGTATCCTAAGGATTCAACAACAGTCATCCAAAAAGATATGTCTACACCTATGTCCATAGCAGCACAATTTATAATAACCCAAATTTGGAAGCAAGACATGAATGGCTGAGAAAGGTATGGTATATATACACAATGGAATACTCATCAGCTCTTGAAAATAATAAGCACACCTTTTCTGACCCACTTTGTATGTAGCTAGAAAGAATTATGTTAAGTGATATAAGTCAGAAAGGGAAAGACCAATATAGGATGATCCAACTCATAAACAAAAGTTAGAAAGAATAACAGAAATGGAATCACAAAGCAAGATCTGACTGAGATTGGAGTATTGTACTTAAGTAAAAAAACTCTTGAGGGTGAGTGAGATTAGATTATCAGCTGTTACTATGGGGGATGGAGGTAGAGACACAGAACTTTGGTGGCTGGAATGGTGTTATTACATTCCTATTAACTTATAGTCTTATAAATCACTAATCAATATGAGAGGGGAAATAGGTTGAATGTCTATAAAATATGAGTAATAATAGTATTTCCATAGGATTGTTGTGAATACTAGATGAGCTAATTACATAAAGTATTTATGAAAACATGCATGCACTAAATGCATTTAGTTATAAATAGTTTATATGAGGTCTTAAAATGTATGATTCACACAAAAATAATATATAATATACATTACATATTATTGTAGTTTATTGCGTAAACCTTCCTGATGAAAGGATTACAAACATTTTTCTCCTATACACTTCATTTCAGCCTGATCATTGTATATAAAATATATTATTTTTATTTATAATGCTGCTATTCTTGGTTTGCTATCTATAACAGAGGATGTTTTAAAACAGCTTTGCAGAACAGTTTTTCTGGACACAAACTTAATACTTAATTGTATTTTGTGCTGTGTAAATATCAAGTTTCCAAGGAATGATCATGATAGATAAGAGACCAACTGGTTATTGCTGTTAATATCTGATAACTATGAACTTGCTGTAATCTATGTATTAATATTATTCAATAACAAAAATAACCAGAATTTGTTTTCTTTGCAATTTACAAAAAGTTGATTAGTTTTGGTATGTTATAAAATACTACTTTTTTGTGACTCATTATAAGAATTCACACAAACTTGAATCATTTTGGTAAATTAAGTAAAAATTTCAACTGACACATTTTAGATTTAGGATTCCTTCTTTTTCTTCTTTTTTTCTTTTTTATTTCTTTATTGGGGGAATAATGGTTTACATTTGACAGTAAAATACAATATTTTGAACATATATAACACTTCCACATCACAATACAACCCTTCCTAGGTCCTCCTCTGCCATCATGTTCCAGGACCTGAACTCCACCACCACCACCATAACCTTTGAGTCTTTTACACTGGTGTAGTACACCAACAAGAATTTGTTCTAATAACGCTATTTGGTATTTTGCTGATTGACATTTCAATTCAGTTAAAATTAAAGAAATGTTGCTCACAAATGGATGAATTATATTACAAGGAATTAATTGTTCCAGTTATGAGTATAATTTATGGATGGCAGTATTTTCTTAAGTCATTTTGAAACAGGTCACATTTTGACTGGGGTAGCATGTAATCGAAGAAAATAGCAGTTGTAAAAATAAATTGTAGAAATTCACTTATTTTAAGTCCTAAGCTCTACCCTCTTGTGATTTCACTATTACACATGCAGAGAAACCGTTGCCAGGAAATTGTACTCACATGAAATTATTCTCATTTTAAGACGGAATTATTCCAATCTGAGATAAAGTTTTTATTCAGTTTCAAATACTGTGTATCTCAGTCAAAAGACAGAGAACCACAAGTTTAAGAGGATTAAAATACTGGATGGAAAAAGAACTTTGACAAAAGAGAACACTGGGCCTATATTTCTCTAAATGAACAGCTTCATGATTTTGACATGTCATTTCAGGCTTAAGAATCTCAGGGCAATATTCTGTATAACAGATGTAATAATGCCTCCTTTGCTCAACCTCAAATGTGCTATGAAAACTGACTGAGAAATAATATGGAGTTATTCTTTGTGACTCCTATTTCCTTTGCAAGGGTCACTGTTGACATGACCTAAAGCTTCAGAAATACTATGGGGATAGGATTATGCTGTTATTATTGTGTTAACTCCAAAGAAATAACATGGATGTGATGGCAGTGGTTCAGTGATTCACATCTTCTAGCTTTGAATTGGTAATGTTCTGCTACTTTGAGTGTCAGCAGTGATGTTTAGTAGATCTTTCATTACACTTAGATTACCCGAGAACTCTATCTTTAAAAGTTTATAGATGAGAACATCTGGTGTGAACTCCAAAAATAAGCAGCTTTCAACTTGGGATTCTCCAAAGAGGGTGACTGGGAGTGCTATCCATTGTGGGAAGAACTTGTTTCTCTCTCCCTAACCCTCCAATCTTCCTTTTTCTCTCCTCCTAGGAATTAAAAAAAATCAATTTTCTTTCACTGCTCTTTTTCCTTTTTCTTTGTTCTTCCTTCTTTTGCATGCTGAATTCACTGGCACTCGTTTGTAAAATATTTTGTGGAAGAAATCTGACTCATAGTGGAATCTTTTTCTCTCTCTCTTTCTCTTTCTCTCTGTGTGTGTTTTCTACTTTCTTTTGTCCCCTTGCTGTCTATAGAATTTTTAGTGAACAGAGGATTTACATAATTGTCTATTCATGCATTGCCTTTCTTCTTTTCTCTTTTTTTCTTTTTCTTTTGGTTATATTATTTTTTTCTAGGACTAGAGACATTGTTTGGCTAACTGGTATTGGCCAAACTGCATCAACCTTTGCTTCAGTTGCTTTTGTAGTAATTTCTGAGGTTTGTAAATGAATTTGTGAAAAGTCTTTAGTATAACGTGGCTTGTACTCAAAACACAACTGAAGAACAACAGAACAGAAAAATACAGACCACATCAATAAAATTTGGAAACTCAGCAGCATGTTGCTTAATAACTGCTGGTCAAAGAGGCACTCACACAAGAAATTCAAATGTCGCTGGAAATAAATGATAATGAAGACTCAAACTATCCAAGTATTTGGGACACAGCTAAAGCAGTACTTAGAGGGAAACTCATAGCCATACAATAACACATTACAGAACAAGAAGTTCAAATAAATGACCTTACTGCACACCTTAATGACTTAGAATAAGAGGAACAAAGAATCCTTAAAGCAACCAGAAGTACGGAAATCACTAAAATTAGAGCTGAAGTAAACATAGAAAATAAGAGAACCACACAAAAGGTTAATGAAGACAAATGTTGGTTCTTCGACAAATTAAATAAAATTGACAAACTGCTAGAGAGACTCACACAAAAAATGAGAAGACTCAAATAAATATAATTGTAAATGATAGAGGAGATATAACTGCTGAAATCCAGAAATCATGAGAAACTTTTACGAAGAACTATACACCACCAAGCTAGACAGCCTGGAAGAAATGGAAGAATTCCTAGACGTACACTCTTCCAAAACTGAACCAAAAGGAACTACAAAACCTAAATGGACTAATCACAAGCAAAGAAATAGAAACAGTTATTAAGAATCTTCCCAACAAAAGAAGTCCTGACCAGGTGGCTTTACAAACAATTTCTACAAAACATTCAGGAAACAGTTGATACCTATACTTCTAAAGCTCTTCCAAAGATCAATGAAACAGGAGTACTCCCTTCCACCTTCTATGAAGCCAACAAGACCTGGAAAGGGACACAAACCAAAAGGAAAAGTACGGGCCAATATCTCTGATGAACATAGATGCCAATATATTGAAAAAGATCCGAGTCGACTGAAAACAGCAGTATAACAAAAAGATTTTTCATCATAGCAAGTGGGGTTTATCCCAGGAATGCAAGGTTGGTTCAATAAACATAAGTCAATCAGTGTAATTCACCACACCAATAAAAGCAAAACCAAAAACCACATGATTATCTTAATAGATGAAGAGAAAGCCTTTGACAAAATCCAACACCCATTCATGTTCAAAACACTACAAAAAATGGGACTAGATGGGAAATTCCTCAAGATAGTGGAGTCCCTATATTGCAAACCTAAAGCCAACATAATACTCAATGGACAGAAGCTGAAAGCATTCCCCCTCAGACTGGGGACTAGAGAGGGTTATCCATTATCACCATTAATTCTGAACATAGTATTGAAAACTATTGCCATAGCAATCAGGCAAGAGAAATGAATCAAAGAATACAGATTGGAAGGGAAGAAGTCAAGCTCTATTTGCAAATGACATGAAACTATACATAGAAAAATCTAAAGAATCCAGTAGAAAACTACTGGATGTTATAAGGTAATATAGTGTCAGGCTACAAAATCAATGTACGCAAATCAGTAGTATTTCTTTATGCTGAAAGTAAATCCAAAGAAGAGGATATCAAGAATTCACTCCCATTCACTGTCGCAGCAAAATCAATAAAATACCTAGGAATAAACCTGACCAAAGAAGTGAAAGATTTGTAAACTTAAAACTGAGTTACTATTCAAGGAAGTAGAAAATGATATCATGAAAAGGAAAGACATCCCAAGCTCAAGGATTGGAAGAACTGGTAATCATCAAAATGAATAATCTTCACAGAGCCATATACAAAATTAATGTGATACCCATCAAATTTCCACCAAGCTTTTAGAGAATAGAACAAAATTGCTATCATTTGTATGGAATGAGAAAACACCTGGAAATGCCAAAACTATCTTGAGGAAAAGAAACTGAAATGGAGGCATCACACTCCCAGATCTCATGCTATATTATAAGGCCATCATAATCAAAACAGCCTAGTACTAGAAAAAAAATAGGCACACAGACCAGTGGAACAGAATTGAAAGCCCAGAACTAAACCTCCACACCTATGGACATCTAATCTTTGATAAGGGGGCCCAAAGTATTAAATGGAGGAAGGAGGATCTCCTCAATAAATGGTGCTGGGAAAAATAGATTGAAACATGCAGAATAATGAAACTGAGCCACTTTATCTAACCAGAAACAAAAAGTCAACTCCAAATGGATCAAGGACCTGGAGATAGACCAGAAACTATCAAATACTTAAAGAAAAACATTGATGGAACACTTTCCCACCTAAACCTCAAGGATATCTGCCGGACTAGCTTCGAGGGTGGGAGACAGATGACCAGGGACTCATGGCTGAGTTGGGAAGCAGTGCAATGTTTATTCAGAAATAAATCTGCATTTATAGTTTCCAGGAAGTAAGTGATAGGTTGGAAAACAGGATGTGACTAGGAGAGGGGGTGGAGCGAAAGAGAGTGCAAACCAGTGGGGATTAAAAGGTGGAAAACAGGGTTTGACTAGGAGAGGTGGAGGAAAAAAAAAGAGTGCGAACCAGTGGGGATTAAACCAGCGCCCTGCAGGCAGGGTGGGTCTCAGGTAAAACAGTGATTATGTAAATAGACCACAGTGTTAAGCAATGCAAGCAAACCTAATGTGTGATCAAAACAGAATGTCTTAGAAGCAGAATTAGAAGCAGACCAATATTTCCCCCTTTCTTTTTAACTAATGGTCATAGTATCAGGAGTGTGGGTTGAACAGAAACCTATATCGTGCAGGCATTTTCAAAAGAACTGACATAAAGGGACAAGTAGGAGAGCAGCAAGAACCAGTGTGATGGCAAGGGGAGGCCTGAAGGGGCGTTTCCTGCCTC
The DNA here is from genome assembly GCF_950295315.1 of Erinaceus europaeus. Taxonomy (NCBI): domain Eukaryota; kingdom Metazoa; phylum Chordata; class Mammalia; order Eulipotyphla; family Erinaceidae; genus Erinaceus; species Erinaceus europaeus. The sequence goes on along the minus strand of NC_080185.1, from coordinate 80,988,958 downwards.
AATTGGCAGGGCCTAGCGTGTGAAGGGGTGTTTCCTGCCTCTGGGGGCACCTCTTGCCCCTGGAGGTGTTTCATGCCTCAAAGGGTGTTTCCTGCCTCTGGGGGCATCTCTTGCCTCTGGGGGCATTTCATGCCTCAAAGGCATTTCCTGCCTCTGGGGGCAGGGCCTAGTAAGGAGGGGGGTTTCCTGCCTCTGGGGACAGGGCCTGCAGGTGAGGGGGCGTGGCCTATAGATTCCCAAGGCAGCTGGCTGCAAAGTCCGTGGACTGCTGTGATCAATCTTTGAGAAACCAGCAGCGTAAAGGGAAGCTGCTGTAAAGCGTGTAAAGTGTCCAAGAGGTGTACCAGTAAGTCCAATAGAAGTGTCAGTCTGATGACCATGGAAGAAATGCTAGGGGATGAAACACTGCACGTCTGTCTCGATGGGGAAGGTCAGTCACCAGAATTCTGCTTTTCTGTAGAGAATGATCTTTGGAGTCTTTGAATCTGTTTCTTCAGTTTGTGCCTGGTCACATCATTGGTCACATCATTGGTGTGTTGTAGTCATGCCATCTTGTGGGCGATGTCAGAGGACAGGGGTCCAAATGGATTTCCAGGGATTCTATATGAGCAGATGCTTTTTCATGTGAAGACTTGACAACTGTAATTCACTTACTTGTGAAACAAAACATGTAGCAGAAGTTTACTATAATTGAAAACTCAATTATAATTGGTTTAACTACCTTTATAATTTAGGAATTCCTTTCTAGTATGATTTCAAGGTTGTTTACACAGTATAAACTCAATAAAATGTGGAAAGGTAAATAGAAGAACCATGGTTAGAAGCCTCAAGCATGAGAATCATTAGCATAACCATTGTGCTATCTACCCCGCCCATACTCATACAGTTTTCAGGATTAAACGTTTCACATATATACCAAGAAGTAAAAAAAAAAAATCAAAAGAGAAAAAGAAATATTTTTTGGACTGTTTCTGGATGTCTCTTAGAAATCATGGCTCCGTCCAGCTTTTTTTTTTTTTTTTTTGTAAAGTCAATTAAGTTTCAGAATACTCAGAGCAAAATGGGACATAGAAAAATTCAGTTATTCAAATCACTCTCTTACTAAATGCAACTGAAAGCAGACAGCAAACTTAAGATATTCAGAGAGAACAACAAGGAGGGAAGTGAGAGAAAAGTGGTAGGTAGTTTTTTGTTTTGTTTTCCACCTTGAACCAGATTATTTATATCTCACTATGTCTCATCATAGGTCCCCGGAGGGTGTCCTAGTCTAAAAAGCTCCTCAAAATTCCATTTAGGGTGCTTCTTACGGTTCCTGTGGGATTGCTGCAGGCACCCATTTTTAAAAACAGAAGGTCTTAGAAGCAGAATTAGAAGCAGACCAACAGACATCTTTGATGAAACAAACCCAACTGCAAGGAAGACTAAAACAGAAACATATTAATGGGACTACATCAAATTAAAAAGCTTCTATACACCTAAGGAAACCATCAGACAAACAAAGAGACCCCTTACAGAATGGGAGAAGATCATCACATGTCGTACATCAGACAAGAGACTAATAACCAAAGTATACAAAGAGCTCAACAAACTTAGTAAAAAGAAAACAAACATACAGACAAACACACAAACAAAAACCCCACAAATGACCCCATCCAAAAATGGGCAGAGGATATGAACAGAACATTCACTACAGAAGAGATCTCAAAGGCTAAAAAGTAAATAAAAAATTGCTCCAGGTCATTGATGTTCAGAGAAATGCAAATAAAGATAACATTGAAATACCATATCACCCCTTTGAGAATGGCATACATCAAAAAGGACAGCAGCAACAAATGTTGGAGAGGTTGTAGGGACAAAGGAACCCTTCTGTTCTGCTGGTGGGAATGAAAATTTGTCCCACCTCTGTGGAGAGCAGCCTGGAGGACACACACAAGGCTAGACTTGGACCTTCCATATAATCCATTAATTCTCTCCTAGGGATATACTCCAAGGATTCCATAATGCCCAATCAAAAATATATTGTTGGTATGCTTCTAGATTCTGCTTTTGAGACCTTCTGTTTTTATCATCAAATTGGGTTTGCTTGTGTTGCTTGCGATGTGTTCTGTTTGCATGTCCACTCTTGGCTGGGCACCCCCCTGCCTCCAGGACATTGGTTTGGTCTCCCCCCACCCACCTCCGGGCCATTCAGTTTAGTCCTCACTGTTTCGTGCTTTTTCCTTCTCCCCACCCCCTATCTTATGTATTTCCTTTGTTTCTGACTCTTCCTCCTCAAGAGGGAGGCAGGACAGATTTGTGTCGTGATTAGGTTGCTGGACTGCATCCCCACTCTTGAATAAAGATTGAACTGCATTCTCAGCTCAGCCATGAGTCCCTGGTTGTCTCTGTCTCCCGCCCATGAAGCAAGCCCAGCAAGATATGTTTACACCTATGTTCATAGAAGCACAATCTGTGCTAGCTAAAACCTGGAAGGAACCCAGGTTCCCAACAACAGATGAGTGGCTGAGAAAGTTGTGGTATATATACACAATGGAATACTATGCAGCTATTAATAACAATGTACCCACCTTCTCTGACCCATCTTGGATGGAGCTAGAAGGAATTATGTTAAGTGAGCTAAGTCAGAAAGATAAAGATGAATATGGGATGATCCCCCTCATCAGCAGAAGCTGAGAAAGACGAACAGAAAGGGAAATGAAAAGCAGGATTTGACTGAATTCGTATTCATAATACGAGTAGGGAGGCAAAGTTAAAATCTCTGGATGAGGGTGGATGTTTGGCTTCACTGGGGCGAGTATGGGATAGGACACAGTCTTTTGGTGGTGGCAATGGTGTTTATTTACACTCCTATTAACTTGTAATCATATAAATCACTATTTAATGAATATGAGAGGGGGAAATTGATTGAATGTCTCAAACTATTTAATGCACAGACCATAGGCTGAGTCTTTGGAAAATTAACTCTCTTAAATGCTTAGACCAAGAAGAACAGATACAAATAGTGGCATTACTCTATAAGACACAACTATATACAAATAATGTCAAAGGACATAAATTATGGTAATGCTGTATATGTTACACAAATCCTAACAAAGGGATTTTCAAAGTTAATCCAATTGCCAAATAATTTTCATGAGATAGTAATAACTATCTATTGCCTTCTTAAACCCTAAGAGCGTAAGAACCTCCAGTCTCCTCTATAGAGCCTATATCTCCCCCAGTCATGGAACTTCTAGGGTGGGACTCACTTTCCCCCATACTTCTTTCAGTTCATACCAAATCATATTGTATCTGCTGATCCCAACCTAATCAACTGAATGAGTACCACCTCAGAGCCCATATTTCCTCCAGACCTGGAACCTGTAGGGTGGGGCTCACTTTCCTCCATGCTTCTCTCAGTTCATTGAAATAATATTGTATTTGCTGATTCCAACCTAAACAACACAGTCAGTTCCACCTTAGCATGTTCACTTCAGACTGTTTCTAGAGACATCAGGCATAAATTAGGGCAAAACATATACCTGAAAGTAAAGTGCACAATAGTCTGCAGTGAGTCAGTATATGCAGCAGGCAAGTAGAAAGACCAAAAATACACCTTAAAGTTCACAATGAAATATTGTTTACTTAGACTTAGATAACCTCCTCATGTTCTTCCTATTATACTTCTTTAACTCACTCCAAAGCTAACCTTATCAAAGCAAGGACTTCAAAAGCTAAATAAGGGCAAGAGGCTGGCATACTTTAATGATAAATTTTTAGTCACTATCAGGCCACCCCATCAGCTGGGGCCCTATCGGGGAGTCCTGAGTTTCCCAAACAGACATGATGGGCATAGACCTCAAATAAACCTCTCTCTTCATTGTCACTGGTCATTTCCATCATAAACAACACAATAGACCTCTTTGTGTACCTCCATGGGACCTTTCCCTCACCATGGATCAAAAACTGTAGAGAATGTTCAATCCTCAGAAAGGAAGCTGAACAACATACTCTATGTTCCACCTGAGTAAGATGGGTCCTGAAATTGGGGCAACTTAGAACATTCCTACTCATAACCAGAGAATGTGAGCTCATATCTACAGGAATGCAGAGGTCACATGGGCTCCTCAGCTGAATATGGTCCCCTGATCAGATCAAATCAATGGCATTTACAACTAACAATATTTATACACCTTTCCCATATTTGGGAGCTACTCTCTTCCCTGATCTTTTTTCCAGCCATAATATCATCACCCCAGCCCAAAACTTGGTTCCACCTGCATATCAGATATCAGGGTTAGAAAAAAAATAACAAAAAAACTAGTATAGCCATGGGCCCTTTGAAATATAACTAAAATAGGCCTATAAATTGGAGACCCCCAATTCTTCATATGAACTATTCCATCCTTTAGGTTCATGATTAGTCAACAATTTGTTTGGCTTTATATGTTAACTCTTTTTTTAAGCCACCAGGTTTCAGTTGTTATCATGATGCCAACTGGACTTCCCTGGGCAGATGACCTATCAATATGTCTTATAATTATGCTTCCCTAGAGCCCACAGCACTAGGGAAAAAGAAAGACATGCCGGGAATATGGATTGACCTATCAGTGCCCATGTCATCGGGGAAGCAATTACAGAAGCCAGACCTTCCACCTTCTGCACCCCATAATGACCCTGGACCAATTCTACCAGAGGGTTAAAGAATAGGAAAGCTGGGATTTGGGCAGTAGCTCAGCGGGTTAAGCACAGATGGTGCGAAGTGCAAGACCTGCCTAATGATACCAGTTCGAGCCCCAGCTCCCCACCTGCAGGGGAGTCGCTTCACAGGTGGTGAAGCAGGTCTGAAGGTGTCTATCCTTCTCTCCCCATCTCTGTCTGCCCCTCCTCTCTCCATTTATCTTTGTTCTAACAACGACGACATCAGTATCAACAATAATAACTATAGCAATAATAAAAAACAAGAGCAACAAAAGGGAAAATAAATATTAAAAAAATGAATAGGAAAGCTATCAGTGGAGTGGATGGGATATGGAGTTCTGGTGGTGGGAATTGTGTGGAGTTGTACCACTCTTTGGTTTTTTCAGTGTTTCTGCTTTATAAATAAAATTTTTTTTAAAGTTTACAGATGAGTGTTTTTCAGATGCATATCCTGGTAAAATTATGAACCTTATTCATGTCAACACTGTACTATAAACCCTCAACTCTGTAATAAAAGGAAATATATTAATATATATACACATATATGTATGTGTGTATATATAGATATATTCCCTCACTGATTCTTTTATTTTTATTTGATAGGACAGAGAGAGATTGATTAAGGAAGATAGAGAGCTATAATCCTTTTTCATCAAGCCCAGGTCCTTGCTCATGATACTGTGCATATTCAACTGGGTGTGCCACCACCTATTCCCCGACTGATTCTTATTTTCCTTTTTGGTAGCTATTGATTCCCTCTACAGTACCCAACAGAAAATACATATGACCCAAGATTTGCTATATGTTATCATCTAAATAAAATGTTTTCAGCAACAGATAGTGTCAAGGACTTTATAGAGTACAATGAAATAAGGTCTCTGTTCAGGAGAAAGGAGAAATATGGATAGTGAATCAGAAAAATATTGCTGAAATGATTTCCAAGTGTTGGTCTATGTTTTATGTGTTGGCAAAAATTTAAAGTCTATACTTTAAATGTGGTACATTAAATTTCTATACACATTTTAAAAAGTGAACAGATAGCATTTTCCAGATTATATGAAAATTACTTGTTTCTTAATGCCTGAAAAATAATATATGATTCTATATCAAGCATAATAGTTTTCTAGGTCAAACTCTGCTAGGATATTGTTATCTTCAAAATGGGAGTAATAACAAGTAAATTTAGTTTTGTTGGACAGTTCTGCAGGGATTTGAAATAATATATTGCAACATTATGTTAAATAATTATTATATGCATATAATTCTTATTGCACATCATTTTACATTATCTAAAAATATATTTGCGAGAGAAAGAGAGAGATAGTGACCAACAAGAGTACTTCTCAGCTCTGATAATATGCAATGCCAGAGACTGAATCTGGAAGCTAAAGCTTGCTGTGATTTACTGCTGAGCTATTTCCCTCATTATTATCATTAAAAAATATAAAAGGCAAACAAAAGTAAAAGATTAATATCCTTGAAAAATATTTGGTATTCTTCATCAAATGTAAAAATTGTATATTAAATACTTTGTTCTACCATAGATTCAATGCTACTCTTCATCTAATGTTTTATTAGAGAGGAAAAATGAGACTTGATGGTAAGAAATCAGTTGCTTCATGAAAAAAAAAACAAAATTTATTGGCAATTGCCTTATATCTTCTATCACCTGTCTCACCTTAGACAAAGAACTTTATATATCTGAGATTCTGTTTTCCCCTCTGCAAAATTTCAGTAATCTATATCCACATTGTATCTTATACAAAGGTTAACAATTATCAATATCCTGTATTTATAGTGTACCACAGTGCACTAAAAATGAATTAATATTGTTAACTGTAAAATAGCAGAGCTTAGGGTAAACTCATACCATTTTTATAGCAAGCTTGTATTTTTACATGTAAATGTATGTTATACAATTATCCATATAAAAATCTAACATTATATGCCTATATTTTAGTTAAATGGAGTATTTAGAGTTCATAGTTCCAGTGCTTGGCACATAAGATAAATGCCATGCATTTGTAGAAGAAATTAAAAAAAAAAACAATAAAATGAAATGGACATAATGGAGGATGCTTCCTACTGGACGATTTTGTATTTATGCTATATATCCAGAGGTGATAGATACTTTAAAAGATATCATGTGTGCAAAAATTATGAATAATAAATTCAGAAACACTTCCAAGAGAACTCAATATTTGACCTATGTTTTGAGAGATATTTTGAATTTAGTCATGAAGGAACAGTTAGCTGAGAGATAATATTTCACTGACAACTCAAAGTTAGATAGACTTTAGAGGAGGATATATTTAGAGTGAACTCAGTAATATTGATGTAGATTAAAAGATAGGATGTTATCAGAAGACTAAGACAGGGAAGGCAAAGCAGAGAAATGGAGGGTTTAAATATGATAGACGTAAAAAGCTAATCAATGGGAGTCCGGTGGTTGTGCAGTGGGTTAAGCGCATGTAGTACAAAATGCAAGAACCAGCATAAGGATCTCAGTTCGAACCAGGCTCCTCATCTTAGGGGAGTTGCTTCACAAGCGGTGAAGCAGGTCTGCAGGGGTCTATCTTTCTCTCCCTCTCTCTGTCTTCCCCTCCTCTCTCTATTTCTCTCTGTCCCAACCAACAACAATGACATCAATTACAACAATAAAGCAACAAGGGAAACAAAAAGGAATAAATATTAAAAAAATAAATAGTCAGTATTAATAATAATAACAGTAGAGTCACTTCATAAGCAGTGAAGCAGGTCTGCAGGTGCCTATCTTTCTCTGCCCCCTCTGTCTCCCCTCCCCTCTCCATTTCTCTCTGTCCTATCTAACAATGACGACATCAATAAAAACAACAATAATAACTACAGCAATAAAACAACAAGGGCAACAAAAATGAATAAATAAATGTTTTAAAAAGTTAAAAAAAAAAAAAAGCTAAGCAATGGGAATGGGGTGGGCGGGAGCACCCATGGATAAACTAACATATTACCATGCACAAGGACCCGGATTCCTGCCCCAACTCCCCACCTGCAAGGCAGAGGCTTCAGGAGCTGTGAAGCAGGTCTGCAGGTGTCTTTCTCCCTCCCTCACAATCGTCCCATTCCCTCTTCACTTTCTTTCTGTCCTATCAAATAAAATAGAAAGAAAAGGAAATGAATTAATCCAGGAGCCATGGATCTGTTGTGCTGGAACTGAGCCCCAACAACAAATCTGGTGGCAATAAGGAAAAAAAAGCAATAAGCAATGGAACTAGACATGAACCTGCAGGTCAGAAGTTGCAGATTTCCAACCCACAAACTAATTCTAGTCTACAGACATAGTTTTGTGGACTGAAATCTACTAGCTTGAATTATGTCTTTAAACCAATTAATTAGTTGACTACAATTTACATTAGTTGACTACATTTACAAATTTTAGGAGGCATTATTTTAAAGCCAGTAATTCTGTTCTTAAATATACTGGAACATTTGTAACAACAAGACCATATTCCTGCCTGACCACAACCAGTTAGAATTGTATAATAGCCATCCTCTTAGATATAACATTTGTCTAACTTAGATGAAACTATATCTTCTACACTGTGTAGTTTTTTCTCTCTAGTATCAGTTTCTTCCCATCTGATTTTATTCTTAGGCATTTGGATTTGAAGCTAGAGCAAGGATGTTATCAGGTTATATGTTCAGAATTTAAACTATTATTGTAATTTTGGAGAAGTAAGAGTTGGAGATGTGGAGAAGGAAAGGTGAGGATACAAGAAGAAAATATGAATTTAGAAAGTAGTCTTTTATAACTCCCTAGTTGGAAGAAATAGCAAATTTCCACAAATCTACATAGAAATAAAATGCAGGGATTTATACATAAACATCAATCCTCATTTTCAATGCAGTACTAATGTAATCATTAAACAATTATTTACACTTCTTAAAATGTGAATAGACTCCTTAAAGGCAGTGTACACAGTATCCTATTAATAAGTGAATCTCCAATGCTGAGCACAGAGCTTGATAAGCAGTAAGTATTTAATAAAACACTCATTCGATGCACAAATTGTAAAGTCACTCTACTGTACTTAAATAATTGTTAACTTCTGCGAGCATGCTGAAAACATAGTATGTTGTTTTAAGTTCCAAGTTTGGAGATAGAATTTTAATTTGGTAGAAGTAGAATCAATCCATTTTATTCAACAGATATTTATTGACCACTACCCTTGTGCTACACCATGCTTGACCCCTAAGCATTTGGTAGTGAGCAAATGAGTTAGGAAACAAATTGTGTAGTAAAGAAATGAGATATTAAGCATGCATGATTAATATTAATTATATTTGCGAAAAGCTTTGCAAAGGAGAACCACTGCATATTGTTATAACTTAAAAAATTAAAATATCTAAAAAAACAAGTCATTATTAGAAATGTATTAAACGTTTGAGCCCACTGTTGAAATTCAGTCTGAATACTAATTTGAAGTCTTAAGTGCTGAAGGAACATTTGCTCAGAGCTATGGTCTATGTAACAAAATGTTTGAGATATTCGATCCATTCTTCCCCTCTCTTTTAAAGTGAATAATAATTTGTGAGCCTATAAGTTAGTAGGAGTGTATATTAACACTATTCCCACCACCAAAAGCCTGTGTCCCACTCCTCTCCCACCCCCAACCCCCCAGTGAAGCTGAACATCTGCCCTTACACTCCACCCAGAGATTTTTACTTTAGTGCCCTACTGCAAACTCAGACTCTGCTTTGAGTTTCACTTTTTGTTCTTCTCTCATCACCTACCTTCTGTCGCATGTCCCTCAATCACTCCAAAGCTAAACTTGTCAGACAAAATAAGGACTACAAAAGCTGAATAAGGGCAAGAGACTGGCATACTTTAATAATGACTCTTTAGTCACTATCAGGCCACCCCATCACCTGGGGCCATAGTCAGAGTGTCCTGGGATTCCCACACAGACATGATCAGCCTAGACCTCTAACAGATCCCTCTCACCACTGTCACTAGTCATCTCCAACAGGAACAACATAATGTACCCCTCTGTTGGCCCATGTCCGACCTGGCCCTCAATGTGAATCAACAATGGTAGGGAACGTTCCATTCTCCAAAGGGAATTTGAACAGCATACTCTGCCTATAACCCGAGGATGATGGGTCCTGAAATTGCATAGCCTAGAATGTTCTGGCCGTGACCATGGAATGTGAGCTCAGACCTACAGAGATGCAGAAGTTACATAGGCTCCTGTGCTGACTATAGGCCCCAGATCAGATTAATGGGGTTTACAATTAACAATATTTGTATACTTTTCCCATATTTGGGAGCTACTCTCTTCCCTGATTCAGCTTTCTGATCCTTTGTCCAACTATGACACCATCCCCCCAGATAATAGCTTATGTTACCTGTATATTATATGTCAGGTGCAGACAAAAACTAGTTGGGTCATGGGCCCCTTGGAATATGCCTAAAATAGACCTACTAACTTTTGCCAAAACGGAAACCCCAAATCTCCATTCGCAATATTCTTGCCTTTAGGTTCATGATTAGTTAACAATTTCTTTATTTTTTTATTATTTTTTTTTATTTAAGAAAGGATTAATTAACAAAACCGTAGGGTAGGAGGGGTACAACTCCACATAATTCCCACCACCCAATCTCCATAACCCACCCCCTCCCCTGATAGCTTTCCCATTCTCTATCTCTCTGGGAGCATGGACCCAGGGTCATTGAGGGTTGCAGAAGGTAGAAGGTCTGGCTTCTGTAATTGCTTCCCCGCTGAACATGGGCGTTGACTGGTCGGTTCATACTCCCAGTCTGCCTCTCTCTTTCACTATTAGGGTGTGTCTCTGGGGAAGCTGAGCTCCAGGACACATTGGTGGGGTCTTCAATCCAGGGAAGCCTGGCCAGCATCCTGGTGGCATCTGGAACCTGGTGATTGAAAAGAGAGTTAACATACGAAGACAAACAAATTGTTGAGCAATCATGGACCCAAAGCTTGGAATAGTGGAGATGAAGTGTTAGGGAGGTACTCACTAACAATTTCTTTTGTTTATATCTTAATTCTTTTTCAGCCATCAGATTCCAAATGCTACCATGATGCCAACCTGGCTTCCCTGGACAGAGGACCTCACCAATGTACCCTGGACCTCTACCTCCCCAGATCTCTACCCTACTAGGGAATGAGAAAGACAGGCTGAGAGTATGGATTGATTTGTCAATGCTCATGTTCAGCAGGGAAGCAATTACAGAAGCCAGACCTTCCACCTTCTGCACCCCATAATGACCTTGGGCCCATGATCCCAGAGGGTTAAAGAATAGGAAAGCTATCAGGGGAGGGAATGGGATATAGAGTTCTGGTGGCAGGAATTGTGTGGAATTGTGCACCTCTTATCCTATGGTAGTGTCAGTGTTTCCATTTTATAAATAGAAACTTAAAAAAAAATAAGGTGGCCTGGCAGTAGCTCAGCGGGTTAAGTGCACATGGCACGGCTCAAACGGTTTGAGCCCCTGACTCCCCACCTGCAGGGAGGTCACTTCACAGGTGCTGAAGCAGGCCTACAGGTGTCTATCTTTCTCTCTCCCTCTCTGTCTTCCCCTCCTCTCTCCATTTCTCTCTGTCCTATCCAACAACAATGACAACAATAACAACAGCAACAGCAGTAAACAACAAGGGCAACAAAAGGGGAAAAATGGCCTCCAGGAGCAGTTGATTCATAGTGTAGGCACTGAGCACCAGAGATAATCATGGAGGCACATAAATAAATAAAAACTGAGTAACTGCAGGACTTGAGCCTGGGAGATCTAAAAAGGCTTCTTGGAAGTGTTGTATACATAGGCATTAATAAAATGAAAAGGGAGGAATATGAGCTAGATTTTCAGGTACAGAGAATAGCAGATACAAATGTAGGAAAAACAAGGGGTATTTGAGGTGTTCTGAATAAATACCAGTGCAATCAGAGCTCAGAATTTCAGAGGAAAAGTGGTGCAAGATAAAATCAGAAAGGTGGATAAATGCCAGGTCATGTAGACTTCGGTTAAAGATTTGAACTTAAACTAAGAGCAATGGGAGGATAAAACAAAATTTAAGTAGGAGATTATTACTAACTTTTATTTAAAAATTATACATTTATATATTGATTTCAAGTATTAGTAAAGCTATAAAGGCAGCTTATATTGTATTTAAACAGTAATATATATAATAACTGAATATTCAAAAATTAATTTTAAATGAGTAGGAGAAATAAATGAAAATCTAGAGTGCTACACATTCTAATAAAATAAATAAGATTATATATATAGTAGTCTTAGAGTAGAATAATATTTCTTAGTTCTCACACATGCAAATTATTTATAAAGGGCTAAGTGGTGGTGCAACTTGTTAAGCATACATGCTACCATGTGCAAGGACCTGGGTTTGTGTCCCTTCTCCTTACCTGAAAGGGAGGAGCTTCAAGTACTGCAAGTGTCTTTCTCTCTTTATCCCAACCACCCCTCCCCTCTCAAATTCTCTTTATCCCATTAAATAAATAAATAAATAAAAGAATAAATAAATAGACAAATATTGAATATATAAATTAGACTGCAACATAAAAAGCATGTCTGCTCTTAAGATTATATTGAGAAGAAAATGAAGATAAACTACAAAGTGGGAGAATATATTAGTGAATCATATTTCTAATAACAGACTTATAACGGTTCTGTTAATATATATGTATAACATATAAGTTAATGTATATCATATATGTATCAGTTATTTATATATAAGTAGCTCTAAAAATTGCAGAATCTAAGCAACTCAATTTTTAAATTATGCAACATATGTTAACAAAGTATTTGTTAAAGAAAATATAAAAATGAGAAACACATGAAAATATTTTATAACATTTATTAGATAAATTAAAACAAAGATAGTAGTAAGTACACATTAAGTTAGAATTCTAACTTTAAAAAAAAAGTGATTTAAACAAACTTTTGATGAGTGTGGAAAAGGTAAAATCATTTCTTTCTTCCTTCCTTCCTTCTGTTGGTATGCTTTAAAAACCCCTTCTGTTTCATTTGGTTTAATCCCCCCCTTCATTCTATTTATATAACCTCTGTTAACAAGCACCACCTTCCCTCCAGGGCATTGGTGGTTTAGTGGTAGAATTCTTATCTGCTCCGCCCCCTCTCCTTGTCATACCTTGATTTTCACCAGTTACTTTTCTCTCCTCCCTCTCTGCATCGCATCCTGTTCCCACCCTACTAGGCTAGTATATTTATAAGGACAACATTGTTTGTAGTAGTTTAGTTTAGCTTAGCTCGGCTTAGATTGCACTGCGTCCTGCATGAATAAAGAGATACTGAGTACAACCCAGCCATGAGTCCCTGGTCGTCTGTTACCCGCCCGTGAAGCCAGCTCGTCGAAAACAACATAACCATGAGTCCTTGAGTCTCTGTTCACCGCTGCGAAGCTAGCCCGGCCTGCTGAAGCCAGCCTGGCGAAAACAACATCCTTCCTTTCTTTTTTCTTTTTTCTTTTTTTTTTTTTTTTTTGATAGAGGCAGAACAATTTAAAGAGATCACAGAACAAAAGCTTCCTTCAATGTGATGGAGGCCAGGTTCAAACCTGGCTACATACATGACAAAGAAGCACACTATCCAAGTGAGATTTTTTTTCCCAGTCCAACAAGAAACTTCAAAGGAAGTTTCTTTTTAGTTTTTAAATTATTTATATAATAGTGAGCTATAAAATCATAATACCTATCTCATCAGCAAAATCCTGTGCCTCTACTAGCCTCCTCCTCCCCAAAGATAACCACCATAGTTCTTTTAAGGTCAGGTTGACTAAGTTCTTCTGAGGACAGCTTGACTACCTTTTTTTTTTTTTTAACTCAAGTTCATGTTCGTCAGTTCTCTATATTCCATGTATAAATTAAATCACCTGGTAGTTGTCTCCTAGTTCCTAACTTACTTCACTTCTGAAAGCACAACCACTTCTAATGTCATCCATTTTGTCTAGAAAAAAAGTGAAAGAAAAAAGACTATTTACAATGTTCCAGGTGAGAAAGATAGTTTCTCTAATTGGTTGGTAATAGCTAAGATAAATGAGTATTTGTGTGACATTTCAGAAAATAAAACCCATAGGACTTGAATAACACCAACATTCTCTAGTCAGCATTAGAAATATTTCATTTAACAAATGCCTTTGAAATTGCAGAGTAATCCATCAGTAGTTGTCTTTTACCTTCTTATATTTCTACTGTTTTATTAAAAAATAATAACTCACAAGAAAATCATTACCATATAGACATGATTTCTTATATTTCCATGATAGCCGTCTAAGTGCTACTTACCATCAATCTAATATCCTCTGTGGTGACAAGGTTCCCCAATATCCACTCAACACCCTCCTCAAAAGCCCCCTCCATGAAGCCCTTGGTTTTGCTGCAATAGGCCATGCCTAGTCCAAATGTCAACCTTGTTTTACCTTTCCTTTCACATTTCTTAATATCAACCTATAAGTGAGATCATCTGCTCTTTTTTTCCCCTCCTGACTTAACTCAGTTAATATAATTCCATTAAGTTCCACCTCAAGATTCCATTTTGTGTAAGTGCTACACTTTTCTAACCAACCATCCGTGTTTAATATCTCTGTTGGTTCCATGTTTCTTCACCTTCTTATTTCACTAAGCAAAATGACCTCTAGTTTCACAATTTGTCCAGAATAATACTATGGCATCATTTTTAACTGCAGAGTAGTATTCAATAGCATATATATTATACAATTTCTTTTTTATTAGTCCTTTAATATTTATTTACAAAATGAAAAGATAATAGGGGAATAATTGCATGTTATTCCTAACACCAGAATTCCATGTCCCCATCCCCTCTATTGGAAATTGTAATAGTTTTCCCAAGGTTGTTGATATGGGCTGATTCTCTATCTATCTGTATCTATGTGTATGTGTATATATTTTTTCTTGTTTTTTAATGGCCCTGCTTTCACTCATTCTATGTCATCACTCTTACACCTATTACTATTTCTGGGTATCTTTCCTTTTTTCCTCTTTTCTCTCAGGTAAGAGAAACAGTGAAGGCTTCCTCTGGTATTTCCAGATGTACTTACCTTTCATTGATAGTATAAAAACAAGATTCCTGGTGACAAACCCTTTGAATCCTGGTAGAATGGGGGTACAGAGCCCTCTAGTTTACTTCCTCTATTAGTTACCCCTTTGGAAATATGGACTAAAACTCTTTTGGGGTGCAGATGTTGGAGGGTTCTGTTTTCTGTAACTTATTTTCTGCTGGACATGGGCATTGGCTGGTTGACCCATACCCCAGCTTGTTTATAGCTTTCCCCAGTGGAGTAGGGGGTCCAGAGAGGTGAGGTTCTAGGAAGCATAGATGAGATCATCTGCACAGGGAAGTCATGATGGAATGAATTATAGTAGTATCCAGAACCAGGTGGCTGAAAGTCAATAAGATAGAAAGCAGGACAGGATGTGTGATAAACAGGGGCCATAAAGTAGGAATAGAGCAGATGAAAGTGGGGACCTTAGGGTGGAAGGAAGCTAGGAAGCCTATTTTAGGTATGTGCTCAGGAGCCTATGTCTTAGTAATCTTTGCTTGAATTTAATAGCTAACTTGGACATGGACTAGAAATATTGTCTGGGAAGATGGTGTCATTGTTGAGGGCAGAGTTCGGAAGCATGATTAGGGCAAAGTTGCTCACTAGTTGAAGAAAATATGAAAATGTAATTAACTGTTTGCCACTTCAATCTTACCTGGGGCCCATATCTATTTATAGCACTGGAGCATGTACAACCAACAAGTTCAGTCAGACTGAACTCATAGTCCTTGGTCACAGCTGGGAACATTCTAGGCTGCACTCACTTCAGAACCAGTCTTCCTAGAGTGGCAGAGTAAGATAGCCCAGCCTCCTTTCAGAGACTGTGGCAATCCCTACTATTTCTAGTTTATAGTGATGGTAGATAGCAAAATGTACTGGAGGTCTAGTCCCATAAAATCTATGGGAGAATCCAAAGATTCTCTAACTAGGAACCTGGGTCATAGGGTCACCTGATAGTGTCCTAAAAGGCCATAGCTAAGTGAGGCAGTGTCTTGCCCTTATCCAGCTTTTGCAGACCCTCTTTTATCTTTTGAGCTTAGACTTTCTTCAGTTGTTAAAGCACTGAATGTCATTTGTTGTACCCAAACAAGATTTATGGTAACTGGCCTCAGGTCAGGGAGGAAATAGACCTATGCTTTTAGTGAGGTCTTAGTTAACCTCATGCTTATCTGCTTTTACTTGTTTGATGATTCTATTAAAGGTTGCCATTGAGACAATAATTACCCTTTACTTGATATATAGTTTTTGCCAGTATTTCTCTTGGCCGTTGTAAAGTATTTCTTCTAAAGTTTATCAAGGGGTAATAATAATTCTGATGCTCCGTCAAAAGAGATTAAAAGATGGAACAATATACACTTCCTTTTGTATATTTAACTCATTTTAAATTTAGTGCTTTAGGGAAGTAAAGTAGGTTATAGGAGAGGGGGTTTTCTAGGCTTAAGTAATAAATATCTGATTAGAGAATTTATGATGCCTTTTTAGGCCACTGTACTAGATTGCCACTATAATGTCTAAATCTAATCATGGAGGGATATTTAGCACTTTGAATTTGAGGTATATAATTGCTTCATTACTTATGGATACATGTAGACATACCCTCAGCCCTAATCTGTGTCTAGTGTCTGTAACTCTGTTAGCAATAGTGCCTTTTAAAATGGAACTAGGTAGTCCACGTGTTAGGAAGGATCTCACCAGATTAAAGGAGTTTAAATGTTGACATCTCAGGCTCAGTGTCTCTGGAGACAATCTGCAATGATAAGTCAGTAGGGATAATGTGGCATGGTGTCAATAGTAGCACTGATATAGTTGAGGTCAGTAGAACCAGTATAACTGGGTGAGGGATTAGAGCAAAGAAACATCAAGAAATACATCCAGAGTCCTCGAGTTTCCAGTACTATGAGAAATACAGATTTTAAAGAGAATAGGAAAGGTCCCTTGTAGTCTTAAGATAGAGTTTAAAATGGCAATAGTTAAGTATTATTCTAACCAAGTTATTTCGGAGCTTGTTTTTTATTTGAAATTCCAATCTTCATAATTTACCATAATATACTTGATATTACTATGCTTTATGCCATTTAAGGACATCAACTAATAATGGTATCTTAGATATTGACAGTACCAAATAATTGTCTTTTTTTAATTTATTTTTTATTTAAGAAAGGAAAATTTAACAAAACCATAGGGTAGGAGGGGTACAACTCCACACAATTCCCACCACCCAATCTCCATATCCCATCCCCTCCCCTGATAGCTTTCCCATTCTCTATCCCTCTAGGAGCATGGACCCAGGGTTGTTGTGGGTTGCAGAAAGTGGAAGGTCTGGCTTCTGTAATTGCTTCCCCGCTGAACATGGATGTTGACTGGTCGTTCCACACTCCCAGCCAACCTTTGGGTCCATGATTGCTCAACAATTTGTTTGGCTTTGTATGTTAACTCTCTTTTCAGCCACCAGATTCCAGATGCCATAAGTACCAAATAATTTTCATCTATCTGACCTAAAGTTGTAGGTAACGTTATATATATAACTTAAGCTCAGTGTCAGAATTCAGTCAACTTACAAAGTTGAAATATTATTTAGGCTAGATAAAATATATATACTCAGAACTAAAATTTAGGTATTTATTTAATTTTAAATCTATTTCCCTTGATATATTGAATTAATAGTGACTCTTAAGATTATAAATTAAGTCAGAAAGATAAAGACGAGTATGGGATGATCCCACTCATAAACAGAAGTTGAGAAAGAAGAACAGAAAGGGAAATTCAAAGCATGAGTTGACTGAATTTGGAGTAGGACTCCAAAGAAAAAACTCTGGGTGGAGGGTGAGGGTGAATGTTCAGCTTCATGGGGTGGGGGGGCGGAGGGGATGAGACACAGTCTATTGGTGGTAGGAATGGTGTTTCTGTACACTCCTATCAATTTTCAGCCATATAAATCACTATTTAATTAATATAAAAGGGGAAAATTGATTGAATATCTCAAACTTTTTAAAGCACAGACTGAGTCTTTTTAATACATGGGCTGAGTCTTTGATATGTTGACTCTCTTAAAAGCTTAGTCCAGGGAGAACAAAAGCAACTGGTGGCATAGCTATATGCAAACAATGTCAAAGGACATGAAATATGGTGAGGGTGTGTATAATACAGCAAGTCCTAACAAAGGGATTCTTCAAACTTAACCCAATTGCCAAACAATGTGATTATTGCAATAACTATTGTCTTTTTAAACCCTAAGACAATAGAAATCTCCTGCTTTGTCTATAGAGCCTATGTTTCTCCCAATCCTGGAACCTCTGGGGTGGGGCTTACTTCCCTGCATGCTTCTCTCAAGTCATACCAAATTATATTGCATCTGTTGATTCCAACCTAATCAATGCAACAAGTACCATCTCAGCATGCTTTACCTCAGACTCTGTACAGAGACATCAGGCATGGATTGCCAATCCTTCATCCTCATCACTCGGGTGAGACCTTTCCTTTCATGGTAGTCTCTAATTCCATTCCAACAGGTTCACTTCCTAACAAAGTCCCAAAACCTAGATATAGGCCTGGTCTTGTAAGATAGAGCATGTGTTCACATGTATCTACAAATTAGGGCAAAATATATACCTGAAAGCAAAAATACACAATAGTCTGCAGTGAGTCAGTATCAAATTCATAATGTAATAGTGTCTGCTTAAATTTAGATACCCTCCTCACCTACTTCCTACTACAGTTCTCTCACTCACTCCAAACCTAACCTTAGCAAAGCAAGGACTGCAAAAGCTGAATAAGGGTAAGAGACTGGCATACTTTAAAGATGACTCTTTAGTCACTATCAGGCCATTCTACCAGCTGGGGCCCTAATTGGGGAGTCCTGAGTCTCGCAAACAGACTTGATGGCCCTAGAACTTGAATAAATCCCTCTCTCCATTGTTTCTGGTCATCTCTATCAGCAACAACAAAATAGACCCCTTTGTGGGCCCCCCCTAGGACCTTGTCCTCAACTTGAATCAACAATGGTAGAGAATGTCCTGTTCTCTGAAGGGAGGATGGACAACATACTCTTAAGATACCCATGAGGAAGATGGGTCAATACTGGGGAAATAAGGAATGTTCCTACTCATGACCACAGAATGTGAGCTCAGATATAGAGGGACGTACAGGACACACAGGTTCCTAAGCTAATTATGGGTACCAGATCACATCAAATTGATGGGGTTTATAGTAATATTTATACCCCTTTCCCATATTAGGGAGCTACTCTCTTCCCTGATCCAGCTATCTGCTCCTTTTCCTAGCCATGACATCATCTCCCCCAGACAATAATTAGGATTCACCTGCATATCAAATTTCAGGCTCAGGCAAAAACAAACAAAAATCAAAAACTAGTATAGCTACAGGCACTTTGAAATATAACTAAAATATGCCTACTAGCTATCTACAAAGTGGAAGACCCCCCCCCAAAAGCTTCACCTGCATTATTCCAGCCTTTAGGTCCATAATTGTCCAACAGTTTGTTTGGCTTTGTATATAAACTCTCTTTTCAGCCACCAGGTTCCAGATGCTAACAGGATGTGACCAGACTTCCCTGGACAGACAACCCCACCAATGTGCCTTGGAGTGTTGGTATGCTTCTAGTTCTGCTTCCGGGATCCCTTCTGTTACACTGCTTGACATTCTGGTCTATTTACATGGTCATTCTGTTACATTGGTTTGGTCTCACTCCCCCTGCCTCTGGGAGATTTTGGTTTAGTCTTTGCCTTTTAGCACTTCTTGCTTCTCCCCGCCCCCTATCCTATGTACTTCCTTGGTTCTGGACTCTTCGGCCTGAGGAGAAAAAGGCAGGACAGGATCGTGTTATGATTAGGTTAGATTAGTTTTTTGAACCGTTCACTCGTGAATAAAAAAATACTGCTTCTCCGCTCAGCCCTGTGTCCCTGATCATCTGTCTCCTGCCGTGAAGCTAGCCTGGCAAAAACAACATACTGGCACTGTGAACTTTGACTGACATTGGAGCTTCACTTCCCCAGAGCCCTTCCCCACTAGGGAAAGAGAGATACAGGATGGGAGTATGGATTGACTTGTCGACACCCACGTTCAACGGGGAAGCAATTACAGAAGCCAGACCTGCAACCTTCTGCATCCCACAATGATCTTGGGTCCATACTCCCAGAGGGTTAAAGAGTATGAAAACTATCAGGGGAGGGGTTGGTATATGGAGGTCTGATGAGAATTGTTCGAAGCTGTACCCCTCTTGTCCTATGATTTTTGTCAATGTTTCCTTTTCATAAATAAAAAAATTTTAAAAATCTATAGCATGTCGACTGTAGAACATTAATTCCCCAATAAACAACTTAAAAAAATAAAAAATTAAAAGATTACAAATTAAAAGGAATATAAATTCATACCATCCCCACAAACAAAGGTAAGTCAAACAATTTCTGTATAGAGATGTCTGTTGATGAATATTTAGGTTGTTTCTACTTATTGGCTATTGGTTTTGATCATTTGTATAATACAGATAATTGTATAACAGAAGGGAGGGTAGAAAAATTATCTCTATGCCTTTGTGAGAACTATGGAGACTATGTGAGGGGTCCAAGAACTTTGGTGGTGAGGGCAGTGTGGAACTATACCCCTATAATAGTGCAACCTTGTAAACCCCTTCTCTTTCTCTCCTTCCTCCACCTATTATCATTACTTTAACAGAACTCTGCTTAGTTATTTCTTAATGACCCTGGGAGTGGACACAGAGAGAGATAGACAACTGAGGCATTGCTTCATTATTCATGAAGCTTTCCCTTTGCAGATTAGGACCATGGTAACATGTGCACTTAGCAGAGGAGTCTTTGTCCACCCCCAACACAGCTTAGTTTTGATTTATAGTGGTGCCGGGGAATAAACCCCAGGACCTCTAATACACAGACATGAGAGCCAGTTGCAAAAATAAATATGCTATCTCCCCAGATGTCTATAAGACATTATTAAATTAAAAATAAAATAATAATAATTAAAATATTACATAAGGGATGGGGTAGACAACATAATGTTTATGCTTAGGCTTCAAAGTCCCTGGTTCAATCCCCTGGACCATCATTAAACCAGAGCTGATCACGGCACTGGTAAAGATAAAAATAAAAATAAAATAAAACATTGAAGAAGAAGCATATGCTTTAAACAAAACCTCAAATCAAATATCCTAGACTAAGAAGATACCAGCAGTTATTTAACTACCAGTAAATTACCAAGAAGAAAATTAAGAAAAAAAAGGAGGGAAAATAAAGGAGGAAGTAGATGGGGGAAAAAAAAACTATCTCACCTGAAGCAATTTTCAGATTCAATGGTATCCTTGTCCTTTGATATTTTTCCCAGTGATATTTTACAAGGTAAAATAACAAAATTCTAAAATCTTTATGGAACCCCCAAAACGCAGGTCCATTAAGGCAATCTAACAAAAAAAAAAAGAAAAATGGAAGTAGCAGGCTACTGGACTTCATATTATACTACAAAGGAATTGTTTTCAAACAGTATGCTATTGGGGGCTGGTGTGGTGGTGCACCTGGATGAGTGCACACATTAAAGTGCACAAAGACCCAGGTTCAAGCCTCTGGTCCCCACCTGCAGGGAGAAAGCTTTACAAGAGGTGAAGAAGCAGTACTGCAGGTATCTCCCTCTTCTACCCTATCTCCCCTACCCTCTCAATTTCTTACTGTCTCTATCCAATAAATAAAGATATTAATAAAAAATTTTAAAAAACTGTTTTTTGTTCCAATTAAATATAATTGAGATCTTAGGAGTATGGGATCGACCTGTCAATGTCCATGTTCAGCGGGGAAGCAATTATAGAAGCCAGACCTTCCACCTTCTGCATCCCACAAGGACCTTGGGTCCATACTCCCAGAGGGTTAAAGAATAAGAAAGCTATCAAGGGAGGGGGTGGAATATGGAGTTCTGGTGATGGGAATTGTGTGGAGTTGTACCCCTCTTATCCTGTGGTTTTGTCAGTGTTTCCTTTTATTAATAATAATAAAAAAGAAGTAAACCTACAAATACATGGTCAGCTAACACATGATACATGAACCAGTCTCCACACAGTGGAGAAAAGAAAGCCTCTTCAGAAATATAAAAGAGCTGACCTGGATAGTATGCACAATTTAGCCATGTGCACAGTCCAAACTGGAGTTAAGTCCTAATGAAATTGAAGGAATCTTTGATGCTGTGTTATCTTTCTCTCTTTGTGTCTGAATAAGTGAACTTGAAGTAGTGAAGTCCTGGAAATGTCAGAAAATTTTGTTGAAGACTTACTTCTAAGATCATAAAGAACTGGGCAGTGACACACTTGGTAGAGCTCATACCTTACAATGCACAAGGGCCCAGATTCAAGTCCTCCATTCATATAGCTGCAAGGGGGCAACCTTTATGAGTGTTGGAGCAATGTGTCATGTCTCCCTCTTTTTCCTTCCCTGTCTCTCCTTTCCTTCTCAACGTAAATAACATGGTGGCTGAAAAAGAGTTTACATTTAAAACCAAACAAATTGTTGACTAATCATGAACCTAAAGGCTGCTAACATGATGCCAACTGGACTTCCCTGGGCAGACGACCTCACCAATGTGTCCTGGAGCCCTGCTCCCCTAGAGCCCCTCCCCACTAGGGAAAGAGAAAGACAGACTGGGAGTATGGATCGATCTGTGAATGCCCATGTTCAGAGGGGAAACAATTACAGAAGCCAGACCTTCCACCTTCTGCACCCCATAATGACCCTGGGTCCACTCCCAGAGGGATAAAGAATCAGAGAGCTATCAGGGGAGGGGATGGGATGTGGAGTTCTGGTGGTGGGAATTATATGGAGCTGTACCCTTCTTATCCTGTGGTTTTTGTCAGTGTTTCCTTTATATACATAAAAATAAAAAAAAGAATTGGCGAGGAAAGATTGGATAAAGATTTCATTAGTTAAATCAGACTGCAATCAATAAATCATACATGCACCAAAATACATAAACAATTCACACAACTAAGCAAAGAAAAATGAAGAACCTGATTTAAATAGAAGACGTGAATAGATACTCCTGCACAGAAAAGACAAAGTGGTCAAAAGACACACAAAAAAATGCTCAACCTCACTTGTTGTTGTTGTCATTATTATTATTACAGAAATTCCAAAATAAAGTATTATCTCATCTATGAGAATAGTCTATGCATAAAAGAAAAGTAGAAACAAGTGCTGGTCCAGGGTATGGTGGAAAGAAACTGTAGCACACTCTTTGTGGTAATGTAAATTGGACCATCATATACAAGAAAATGATATGGAGAATATTTGTAAAAACTAAAGGTAAAAAGATACTGCGTGACTCAGCAAGATTGCTCCTGTATTTATGAAAGTACTAAATTGAAACAATCAGTGAATCCTTATATTCATAGCAACTATTCACAATATTCACAATAGCCAAGGCATGGAAGCAACCTAAATGATAATCCCTGATGGATGGATGAAGAAGTTATGGTACTATATACTCAGTGGAATACTATTCAGTTGTTAGCAAAGATAAAAACCTAGTGTTCTATGACTTTTGTTTGCAGTTTTATTTGCTTCTAAGTACCATCTTCATCTCTATTTCACTATTATAAGACCCCACCCCAGCCTACATGGATATATAATGTAATCATGCTAAATGAATAAGTCATAAAGTGAGGGTCAGTTAGCAGATGGCTTCTTTCATATCTGAAACATAATTAACCAAAGCAAATGAACTAACGCATCCAGCAATAATAACACTTAAACTTTGACATCCTGGTTATTTGAAACGAGTGGATGGAAAAGATATGCCTAGCACTAGAACATGGGCTCTGGGTGTAGATATGATGCTGTGTACTGTGTATTGATACTTGTATACTATTTCAAATCAATGATAAATCAGTATTTTTATCTTAGAATAAATTGAATTTTCAAAGCATTTATGAATTTTACTTACTTATTCTTGTTTCTAATAACAATAGTAAATTTAAAATTAGCTTTGTAATGATTTGATAGCTCTAAGAATAAAATTGCATCTTTATCATAAGGGATGATTTGTGAGAAATATTTAGGGTTGATGTGCTTGGGATAAACCCAGATAGGGCTAAAGCCATTAATAGTCCATCTAGTAATTTTTTATTCCCTTGGGGAAAATTTCTTGTGGTTTTTGTGCTTCAGAAGATTCATTTATAGCCTTTTCCAAGAAACCTTAATATTGCCAAGTCTAAGTAAAGAAGCAATAACATGAAAGTCTAGTCTAGGTTCTACTAATGTGGAACACTTAATTAACTATATCTTTGTCACAGTGTCTTCTGATCCTTTCTACTCATGACTACCTTTAGAATAAAGGTTACCCTTTTGATAACCTTTAATTTTGTAAACCATTATTAAATTATTAATAAAAAGTGGGGGAGGGGGCTAGGAAAGCTCTGGGTCCCTATTTCCCCACGGGTCTATTCTTCCATTTCCTCTACTTTTCCATTTGATCTTTAAACAGGTCATGGCCCCGCCTTCAAAAAGGAGCAATTTTGGTGCCCCCCATGTCACTGCCCACTCCTTGCTGTGCACCAAGAGAAGGACAAACAGTCCTTTGTCTTACAAAAGTAAGGTTATCAGAGTGAGAATGCTGCTGGCACTGAGGGAAACAAAGGGTGGAGAGGATCCAATGTACAATGGTGGAAGGATATTTGCATTTTGATGAGCTAAATTCAAGGAAATTCAAAAAAATCACTCCTGAAACATAAAACCAATGTCACCTCAGTTAATGCATGTCATTATGTGTTAAAGACTATATATACATTATAATATGTAAATCATTATATATTATCTCTTCTAAGTAAGCCCCATTCAGTGAGTAGTGCAATTTGTAGTATTAAAGTAAACAATTAGGAAAAGCATGGGCCTGAATACAAGCAACTGTCTGAACAGTCCTAGCCAAATTGAGGTCTCAGTGAACATGACAAATGTTTTTTTACTAGTGTTTTTGCTTGCTTGCTTGCTTGCGTGTTTTTATCTTTACACTTCTGGATAAGTGAGACCTGTGGCAATTTTAGAAAAAATAAAGGGAAAGAGGGCAGAGATGACCTCTAGTTTCAGGGCAGAGAATTTCCAGAGCAACTGACACCAGGCCAAAGGTCCAAGATACCTTTATGGAGAAATCTGAGAGGTTTACAAATCTTTAGGGTAGTTTGGCCATTCCTCACTTCTCAGTTTTTAATAGACGCCCCTATGTGCACTGCCCAGTCTACCCTACACAAAGTTCCTGGAGTCTGAAGGAACTAGCAATCCTATTACCCTTACCTACTTCTACTTTCTTTCCTTCCACAGGCAATCCGTGTCAGGTTTGAGATTGGACTTTAGAACCAAATCTGGTAAGTGTTAGTCTCTGTAGCCCTGTCCTCAAAATAAAGCTCCCAGTTAAAGTGTCATATCTGGCGCCTAGATCCTTCTCCATTAGAGTAAGAGCTATTTGGGGAACTGGGGTGCTCCAGGACTAGACAAACAATGTCCTTCCTTTATTCAAACTGCACCCACACCAGTTTCTCCAAAGCCACCCCATTTTAGTGCGCAGAGAAAGGAGTGGAAATAAAGGGGAGGAGAGAGAGAAAGGAGGTGGGAAGGCTAGGAGGCGGGCCCGGTGGGAGGCGGGCCCCGAATAGCAAACTGTTGCTTTTGCTCTCCACCTCCCAGCGCCCCCTCGGAGATCCCAGGGAATCAGTGTGTTGGAAAAGCCAGAGGGGCCCTAGCTACCCTGAAAGCAGCGGAGGCTAGGGAGATAAAGCCGACAACCTAGTTATTCTAGTGCAGGACTGGAGTGGAAGGAACGCACAACGTCAAACCCTAGCCGGTTTCTGGCAACAATCAACGCCTTTGGAAGCACCGTGGAGTTCAAGCCTCCGCCCTGGAGCTGCCCTTTCTTCTTCGGAGAAGTTTTTAAAAGCTGCTAGATACTCTGAAGAAAGGAGGAAAGTGTCTGGTAGGAAAGACTGCTGCCTTTACTCCCCCCACCCCGCCACCCCCACCCTTTACCCTCCACCCTCCTGCTGCTGCCTCTGCTGGCTCCTAACACCACCACCCCCAACCCCCACCCCAGTCGACCCAGCACTGCCAGTCAGAGTTTACAGAGAGGTAACTCCCTTTGGCTGAGGCTAGAGAGCTTACTGCTCCTTGCAAACTGCTCTGAGGAGCAGGACTACCAGGGAGCGGCTTTTAAGCACTGCAGCCAGGACCTGTCTGGTTTGGCAGGACGTGGGGCAGGCTACCAGGATCCCTTCAATACTTCTCCGCCTCCCCTAGCATATCTCTCTCCAGCCAGTTTTTTGAACCAGAGATTAAAGGATGACTAGGTATTCAAGACTTCAGTAATCTAAAGCAAAATAAAATTTAAAGACAAGGAAAAAACAAAAAGAAAATAACAAAAGGAGAAGAGCACGTATTAGCTGCACCTGTTCAAAAACTGAATTCGAAAGGCAGAGGATTCCCCTTTCTGTTTCTTCCTTAAAATTTTGAGCATCTTTAAATCTGTCCTCCACGTATTCAGGAACAGACTGTGAACCTAACAGGGAAGATCCTGCTTGTTGCTTGTTTTCCTCTGCAAAAGACTTTTATAGACTGTCAAAACGCTTTTGCTTTGGCTACTCCTGCAAGTGTCCTTCCCAGGAGGTTCCTGCAGGTGGGCAGTTAAATAGCGACTACCACATCTACATCAGCAGCCTGTTGAATTCTTATCAAGCAGAGAAAGGGAGGTAGATTAAAGGAATTGGGTGGGAGATTCAGCTAGATTCAGTAATGGAGGTGCAGTTAGGGCTGGGGAGGGTCTACCCTCGGCAGCCTTCAAAGACCTATAGAGGAGCTTTTCAGAATCTATTCCAGAGTGTGCGTGAAGTGATCCAGAATCCAGGACACCGACACCCAGAGGCCTCAAGCACAGCACCTCCGGGTATCCATTTGCAGCAGCAACAGCAGCAGCAGCAGCAGCAGCAGCGCAATCTCCAGCGGCAGAAACAGCAACAGAAGCAGAAGCAGCAGCAGCAGCTGTCTGAAGATGATTCTCCCCAAACCCAGAGCCAAGGCCCCACAGAATACCTGGCCTTGGATGAGGAAAAGCAGTCTTCCCAACATCTATCAAACCCTGAGGACCACCCAAAAAGTGGCTGTATCCTAGAGCCGGGAGCTCCTGCATCTGTCAATAAGGGACTACAACAGCAGCCACCAGCACCTTCAGATGAGGATGACTCAGCTACCTCATCCACACTGTCCCTACTGGGCCCCACTTTCCCAGTCTTAAGCAGCTGCTCTGCTGATATTAAAGATATCCTGAGCGAAGCCGGCACCATGCAATTGCTTCAGCAGCAACAGCAAGAGGTGGTGTCTGAAAGCAGCAATAGTGTGAGAGTGAGGGAGGCCACTGGGGCTCCCAACTCCTCCAAGGACAGTTACCTAGGGAGCACTTCTACCATTTCAGACAATGCCAAGGAGTTGTGTAAGGCAGTGTCAGTGTCCATGGGCTTGGGTGTGGAGGCAATGGAACATCTGAGTCCTGGTGAACAGCTTCGGGGGGATTGCATGTATGCTCCACTTCTGGGGGGCCCACCTTCTATGCGTCCTACTTCTTGTGCTCCACTGGTTGAGTGCAAAGTTTCTCTGCTAGATGATGGTTCTGGCAAAAGCACTGAAGAGACTGCTGAGTATCCCTCTTTCAAGGCAGATTACCCCAAAGGGCTTGATAGCCAGGGCTTGGCTTGCTCCACCAGTGGTGAAGTAGGGACCTCTGGAGCACTTGAGTTACCATCCACCCTGACTCTCTACAAGTCTGGAGCACTGGATGAAGCAACTGCATATCAAAGTCGTGACTATTACAATTTTCCACTAACTCTGACTGGGCCACAGCCTCCACCACCATCTCCCCATCCTCACACCCGCATAAAGCTGGAAAACCCATTGGACTATGGCAGCACCTGGGTGGCCACAGCAACACAGTGTAGATATGGGGACCTGCCTAGCTTCCATGGTGGGGGTGCAGCTGGACCTAGCACAAGCTCACCCTCTGCTGCTGCCTCCTCTTCCTGGCACACTCTCTTCACAACTGAGGAAGGCCAACTGTATGGACCCTGTGGTGGGGCAGGAGGCAACAGTTCAGGGGAGACAGGGACTATATCCCCATATGGTTACTCTCGGCCACCTCAGGGACTGGTGGGCCAGGAAGGTGAATTTACCCCACCTGAAGTGTGGTATCCTGGTGGCATGGTGAGCAGAGTGTCCTATACAAGTCCCAGTTGTGTCAAAAGTGAAATGGGCCCCTGGATGGAGAGCTTCTCTGGACCTTATGGGGATGTGCGGTAAGTTGCTTTAAGAAATGTTTATTAAGCTAGAATTAATCTGACTTGGGATTTATTAATTCTCTCCTCCCTATAAAAAACATTCTGCTCCTAGGAAATCTATACACGGTTTCTTATAAAGGGTCATCCTAAGTCTAAAGTTTTCTTTATGTTCTTGGACTAAGGTTAGGTTTGTGGGCTCCTGACCTTTACTGCCTTTACAATTCATGTTGCTGCTAGCCCTGGGTACTTGCATGTTCACTTTTCTATTCCTTAACAATCTCTGCCTCCTTAAATTTTCACCATTGTCTCATGGTACTCCATATATATCTTGTGGTTTTCAAACTTAAATCCATATGCAAGGATATGTTGTCCTCTTTAGAATTTGAGAATTTAGATAAGAACTGTGAGTAATTTCTCCTAAGATCTGTTAGGATCTCTCCTCAGCCTATTGTCTGCATTGGAAGATTTGAAGCAAAGACTGGCCCAAGTTCTTTTACAGCCACCTCCTACAATGTGACAAAATGAAACACCCCACTAAGGGAATAAGGTGATCTATGGGTTCTGAGAGTCCCTGTGTGAAGAGGGCATGAACTCTTATGTGCAAGTAACTGAGAACTTTCACCAGAGGTAGAGGTCAGCTGAGAGAATTCCAGGCAGGATTAGAACAAGCAAATGTAGTGGAAAATCAAAGGGCAACTTTCCTGGTAAACAAGATAGGGTTTGCACTCCCAAACGTACTATATTGAAAGTAGCTTATTTTGAAGACTTTCAAATTTTCTCTTGTGAAGTATTTATTTTTCTGTGAATTAAGAGCATCCACAACACCCTACTTAGTTGTGTATCATATCAATGAAGAGAAAATTATTTTAATGAACAATTTAGCCTGACTTAAAAATATAAAGGATTTCCTTATACTCTAAATGTAAAGGATTTATACTCTAGTGTGCTCAGAAATATGCTTTTGGTATGGAATAATGAGTCTCTTCAATATATTCCTTCATCTTACATCTTACGGGCATGCTTGCATTTAAAAACAAGAACTGATAGCTCCAACAAATTGAGTAAAAATGGTTAGTGAGCTATGAGCCATAATCTTAATTGGGGCATGTGAAGAGTGGTGGTCAATTTCACTTTGTTTATTAAAAATTCTTATTTACCCCAAGTGCTAAACTAACTTTTAAGAGACCATGTTGACGATTACTTTTCAACAAACTAAAATATTCATTTATTTCCATGGAGGGAATATAAACTAAAGTACTAACTCCTCAGGTCTGCTGGATGCTGATGAAATTCCTTTTTAAAAAAAAATAATAACTCTTTACATATGTCTGAGCTATTTTCCTTTATCAGTGACTTTGAAAAATATTATTAGCATCTGTAGCAAAGAGAAATCTGACTATTTGCCTGTGTAACTGATAGCTTTGTTCTTAGAAGGTTGGTATTTAAAGCATTAGAAAAGTAAAAGGACAGGATTTTATACAATACTATTCCCTCTCTCTCTCTCTCTCTCTCTCTCTCTCATTACCAGGCTGTATGTTTTACTGGGTTTTTACATTTTGGCTTACAAGACTTTTAAAGAGTTCATTTATATCATTAAAGTCCCTTCCAGTTTATTTGGAAACTTAAAAAGTGTCATTTGCTTATACTGTGAGATAAAAAATTCTTCATTTTATAAGAATACATTTACTTTGGCTGTTACTTTCTTTGGACTGTTGCTAGTCAGAGGAGCTCTCTTTTACTTTAATTTTTCTGGACACTTATATCTAAGGTACTCCCTCACCTGCTATGATGCTAACTAAACACAGCAACTAGAACCTTCCTTTTTCTGTACCCCTCAAGAAACTCAGCTAACAGGGAAGTAATGAATGTTTTCTCACATTAGTTAAAGCGTTTATGTCTGAAGACTTACCTAATATTTTTTAGATATTTTTTACAGAAAACAACAGTTCTTCAGATAATGTGTGATTTTTTTATATTTATTTTATTTATTTATTCCCTTTTGTTGCCCTTGTTGTTTTATTGTTGTAGTTATTATTGTTGTTGTCGTTATTGGATAGGACAGAGAGAAATGGAGAGAGGAGGGGAAGACAGAGAGGAGGAGAGAAAGATAGACACCTGCAGATCTGCTTCACCGCCTGTGAAGCGACTCCCCTGCAGGTGGGGAGCCGGGGTTCGAACCGGGATCCTTATGCTGGTCCTTGTGCTTTGCGCCACCTGCGCTTAACCTGCTGCGCTACAGCCCGACTCCCATAATGTGTGATTTTTATCCCAGGTCTCAGTAGAAAGAAAAAAGCCTTAGAAAAAACAGATTAAAACAAGCTACTTTACTAGTGAGAATCTAGTGGTACCAGTAGAATGTTCACAATTATTTACTCTTTCCTTGCATGTTGTTGCTTCATTGGTTATATAGAGCCCAGTAAAAAAGAAAACTGACATTTCTCTCTTCTGGTTGTCAATTACTTTTTCAAGATTTGGAAATCTTTAAGTCTTTTTTTTTCCCCCGTGTGTGTGTGTGTGTGTGTGTGTGTGTGTGTGTGTGTGTGTTTAGTGTAAAAATTTCATCAGAATGCAACCAATCCCAGTATAAAAAATGGCATTATCTAACTTTTTTTTAACTTTAGTAACTTCTGAAATAACTGCTTTTACATAATAGTTTTGCCTAGAGAGAGACTGAAGCTAGTCTTTTAAAAACATACTTGCCATATGGTTTAAACTGAATGTATAGTAAAAATGTTGAAGGATCTTGTGTGGAAACCTGATAATTTTTTTTTAATTTATTTGTTTATTTGTCTGTTTGTTTGTATTACCTGATGATATTTTGTGGAGCTTTCTTTTTGAGTGATCCTGTAAGATTGCAACCTTGCTAATTAACACTGACCCATTTGACAGAAATAGGTTCCTTTATATCCTAACAACTAACATAATGATATGACAAGTTATTAGTAGATGAACTTTAGGGTAGCCCATGTGGGAATTAAAGTGAGTAAGATAAGTTATCTAAATACAAAAAACAGCATTTCAGTTTATCTCTTGATAATTTGTTCTGATACTCATGAAAGCATATATTATTTTAGTACTCTGAGATTGGTAAATGATTTTATCTGTTATAAGATAATTTTTATCAATTCTCATTTACATTTTTCTCTTTTTTAGTTATCAAACAGCTGTTTTTAAGAACATTTAAGAAGCAATTTATTTATTTTGTAAAGCAAAAAAACTGTTTTGGTACCAAGATAGATTTATATGATCTGTTCATAGGCCTTTGAGGTTCAACATGTTGGAAAGAAATATTCTTTCTCCATAGTGAGCAAAATATTGTTGAGTTATGCTGAGTACTAATAATTAGAACCCAAAGCAAATAGCCAGACTAAGTTGTACCCCATTTATGGATATATGCAAAATGTAGACCTTTTGTTTGTGTACAAAGTATTTCTCTCAGCTCTACCAAAAAATTAACAGT
Organism: Erinaceus europaeus; assembly: GCF_950295315.1. Classification (NCBI taxonomy): domain Eukaryota; kingdom Metazoa; phylum Chordata; class Mammalia; order Eulipotyphla; family Erinaceidae; genus Erinaceus; species Erinaceus europaeus. Next base: position 80,957,409 of record NC_080185.1, on the reverse strand, counting down.
GAGAAGTATTTCAAAGATTTCACTTTCTTCATTACAGGATCACTTTGAGGTACTTTTTTGCCAAATATAATTTTACTTTATTAGACTTATATTCTTTGAACTGAAACTATACTACACGTTGAATATTCTGCTGCCATTTAATTTTTAAAGTGTATTCCTTTCAGTAGTAACAAATAGTAAAAAAGAAAAAAATAATGTGCGGTTCATGGGACAGGGAAAAGGAAACTTCTCCCCACTCCCAGCTTCCACCATTTTCTCTTTGTCTACAACTTCCTCATGCTGCCCATTTATGATTTTCATCTATTCTATACCTTTCATTCTTGTGACATTGAAATATAGACTCATTTCTGCTTCTCAGTGTATATTTGTCATTATATCTATAGCAGGCTCCTAAACATTTTTTTATGATCTGGACAGATACAGATCAGATCAACCTCACACCACATCTTTTTAAAGACTAGATTACTTGAGAGAATTGCAAATTGATTACCGGCTCTTTATCTTAAGGTTAAAGCCTTATTCAACAGTTGCTGAGGGAACTAAACTAGATGGCTTAATGACTTGTGGATATAGTGAAGTATTTGTCTACTATTTTCTCTGTCTCCTGTCCATTTTGGCAGCTTTTATTCAAAGCATGAGAATAACTGTATTCCCTCCCTCTTAGCTTTATCTGGGTCAGACCTCCACAGCACTTTCACAAGCAGTGTCTAATCTGTAATTGAGGTACTTTGTAGAGGCTTCTGACTAAACTAATATGCCAATGCTATGTGTAAATTACTCATATGAAAACAAAGATTCTAAAGCAATTACTATACTTCAGACTTCTGCTAGCATTTCATCTAGTTCTGAAATTATGACTTCAGATAAAGTTAATATAATAAACACAACTCTGTCTTATTTTGTCATTACTAGTAAAATCTTAGGCAGTTACTAGTATTGGTTGACATTTGTCATATTGAAGTAAACACTATTTCATTAGCAACTTTATACTGACTCACTACTGACTATTTTGTATTTTTGCTTTCAGGTATATATTTTGCCCTAATTTATGGATACATGTGAACATATGCTCTATTTTAAGGGGCCTGGTCTATATCTAGGATTTGGGACTTTGTTAGGAAGTGAACCTCCTGGAATGGAATTAGAGAGTTCTATGAAAGGAAAGGTCTCACCCAAGTAATGAGGCTGAAGGGTTGTCATTCCATGCCTGATGCCTCTTTACACAGTCTGAAGTGAAGCATGCTGAGGTGGTACTCTTTGTGTTGATTAAGCTGGGATCAACCCAGGGTTTTTTACTTGGTGCTCTACTCCAAATTTAGTCAGATCCTGCTTTGAGTTTCCCTTTCTGTTATTCTTTCTCAACTTCTGTTTATGATGGAAATCATTCCATACTCATCTTTGTCTTTCTGACTTAGCTCACTTAAGATGATTCCTTTTAGCTCCATCCAAAATGGGTCAGAGAAAGTGAGTTCATTGTTCTTAATAGCTGCCTAGTATTCCATTATAGTATTCCATATATACCACAGTTTTCTCAGCCACTCATGTGTTGCTAGGCACCTGGATTGCTTCAGATTTTAGCTATTACAAATTGTGCTGCTATGAATATACGTGTACACATTTCTATTTGGTTGGGTATTATGGAGTCCTTGGGGTATATCCCTAGGAGAAGGATTACTAGGTCATATGGAAGTTCCATGTCTAGCCTTGTGAGAGTTCTCCAGACTGCTCTCCACAGAGGCTGGACACCATTTACATTCCCAGCGGCAGTGCAGAAGGGTTCCTCTGTCCCCACAGCCTCTCCAGCATTTGTTGCTGCTGTCCTTTTTGATGTATGCCATTCTCATAGCGGGTGAGATGGTATCTCAATGTTGTCTTTATTTGAATTTCTCTAGAATCAATGATCTGGAGCAATTTTTCATATGTTTGTTAGCCTTTTGGATCTCTTCAGTAGTGAATGTTCTGTTCATATCCTTTGCCCATTTTTGGATGGGGTCATTTGCTTTTTTGGTGCTAAATTTGCTGAGCTCTTTGTATATTTTGGTTATTAGTCTCTTGTCTGATGTATGACATGTGAAGATCTTCTCCCATTCTGTGAGGAGTCTCTTTGTTTGTGTGATAGTTTAGTTGGCTGTGCAGACGCTTTTCAATTTGTTGATCTGCTTTAGTATTCCTTGCAATTGGGTTTGTATCATCAAATATGTCCTTGAGATTTAGGTGGTAAAGTGTTCCACCAATGTTTTCCTCTAAATATTTGATAGTTTCTGGTCTAACATCTATGGCCTTGTTCCATTTGCAGTTGATTTTTGTTTCTGGTGAGATAAGGTGGTTCAGTTTCATTCTTCTGCACTGTAACTTATTTTCTGCTGGACATGGGCATTGGCTGGTTGACCCATACCCCAGCTTGTTTATAGCTTTCCCCAGTGGAGTAAGGGGTCCAGAGAGGTGAGGTTCTAGGAAGCATAGATGAGATCATCTGCACAGGGAAGTCATGATGGAATGAATTATAGTAGTATCCAGAACCAGGTGGCTGAAAGTCAATAAGATAGAAAGCAGGACAGGATGTGTGATAAACAGGGGCCATAAAGTAGGAATAGAGCAGATGAAAGTGGGGACCTTAGGGTGGAAGGAAGCTAGGAAGCCTATTTTAGGTATGTGCTCAGGAGCCTATGTCTTAGTAATCTTTGCTTGAATTTAATAGCTAACTTGGACATGGACTAGAAATATTGTCTGGGAAGATGGTGTCATTGTTGAGGGCAGAGTTCGGAAGCATGATTAGGGCAAAGTTGCTCACTAGTTGAAGAAAATATGAAAATGTAATTAACTGTTTGCCACTTCAATCTTACCTGGGGCCCATATCTATTTATAGCACTGGAGCATGTACAACCAACAAGTTCAGTCAGACTGAACTCATAGTCCTTGGTCACAGCTGGGAACATTCTAGGCTGCACTCACTTCAGAACCAGTCTTCCTAGAGTGGCAGAGTAAGATAGCCCAGCCTTCTTTCAGAGACTGTGGCAATCCCTACTATTTCTAGTTTATAGTTAGGGTAGGGTCCCAAAGAAGCTCACAAAAGGGCTTATGCTGATGTTCTCAATGGATGTGACCAGTGATGGTAAATAGCAGGACCTATTTGACCTATTATCAGCCATAGTATCTGTGGGGAGAATCAAATGCTTTTGATTCCCTGTCTTCTATTTGGTATTTTTGTGGGCTTATTTATGTGAGCATATCACATAAATGGAATGATTTATGCAACTCTTTGTGATAAGTTTCATTCATGTAGAATAATATTTTGAGCATTTGCTATATTAAAGCATAAGTCAGTATTTCATCCTTTATTTATTTTCTTTATTGGAGGGATTTATGGTTTACAGTCAACAGTAAAGAACAGTATTTTTTTACATGTGGAACATTTCTCATTTTATCAGCATAACACTTTTATCCCTCACCTAGATCATCCTCCACCATCATCTTTTGGTTAATGTCGCATTGTATTCCATTGATGTGCATTAGAGATGCTTTTGCCCTTTAACTATTATGAATACTACAGCTGTGTACATCTATTTACCACTTTTGGTGGACATATATTGTCAGTCATTTTATGTAAAGAATCAGAATTTCTGGGTAATACGATGATTATTTGTTTAACTTTTCCATTAATTCCCAGGCTGTTTGCAAAAGTAAAATGTGCTATTTTCCAGAACTGTCATCGGTCTATGAGAATTTAAATTTCTTCATATCCTTTTCATATTTGTATCATTGATTTCTGTTAAGAATCTGGATGTGAGTCTAGTAGAGATTGCATTAAATTTGTAGATAAGTTTGGGCAGGGTTGCCACAATAATAATGCTAAACCTTTTGATTGATGACTATAGACCGTAGGCTATCATTCGATTATGTAGGTATTCCTCACCAGTTTTGTGTAGTTTTAAAAATATGAATCTTTATTTATTTTTGATAAATTTATCTTGAAATATTTTAATTTTAAAAGTTGTACTCACCTTTTTTGGAGTGAGAGAATAAGAAATAGCAGATTGTACACCTCTCATTCTATGGTCTTGTCAATATTTCCATTTTATAAACAAAATTTAAAAAAGAAAAAGAAATAACAGATAATTGCTCATCTCTCATATATGCGGTTACAGAGGAAAAATCAGGGACCTGCATTCTACCCAGTGAATCTCCTTCAGGACTTTTTTTTCCTGGTATAGCTTCCTCCAAGATTTCCATAGTTGATTTTAGTGCAATTGTTTTGTTATATCCTGTTACCTTGTTAAAAGTACTGAAGTTGTAGATATCTCTGGTTAAAGCATACTATTTCATCCTTTGAAGGACATAAAGGAATACTGTTTTCAATTTTTCTCAGCTATGGGTTGATAATACTAGTCTTTCTTGGATAAAAACACTTAAATATATAGAGTAATGTTGGAATGAAACTTAATAATGTTTATGCAGTTATTAGAACTCTTAGTCTTAATATTTGAGAACTTTTAGCAAGGAAATAAAAATAATAACCACGCCGATGAAGAATAAAAAGGTAACAACTGAAAATTAGGTCAACAAAATCACTAACCGTACGTGGTTTGTGCTTATGTGTATGTAAGCAACTAGAGTCATACTTTAAGTTTTTTATGTGTTGACCTTCGGATAAAGTAAATGCCATTACTCCTGGTGTGCATTTCTGGATGAGGAAATAGTTCATTTACTCTCATTTAATTTGGATTTCTATTTTTCACACCACATAATTATGAAACAGAGAAACAATTCACCTATAAAGGGGCCGAATGTTTGCCTTATTAATACTCTAAGCTAAGAGTTATATCTTATCAGCAACAAAAGCTTGTGTCTTGATTTGTGCTACTTGAACTTCAGGAGACTCAGCAAAAGGTCCTACTGTGACTTAGCTGTCTTTAGAGATGATTGTAATGAAGTGTGATTTTTAATGTGTTCCTGTAAAATAGCAACATGTTGAATGCCTGCTAAAACCTGCGTGCTTGGGTATCATGTTAAATAAGACACAATTCAGAGAGAATCCTGAGATCACTGCCATCAGAAAGCTTGTGGTTATTAAAAAAAATTGAAGGGAATTTCAGTGCAGTGGTTACTTCTCTTCTTTGTCTATGTATCTCTCTGAAAAAAGTTGTCTTGGAGCAGTAAAGCCCTGGAAATATAATAAATAAATAAATAAACAAAACATAACATAACAGTGATACTATGATACCTGTGAATAGATGCTGAATTGTATGGCATAGATTTTAAAATAAAGATATTTAAAAACTAAATGAATCAGGGCTGGTCAATGGCATAACCAGTTGAGTACACATGCTATTGTGCACAAGGACTTGGGTTCCATCCCTGGGCCCCTAACTGCAGCAGTAGTGAAGCACTGTTGCATGTATATTTTTTTGTTCCTCTCTCCTTACATTTTCTCCCTATTTCTGTCTCGCAGCAATGAATAATTTGATTGCATGAATCAATGTAAGCTAGCATGGTTCAGTTCCCTGCAACACCATAAACTAGAGATGGTGAGTACTCTGGTAAACAGAAAAAAAAAAATACAAAACTGAGGGAAATTGATGGGTATATGTTTGACATTAGAATTACAGAACATCTTTATTGATTCTAATGCCAAACATATATACCCATCAATTTCCCTCAGTTTTATATCTTACATAAAACAAAAAATATTCTGCTGTAAAAGATTTCATTTATTATGGTGTCCTGCTTTGAAGTTCTACATAAATGGGACTTTAGAGTGTTAGAGTAGGTAAGTAAAAAATACAAAATCAAATTATTTTTTATTATATTGTCTTTAAAATTTTTTTTTTATTTATGAAAAGGAAACACTGACAAAAAACATAGGATAAGAGGGGTACAACTCCACACAATTCCCACCACCAGAACTCCATATCCCATCCACTCCCTGATAGCTTTCCTATTCTTTATAACTCTGGGAGTATGGACTCAAGGTAATTATGGGGTGCAGAAGGTGAAAGGTATGGCCTCTGTAATAGCTTCCCAGCTGAACATGGGTGTTGAAAGGTTGATCCATAATCCCCGCCTGCCTCTCTCTTTCCCTAGTGGAACCAGGCTCCGGGGAAGTGGGCCTCCAGTACATATTGGTAAAGTTGTCTGCCCAGGGAAGTCTGGATGGCATCATATTAGCGTCTGAAACCTGGTGGCTGAAACAAGAGTTCACATATTAAGCCAAAAAAAATCATGAACCTAAAGGCTGGAGTAGTTCAGATGAAGAATTGGGGGGGTCTCAGTTTTGTAGATAGTAGGCCTATTTTAGTTATATTCCAAAGGGCTCGTGACTATACTATTTTTTTTTTCCTGAGCCTGACATCTGATATGCAGGTAGATCCAACTTATTGTCTGGAGACATGGTGTCATGGCTGGAAAATGTGCTAGAAAGCTGGATCAGGGAAGAAAGTAGCTGCCAAATATGGGAAAGGTTTTTAATTATTGTTGATTGTAAACTTCATTGATTTGACCTGATCTGGGGTCTATATTCAGCTTAGGAGCCTATGTGACCTCTGCATCCCTGTAAATCTGAGCTCACATTCTGTGGTCATGAATAGGAACATTCCAAGCTGCCCCAATTTCAGGATCCATCTTCCTCAAGTGGAGCATAGACTACGTTGTCCAGCCTCCCTTCAGAGGAAGGAACATTCTCTACTGTTGTTGATCCAAGTTGAAAGCAATGTTCTGTGGGGGCCCTGATATGGGGGTCTATTGTGTTGTTCCTAATATAGATGACCAATAACAATGGAGAGAGGGGTTTATTTGAGGTCTAGGCCCATAATGTCTGTTTGGGAATCTCAGGATTCCCCGACTAGGGCCCCAGCTGATAGGGTAGCCTGATAGTGACTAAAAAGTCATCATTAAAGTATGCCAGTCTCTTGCCCTTATTTAGTTTTTGCAGTCCTTGCTTTGATAAGGTTAGCTTTGGAGTGACTGAGGGAAGTGTAATAGGAAGAACGTGAGTAGGTTATCTAAGTCTATGTAGACACTATTTCATTAGGAACTTTATGGTGTCTTTTTAGGTCTTTCTACTTGTTTGCTGCATATATGGACTCACTGCAGACTGTTGTGCACTTTTGCTTTCAGGTGTATCTTTTGTCCTAATGTATGGATACATATGAACATATGCCATATCTCATAGGATCTGGTCTGTCTCTAGGGTTTAGGATTTTGTTAGGAAATGAACCACCTGAAACGGAATTAGAGAGTCTTATGAAAGGAAAGGTCTCACCGAGTAATGTGGCTGAAGGGTTAATATTCCATGCCTGATGTCTCTGGACACAGTCTGAAGTGAAGCATGCCTAGGTGGTACTTGTTGCATTGATTATGTTGAGATCAGCAGATGAAATATGATTTGTTATGAATTGAGAGAAACATGCAGGAAAGTGAGCCCCACCCTGGAGGTTCCAGGACTGAGGAAGTGGGAGGTTCCTGCTGTCTTAGCGTTTAAGAAGGGTTTAAGAAGGAAATAGATAGATAGTTATTGCTATAATCAAATTATTTATCAATTAGTATAACTTTGAAAACTCCCTTTGTTAGGATTTGTTGTATCATATACAACATCACCATAATTTATGTCCTTTGACATTATTTGTATATAGCTGTGTCTTACAGAGTAATGTTACCGGTTGCTTCTGTTCTCCCTGGTCTAAGCTATTTTTTTTATTAAGAGGCACAGTATTTATTTTTAATGGCTTAGATTATTTTTAAGTGATTTCCCCTCCCTTGAGGGAGAGAAACATTTACTGAGGCAAAGCAGGGATAGAAAAGAGAGGAAAATACAGGCTTTAGAGGCATGCAGACCCATGAGAGAAATTAGGGGTGAAGGCCAATGAAACAGGTCTCTAAATCAACATATCTCATAACCATGGACTTAATTTTCTTTCTTTATTTTCTTTATTTATTTAAAAAAGGAGACATTAACAAAACCATAGGATAAGGGGTGCAACTCCACACAATTCCTACCGCCTGATCTCCATATCCCATCCCTGCCCCTGATAGCTTTTCTATTCTTTATCCCTCTGGGAGTATGGACCCAAGGTTATTGTGGGGTGCAGAAAGTGGAAGGTCTGGCTTCTGTAATTGCTTCTCCGCTGAACATGGGCATTGACTGGTCAATCCATACTCCCAGTCTGCCTCTCACTTTCCATAGTGGGATGGGGATCTGGGGAAGCTGAGCTCCAGGACACATTGGTGGGATCATCTGTCCAGGGAAGTCTGGTCGACATCGTGCTAGCATCTGGAACCTGGTAGCTGTAAAAAGAGTTAACATACAAAGCCAAATAAATTGTTGAACAATCATGGACTGAAAGGCTGGAATAGTGCAAATGAAGTGTTGGGGGCGGTCCTCCATATTGTAGATAGCTAGTAGGCATATTTTAGTTAAATTCCAAAGGGCCTATAGCTATACTAGTTTTTTTTTTTTTTTCTCTGAGCCTGAAACCTGATATGCAGGTGGATCCAAGTTATTGTCTGGAGAGAGAGGTTATGTCATGGCTGGAAAAGGGACAGAAAGCTGCATCAGGGAATAGAGTAGCCCCTTAATATGGGGAGGAGGCATTAATATTGTTGACTGTGAACCCCATCGATTTGATTTGGTCTTGGGCCCACATTCAGCTTAGGAGCCTATGTGACCTCTGTATCCCTGTAGATTTGAGTTCACATTCTGTGGTCATGAGTTGGAACATTCCAAGCTGCCCCAATATCGACCCATCTTTCTCATGTGTAGCACAGAGTATGTTGTCCATTCTCGTTTTGGAGGATGGAACATTCTCTACTGTTGTTGGTCCAAGTTGAGGGCAAGGAGTCTATTTTGTTGTTTCTGATATAGATGACGGGTACCAATGGAGAGAGGGACTTATTTGAGGTCTAGGCCCATCATGTCTATTTGAGAATCTCAGGACTCTTCGAATAGGGGCCCAGATGATGGGGTGGCCTGATAGTGACTAAAGAGTCATCATTAAAATATGCCAGTCTCTTGCCCTTTTTCAGCTTTTGCAGTCCTTGCTTTGATAAGGTTAGGTTTGGAGTGAGTGAGAAAACTGTAATAGGAAGTAGGTAAGGAGGGTATCTAAGTCTAGTTAGATACTATTTCATTAGGAACTTTATACTGACTCACTGCAGACTATTGTGTACTATTGCTTTCAGGTATATATTTTGCCCTAGTTTACAGATACATGTGAACATATGCTGTATCTCACGGGACCTCATCTATATCTAGGTTTTGGGACTTTGTTAGGAAGTGAACCTCCTGGAATGGAATTAGAGAACACTGTGAAAGGAAAGGTCTCACTCAAGTAATGAAGATGAAGGGTTGTCATTGCACAGCTGAAGTCTTTGGACACAGTCTGAAGTGAAGCATGCTGAGGTGGTACTCCTTGCATTGATTAGGTTGGGATAGGCGGATGCAATATTATTTTATATGAATTTGAGAGAAGCATGCAGGCAAGTGAACCCGCCCTAGAGGTTCCAGGATTGGGGGAAATATAGTCTCTATAGTGGAAATGTGAGGTTCCTGCTATCTTAGGGTTCAAGAAGACAATAGATAGTTATTGTTATAATCACATTGTTTGGTAATTGGGTTAACTTTCAAAAATCCCTTTGTTAGGATTTGCTGTATAATACCCAGCAGCACCATAAGTTATATCCTTTGACATTATTTATATATAACTGTGCCACCGGTTGCTTCTGTTCTCCCTGGTCTAGGCTTTTGAGAGAGTCAACATATCAAAGACTCAGCCTATGTATTAAAAAGACTCAGTTGTGCTTCAAAAAGTTTGAGACATACAATTAAGTTCCCCTCTCATATTAATTAAATGGTGATTTATATGATTACAAATTAATAGGAGAGTACATAAACACCATTCCCAACACCAAAAGACTGTGTTCCACTCCTTCACCCCCCATCCCTCCCCCCGCCGCCCCGGGAAGCCGAATATCCACCTTCACCCTCACTCCAGGGTTTTTACTTTGGTGCCCTACTCCAAATTTAGTCAAATCCTGCTTTTAGTTTCTTTTTCTGTTCTTCTTTCTCAACTTCTGTTGATGACTGGGATCATCCCATACTCATCTTTATCTTTCTGACTTAGCTCACTTAACATAATTCCTTCTAGCTCCGTTCAAGTTGAGTCAGAGAAGGTGGGTTCATTGTTCTTAATAGCTGCCTAGTATTCCATTGTGTATATATACCACAGCTTTCTCAGCCACTCATCTGTTGTTGGGCACCTGGGTTGATTTCAGGTTTTAGCTATTACTAATGAGAATGGGAAACGCTCCTGCTGTCTTAATATTTAAGAAGGCAATAGATAGTTATTATAATAACCAAGTTATTTGAAATTTGGTTGACTTTGAAAATCCTATTGTTAGGATTTTCTGTATCATACAAGACCTCACTATGATTTATGTCATTTAATGCTATTTTCATTTAGCTGTATCTTATATGTTGACACAACCAGTTGCTTCTGTTCTCCCTGGTCTAAGATTATAGGTGATTTAACATTTCTTTTTTTTCTTTTCCTCTTTTTTTATTGTTGTAGTTATTATTATTGTTGTTGTTGATGATGTCATCATTTTGGATAGTACAGAGAGAAATGGAGAGAGGAGGAGGAGGGGAAAGGCAGAGAGGGGGAGAGAAAGACACCTGCAGACCTGCTTCACCGCTTGTGAAGTGACTCCCCTGCAGGTGGGGAGCCACGGACTTGAACCGGGATCCTTATGCTGGTCCTTGCGCTTGGTGCCACATGCGCTTAACCCACTCCAGTACCACTCCACTCCCATGATTTAATATTTCAAAGAAAAGGTCATTATCAGAAATTTACTAAGAATTTAAACCCACTGTTAAAATACAATCAAGGTATTGGTTGGGGTTTGGAATTGATACAATATATCCACCATTTTTGGTGGCTATTTTTTCCCTTTCTATTATACTTGATAGGAAAGAGAGAAGTTGAGAAGTAACTTGCAGACCTGCTTCACTGCTAGTGAAATTTTCTTTCTATATGTGGGGAGTGGAGGCCTGAACTCAGATCCTTGTGCATGGTAATATGTGCACTTAAATGAGTGTGCCACACCCATCCCCCTATATATTAAACTCTTTTATTTTTTCCCCCTGTCAGAGCACTGCTCAGCTCTGGCTTATAGTGTTTCAAGGGACTGAACCTGGGATTTTGGAACCTCAGGCAAGAATCTATTTGCATAACCATTATGCTATCTACCCCCTCCCTATTTTAAAAACTTTATGTAAAAGATAACAGAAAAAAAATGAACTCCCCATCCCCCTAGCTTCTACAGAGCTAGTATCCAGAAGGCTTTATGGAGGACACATACCTCTCAGGTATCAACATAGACAAATTACCTCACTGGTAATCCTCTCATTTCCTCTACTCGCTGCTGTCCTTTTTGATGTATGCCATTTTCACAGGGGTGAGTTGGTATCTCAGTGTTGTCTTTATATGCATTTCTCTCATAATCAGCTACCTGGAGCAATTTTTCATGTGTTTTTTAGCCTTTTGGATCTCTTCTGTAGTGAATGTTTTGTTCATATCCTCTGCCCATTTTTGGATGCAGTCATTTGCTTTTTTGTTGCTAAGTTTGTTGAGCTCTTTGTATATATTGATTAGTCTCTTGTTTGATGTATGACATGTGAGGATCTTCTCCCATTCTGTGAGGAGTCTCTGTGTGATAGTTTCTTTGGCTGTGCAGAAGCTTTTCAATTTGATGTAGTCCCATTGATTTGTTTCTGCTTTAGTATTCCTTGTAATTGGGTTTGTTTCATAAAACATGTCTTTGAGGTTTAGGTGGGAAAGTGTTCCATCAATGTTTTCCTCTAAGTATTTGATAGGTTCTGGTCTAACTTCCATGTACTTGATCCATCTGGAGTTGATTTTTGTTTCTGGTAAGATAAGGTGGTTCAGTTTTATTCTTCTGCATATTTCAACCCAGTTTTCCCAGAACCATTTATTGAAGAGAGCCACCTTCCTCCATTTAATACTTTGGGACCCTTATCAAAAATTAGATGTCCATAGGTATAGGGGTTTAGTTCTGGGCTTTCAATTATGTTCCACTGGTCTGTGTGCCAATTTTGTCCCAGTGCCAGCCTGTTATGATGATGATGGCCTTATTATATAGCTTGAAATTTGTGAGTGTGGTGCCTCCATTTCTGTTTCTTTTCCTCAAGATTATTTTGGAAATTCTGGATGTTTTCTGGTTCCCGATAAATGATTGCAGTTTATGTTCTATTCTCTTAAAGAAGCTTGGTGGAACTTTGAAGGGTATTGCATTAAATTTGTATAGGGTTCTCAGGATCATATTCATTTTGATTATATTAATTCTTCCAATCCATGAGCATGGGATGTCTTTCCATTTCTTGGTATCAGTTTCTATTTCCTTGAATAGTGACATATAGTTTTCAGTATACACGTCTTTTACTTCTTTGGTCAGCTTTATTCCTAGATATTTTATTGATTTTGCTGCAACAGTGAATGGGAGTGATTTATGGATGTCTTCTTCATATTTAGTGTTTGCATAATGAAATACCACTGATTTTTGTACATTGATTTTGTAGCCTGACATGTTACTATATTGCCTAATAAATGCTACTACATTTTTGCTGGATTCTTTAGGTTTTTCTATATATACTATCATATCATCTGCAAATAGTGCTTCCCTTCCTATCTGTATTCCTTTGATTTCTTTCTCTTACCTGATTGCTATGGCAAGAACTTCCAATACTACGTTGAAGAGTAATGGTGATAGTGGACAGCCCTGTCTAGTCCCCGATCTGAGGAGGAATGCTTTCAGTTTCTGTCCATTGAGTATGATGTTGGCTGTAGGTTTACTACATATGGACTCCAGGATCTTGAAGAATTTCACTTCTATTACCATTTTTGTAGGGTTTGGAGCATGAATGGGTGTTGGATTTTGTCAAAGGTTTTCTCTGCACCTATTGAGATAATCATGTAGTTTTTTATTTTGCTTTTATTGATATGGTGAATGACATTGATTGACTTATGTATGTTGAACCAGCCTTGCATTCCTGAGGTAAATCCCACTTGGTCCTGATGAACATTTTTTTCATATACTGTTGTATCCGGTTGGCCAGGATCTTGTTTAATATTTTGGCATCTATGTTCATCAGATATATTGGTTTGTAGTTTTCTTTTTTGTTTTGTCCCTATCTGCTTTTGGTATCAAGGTTATGTTTGCTTCATAGAAGGTGGAAGGAAGTATTCCTTTTTCTTAGATCTTGTGGAAAAGCTTAGAAGTATAGGTATTAGCTGTTTCCTGAAAGTTTTGTAGAATTTGTTTGTGAAACCATCTTGTCCAGGAATTTTGTTGTTGGGAAGATTCTTAATAACTATTTCGATTTCTTTGTCTGTGATTGGTGTATTTAGGCTTCCTAGTTATTCTTAGTTCTGTTTTGGAAAGGTATAGGGTATATGTTTCTAGGAATTATTCCATTTCTTCCAGATTCTCTAATTTAGTGGCGTATAGTTCTTCCTAGAAGTTTCACATGATTTTCTGGATTTCTGTGGTGTCAGTTGTGAAATCTCCACTATTATTATTTGGGTCTTCCCCTTTTTTTTTAGTGAGTCTTTCTAGGGTTTTGTCAATCTCGTTTAATTTATCAAAGAACTAACATTTGGCTTCACTGATCTTTTGTATGGTTCTCTTATTTTCGATGTTGTTTATTTCTGCTCTAATTTTAGTGATTTCCGTCCTACTGGTTGCTTTAGGGTCCCTCTATTATTCTTCCTCTAAGTCCTTAAGGCTTGCAGTAAGGTTGTTTATTTGAGCTTTTTCTTGCTCTCTAATATGGGATTGTATGGATATGAGTTTAGGATGTGAATTTCCTGAGCAACTTTTCATCTCTTTTACTTCTCTCACTTAAAAAATAAATAAACCACAATGTTCCCTGAGAACTAGAAGTGGGAATATGTGCTTTCCCTTTCCTTTTTTCCCCCTCAGGGGCCTGTCAAATGGAGGGAATGTAATTATCACCTGGAATAGTTTTATACTACTGTCATCATTAAAATCACACTTGGAAATTCTGACAATTACCAATGAAATTATTAACATGGAGGGGACATGTGTACATCTCTGTCTTTCCTGCTCCATACTGTACACAGCTGCAGGGTTTATCAGTACTTATTTTCTAGATTACTCTCTTATGTAGATCCTGATAGTAGAAAAGCTTCCCAAGGTACTCGAGATATGCTTTGGGTAGAAATTTGTACATGATGTCAGGGAAATAAATATTGATTGTTGCTGACAACCCTTAACACCTTCTTCATGGAGTTCTGGTCTCACTAGTGGGTGGTTCATTGATAGAGAAAAAAGAAATCAATAGTGATTTTATATGATTTGGCTTGTGACCCACAGGAGGCAGCCAAAGCATTATCAATTAGGGATGTAAACCAGCTTCCTGTTAATCTGTTTAATCTTCTATGGTTTGGGATAAAACAGAGTGGGTAGAGAATTTTGGCATGGGGCTTGAACATTTCACTATTTTTAGCATGATAAATGTATATGAAAACAATATTATCTTATATGTCCCTTGACTTACCTGAAGGACATCTAGTGAGAGTAAGCAGCATAACTACCAATAGTATTCTTCAATGCCGTTTTTCTTTTCTTTACAGATGTCAGTTTCTACTTAGATGACCTGAATTGATGTTTGTATGTGATTATGTACAAGACTGTATGTATGTCTGCTTATGTAACTACATTTCTCCAGAAACAACTGTGACACAGAGACCTACAAATAGTTATTTGCTAATTATGCTGTCTTCATTTATACTTGTATTCCCATGTGCTTATGCGTCTGGTTAAGTGACTGTGCCACACTATCTTTAAACAAAAACAAAAATACATATTTTGATTATGTGTGTCTCTCTACTGGTATTATATACTCTGAGTTTGGGTATGTTTCTCTAGTAACAACCACCCCAAACATGTGTTATTTTGTTTATGTATGAAGTTCTTTCTGTCTTTTTTTTTTTTTTTTCTTTACACCGTGGTTATTTCTGGGGCTTGGTACCAGCACAAGAAAGCCTTTGCTTCTGGTCTGGTGGCTATATTTTTCCATTTATATTTTCTTTCTAAATTGTTAAATTGAGATAAAACAGGGAGGTAGAGAGGAAGACAGACATCTGCAGACCTGCTTCACTCCTCATGAAGTGGACACCTTGAAATGGGGAGTGGAGGCACAACCTGGGTCTTTGTGCATGGTAATATGTGCACTTAACTGTGTGCACCACAGACTAGTCTCCTAAAGTTATTTCTATTCACATATGAATTATATGTTTGCTTTTGTCTTTATTTATGTATCTGTACAAGCGTGTTTAATATGACTACTTTTGTTTTTACATTAACTCTTCTTTGTGTGTCTGCTTCTCTATATGTCTTCTTTTTTGCCCTTAGAACTCAATGTACCCATGAAATTAGATGCATTATCAAGACAGAGTTCACAGTAAATACAAATGAGAACCAAAAAGTATTTTTCATTTTTAGGATAAGAAGGGTACAATTACCACCACAAGAGCTCTGTATCCCACCATATCCCCTGATAGCTTTCCTATTCTTTAACTCTCTAGGAGTATGGACCCAGGGTCATTACGGGGTACAGAAGGTGGAAGGTCCGGCTTCTGTAATTGCTTCCCTGCTGAACATTAGCCTTGACAGGTCGATCCATTCCCCCAGAAAGTCTCTCTCTTTCCTTAGTGGGGCAGGAAAATGGGGAAACGGAACTCCAGGACACATTGGTGGGGTCATATGCCCAGGGAAGTCCAATTGGCATCATAGTAGCATCTGGAACCTGGGAACTGAATAATGAGGCTGAAGGGTAGACACGCCTGATGTCTCTGGACACAGTCTGAAGTGACACATGCCAAGGTGGTACTCCTTGCATTGATTAGGCTGGGATCAGCAGATGTAGTGTCATTTGGTATGAGTTTAGAGAACATGCAGGAAAATTAGTCCTACCCCAGAGGCTCGAGGAATGGGGGAAATATAGGCTTTATAGAGGAAGTGGGAGGTTCCTTCTGTCTTAGGGTTTAAGAAGGCAATAGATAGTTATTGCTATAATCAAATTATTTGGCAATTGGGTTAACTTTGGAAATCTCATTGTTAGGGTTTGCTGTATGATACACGACATCACCATGATTTATGTCCTTTGACATTATTTATATATAGTTCCACCAATGTTTTCCTCTCAGTATTTGATACTTTCTGGTCTAACATCCAGATCCTTGATCCATTTGGAGTTGACTTTCATATCTGCTGAGATAAAGTAGTTAAGTTTCATTCTTCTGCATGTTTTAACCCAGTTTTCCCAGCGCTATTTATTGAAGAGAGCCTGCTTCCTCCATTTAATACTTTGGCAACCTTATCAAAATTAGATGTTCATTGGTGTGGGGGTTTAGTTCTGGGCTTTCAATGATGATCCACTGGTCTGTGTGCCTATTTTTGTTCCAGTACTAGGCAGTTTTGATGATGATGGCCTTATAATATAGTTTAAAATCTGGGAGTGTGATGCCTCCATTTCTGTTTCTGTTCCTCAAGATTGTTTTGGTGACTCTAGGTGTTTTCTGTTTCCAGATGAATGACTGTAATTTTTTGTTCTATTCTCTTAAAGAAGCTTGGAACTTTGATATGTATCTCATTAAGTCTGTATATGGCTCTGGGTAGAATATTTATTTTGGTGATATTAATTCTTCCAATACATGAACATGGGATGTCTTTCCATTTCTTGGTATCGTTTTCTATTTCCTTGGATAGTGACTCATAGTTTTCAGTATAAAAGTCTTTCACTTCTTTGGTAAGGTTTATTCCTAGGTATTTTGTTGATTTTGCTGCGACATTGAATGGGAATGAATTATGTATATCCTTTCCTTCTTTAAAAATTTTATTTATATAAAGGAAACACTGACAAAAAACATAAGATAAGAGAGGTACAACTCTGCACAGTTCCAATCCCATACCCTCTTCTGATAGTTTTCCTATTCTTTCTCCCTCTGGGAATATGGACTCAGAGTCATTATGGGGTGCAGAAGTGTGTTGCTATTTTAATTATATTCTAAGGGGTCTATGATGATACTGGTTTCTTTTTCTTTCCTTCCTTCTTTCTTTCTTTTTTTAGCCTGACATCTGATATGCAGGTGGATCCAAGTTATTGTATGGGGAGATGATGTCATGGCTGGCAAAAGGACCAGAAAGGTGCATCAAGGAACAGAGTAGCTCCCAAATACAGGAAAGGCATATAAATATTGTTGACTGTAAACCCAGATATCCTTTTCTTCGGACTTAGTGTTTGCATAAAGAAATGCCACTGATTTTTGTACACTGATTTTATAGCCTGACACCTTGCTATATTGCCTAATAACTTCCAGTAGATTTCTGCTGTATTCTTTAGGTTTTTCTGTGTATACTATCATCTGCAAATACTGAAAGTTTAACTTCTTCCCTTCCAATCTGTATTCCTTTGATTCCTTTCTCTTGCCTGATTGCTATAGCGAGAACTTCCAGTACTATGTTGAAGAGTGATGGTGATAATGGACAACCCTGTTATTATTCCATAATGGACAGTCCATTATTATTCCCCAATCTGAGGGGGAATGCTTTCACCTTCTGTTGCCTGTAGGTTTCCACTATCCTGAGCAATATTCCATCTATTCCCATTTTTGTAATGTTTTGAGCATGAATGGGTGTTGGATTTTGACAAAGGCTTTCTCTCCATCTATTGAGATAATCATGTGGTTTTTGGTTTTGCTTTTATTGATTTGGTGAATGACATTGATTGACCTACATATATTGAACCAGCCTTGCATTCCTGGGATAAATCCCACTTGGTCATGTTGAACAAACAATCTTTTTGATATACTGTTATATCCGGTTGGCCAGAGTCTTGTTTAATATTTTAGCATCTATATTCATCAGATATATTGGTCTGTAGTTTTCCTTTTTTTGTTGTGTCCCTATCTTCTTTTTGTATCAAAGTGATGTTTGCTTCATAGACGGTGTATGGGAGTATTCCTGTTTGTGTTATCTTTTTGAAGAGTTTTGAAAGTATAGGTATTAACTGTTTTCTGAAGGTTTTGTAGAATTCACTTGTAAAGTCATCTAGCCCTGGACTCTTGTTGCTGGGATGATTCTTGATAATTGTTTCAGTTTTTTTTTTTCTGTGATTGGTGCATTTAAGTTCTGTAGTTCTTCTTGGTTCAGTTTTGGAAGGATATATGTTTCTAGGAATTCTTCCATTTCTCCCAGATTCTCTAGCTTGGTGGCATATAGTTTTTCGTAAAAGCTTCATATTTTTTTCCTGTGCTGTCAGTTGTGATATCTCCTCTATCGTTTACAATTTTATTCATATTTTATATTTTAAATGAAAGATTTGTTTTACCCTGTGAGAATGAGATAGAGAGAGCCATAGCATAACTCTTGGACATGTGCTAGGGAACAAACAGAAAATTATGACTGAGAGTTCAGTATTCTACAGAATACACAACCTACTAGACCCCTCCTTCTTTTCTTATACTGAGCTTATTTGTGTGTATAACTGAACTTCATACTGCTAACAATAGCTGATGTTCTCATTTGTACCACTGAACCTCAAACAGGGAATCCATAGCTTATGTACACATTGTACAACTGAAATTTGTACAGTAGTATGAATTAAGATTGCATTCATTAGTACAACTGAATTTCATGCATATAATCAGACTATGTATTACTTTGTACAACTGAATGATACACATAGATAATCTTACACAGTATGAATAACCAAATTCGTAGATATAGCACAGAGAGTACTCATTTGCCTAGTTGAATTTCTTTTAGACAGTATTTTTTATTTTATTTTATTTTTTATGATTTTTGAGGAAGGTTATAGTACAGTTGTTGACACATAGGTGCAATATCTTATCTCCCAATGATAGGTGTCTGCAAGGCAGCTGCTCCCCCAAACTAGTTTTATTACCCCAAAATCAGGACTGCAGAGCTCCTCTATGAACTATCTTTTCCTCCTTCCCCAGAGCCCTCTTCTTCGGTGTAATACACCATACAGTTCAAGTTGCATCTTATATTTTCCCTTACTGGTTGTTTTCCTCTTTAAATTTAACCTATGAATGATCATTTGGTATTTGTCCTTCTCTTTTGGACTTTCTCACTCAAGATGATGCCTTTAAGTTCTTTTCTAGATATTCAAAGTAGATGACATCATCATTTTAAAAAGATGCATGGTGGGAATTGTGTGGAGTTGTACCCCTCCTACCCTATGGTTTTGTTAATTAATCCTTTCTTTAAAAAAATATCTTTAAAGTAAAGAAGACAAAACATGAAAAAAAAGATGCGTGGTATTCCATTGTATAAACATACCACAAATTTCTTTTTAAAAATATTTTTAATTTTCTTTATTTATGTATAGATAAAGCCAGAAGCTGGGAGGAAGGGGAAGACAAAGAGGGAAAGAGAGAGAAACCTGCAGCACTGCTTCACCACTTGAAGAGCTTTCCCTCTGTAGGTGGGGGCCAGGGACTTGAACCTGGGTCCTTGAGCATAGCAACGTGTGCTCTCAGCCAGATGTGCTATCACCAAGCCCCTATACCACAGATTTCTTAGACACTCATTTGTCATTGAGCATTTGGGTTGCTTCCAAGTTTGGACCATTACAAATTGTGCTGCTATCTACTATATTTAAACTAAAATAAATTTGGTTTCTCTTTTATTACTTGATACATTCTGTTTGATTCTTGTTCTGTAAATTAAAAAGGAAATTTCAAGTTGTAGCTCATAGAACTTCACTAATATGAAGTTTTCTAGATAGATGTTCCCTTAGAATAATAGCAAATAATCTTTCTACAGCTAAATAGCATAAATGTTTCTATTGAGCTTATTACTGACCATTTCTTTCTCAGGGTCTGTCAGAATTGAAAACAAAATGAACATTTTACAGTTCCTTATACATATTAGATAGTGAACAAAATGTGATACCAGAAAAATCATGACAGCACCAAGAAAGCACTAAGATAACTTGGAAAGAGTGTAGAACTATCATAAAGGGTCCCTCTCAGTACCAGTGGATCATATTGCACTATGGTTACAGTGACTTTTAGCAACATCATTTTTAATATCTTATAAACAGAAATGTTTAATAGTGGATGAGCCACATTTTTAATTTTCCTTTTGCAGGTACAGAACAAGAACCAATGGAAGGGTGTCAAGTAAAAAATAAAACACAAATGAACTTTAGTTTCAAACATAGTAGATGACCTTTCAACGGATAAAAGAGAGTACTGTCTTCCTGTTCTTCCCTACCATTATTTTATCATAACTTTATAACAAAGAGAAATGGAAAATAAAGTCTACAAGCTCTGTGGGAGTGGCAGACACAGTCTTTCATATAGATTTTCAAATGAACTTTGAAGCCTGGAAGCAGAGACATTGATGTTCGGTTACAGTAATAGACTTTAGAGGTGGATATAGGGATAATTGTTGTTTTTTATGAAGCATACTCTTCAGTCTGCTATCCTACCAGTCTGTGATGTACCTACAACCATAAACTTCTGGTTTAGTGTACCCTTGGTGATATAGACTCTAACAGGCACTTGTAACTGTGAAACTTTGGCCACTACATACAGTTGCTCAAACACAGACCACTGGCTTTAATCTTGGGAGCATCAAACATAATGGGAAGACAGAGGAAATTAACTACACTGATAGATCAAAACAACAGCTGAAGAAAACTCCAAGTTCAATAAAGCTATCTAAATTCTCCATATAACACTTCAAAACAGTAGTCCTAAATATGTTCAGTGAAATGAATAGTTCGATAGAAGAAAGCTATCACTTAGTCAAGAATATATGAAATAAGTGATTACATAAATCAGCTGGGGCCCCAGTCGGGGAGTCCTGAGATTCCCAAAAAGACACGATGGCCCCAGACCTTGCATAAATCCCTCTCTCCATTGTTACCAGTCATTTATATGAGGAACAACAAAACAGTCCCCTTTGTAGACCCCCATAGAGCCTTGCCCTCAACTTGGATCAACAATAATAGAGAATGTTCCATCCTCCGAAGAGAGGCTGGACAACATACTCTATGCTACACCTGAGGAAAACAGGTCCTGATATTGGGGCAGTCTGGAATGTTCCTATAGTTGACCACAGAATATGAGCTCAGATATACAGGGATGCAGAGGTCACATAGGCCCCTAAGCTAAATATGGGTCCCAGATCACATCAAATCGATGGGGTTTGCAGTCAACAATATTTATACCCCTTTCCCATATTAAGGAGCCACTCTCTTCCCTGATCCAGCTTTCTTTCCCTTTTCCAGCCATGACATCATTTCCTCAGACAATAACTTAGATCCACCTGCATATCAGATTTCAGGTTCAGGGAAAACAACAACAACAAAAAAGTATAGCCACAGGCCCTTTGGAATATAACTAAAATATGCCTACTAGCTATCTACAAAATGGAGGAACCCTCCCCCCCCCCAACTCTTCATCTGCACTATTCCAGCCTTTAGGTTCATGACTGGTCAACAATTTGTTTGGCTTTGTATGTTAACTATCTTTTCAGCCACCAGGCTCCAGATGCTAGCATGATGCTGATCAAACCTCCCTGGACTGACAACCCCACCAATGTGTCCTGGAGTTCCGCTTCCCCAGAGCCCCATCCTACTAGAGAAAGAGACAGACAGATTGGGCATATGGATCAACCTGTCAACGCACATGTTCAGAGGGGAATAAATTACAGAAGCCAGACCTTCCACCTTCTGCATACCATAATGACCTTGGGTCCATACACCCAGGGGGTTAAACAGTAGGAACGCTATCAGGGGATGGGATGGGATATGGCAATCTGGTGGTGGGAATTGTGTGGAGTTGTACCCCTCTTATCCTATGGTTTTGTCAATGTTTCCTTTTTATAAGTAAAATAAATAAACAAATAAATAAATAGGAAAGCTATCAAGAGAGGGGATGGATTACAGAGTTCTGGTGGTGGGAATTATATGAAGTTGGACTCCTCTTATCCTATGGTTTTATAAGTGTTTCCTTCTTATAAAATAAATAAATAAATATAAAAATAAGGAATATAGTAATTATATTTATCTTTATATTTATTTATTGGAACTTATAAGTAGTTGCCGGTCAATAATGCAGTAAAGTGAATAATCAAAATGATGAATTCATGAGTGGGAGAATAGGGTACAATAAGTTATTAAAAACCAGCTTGTATCTGATAAGCAAATAGCTCACTTAAATAGTGTGATTGTTTTGTCATATACGTGACCCATATTCAAACCCTCCTCCTGAAGGACAGTTTTGTGATACCTCTGTTTCTGACTTTGTGTCTAAAAATGTCGCGTTGGAATAATAAAGCTGCAGTGAAGAAAAAAAATTGAGCCTGCACACACACACACACACACACACACACACTCAACAAGGATAAAGAACTAAAACAAGTGAAGATAATATGTTTTTGAAATATTTATTTATTTTCCCTTTTGTTGCCCTTGTTGTTTTTCATTATTGTTATGGTTATTATTGTTGTTGATGTTAGATAGGACAGAGAGAAATGGAGAGAGGAAGGGAAGACAGAGAGGGGGAGAGAAAGATAGATACCTGAAGACCTGCTTCACCGCCAGTGATGCCACTCACCTGTAAGTGGGGAGCTGGGGGCTTGAACCAGGTTCCTTAAGCCAGTACTTGTGCTTTGTGCCACATTCACTTAACCCTCTGCTCTAACCTGACTCCCGATAATATAAGTTTTATGAGACATTATCAAGAGGAGCAACATTTGCATCATAGAGGTTATATTCTAAGTAGATAAAGTGATAGAATTCTTATTTGAAGAAATATTAGCCAAGAAATTTCTTAAATAAGCAGATAGACAAAAGATCTACCTCTAAGAGCTCTCAAAATAAACGTAAAACTAAACTCATGAGGGCACATACTAATTAGAATAACAAATATAAAATATGGAGAATTTTGAAACTTTAAAGACAAAAAACAGTCACTGTTAAGTGAACTCAAATACTATTAGCTGATTTCTCAACAAAAATTCTAAAAGCTAGAAAGAACTTACAGGATATATTCAAATGTTTGAATGAAAAGACATTCTCCCCAGAATATTCTATCCAGCTTAATTATCAATAAAATTTGAAGAAGTGATGAAGAACTTCTTAGACAAACAACAGTTAAAGATATTTATTGGAGGTTGGGAGTTAGTGCAGCGGGTTAACTATAATTGGCATAAGGATCCTGGTTGGATCCCCCATCTGATGGGGGGGGGGTCTCTCACAAACAGTGAAGCAGGTATTATTCCCCCCCTCCGTCTTCCCCTCCTCTCTCAATTTCTCTGTCCTATCCAACAACAGAAATAACAATAATAACAAGGGCAACAAATTGGGAAGAAAACTGGCCTTCAGGAGCAGTGGATTTATAGTGCAGGCACCAAGCCCCAGCAGTAGTACTGGAGGTATAGAAAAGAATAGGAAAAAAAGGTACTAATTTCCTCTATGTTAGTCTTACTGTAAATACTAAAAAGAAAAATATAAAAGTGAAAATACTGAATATTTTCTGTCACACACACACACACGGAAAAAATAAAGGGAAAAAAATAAGAGAATCTGGTCCTGGATGTGGAGAAGTGGCTAAGGCATTGTACTTTAAGGAATGAAGTTCAGAGTTCTATCTTCAAAACTGCAGGTGCCTGAACAATGCTGTGGTTCTCCCACTATACCTCTCCCTCTCCCTCTCCTTCTTAATCATCTTTCCATTTTTTCATGAATGAATAAATGAATTTTAAAAAAATACAAAGGTTATCAATTGAAAACCTTCGCACAGCAAAAGAAACCACTACCCTACAATGAGACCTCTTACAGAATGGGAGAATATCTTTGCATACCACACATCAGACAGGATGCTAATATCCAAAATATAAAGACCTCTTCAAATTCAGCAACAAGAAAACAGATGACCCTATCTAAAAGTGGGAAATGATATGAACAGAATATTCACAACAGAAGAAACCCAAAAGGCCAACAAACATGAAAAAAAAATGCTCCAAGTCATTAATTGTCAGAAAAATACAAATAAAGACAATGAGATACCATTTCACTCCTGATCAGAAAAGGTAGCAGCAACAAATGCTGAAGAAGTCCTGGAGACAAAGGAACCCTTCTGCACTGCTGTTGGAAATGTAAATTAGCCCAACCCCAGTGGAGAGCAATATGAAGAATTCTCAGAAGGCTAGATGTCAACCTACCCTATGATCATGCAATTCCGCTGCTGGGGATATATCCTAAGGAACCAAATACACCCATGCAAAAAGATTTGTGTATACCTATGTTCATAGCAGCACAATTTGTAATATCCAAAACCTGGAAGAAACCCAGGTGTCCAACAACATATGAGTGGCTGAGTAATCTGTGGTATATATACACAATGGAATACTACTCAGCTATTAAAAATGGTGAATTCGCCTTCTTCACCCCATCATGGATGGAACTTGAAGATACTGTGTTAAGTGAGATAAGAAAAGCAGAGAAGAATGAATATGGGATGATCTCACTGACAGACAGAAATTGAACAAGATCAGAAGGAAAAACACTAAGCAGAACTTGAACTAGAGTTGATGTACTGCACTAAAGTAAAAGACTCAGGGAGTTGAGGGTGGGGAGGGCTCAGGTACTGGAACCTGATGTCAGAGAAGGAACTAGTGGGGGTTGTACTGTTATATGGAAATGTTATACATCTACAAACTATTGTATTTTACTATCAACTGTAAACCATTAATTCCCCAGCAAAGAAATAAAAAACAATGGCAAATTCACCTTCTTTGCTTCTTCTTGGATGGACCTTGAAGGAATCATGTTAAGTGAGATAAGTCAGAAAGAGAAGAATGGATATAGGATGATCTCACTCATAGACAGAAGTTGAGAAACAAGATTAGAAGGGAAAACACAAAGCAGAACTTGGACTGGAGTTGGGGTTGAGGTGAGGGCTTAGGTCCTGGAACATTATGGCAGAGGAGGACCTAGTGGGGGTTGAACTGTTATGTGGAAAACTGAGAAATATTACACTTGTACAAACTATTGTATTTCACTGTCAACTGTAAATCATTATTCCTCCAATAAAAATTAAAAAATAGAAAAAAAATCAAATAGAGACATGGTTTAGCCTCTGAATGTAGAACTGAGTTTATCAAAATGGCTTACAGTTGGGGAGAGAATTGCAAGGGCAGAGGGTGTTCATAAGGTTTTGGTGCTTTGGTGGCAGCAGTGGGGCAAAGGCAGGGGTGTGTGTGAAGGTGTGATAGAACAGTTTGTACTTCTATAAAACAGTCTTGTAAAGCACTACATCAAATATAAACAAACCACTATAAATCACATAAATATATAAGATTCTGCAAATACGAATACATATATTTCTGGGTGAAAACATTTCTATATGGTGGCAGGAGAAATTGTGAAACAATTTTGCACAGGACTTGCTGTTGCAATTTAACTTAAAAAGGGGGTTTAGGGAACTGTGGTGCCTAAAAGACTCACAGCAGAGAACTGGGAATGGGTTTAAACAATATACGGTTTTATTAGGGTGAAACGGGTAAAAGGCAAAATAAGCAATTATCATCAGGGGTTAAGAGTACGCTAGGTCCATAAAGTCTGAGTAGAGTTATCAAAAGTTCAGTCCCATAAGATAAACAATTATCAGCTGAGATATAGGTTGCCCCTGGCTGGAAGAGTTTTAAAGAGTTTACCAGGTAGTAGAGTCACATGTGTTAAGTTCCCAGGAGAAGTAGCATGGTGAATACCTGGAGCATCTCCACTGAGATGCTTCTGACCAGGAGAAGAAACAACAGCCAAAGAGACCAGACTTCTGTCTGTCTGTATTTTAAAATCTATTCAGTCCACCCACAATGCGTTGTACACCAGCATAGGCTGGATCCACCCACAGACCACCATGTGCCTGCATAGATCACTGCATACACTGTTGCCAAGGCTAATGTCAGCACTGTGCCAGGAGTTCCATGGTCGGTGGTGTACTGTGTGACCACAATTCCCCACTTCTAGTAAAAAGATGGACAAGATGCTCAGAGTCTGTATGAGTAATCGAGAGCACACATCTTCAGTGATTCTAGAGTTTCCTCGGTAAGTTCTGCCTTTATCCCCCCATCCAGAGTGTGGGCACAATAACTGGGTATCAGATAAGGCCCTGTAAGCCTGAAGATATGTGGTCTAGTATCTGTGTCTAACCCAGTGATGGGCCATCACTCAAGAAAGCTCAGAACAGAGCTTACAGAGGTGTCCCCAAGTTCAAGTGGCTCCTGGGTGGTAATCATGGCATATCCAGGGTGATGGACTGTTGCAACCCATGCTTTAGCTCATATTCTTGTGAGGAATTTAACTGCTTCAGAGGGGTTTAACTGCTCAGCATGGGTCCAAACAGGACCTGTGAATGATAAACTAGAATAAACATACCCTATGCCTTAAGTTAGTAATTTTATTGACTTCAGTCACAAAGACTAAACAACTCATAAGGCATCTGCTGGAGAAGGAATAGTTCTGTGGAGGAAAATAGTGCTTAGCATCTATCTGACTGGAATCATGCAGTACAAAATTTAAAATATGTAGAGCTCTCTGTATCCTTCTGTTCATGACTGAGAAATAGCTCTTTAAGGGTACATATGACATTCCACAATTATTCATCTAGTGGGGTAGTAAGGCATGTGAAATGCACATTTAGAAGAAATAAGCCATAATCTAGAAACATATTTAGGGTCATAGTCAGTCTAATAAGGAATACCTCAGCAGCAAAGGCAGAGAGAGTGTTCACAAACATGGGTTGCTTTCTGTGTGACAGGTGGCATATACAAAGCCTGTAACAATGTCCACAAAGATAGGAATAAATTTCAACTTAGCAAATTGAGGGATGTGTGAAACATCCATTTTTCAGAATCAATGTTAAAAAGTCCACTGAGAAAAATACCCATGGGATTGGGGTAGAATCATGCCAGTCTAGGCATAAAGGAACAATGACTCATGATATATCAGAAATATCCAATCATTTAACTAGAGCTTAGGACTTTGGTAAAATATGGACTGACCAAACAAGACAATATTTGAGGTTTTCATGTTGGAAGAAGCTAAGAAGTCTATTTTAGGTGTATTCCCAGAGGCCTGTGATTTTGCTAATTTTACATGAGCCTGACAGCTAACATGCAGGTGGGCTAAATTTATTGTAAGGAGAGATGGTGTCAGAGTTGGGAATATGACTAGAAAGCTGTATCAAGTAGCTTTCAAATATGGGAAAAGTATATAAACACTGTTACCTGTAAACCCCATCCATCTGACCTAGGGCCCATGTCTATTCATATTTAGCACATGAGCCTGTGCAACCTATGCATCCCTGTCAGTGTCACCTCTCATTATGGTCATAGCTAGGAACATTCTAGGCTGTACTTATTTCAGGACCAGTCTTCCTCGAGTGGAAGAATAGGTTGATTTATCCTCCCTTTGGAGAGTGGTGGAGTCACTACCATTGTTTTTCTACATTGAGGCCCACAAGAGAGTTTATAATGTTGTTCCTGTTGCAGATGACCAGTGGTGGTGGAGAGAGGGACCTGTTAGAGGTTTACACCCATCGTATCTATGTGGGAATCCCAGGATTCCCTGACTAGGGCCCCAGATTATGGGGTGGCCTGGTAGTGACCAAAAGGGTCATCATTTAAGTTTGCCAGTCACTTGCTATTATATAGCTTTCATAGTCCTTACTTTATCTGACAGGATTAGATTTAGATTGATTGAGGGAAGTAAAATAAGAAGTAGGCAAGGTTCTGTAGCTTTCTTGGAAGTGTACCACCTGAAATGGAACTAAGGAGTCCTATGAGCTTGGAAAGACCTCACCAGAGTAATGGAGCTGAAGGGCTGACATCCCATACCTGATGTTTCTGGAAACAGTCCAAAGTGAAACATTTTGAAGTGGCACTGGTTGAATTGATTTTGTTGAGACCAGTAGATGCGGTATCAAATAGTATGAATCAAGAGAAGCATGAAGTAAAATGAGCAAAGCCCTAGAGGTTCCATTACTGGGAGATATATGGGTTTTATATAGAATGTGGAAGTTTAAGAAGTTTAAGAGTTTAAGAAGGCAATAGATGGATATTATAACCACATTATTTGGGAACATAGTTTACTTTGGAAATACCATGGTTATGATTTATTATATTATACAAGACCTACCATGATTTATGTCATTAATGGTATTAATAAATAACTATACCTTATATATTGGCAAGACCAGTTGCTTTTGGTCTCCCTGGTCTAAGATTGTAGGTGATTTAAAGTCTCAAACTTTTTAATGCATAGACTTGAGTTTTGAGCATATATTCCTTCATCTAAGCACTTAAGGTTTCACATTAGTAACTTGATTGAATTTTAACACTGAGATTAAATAGTTAATGGATTTCTAATATCAAATCATTTATTTTTTATTTTTTATTTAAGAAAGGATTAATTAACAAAAACATAGGGTAGGAGGGGTACAATTCCACACAATTCCCACCACCCAATCTCCATTTCCCACCCCCTCCCCTGATAGCTTTCCCATTCTCTATCCCTCTGGGAGTATGGACCAAGGGTCATTGTGGGTTGCAGAAGGTAGAAGGTCTGGCTTCTGTAATTGCTTCCCCGCTGAACATGGGCGTTGACTGGTCGGTCCATACTCCCAGTCTGCCTCTCTCGTTCCCTAGTAGGGTGGGTCTCTGGGGAAGCAGAGCTCCAGGACACATTGGTGGGGTCTTCAGTCTACGGAAGCCTGGCCGGCATCCTGATGACATCTGGAACCTGGTGACTAAAAAGAGAGTTAACATACGAAGCCAAACAAATTGTTGAGCAATCATGGACCCAAAGCTTGGAATAGTGGAGAGGAAGTGTTAGGGGGTACTCACTGCAAACTCTAGTGTACTTCTGCTTTCAGGTATATATTGTGCAGTAGTTTATGGATACATGTGAACATATGCTCTCTCTCACAGAAACTGGTGTATATCTAGGTCTTGGGACTTTGTTAGAAAGTGAACCACCTGAGATGAAATTAGAGTATACTATGAAAGGAAAGGTCTCACCCGAGTAATGAAGTTGAAGGGTTGTCATTCCACACGTGAAGTCTCTGGACACAGTCTGAAGTGAAGCATGTTGAGGTAGCAATCGTTGTGTTGGTTAGGTTGTGATCGGCAGATGCAATATTATATGATATGGATTGGGAGAGGCATACGGGAAAGTGGGCCCTATCCAGTGAGTGGTTCCAGGACTGGGGGAAGTAGGGGCTCTATAGTGGAGATGTGAGGTTCCTGCTGTCTTAGGGTTCAAAAAGACAATTGATAGTTAATGTTATCATCACATTATTTGGTAATTGGGTTAACTTTGATAAGTCCTTTTGTTAAGGTTTGCTGTACACTACCCAGTATCTTGTATATAGCTGTGCTATTGGTTGCTTCTGATCTACTTGGTCTAGGCTTTTGAGTCTGCCTATCGGTTACACAGCCTATATATTGAAAAGATTCAGTTTGTGTTTTGAAAAACTTCGAGACATACAATTAATTTTTCCCCTCTCGTATTAATTAACTAGTGATTTATATGACTACATTTTATTAGGAGTGTACATAAACACCATTCCCACCACCAAAAGACTGTGACCCATCGCTCCCACCCAATCCCACCCCCCACTGGCCCAGGAAGCTGCATGTCTAACCCTCACCACAGGGTTTTTACTTTGGTGCCCTACCAAATCATTTCTAAGTAGAACAATAAACTGTGTTGCTAGTTCCATATACCATGAATAGTCAAAATTAACTATACAGCTAAATCTTCATAATTTTTCCATTGTGCTTGATTGCTTTCCAGGACCAATTTACCTTATGATCACTGTTTTATGTATGATCATAGTTTCTGATATCTTCATCTTTACAACTGTCCAGTGATGTTAGTAGAATCTTTTTATTTTTGTATTTCTGTATTGACGGATTAATGCTTTAGAGTTGACAGTAAAATACAGTAGTTTGTACATGTATAAAATTTCTACATAATACAGCTCCCACTAGGTCATCATGTTCCAGGACCTGAACCTTCCTCTCCCCACCCCCAGAGTCTTTTACTTTGTTGCAGTACACCAGTGTTGGTAGAAAATGGACATTTTATAGAAGAAGAAATTGAGACTTAGATATATAAAATAACTGAACTTGGATTCAACCACTAAAATTCTGTACATCAAGCTGTTAAATTTCATACAGAAAGTAATTCCTAGAGTAGAAAAATATTTTAAAAGAAAATTAAAGGAAGAGAGGAAAGAAAGTAGAAAGGAAGAAAGAAAAATGAAAAAGAAAAACTGATAGACCTGTCCACTATTGGCACTACCGTTCAACATAATCCTCTAGGTACTCTAGAATGCAACCAGACAAGAAATATATACCAAAGGTATACATATTGGAAAAGAAGAAATCAAACTGTCACCATTTGCTGATGACATGATAGTATATCTAGAGGACCCCCAAAGACTCCAAAAAAACTACAAAACACTGGATATGATTAATTAAATCATTAAAGTAGCAGGATATAAAGTGAATAAAACTAAATAATGTGACATTTTTATATACAAATGAGGACTCTGAAGAAAGGGACATGAAAGACTTAATCCCCATTTACAGTTAAGTTCCAAAAGGGTAAAATACCTGGAGATGAATCCCATGAAGGTGGTGAAGGATCTTTATAAAGAAAACTGTAGGGCATTGCTAAAGGAACTAGGGGATGGCACAAATCAATGGAAGAACATTCCATGTGCCCAGTTGGAAGAATATACATCACTAAAACGGCCATCCTACCAAAATAAATCTGAAGTTTTATTGTCTTTATGGAAGTGCAGTCCCTATGAAAATCCCTATGACTGTCTCCAAGGAAATTGAGTGACTTGTCAAAAAAAATGTATGGAACCACAAAACCATGAATAGCCAGAGTACTTCTGAGAAGAAAAGGAAATAAACAATAGCACACTTCCCAACCTCAGTTTATACTCAAAGCAGTGGTAATTAAAAAATCTGGTGCTGTAATAAAAATGAACACTTGGATCAATGGAACAGAATCAAGAACCCCGAAATTATACCATCAATTTACACCTACCTAATAGATGACAAAGGAGTCAAAGTCATTCAATGAAGTAATGAAGGTATCTTCAACAAATGGTGCTGGGAAAACTGAGCAGCTACATTTAGAATAGGGAAATAGACCACTACTTAATATCATGCACAAATACCAGATAAAAATGGATCAAAGATCTAGATATTAGACCAGAAAATCTAAAATTTGTAAAATAAAATATCAGTGAAACACTGCATTTGTAACAGAGAAAGTCTACAATCTAACTCATTTTATAGTTGAATTGAGACTTTTTCCCCATCAATCCTTGATTTTAAGATATTATTAAACCCTCTCACTATATGTAGGAAATTATTGGGGTTCTCAGTATCAAAAGGAGTTATTACCAGTGTAAATATCTATTAGAGATTAGAAGAATGGTTAGTTTATTTTTCTGGTGTTTTAATTTACTGTGAAAGTTTTAAAGTGGGTGGTTAGAAATAGCATTTAAAATGCTATTCAGCTAGTGACTGATGATACAGTTGAAGCTAGCTATTTCATCTACCAGCACTTTGAGAAGAAAAACTTTTCCATAGTACTCGTTAGTACTATGCAGTTGCTCATCTAGTGCAGTGTTTCCTGAGCTTCACTAATTTTCAGTGAACTTTATTTTTTACAATTTCTTGACTTTCTGCTTGTCATTTCTACTACTCATTGCTTATTATTATTTTTTAAATTTCTTTATTGGGGAATTAATGTTCTACATTTGACAGTAAATACAATAGTTTGTACGTGTACTGTTTTTTGCCTTTCTAATGACAATTCTTGCAAACTCTTTACTCACTCCTGTTATTATTCCACTAACTAGTGTTTGGATGTTGATCTCATTATTTTGTGCTTCAGCCTTTGGGGGGCTTTTAGCTGGATTCTTGTTCTGGTTCATTTTTCCAATATTTCTTCTTGTTGGTTTAACCATTTTTTTATAGTATGTTATGATGCCCCTCTCTCAGTGCTTTTCCAATTACTGATCACTCTTGCCTAGACTGACTTTTGTCTAAGTAAGGTACTTAAAGGGTTCACAGTTGTGTAAATTGACAGTTGTTTCAATATTATTTTAATCCCTAAATTGGAGCACAGTTGTTTAAAAGCCTCTTTGGTTCTTTTTCTTCTCTGCAGGCTACGGGAGCCTGAGTTCTTTTAAACTATAAGTAGCCTTAGCTTAACCCCTCAACCATGACCAAGAGATAAAGCAGGGTGGGGGAGAGATAATACAGTGGTTATGCAAAGAGAGTCTCACACCCCAAAGATCCAAAGCTCAGGCTCAGTTCAGCTTCTCTGCCAAGCTGAGCAGTGCTGCTGGGCCCTGTGAGTTTCTAAACAAGTCCCGTTCATAGTCTGTAGGTCCTGAGGCAATTATTCACTATGTTATCATCAGGAAAACAACATGGAAAGGCAGCCACCACACACCTCCACCACTAGGTCACCAAGGTATAGATCTTTTCCTGAGTTTTCTGGTTATTTCTCTTTCCCCTGGTGTCAGCACAGGGCCTTCCCCTGCTGCTCCAGCTTCTGAGGGCTGTAGCAATGGAGACTCACAGTTGCATTTTATGAGTCTTAGGGGAGTCCTCTCCTTCCTTTAGCTGCCTTTTTGTTGATGAAACAGACTGGAGGTTGTACCTCAACAGGTAAACTGCTGGACTGTTACCAGCCATTTAATCTCTTCCTAGGCTCCTCTCTGTCCAGGAGCCACATGTATTTGCACTCACAGGTGATTTGGTAGGTTCCTGTTCTAGTCTTGCCTTGTTGCTGTCCTAGATGATCTCCTTTCCTGACTCCCACCTCTTAAAATCTTTTACTGTTTGTCATTACTATAGGAAAAAATGTATTAGTCTGGAAGTTAAGATGAATATATATCTTGTATCACTGAAATATTCATTAATAGCATAAGTATTATTATTGTTAACCTGACTTTGTATTGAGTAAATTTATTTTTAAAGAAAACTTTGCATCATTTTATACATAAGAAACACAAATTTCTTCCCTTCTGTTAAAATATTATGAAATATTTCAAAAACATTCAAAATTAGTATAGCATCAAACACTTTATGTACATATCATTTAGCTTCAAAAATTAACAATATATATTTAAAATATTTATTTAATTCCTTTTGGTGCCCTTGTTTTACTGTTGTAGTTATAATTGTTATCGTTATTGATGTCATTGTTGTTGCACAGGACAAGAGAAATGGAGAGAGGACTGGAATACAAAGATAAAGACACACAGGTGAAGACTTGCTTCACCACTTGTGAAGCAACTCTCCTGCTGATGGGGATACAGGGGCTCGAACCAGGATCCTTATGTGGTCCTTGCGCTTTGCACCACTTGCCCTTAACCCACTGCCCTACAGCCCGACTCTTTCTCTATATATATATGTAAATCATTTTACTTTTTTCTGTTGTTTAGGATGAAATATGAAATTACAATTCAGATTACGAAATATTTTAATTTCATTTTCACTTCTACATATTAAAAGGAATTCCATGGATGGAATTGACCACATAGGAAATTTCAGTTCATATGTATTTTAAAGGAATTTTTTTAAATTATTTTTTTATTTCTACTTTTTTGAATTTTATTTATAAAAAGGAAACACTGATAAAAACATAAGAAAAGGGAGGTACAACGCCACACAATTCCACCAGCAGAACTCCATATCCCATCCCCTCCCTTGATAGTTTTCCTATTCTTTAACCCTCTGGGAGTAAGGACCCAGGGCCATTGTGGGATGCAGAAGGTGGAAGGTCTGGATTCTGTAATTGCTTCCCCGATGAACATGGTCATGAAAAGGTCTATCCATACTCCTAGCCTGCCACTCTCTTTCCCTATTGGGGTGGGGTTCTGGAGAATCGGAGGTCCAGGACACATTGGTGGGGTTGTCTTCCCAGGGAGGTACGGTTGACATCACGGTAGCATCTGGATCCTGGTGGCTGAAAAGAGAGTTAACATATAAGCCAAACAAATTGTTGACTAATCATGAACCTAAAGGTTGTAATAGTGAAGATGAAGAGTTGGGGGTATCTCTGTTTTGTAAATAGCTAGTAGGCATATTTTAATTACATCTTAAAGGGTCTGAGGCTATACTATTTTTTTGTTTTTTTCCCTGAGCCTGAAGTCTGATATACAAATGGATCCAAGTTATTGTCTGCGGAGATGATGTCATGGATGGAAAAAGGACAAGAAAGCTGGATCAGGGAAGAGAGTAGCTCCCAAATATGGGAAGGGTGTATAAATATTTATGACTGTAACCCACAAAGATTATATAGAATATGGGGCCCATAGTCATCTTAGAAACCTATGTGATATCTGCATCTCTGTATATCTGAGCTCACATTCTGTGTTCATCAGCAGGAAGGTTCCAAATTGCCCCAGTTTCAGGACCCATCTTCTTCAGGTGGAGCATAGAGGATGCTGTCCAGCCATACTTTGGAGGATGGAACATTCTCTACCATTGTTGATCCAAGTTGAGGACAAGGTTCTATGGGGGCCCACAAAGGGGGCTATTTTGTTGTTCCTGATAGAGATGACCAGTAACAATGGAGAGAGGGATTTATTTGAGGTTTATGCCCATCATGTCTGTTTGGGAATCTCAGGACTATCAGAATAGGCCCCCAGCTGATGGGGTGGCCTGATAGTGACTAAAGAGTCATCCTTAAAGAATGCCAGGCTTTTGCCCTCATTAAGCTTTTGCATTCCTTGCTTTGACAAGGTTAGCTTTGGAGTGAATAAGGGAAGTACAAAAGGAAGTAGGTGAGAAGGTTATCTAAGTCTAAGTAGACATTATTTCATTATGAACTTTATACTGACTCACTGCAGTATAAAGTGTACTGTATACTTTTGCTTTCAGGGATATATTTGGCCCTAATGTATAGATACATGTGAACATATGCCCTATCTCATGAGACTGTGTGTATATTTAGGGTTTGGGACTTTCTTAGGAAGTGAACCACCTGGAATGGAAGTCGAGAATCCTATGAGAAAGGAAAGATCTCACTCAAGTAATCAGGCTGAAGGGTTGACATTCCAAGCCTGATGTCTTTGGATACAGTCTGAAGTGAAGTCTGCTGAGGAGGTACTTGTTGCATTGATTAGGCTGGGATCAGCAGATGTAATATCATTTGGTATGAATTGAGAAAAGCATGCAGGAAAGTGAGACCCACCATACATGTTCCAGGACTGGGAGAAATATAGGTTCTGTATAGGAAGCAGGAGTTTCCTTGATTTCTTAGGGTTTAAGAAGACAATAGATGTTTATTGCTGTAATCAAATTATTTGGCAATTGGTTTAACATTGAAAATCCTTTTGTTAGGATTTTCTGTATCATACATTATGTCCTTTGACATACATTATGTCCTTTGACATTATTTGTATGTAGTTGTGCCACCAGTTGCTTCTGTTCTCCCTGGTCTAAGCTTTTAATAGAGGCACCATTTCAAAAACTCAGCCTATGGTCTGTGCATTAAAAAGTTTGAAACAATCAATTTTCTCTCTCATATTAATTAAATAGTGATTTATATGACTACAAATTAATAGGAGTGTACATAAACACCATTCCCACCACCAAAAGACTGTGTCCCCTTCCATCCTACCCCCTTTCCCCTGGCCCCATGTAGCCCGAACATCCACTTTCAGACTCAACCCAGGGTTTTTCCTTTGATGCGGTACTCCAAATTCAGTCAAATCCTGCTTTGAGTTTCCCTTTCTGTTCTTCTTTCTCAACTTCTGTTTATTAGTGGAATCATTCCATACTCATCTTTATCTTTCTAACTTAGCTCACATAACATAATTCCTTCTAGCTCCATCCAAGATGGGTCAGAGAAGGTGGGTTTATTGTTCTTAATAGCTGCATAATATTCCATTGTTTATATATACCACAACTTTCTCAGCCACTCATCTGTTGTTGGGCACCTGGGTTGCTTCCAGGTTTTAGCTATTACAAATTGTACTGCTATGAATATAGGTATACACATATATTTTTGGTTGGGTGTTATGCAGTCCTTAAGGAGAGGAATTACTAGGTCATATAGAAGGTCCATGCCTAGCCTTGTGCGAGTTCTCCCAACGGCTCTCCACAGAGCATGGACCAATTTACATTCTCATCAGCAGTACAAAAGGGTTCCTTTCTCCCCACTGCCTCTCCTGCATTTGTTGCTGCTGTCCTTTTTGACATATGCCATTCTCACAGGGGTGAGCTGGCATCTCAATGTTGTCTTTATTTGCATTTCTCTGACAATCAGTGAACTGGAGTAGTTTTTCATGTGCCTTTTGGATCTCCTCTGTAGTGAATGTTCTGTTCATATCCTCTGCGCATTTTTAAATGGGGTCATTTGCTTTTTTGTTGCTATCTTTACTGAGGTCTTTGTATATTTTGGTGCTTAGTCTCTTGTCTGATGTATGGAATGTGAAGATCTTCTCCCATTCTGTGAGGTGTCTCTTTGTTGTGTGATAGTTTCTTTGGCTGTGCAGAAGCTTTTCAATTTGATGTAGCCCCAATAATTTGTTTCTGTTTTTGTCTTCCGTGCAAAGATGTCCTTGAGGTTTAGTTGGGGAAGTGTTCTAAGTATTTAATAGTTCCTGGTCTAATATCCAGGTCCTTGATCCATTTGGAGTTGGGTTTTTTTTTTTCTGGTGAGAAAAGGTGGTTCAGTTTCATTCTTCTGCATGTTTCAACCCAGTTTTCCTAGCACCATTTATTGAAGAGAGTTTCATTTCTCCATTTAATGCTTTCATTCCCCTTATCAAAAATTAGATGTCCATAGGTATGGGGGTTTAGTTCTGGTCTTTCAACTCTTTTCCATTGGTCTTTGTGCCTATCTTTGTTCGAATACCAGGCTGTTTTGATGATTATGGACTTATAATATAGTTTGAGATCTGGGAGTGTGATGTCTCTATTTCTGTTTCTTTTCCTCAAGATTTTTTTGGTGATTCTAGGTGTTTTCTGGTTCCAGAAAAATGATTATAATTTTTGTTCTATTCTCATAAAGAAGCTTGGTGGAAATTTGATGGGTATCACATTAATTTTGTATATGGCTTTTGAGAGAATATTCATTTTGATAATATCATTTCTTCCAATCCATGAGTATAGGATGTCTTTCCATTTCTTGGTATCAGCTTATATTATTTTGAATAGTGAAATATAGTTTTACATATACAAGTCTTTCACTTCTTTTGTAAGGTTTATTCTTAAATATTTTATTGATTTTTGCTGCAACAGTGAATGGGAGTAATTTCTGGATGTCTCCTTCTTCGGATTTAGTGTTTGCATAAAGAAATTCCACTGATTTTTGTACATTTATTTTGTAGCCTGACACTTTGCTATATATATTGCCAAATTAACTTCCTGTAGTTTTCTGCTGGATTATTTAGGTTTTTTCTATGTATACTGTTATATCATCTGCAAATAGTGAACGTTTGACTTCTTCTCTTCCAATTTGTATTCCTTTGATTTCTTTCTCTGATTGCTGTGGCAAAAACTTCCAATATTATGTTGAAGAGTAATGGTGATAATGGACAGCCCTTTCTAGTCCCCGATTTGAGGGGAGAATGCTTTCAGCTTCTGTACATTGAGCATGGTGTTAGCTGTAGATTTGCTATATATGAACTTCACTATCTTGGACAATTTCCTATCTATTCCTATTTTTGTAGTGTTTTGAGCATGAATGGGTGTTGGATTCTGTCAAAAGATTTCTCTGCGTCTATTGAGTTAATCATGTAGTTTTTGGCTTTGCTTTTATTGATGTGGTGAATGACATTGATTGACTTACGTATTTTGAACCAGCTTTGCATTCCTGGGATAAATCCCACTTGGTTGTGATGAACAATCTTTTTGATATACTGCTGTATTTGGTTTGCTAGTATCTTGTTCAATATTTTGGTATCTATGTTCATCAGAGATATTGTTCTGTAGTTTTCTTTTCTGTTGTGTCCCTATCTGCTTTTGCTATCAGGGTGATGTTGGCTTCATAGAAGGTGGATGGAAGTATTCCTCTTTCTTAGGTCTTCTGGAAGAGCTTTAGCGGTATAGGTATTAACTGTTTCCTGAAGGTTTTGTAGAATTATTTTGTAAATCCATCTGTTCCAGTACTTCTGTTGTTGGGAAGATTCTTAATAATTGTTTCGATTTCTTTTTCCATGATTAGTTCATTTAGGTTTTCTAGTTCTTCTTGGTTCAGTTTTGGAAGGGTATATGTTTCTAGAAATTCTTCCAGATTCTCTAGCTTGGTAGCATATATTTCTTCATAGAAGTTTCACATGAATTTCTGGATTTCTGTGGTGTCAGTTGTGATATCTCCTCTATCGTTTATAATTATAATTATTTGAGTCATCTCCCTTTTTTTTTGATGAGTCTGGCTAGGGGTTTGTCCATCTTGTTTAATTTTTCAAAGAACCAATATTTGGCTTCATTGATCTTTTGTATGGTTCTCTTATTTTCTTTTTTTTTTAATTTATTTCTTTATTGGGGAATTAATGTTTTACATTCAACAGTAAATACAATAGTTTGTACATGCATAACATTCCCCAGTTTCTCATTTAAGAATACAACCCCCACTATGTCATTTATCATCCTTCATGGATGTGTATTCTCCCCACCCACCCACCCCAGTCTTTTACTTGGGTGCAATATGCCAATTCCATTTCAGGTTCTACTTGTGTTTTCTTTTCTGGTCTTGTTTTTCAACTTCTGCCTGAGAGTGAGATCATCCCATATTCATCCTTCTGTTTCTGACTTATTTCACTCAACATGATTTTTAAGGTCCATCCAAGATCAGCTGAAAACGGAGAAGTCACCATTTTTTACAGATGAGTAGTATTCCATTGTGTATATATACCACAACTTGCTCAGCCACTCATCTGTTGTTGGACACCTGGGTTGCTTCCAGGTTTTGGCTATTACAAATTGTGCTGCCAAGAACAGGTTCTCTTATTTTCAATCTTGTTTATTTTTGCTCTAGTTTC
Source organism: Erinaceus europaeus (assembly GCF_950295315.1). Taxonomy (NCBI): domain Eukaryota; kingdom Metazoa; phylum Chordata; class Mammalia; order Eulipotyphla; family Erinaceidae; genus Erinaceus; species Erinaceus europaeus. The sequence continues at coordinate 80,918,239 of NC_080185.1, read as the reverse complement.
AGTGATTTCCATCTGTCTATTTGCTTTAGGGTTCCTTTTTTCCACTTCCTCTATGTCCTTAAGATGCGCAATAAGGTAATTTATTTATGCTTTTTCATGTTCTGTAATGTGTGATATTGTGCCTATGAGTTTCCCTCTCAGTAATGCTTTAGCTGTGTCCCAAATATTTTGATATTTTGTGTCTTCATTTTCATTTGTTTCCTGGAACATTTGAATTTCTTGCTTGAGTGCCTTTCTGACTCAGCGGTTCTTATGTAGCATTTTGTTGACTTTCCAATTCTGTGACTTTTAGTAATTTTCTTTTTGTTTTTGATTGTTAGCTTTACTCCACTTTAGTCTTAAAAGACACTTGGGATGATTTCAATGCTCTTGAATTTGTTGATACTATTTTTGTGGCCTAACATGTGTTCTATCCTTGGGGATGTGCTGTGTGGATTTGAAAAGAATGTGTATGTAATTTTTGGGGGGTTAAGAACTCTGAAAATGTCCAGGAGGTCTGTCCATCTCTTCATTTAATTATCTTGTTTCTTTGTTGATTCTCTGCTTCATTGATCTGTCTAACTGTGAGAGTGGGGAGTTGAAGTCTTCCCCTATTATTGTATTACTACTGATGTATTTTTGTAGGTCTGTCAGTAGGTGTTTGATATATTAATTGGGCCCTCTTTGGATGCATAGATGTTAATAACTGTTAAATCTTCTTGGTTGATTGATTCTCTAACCACTATGCCTTGCTTATTTTATTACTTTATTTAATTAAATGATATTGTGTCAGAAATGAGAATGGCTTTTCCTGCCTTTTTTGTTGTCTATTAGCTTGTCTGATAGTTTTCAATCCTTTCACTTTAAGTCTGTGTTTGTCTTGTTGGGTCAGTTTGGATTCAGCCATGCAGTTGTGTTTTTTGATCTATCCTAGCACTCTGTGCCTTTTAATGGGTGAGTTTAAGCCACTGAAATTTATTGATACTGTGGATTTAACGTAGTGTCATTATTCAAATATTTTTATTTGCTCTGATATATGGCAAGTATTATGGTGATGTTCTTTTTTATAAGAGGTCTTTTAGTACCTCGTTCAGTGCAGGCTTGGTGATAGTTGCCTCCTTTAACTGTTGTCTGTTTGAGACGGTTTTGATCCCTCCATCTAGTTTTAATGAAAGTCTAGCAGAATATATTAACCTTGGTTGAAACCCTTTTTCATTCAGGGTTTGATAGATGTCTTGCCATTCTCTTCTGGCTTTTAGAGTTTGAGTGGAGAAGTCTGCTGATAGTCTTATGCTTTTTCCCCTGTGTGACTTTTTGTTTTTCTCTTGCAGCCTTTAGGACCCTTTCTTTATCCTTGCTTCTTTTCTTTGTAACTATGAATTGTCTTGTTGTCTTCAGGTCTGGGTTGATTCTGTTTGGGACTCTTTGGGCCTCTTGAATCTTAATGTCCTTTCTGTTGTTTAGGTCTGGAAGTTTTCTTCTGTTATTTCCTCTATAATGTTTACTTCCCCTTCCTCTCTTTCTTCCTCTGGTAGGTCAATTATAAAATGTTACTTCTTTTGAGATCGTCCCATAATTCTCTGTTGTTGTTTTCAGTCTCTCTCAGTCTCTTTTTTAACTCTTTTACCTCTTTTTTAGTTTTCTCAAGCTCATCCTCTTTCTGGCTAATTCTGTTTTCTGCTTTTGTTAATCTGCTTTCCCTCCCCTCAGCTTCCTTCTTCACTTCAGTTATAGTATTAGCTTGCTCTGCTAATTGGCCTTTTAGCTCAACTATTTTATTTTTCAGTTCTCTAATTGCATCGAGGTAGCTAGTATTTTCCTTGAGGGTCTCATCTGTTGATTCCCTATTTCTGATAGCCCTTTCCTCCATTGTTGTCTTCATTTCTATGGTTATTAGGTTTATTATTGCTTGCAAACTTTTCTTATCTATGGTTACTTCTGACTTGGAGTTTTTTTTGGGCTTCTGTCCGGATTCATTTTGGTAGCAGTTTTATTTGCTCCTTATTTAACCATTTTTTATTATTGATATGGCTTTTATTTCTCTGTTCTGTTGTTGTGTTTTGAGTACAAGCTATACTAAAGACCTTTCACAAATGCAGTCACAAATCTTAGAAATTCCAATAGTAGCAACTGAAGGAAGGATTGATGCAGCTCAACCAATACCATTTAGCTAAACATCTCCTACAGTGCAAGAAAAACTAGCAATGAAAACCAAAAGAAAGAGAAAGGAAAAAAGGGAAAGCAAGAATAGACAATTATGCAAATCTACTGTCCACTATAAATTCTAGGGATAGCAAGAGGAGAAATGGAAGTAGAAAAGAGAAACACACACATAGTCTACTCGACTCAGATTTTTTCCACAGAATAATTCACAAACGAGTATTGTCGAATTCAGGAAGCAAAAGAAGAAAAAAGAGTAAAAAAGAACAGTGAAATGAAAGAGGGTCTTTTTGTTGTTGTTGTTGTTTATTGCTTGTTTTGTTTTTTGAGTTAGCTAGGAGGAGAGGAAACGGAGAGTGGAGGGAGGATAGAGCAAGAAACTAGTTCCTCTCACAATGGATAGGAACCCAGTCACCCTGTCCAGAGAATCCCATGTTTTAAGCTGTTTTTGAGCTCAAGCCAGGAGTTGTTTCCAAGTCGCTTTCTTGGCCAGGAAAACTCAATTTCTTAAAAAATATTTTTTAAATATTTATTTCCTTTTTTTGCCCTTGTTGTTTTATTGTTGTAGTTATTATTGATGTCATTGTTGTTGGATAGTATAGAGAGAAATAGAAAGAGGTGGGAATGACTGACGGGGAGAGAAGTATAGAGACCTGTTGACCTGCTTCACTGCATTTAACCTGCTCTGCTACTACCCGACTCCCCTCAATATTTTTTAATTCTTATTTTTTTCTACTTCCCTATCACATTTTTTCTTGCTGTTGTCTTTTAAGACCAGTCTTAGATATATTGCATCTGTGAATATCTCAGATGGCATTTTTAATAGGTACAGACTTTATTTTACTATCATAATAATAAAATCATCACTGTGAACATATATGTATTTATGTGTATCTCTAAATATCATCTAATAGTCTGAAAATTATTACATTATAAATGCTGAGCAAACTGAATGAATTTGAAAATAGACTAAAGCCAAGTTTGCTGAAATTTAGCTCCATTCATTTTCTCATGTTTGAGAAAATTATCTCTGGCCTTACAGCTACTGGATAGGGTTAAATTTCATTGTTTTCTGGGTCCTATATTTCTTTTTTTTTCCTCCAGGGTTACTGCTGGGCTCGGTGCCTGCACCATGAATCTACTGCTCCTGGAGGCCATTTTTCCCCCTTTTGTTGCCCTTGTTGTTGTAACCTCGTTGTGGTTATTATTATTACCATTGTTGATGTTGTTTGTTGTTGGATAGGACAGAGAGAAATGGAGAGAGGAGGGGAAGACAGCGAGAGGGAGAGAAAGATAGACACCTGCAGACCTGCTTCACCGCCTGTGAAGCGACTCCCCTGCAGGTGGGGAGCCGGGGGCTCGAACCGGGATCCTTACGCCGGTCCTTGTGCTTTGCACCACTTGTGCTTAACCCACTGCGCCACCATCCGACCCCCCTATATTTCATATATATAAAACATGACAAAAGGAAAGGGATATATTGAGGTAGTAATGTCGTCATGAGTGTTTTGGAGAGGGAAAGAGGATTGGATCAGGAAGAAAAATGGGACTATTATGTATTTGTTAATTTGTAAAGAAATATCAAATCACTAATATAATTTTAAAAAACATGGCAAAAGTGTAGAGAAGTTAAGTGATTATTAGTTGAGTAAGTTTTGGTATATATACACCATGGACTCTGGGAGAGTGGGAGGAGGGGTTTGAGAGGAGACTAGGAACCTAAAACAGGAAGGTGGTGGAAGAGTATTTTGGTGATAGGAATGGTGTGCAGACATGTTTTGTAAATCATTCATTTTTTTGTAATAAAGTCATTAAAAAGTAGTAGATCTCTAAGCATCCAGTACATTAGGATATATGATTGCTCTAAGTAGTGGTCTACCTCACTTCAGCAATGGAATGTCTATTGGACAACACCTTTAGCAGCTAGTTTAAAAAGCATTAATGATGACACTGTATTCTTTGCAGAAGCTGATAACGTCCAGCTTCTTAGATTTGGGTTTGAGGTTTTGGCTCTGTTCCACCCACCCTCTCCAAAACAGAGGCAGCACCCATGGATATAGTTTACGATATCGTTGTTATATTCAAGAAAACACCTTTTATCAAAACTAAATTCAAACTCCTTGAATGCCCTTTGGGATAGTTTGGAGATGTGTACACTCTGATTGTTTTACTTCTTCTTCTTCTTCTTTTTTTAAACAACTGTTCAATTCTGCCTATTGGTGGTGCCTAGGATCAAGTAACTTCTGTGTTTCGTGTGCCTCTCTGATCCTTGTCTTAACTACTTTTACTTAATTTCATTTCCTAACCTACTGAGAACTTTTATCTCACCCAGTAATTAACTTGTCAAAGTGGCTGTTATCGTAGCTCACTCAAATGCTTAGTGACTTTGCAGCAGAGGCATTCATGTTCATAAACTTGAAAACAGTTTTTAATTAAGCAAACACTTAATCAAATATAAATTTCTAGCTCTTTGAAATATAGGTTCTGTGAGCGAAGAAGCAATGTAATTAATTTGAGTACAGGAAAGTATATCAATTGAACTTAACAGCCTTCATACAGGTGAAACAGTTACTGGGATAGAAACAATTATATTAAGGCCATAATATTATATGAAAACTCAAAGGCAAGTATTTTATTGTTTAATTTTAAATTATTTTTTATTTATAAAATGGAAATATTGACAAGTTTATAGGATAAGGGGGTTTATTTCCACACAGCTACCACCTGCAGAATTCTGTATCCAATCTGAATAGGTTCCCTATTTTTTAAAAATTTTTATTTATAAAAAGGAAACACTGACAAAAACCATAGGATAAGAGGGGTACAACTCCACACAGTTCCCACCACCAGAACTCTGTATTCCATCCCCTCCCCTGATAGTTTTCCTATTATTTATGTCTCTGGGAATGTTGACCCAGGGTCATTATAGGGTGCAGAAGGTGGAAGGCCTGGCTTCTGAAATTGCTTCCCTGCTGAACATGGACATTGGCAGGTTGATCCATACTCCCAGCTTGTCTCTCCCTTTCTCTAGTGGGGCAGGGCACTGGGCAAGCAGAGCTCCAGGACACATTGGTGGGGTCATCTGCCCAGGGAAGTCCGGTTGGCATCATGATAACATCTGGATCTTGGAGGCTGAAAGAAAGTTACTATATAAAGCCAAACAGAACCTATAGGCTGGAATATTGCAAATGAAGATTGGGGGGGGTCTCCATTTTGTAGATAGTAGGTTTGTTTTACTTGTATTCCAAAGGGCCCATGACTATATTAGTTTTTTTTTTTTTTTCTGAGCCTGAATCTGATATGCAGGTGTATCCAAGTTATTGTCTGGGGAGGTGATGTCATGGCTGGAAAAAGGGCTAGAAAGCTGGATCAGGGAATAGAGTAGCTCCCAAATATGGGAGAGGTGTATAAATATTGTTGACTGTAAACCCTATCAATTTGATCTGATCTGGGGCCCATATTCAACTTAAGAGCCTATGTAACCTCTGCACCCCTGCAGATCTGAGCTCACATTCTGTGGTCATAAGTAGAAATGTTCCAAGCTGCTCCAGTTTCAGGACCCATCTTCCTCACGTGGAAGACAGAGTATGTTTTTCAGCCTCCCTTCAGAGAACAGAACATTCTCTACGGTTGTTGATCCACATTGAGTACAAGGTCTTATGGGGGCCCACAAAGGTGTCTATTGTGTTCTCCCTGATAGATATGACTGGTAACAATGGAAAGAGGGATTTTTTTTTGAGGTCTAGGCCCATCATGTCTGTTTGGGAATCTCAGGACTCCCTGACTAGGGCCCCAGCTGATGGGGTATCCTGGTAGTGACTAAAAAGTCATCATTAAAGTATGCCAGTCTCTTGCCCTTATTCAGCTTTTTCAGTCCTTACTTTGATATTATTATGTTTGAAGTGACTGAGGGAAGTGTTATAGGAAGTAGGTGAGGAGGGTATCTAAGTCAAAGTAGAAACTATTTCATTGGGCACTTGGTGGTGTCTTTTTAGGTCTTTCTACTTGCTGCATATGTTGACTCATTGCAGGCTATTGTGCACTTTTGCTTTCAATTTGTACTAATTTATAGATATATGTGTACATATAGCCATCTCATAAGACCTCGTCTACATCTAGGTTTTGGGACGTTGTTAGGAAGTGAACAGGTCAAAATGGAACTAGAGAATCTTATGAAAAAGGAAAAGACTCGCTTGAGTAATGAGCTGAAGGGATGTCAATGTATGCCTGACGTGTCTGGACACAGTATGAAGTTAAGCATGCTGAGGTGGTACATGTTGCATTTATTAGGTTGGGATCAGCATATGCAATATCATTTGGTATTAATTGAAAGAATCATGCAGGAAAGTAAGTCCCACCCTAGAGGTTCCAGGACTGGGGGAAATATAGGCTCTGAGGTGGTACTCATTGTGATGATTAGGTTGGAATCAGCAGACACATTATCATTTGATATGCATTGAGAGAAGCATTCAGGAAAGTGAGCCCCATCCTCGAGGTTCCAGGACTGGGGGAAACAATAGGCTTTATAAAAGAAGTGGGAGTTTCCTGCTGTCTTAGGGTTTAAGAAGGTAATAGATAAGTTATTGGTATAATCAGATTATTTGGGAATCGGGTTAACTTTGAAAATCCCATTGTTAGGATTTGCTGTATGTCCTTTGACATTATTTATATATAGCTGTGTCTTATAGAGCAATGCAACTGGTTGCCTCTGTTCTCCCTGGTCTAAACTCTTAGAAGAGTCAGTATTTTAAAGAACAAATCATTATTAGAAATGTATTAACAATTTGAGACCACTTTTAAAATTCAGTCTGGTTACACTTAGCCTATGGTCTGTGCATTAAAAGGTTTGAGACATTCAATCAGTATTTTCCCTCTTATATTAATTAAATAGTGATTTAGGAGACAAGTTAATAGGAGTTCACATTAACACCATCCCACCACCAAGGACAGTGTCAGGATTCCTTCCTCACCCCCCTTCTCTGCCCAGTGAAGCTGAACATCCACTCTCACCCTCTCCCCAGAGATTTTTACTTTGGCGCCCTACTACAAACTCAATCATATCTTGCTTTGAGTTTCCCTTCTGTTCTTCTTTCTCAATTTCTGCTTATGAGTGGGATCATGATCTTTCTCTTTCTGACTTAGCTCATTTAACATAATTCCTTCTAGCTTCATCCAAGATGGGTCAGAGAAGGTGGGTTCATTGTTCTCAATAGCTGCATAGTATTCAATTGTGTTAACGTACCACAACTTTCTCAGCCATTCATCTGTTGTTGGGTACCTTATTTGCTTCCAGATTTTAGCTATTACAAATTGTGTTGCTATGAACATAGGTCTACACATATCTTTTTGGCTGGGTGTCAAGGTGTCCTTGTGGTATATCCTTAGAGAATTATTGGGTCATATGGGAGGTCCAAATCTAGCCTTGTGAATGTATTCCAGATTGGTCTCCACAGAGGCTGGACCAGTTGACATTTCCACCAGCAGTACAAAGTGTTCCTTTGTCCCCACAACCTCTGAAGCATTTGTTGCTGCTGTCCTTTTTGATGTATGCCATTCTCACAGAGGTGAAGTGGTATCTCAATGTTGTCTTTATTTGCACTTCTCTGATAATCAGTGAACTGGAACAATTTTTCATGTGTTTGTTAGCCTTTTGGATCTCTTCTGCAGTGAATGTTCTGTTCATATCCTCTGCCCATTTTTGAATGGGGTCATTTGCTTTTTTGTTGCTATGTTTGCTGAAGTCTTTGTATATTTTGGTTATTAGTCTCTTGTCTGATGTATGGATTGTGAAGATCTTCTCCCATTCTGTGAGGGGTCTCTTTGTTTGTGTGATAGTTCATTTGGCTGTGCAGAAGTTTTTCAATTTGATATAGTCCCAATGATTTGTTTCTGTTTTTGTCTTCCTTGCAATTTGGTTTGCATCATCTAAGATGTCCTTGAGGTTTAGGTGGGAAAGTGTTCCACTATTGTTTTCTTCTAAGTATTTAATAGCTTCTGGTCTAATATCCGGGTCCTTTATCCATTTGGAGTTTATTTTCTTTGTTTCTGGTGAGAAAACGTGGTTCAGTTTCATTCCACATGTTACAACCCAGTTATCCCAGCACCATTTATTGAAAAGAGCCTCCTTCTTCCATTTAATATTTTAGGCCCCGTATGAAAAATTAGATGCCAATAGGTGTGGGAGCTTCCCTATTCTTTATCCTTCTGGGAATATGGAGCTAGGATTCTTATGTAGTGCAGAATGTAGCATGTCTGGCTCCTGTAATTACTTCCCCGCTGAACATGGGCATTGAAAAGTCGATTCATACTCCCAGCCTGTCTCTTTGTTTCCCTAGTAGTGCAAGGAACTAAGGAGGCTGTGCTCCAGGACACGTGGTATGGTCATCTGTCCAGGGAAGTACCATTGGCGTCATGGTAGCATCTGGAACCTGGCTGCAAAAAAAAAAAAAAAAGCTAAGATATAAAACAGAAAAAATTGTTAACTAATCATAATCCTAAAGGCAATGATATTGCAGATAAGGATTTGGGGTCACTGTTTTGGAAAAAGCTAGTAGGTGGTCTATTTTAGTTATATTCCAAGGGGATCATGACTTTACTATTTTTTCCTTGAACCTGACAGCTAATGAACTGGTGAGCCCAGGTAATTGTCTGGGGAGATAGTGTCATAGTCGGAAAAAGGTCTAGCAAGCTGGGTCAGGAAAGAGAGTAGCTCCCAAACTTGGGGGAAATTATATAACTATTGTTAACTGTAAATCCCATCAATTTGATCTGGGGCCTATATTCACTACAGAAGCCTGTGTAAACTCTGCATCCCTGTAGGTCTGAGCTCACATTCTGTGGTCAATGCTAGCAATATATCAGGCTGCACTAATTTCAGGGCCAATGTTCCTTAGGTGGTAGAGTATGTTGGCCAACCTTCCTTTGAAGAATTTATCATTCACTAGTATTGTTGATCCACATTGAGGTCCTATAGGGGTCCACAGTGGGCCCCTATATATTATGTTGTTCCTGATCACCAGTGACAGCTGAAAGGTGGATCTGTTAGAGGTATAATCCAAACATGTCTGTGTGGGAATTCCAGGACTCCCTGACTAGGGCCCCAGGTGATGGAGTGTCCTGGTAGTTACTAAGGAATCATCATTAAAGTATGCCAGCCTATTGCCCTTACTATGCTTTTGTATTCCTTATTTTGTTTGACAAGTTTAGCCCTGGGGTAATTGAGGGGAGTGTAATAGGAAGTGAAAAAAGTGTCTAGGTCTAAGTAGAAAATATGTTATTCGGTACTTTATGGTGCATTTTTATGTCTTTCTACATTCTTGCTTCATTTATTGACTCATAGGAAATTATTGTGCATTTTTGCTTTAAAGTATATATTTTCCCCTAAGTTAGGGACATATGCCCTATCTCATGGCCTTGGCCTACATCTAAGTTTTGAGGTTTTGTTAAGAAATGCACTTCCAAAAATGGACTTAAGTAGTTATATGAGCTAGGAAAAGTCTCACTAGAATAATAAAGCTGAATGGTTGACATTCCATGTCTGACCTCTCTGGACTTGGTTTGAAGTGTAACATGCCGAGGTGGTATTTGTGGCATCAGCAGATGCAGTATCAATTGGTATGAACTGAGAGAAGTATGCAGGAAATTGTGCCCCCTTCTAGAGGTTCCAGGCCTGGGAGAAATATGGACTTTATTGTGAAAGGGAAATGCTTTTGCTGTCTTAGGGTTTAAGAAGGCAATAGACAGTTATTGCTATAAGCAAATTATTTGGCAATTTGGTCAAGTTTGAAAATTCTTTTGTTTGCATTTGCTTTATCATACTCACCATAATTTATGTCATTTAAAAAAGTCAAGCATTTTATTTTTTTTTCCATTTTATCGGTTTGTGGTTAGTAGTTTACAGTTTCTGACAAATGGGTAAAATTTACCATTTTCCCTTGATAGGTGTCTGAAAAGCTTACTCACCTCCAAATTAAAACTCCAAAGCCCCATACTTCCAGTCCCTTTTCTTACCCTCTTACCCCAGAGTCCTTTGTTTTGATGCAGTATACCAACCCAGTCCAAGTTTTACTTTATTTTTAATTTTAATTTTTATTTATAAAAAGGAAACACTGACAAAACCATAGGATAAGAGGGGTACAACTCCACACATTTCCTACCACCAGAGCTCTGTATCCCATCCCCTCCCCAGTAGCTTTCCTATTATTTAACCCTCTGGAAGTATGGACCCAGGGTCATTATGCGTTTCAGAAGGTGGAAAGTCTGAATTCTCTAGTTGCTTCCCTGCTGAACATGGTCATTGGTGTTGGCAGATCAATCCATGCTCCTATTTTTATTTTTTCATTTTTTTCCTTTATTGAGGGATTAATGTTTTACATTCGACAGAAAATACAATCGTTTTTACATGCTTAACATTTCTCAGTTTTCCAAATAACAATACACCCCCCACTAGGTGGTCTGACATCCTTTTTCAGGACCTGTACTCTCCCCCCCACCTCACGACCCACACCAGAGTCTTTTACTTTGGTGCAATGCACCATCTTCAGTCCAGGTTCTGCATACTGTTTTCTCTTCTGATCTTGTTGTTCAACTTATGCCTGTGAATGAGATCATCCCATATTCATCTATCTGTTTCTGACTTTTCACTTAACATGATTTCTTAAAGCTCCGTCTAATATGTGCTGAAAGCGGTAAAACCACCATTTTTAATAGTTAAGTAGTATTTTTTACATTATAATTTATTTTATTATTTATTTTATTTTTTTGTACTTAGATTTCTTTAAGAAAGGAGACACTAACAAAACCATAGAATAAGAGGGGTACAGTTCCACACAATTCCCAGAACCTGATCTCCATATCCCATAGCCTTCCCATTCTCTATCTCTCTGGGAGTATGGATCCAGAATCGTTGTGGGTTGCAGAGGGTGGAAGGTCTGGCTTCTGGAATTGCTTCCCCACTGAACATGGACGTTGACTGGTCGATCCATACTCCCAGTCTGCCTCTCTCTTTCCCTAGTAGGGTGGGATTCTGGGGAAGGGGAGCTCTAGTACACATTTCTGAGGTCCTCTGTCCAGGGAAGTCTGGTCAGCATCTTGCTGGCATCCGGAACCTGGTGGCTGAAAAGAGAGTTAACATACAAAGCCAAACAAATTGTTGAACAATCAAATTGTTGGACCTAAAGACTGGAATAGTGCAGATGAAGTGTTGGGGGGTATTCCCTGCATGCCCTTGTGTACTTCTGCTTTTAGGTATATATTTTCCCCTAGTTTATGGATATGTGTGAACCTATGCTCTATATCAGGGGACCTGGACAGTATCTAGGTTTGGGGACTTTATTGGGGAGTGGACCACCTGGAATGGAATTAGAGAATACTATGAAAGGAAAGGTCTCACCCGAGTGATGAAGCTGAAGGGTTGTCATTCCACACCTGAAGTCTCTGGTCACAGTCTGAAGTGAAGCATGCTGGGGTGGCACTCGTTGAGTTGATTAGGTTGTGGTCCGAGGATGCAATATTATTTGATTTGAATTGAGAGCAGCATGAAGAAAATTGGGCCACACCCGAAGGTTCCAGGACTGGGGGAAATATAGGCTCTATAGTGGAAATGTGAGGTTCCTGTTGTCTTTGGGTTCAAGAAGACAATGGATAGTTACTGTTATCATCACATTATTTGGTGATAGGGTTAACTTTGGAAAGTCCCTTGGTTAGGGTTTGGGGTATAATACCCAGCATCTTGTATATAGCTGTGCTACCGTTTGCTTCTGTTCTCCCTGGTCTAGGCTTTTGAGAGAGTCAACATATCAAAGACAGCCTATGTATTAAAAAAACTCAGTCTGTGTTTTTAGAAGTTCTGGACATATGATCAATTTTCCCCCTCTCATATTAATTAAATAGTGGTTTATATGTTTACACTTTAATAGGAATGTACATAAACACCATTCTCACCACCAAAAGACTGTGTCCCATCCCCACAGGGACCCACCCCCTCCCCCACCCCGCTGCCACCCTGGGAAGCTCAATGGCCACCCTCCCCTTCGCCAAAGGGTTTTCACATTGGTGCCATGTTCTCCATTTAATCAGATCCTGCTTTTAGTTTTCCTTTCTGTTCTTCTTTCTCAACTTCTGTTGATGAGTGAGGACATCCCATACTCATCTTTATCTTTCTGACTTAGCTGACATAACATAATTCCTTCTAGCTTTGTCCAAGATGGATGAGAGAAAGTAGGCTCATTGTTCTTAATAGCTGCATAGTATTCCATTGTGTATATATACCACAGCTTTCGCAGTCATTAATCTGCTGTTGGGCACCTGGGTTCCTTCCAGGTTTTAGCTATTATGAATTGTGCCATGAACATAGATGTACACACATCTTTTTGGTTGGGCATTATGGAATCCTTGGGTTATAGCCCCAGGAGAGGAATTACTGCGTCATATGGAAGGTCTATGTCTAGCCTTGTGAGAGTTCTCCAGACTGCTCTTCAGAGAGGCTGGACCAATTTACATTCCCACCAGAAGTGCAAAAGGGTTCCTCTGTTCCCACAGCCTCTCCAACATTTGTTGTTGCCATCCTTTTTGATGTATGCCATTCTCACAGGAGTGAGGTGGTATCTCAATGTTGTCTTAATTTGCATTTCTCTGACAATCAGAGACCTGGAACAGTTTTTCATATGTTTGTTAGCCTTTTGCATCTCCTCTGAAGTGAATTTTTTGTTCATATCCTCTGCCCATTTTTGGATGGGATCATTTGCTCTTTTGGTGCTAAGTTTGCTGAGCTCTTTGTATATTTTGGTGATTAGTCTCTTGTCTGATGTTTGGCATGTGAAGATCTTCTCCCATTCTGTGAGGGGTCTCTTTTTTTGTGTTATAGTTTCTTTGGCTATGCAGAATTTTTAAAAATTTGATGTAGTAGCCCCATTGGTTTGTTTCTGCTTTAGTCTTCCTTGCAATTGGGTTTGATTCATCAAAGGTGCCCTTGATGTGTATGTGGGAAACTGTTTTACCAATGTTTTCCTCTAAGTATTTGATAGTTTCCTGTCTGACATCCAGGTCTTTGATCCATTTGGAGTTGATTTTTGTTTCTGGTGAGATAAGGTGGTTCAATTTCATTCTTCTGCATGTTACAACCCAGTTTTCCCAGCACCACATATTGAAGAGAGCCTACTTCTTCAATTTAATACTTTGGGCCCATTTATCAAATATTAGATGTCCACTGGTGTGGGGGTTTAGATCTGGGCTTTCAATTCTGTTCCACTGGTCTATGTGCCTATTTTTGTTCCAGTACCAGGCTGTTTTGATGATGACGGCCTTATAATATAGTTTGAAATCTGGGAGTGTGATGCTCCATTTCTGTTACTTTTCCTCAAGATGGTTTTGGCAATTCTAGATAACTTCCAATAGTTTTCTACTGGATTCTTTAGTTTTTTCTATGTATACTATCATATTATCTACAAATAGTGAGAGTTTGACTTCTTCCATTTCAAGCTTCATTCCTTTGATTTTTTTTCTGTTGCCTGATTGCTATGGCAAGAATTTCCAATACTGTGTTGAACACTAATGGTGATAGTGGATAGTCCTGTCTAGTCCCTGATCTGAGGGGATACACTTTCAGCTTCTGTCCATTGAGTATGATGTTGGCTGTAGGTTTGCTATATATGTATTCCATTATCTTGAGGAATTTCCCATCTACTCACATTTTTGTGGAGTTTTGAGCATGAATGTGTGTTGGATTTTGTCAAAGGCTTTCTCTTCATCTATTAAGATAATCATGTGGTTTTTGGCTTTGCCTTTATTGATGTGGTAAATGACATTGATAGACGTACATATGTTGAACCAGTCTTGCATTCCTGGGATGAATCCCACTTGGTCGTGATGAACAATCTTTTTGATATGCTGCTATATCCGGATTGGCCTAGATCTTGTTTAATATTTTGGCATCTGTGTTCATCAGAGATATCGGTCTGTAGTTTTCCTTTTTTTGTTGTGTCTCTATCTGCTTTTGGTATCAGTGTGATATTCGCTTCATAGAAGGTAGAAGGGAGTGTTCCTGTTTCTTTGATCTCATGGAAAAGCTTTAGTAGTTTGGGTATTAACTGTTTCCTGAAGGTTTTTTAGAATTCGTTTGTGAAGCCATCTGTCCCAAGACTTTTGTTGTTGGGAAGTTTCTTAATAACAGTTTCAATTTCTTTGTCTGTGATTGGTACATTAGGTTTTGTAGTTCTTCTTGGTTCAGTTTTGGAAGGGAATATGCTTCTAGGAATTCTTCCAATTCTTTTAGATTTTCTAGCTTGGTGGCATATAGTTCTTCATAGAAGTTTCGCATGCTTTTCTGGATTTCGTGGTGTCAGCTGTGATATCTCCTCTATCGTTTACAATTCTATGAATTTGAGTCTTCTCTCTTTTTTGTTTAGTGAGTCTGTCTAGGGGTTTGTCAATCTTGTTTATTTTTTCAAAGAACCAACATTTGGCTTCATTAATCTTTTGAATGATTCTCTTATTTTCGATGTTGTTTATTTCTGCTCTAATTTTAGTGATTTCTGTCCTTCTGGTTGCTTTAGGCTTCCTTTGTTCCTCTTCTTCTAAGTCCTTAAGGTGTGCAGTAAGATTGTTTATTTGGTTTTTTTTCATGTTTAATATGTGATTGTATGGCTATGAGTTTCCCTCTCAGTACTGCTTTAGCTGTGTCCCAAATATTTTGATAGCTTGTTTCTTCATTTTCATTTGTTTCCAGAAACATTTCAATTTCCTGCTTGAATATCTCTGATCCAGTTGTTCTTAAGCCGTATGTTGTTTAGTTTCCAAATTCTGTGACTTTTAATAATTTTCTGTTTGTTGTTAAATGTTAGCTTTACTTCACTATAGTCTGAGAAGATACTTTCAATGCTCTTGAATTTGTTAATGTTGTCTTTGTGTCCTAACATATGGTCTATCCTTGAGTATGTGTTGTGTGGATTTGAAAAAAATGTGTATTCCAATTTTTTGGGTTGAAGAACTCTGAAAATGTCCAAGAGGTCTAGTCTGTCCATCTCTTCATTTAATTCTCTTGTTCTTTGTTGATTCTGTGCTTTGTTGATCTGTCTAAGTGTGAGAGTGGGGTGTTAAGGTCTCCCACTCTTATTGTATTACTATTGATGTATTTTTGAAGTTCTTTGAGTAGGTGCTTGATGTATTTAGGTGGTCCCTCATTGGGGGCATAGATAATTATTAAATCTTCTTGGCTGATTGATCCTTTAATCATTATGTAATGACCTTGCCTATCTTTTATTACTTTATTTAATTTAAAATCTATTGTGTCAGAGATGAGAATGGCTGTTCCTGTGTTTTTTTTTTTTTTTTTTTGGTCCATTAACCTGTAGGATAGTATTCCATCCTTTCACTGTATGTCTGTGTTTATCTTGTTGTGTCAAGTGGGATTCTTGCAAGCAGCATATGGTTGGGTTATTTTTTCTGATCCATCCTCCCACTCTGTTCCTTTTGATGGGTGAGTTTAAGCCATTGACATTTATTGATATTATGGATTTAATGTGTTGTAGTGCCATTGTTCAACAAGTTTTTATTTATTCTGATATGTTGCAAGTATTATAGTGATGTTCTTGTTTATAAGAGGTCTTTTAGAACCTCTTTCAGGGCCGGTTTGGTGATGGGCTGAGTAGTATTCTATTGTGTATATATACCACAACTTGCTCAGCCACTCATCTGCTATTGGATACTTGGGTTGCTTCCATGTTTTGACTATTACAAATTGTACTGCCAAGTTTTACTTTCTATTTTCCCTTTTTTCCATTTCCCAAGTTCTGCCTATGAGTGAGGTCATCCAGTATCCATCCCTCTCTTTTGTTTTTATCTTTTCTTTTATTTCAGGGCACCATTCAGCTCTAGATTATGGTGGTGCTGGTGATTGAACCTGGGATCTTTGGTGGCTCATATGAAAATAATAATTATGTTATCTCCCCAGCCTACATCCCCCTCTTTTTGACTCTTACCACCCAAACACTATCCTTTCAAGCTCAATGCAAGGTGAAGCAATGATGGGGAATGTTTTATAATATGTATTTCAGAGTTTCCAGTCTAATATATAGATTGATATTTCATTTTAAGTTGAGTTTAGTGTATGGTGCAAATTTATAATTTAGTTATATGTATTCTTAGAATTCTTTTGTTTACTTTCTTCCTGAAAGGCCTCTATAGTTCCAGATAGATTTGAGAAATTCATTCTCAGCTTGCATATTTAGTTAGTATGCCTTTGGGTATTGAGCTAGCAGATGGTGTTGTGGCTACTGTGCTGGGTTGTGTTTACACACACACACACACACACACACCTATACTGAGGGTGGTACCACAGAGTACACATTTTTAGTTTGTCACCTAGTTGTTTTTAAGCCTGGGTAGTATAAGGGCTATGTAATCTTTCAACCTGTACCCAGACCTCTGAGGATTTTATGTGTAATTTTTTTCTAAATATTTTTACATTCGTTTAGTTATTGAATCTTGACAAAGAGACATTGGGAAGTAGGTAATAGAGAACTGCAGCACTGCTTCACCAAATATGAAACTTTTTCCTTGCATGTGAGGACAAGAGGTTTGAACCCAAGTCTTTGCATATGGTAACACTTGAACTTTTTACTACTACTTAGCCTCTATGTTGTTTTTTTCTGCATGTTCAAAAAGGCCAACTGCCAGGGGTCTGCCTAATCTCCCACAAATCTACCTTGGACTGGAGACAGATCACAAAACTTCCCAGCAAGATTTTTTTTTTTCTTCCACTCTGGTGAGTTCTTACAAGCAGTTCATTGCCCTAATGTCCCTGAGGCCACTTTTTAAGAGCATAAAGATTCCCAGCTCTCTTGTGCTGGCACAGTATACAATGCATAGCTGTAGCTGCCAAGACTACATTGGCTACTGGCACTCAGAGCTTCTTCCTTATGGTTCTTCTCTCCCTCATCCCTGGCCACATGCGCAGGCGCCCACCTCAGGCTAAATATGTTTATTTGGAAAGGCCAGCTATAATTTGATGAGATTTGGTACATTCCGTTGTTGTATTTTCTTGTAGCTTTGGACAGTGACTGCATATCCAGTGCTACTCCATGGCCACATCTTCAGAAGTTTTCTTTTTAAAAAAATGTGACCAAAAGTAGCTTGTTTTGGAAAGAGAACTTTATGTTTTATTGGAAGGGGCAATGGATAAAAAACAGGAGCTTTTCAGATAAGGAATAAAAAATATCAAAGAAACATTTGAAATGTCTAAGAAACCTGATGATTTTTGTGTATGTGATTCAAGGATTGTTTTCCTGCTGTATGGTTACCAAATGATAGAGGCTGGGGAGGGGGTACACAGTGTACATCAAAATGGATTCTCTTTTATAAAGAAAATTGGTTATGCTTTCACATCAGCCGCGTGGATGCAGATCCTGAAGACCTTGTTGAGTTAAAATATAGGTTATTTGAAATGTTCAGAGTAGGATTTTAATTTATGCCCTAGGTTTTCTTTTTTTCCTCTAATTCTTTGTGTTTAGAGCAATAAATACAACCATACCTTAATTTGGTTCCATTGCATGGTTGTCAAGTTTGACTCAAACCCTAATTTAATTGACATTGTAACCATTCTCTGGTATGTCCGTGGTTGAGCTTCCATATTAAATGTGCACATTGACAACAAAGGCACGGATTCATATTCATACATGAGTCAGTCCTTCAGGAGCTATTATTATATGCTTGTTATTTCCCTTTCACTCAATGGAAGTACTATTTAAAATTAAAAACTCATAAAGGTATAAAAACAAACTGCCAAACACCTTTTACCTAGTTTTCTAGATTTAGTTACTCTGATCTTAGTCTTAGAAATCACATTATCAATGAAATATCACTTGAAGTGAAATATTTTATTTTTCAGATTTAGGTATTTGGAGCTTCTCCATTGGGAGCCTATAGTGAGAACTTTTACCAAACTTTTTACCTATAGTGAGAACTTTTATGATCTAGGACTAGTTGCTTATGAATATGAAAGAATCCTCCTGAAGGTTTTTTTCTTCTTTTTAAAATTTTTATTTATAAAATGGAAACACTGACAAGACCATAGGATAAGAGGGGTACAATTCCACACAATTCCCACCACCAGAGCTCTGTATCCCATCCCTTCCCTGATAGCTTTTCTATTCTTTAACCCTCTGGGAGCATGGACCCAGGGACATTATGGGGTGCAGAAGGTGGAAGGTCTGGCTTTTTTATTGCTTCCCCGCTGATTATGGGCATTAGAAGGTCAATCCATATTCCCAACCTGTCTCTTCCTAGATTTTGTCTTGTAACATCTGGCTGCATAATACTTATTTTATTCTCTATTTGTTTTCTTCTAGAAAGAGTTAATGGAAGTCAGTTGAATCAATACACCTTTTTGTAGTGCAATTGTTGCAAGATTTGTATACTGTAAATTCACCAGTTAAAAGTGTTCAAATTTAGTGGGTTTTTTTTTTCTCTATTTGATAGGACAGAGAGAAAATGAGAAAGAACTTCAGACCTGTTTCACTGTTCCTGAAGCCCTCATACCTTACAGACCACTGGTTATTTTTTCTTTTCTTTCTTTATTTTTTGATAATAACAACCCTGGTGTGTATAAAGATTCGCTTTACTTGTTCCTGAAGGAATATCCTATGAACTTACATGATTTTTTTCCTAGTACTTATTTGCATAGTTATACTGGTGTTACAAATTTAGCTGCATTAGCTGCCTACTGGGTATGAATGCCAGAAAAATCTAAATGACCTTGGCTTCCTTGCTGAGAATGCAGCCCAGGAGGAGACATTTATCAGAAATGTATCAGAAATTTACCGCTTAAGCCCCTCAACCCTTCCCTTATCTAGGACAAGGAGAATCTACATTGAAAGGTCCATATTTTTTTATTATTATGTTAGCTTGGCTGGTTTGGAAGGTTTTATTTAGGTATCGCCTTATGCAGATTTAAATTAAAACAACAGAGAATGAATATATAAAATAGTGATTAAAATGTAAATGTTGGCTTATTCTTGTTGGTCTCCATGATTCAACGGTCAAATAAATACATCTGTCATGTGTAATCTCTGACATACTTTGAAGCAAAAAGAGCAAAATTAATTTTGTTTTATATGTGGATTCTGTGTGGGTGTATATGAGAAAGTGGGATTGAAGAGCAAGCCCTCCACCTGGTGTTTTAGCAGTTTATATTGGGGATTTGAAAGTAGAATAACCCAAGTAATCTTGGAACTCCATGCAAGAATTTTAAAAGTTTTGTGTCTCATAAATGTGTGTTTCAAAGATTGGTTGTTCTATAACTTGACTGTATTTTTCTGTTTAATTTATTTTACTTCTCTGAGTTTTCTTTTTACTAGTGAGTTATGTAGTGAGACCTGTAAATATAACATCTCAATTTGTGGAATAATCAAATTCAATGATGTACAGAAATTGTTCAAACATATGTACTCAGTGAGGTTGCTACCTGTTTTATATCACAGGATCAATAATACTATGCAATTAATGGTAATTTGAATATTCATACATTTATTTATATTTATTTTTAAGTTTTTTATTTATAAAAAGGAAACATTGACAAAACCACAGGATAAGAGGGGTACAACTCCACACAGTTCCCACCACCAGAACTCCATATCCCATCCCCTCCCCTGATTGCTTTCCTATTGTTTAACCCTCTGGGAGTATGGATTCAAGGTCATGTGGGATACAGAAGGTGTAAGGTCTGGCTTCTATAATTTCTTCCCCACTAAACATGGATATTGACAAGTCGATGCATACTCTCAGCCTGCCTCTCTCTTCCCTTAGTGGGGCGGGGCTCTGGGGAAGTGGAGAACCAGGACAGATTGGTGGGGTTGTCTGTCCAGGGAAGTCTGGTTGGCATCATGCTAGCATCTGGAACCTGGTGGCTGAAAAGAAAGCTAACATATAAAGCCAAACAAGTTGTTGACTAATCATGAACCTGAAAGCTGGGATAGTACAGATCAAGAGTTGGGGGGGGGGGGTTTTCTCCCTTTTGTAGATAGCAAGTAGGCATATTTTAGTTATATTCCAAAGGGCCTGTGGCTACACTAGTTTTTTTTTTTCCCTGAGCCTGAAATCTGATATGCAAATGCATCCAAGTTATTGTCTGGAGAGATGATGTCATGGCTGGAACAAGGACCTAAAACCTGGATCAGGGAAGAGAGTAGCTCCCAAATATGGGAAAATTATATAAATGCTGTTGACTGTAAACCCCATCAATTTGATGTGATCTGGGGCCCATATTTAGCTTAGGGCCCATATTTATGTGACCCCTGTAGATCTGAGCTCACATTCAGTGGTCATGAGAAGGAACATTCCTAGCTGCCCTAATATTGACCCATCTTTCTCAGGTGTAACATAGAGTATGTTGTCCAGCCTCCTTAAACCCTAAGATAGCAGGAACCTCCCACTTCCTCTATAGAGCCTATATTTTCCCAGTCCTGGAACCTCTAGGGTGTGGCTCACTTTCCTGCATGCTTCTCTCAATTCATACAAAATGATATTGCATCGCCCATCCCAAACTAATCAATGCAATGAGTACCACCTCAGGATGCTTCACTTCAGACTGTGTCCAAAGACATCAGACATGGAATGTCAACCCTTCAGCTTCATTACTCTGATGATACTTTTCCTTTCTTATAGGATTCTCTAATTCCATTCAAAGTGGTTCACTTCCTAACAAAGTCCCAAAACCTAGATATAGACCAGGTTCCATAAGACAGAGCATATGTTCACATTTATCCATAAATTAGGGCAAAATATAAACCTGAAAGCAAAAGTACACAATAGTCTGCAGTGAGTCAGTATAAAGTTCATAAGGAAATAGCGTCTACTTAAACTTAGATACCTTCCTCACCTACTTCCTATTGTACTTCCCTCACTCACTCCAAAGCTAACCTTATCTAAGCAAGGACTGCAAAACTGAATGAGGGCAAAAGCCTGGCATTCTGTCTTTTCCATTCCTAGAATGATTATTACTGTGACATTTTGCTCACTGGAGATGGCATGACAGCTTTTCCTATGGTTACTGTTTTATATGCTGATTGATTGTCCTTACCTGTTTCAGACCAATTCTACAATTTCTAGTGTTAGACAAAAGTTTTGAGTT
Organism: Erinaceus europaeus; assembly: GCF_950295315.1. NCBI lineage: Eukaryota > Metazoa > Chordata > Mammalia > Eulipotyphla > Erinaceidae > Erinaceus > Erinaceus europaeus. Next base: position 80,896,977 of record NC_080185.1, on the reverse strand, counting down.
CTACATGGCAAACTGAACTTCCGAATCTTATTATTCTCTACTTGGTAATATTTATTTCCTCTGGAATGTGATCATGGAACATCTAAGACTACTTTTTAGAATAAAAAAAAATGGGCTGAAATGTCAAAAAAAAAAAAAAAGAATGACTCTTTAGTCACTACCAGGCCACCCCATCAGCTGGGGCACTAGTCGGGCAATCTTGAGATTACCAAACAGACATGATTGGCCTAGACCTCAAATAAATCCCTCTCTCCATTATTATCGGTCATCTCTATCGGTAACAACAAAATAGACCCCTTTGTGGGCCCCCCATTGGACCTTGTCCTCAACTTGGATCAACAACGGTAGAGAATATTTGTATAATTATAATCTGGGAAGTTAGCAGAATGTCTACAGACAGAATGGGCTATAAAAATACATTTTTTAAAAATTGCCACCAGGGTTATCACTGGAACTTGATGCAGACACTGTAAATCCATCACTCCTGGGGGTTATTTTTTAAATTTCTATTTGATAAAGCAGATAGAAATTGAGAGGGGGGAGATATAGAAATAGAAAAACCTGCAGACCAGCTTTACCACTTATGAAGTGCCCCAGACCCTCCCTTTCAGGTAGTGTCTGCAGAATGCACTCACACCCAACTTAAGTCCTTTCACACCATCATGCGTTAGGATTATAAAGTCTTTCTGTCATCTTCAATTACTTCCCTAGAGTCCTATAAAATATTTTCTATTATACCTGGGCCTAAGTATTGATATTTATTTTTATTTGTTCTTTTTCTTTTTCCTAGGGCCCTACCTTTACTTTTTTCTAAGCCACAAATACACCTATTACAACTGAGTGTTCTTCCTTTTTCCTTTTCCCTCTCAAAAAAAGGAAATAATAGTGCCTGACTTACTGAGGTGTTCTCCAGATTCTCTACCCACTCAGTGATGGTATTGCACTATTTCTTAGTTCAGAGCAAAAAGTCCTCAGAATTCTATTTCAGCAAATGTAATGTTTAATGTAGAATAAACTATTACAGATTTTCTACTTAAAGCTTATAAATCTCTTGCCCTAAGCACGTGAAGGAAAGTTTATGAACTACAGTTATCTGTAAGGCATATTCTGTTTGGTTAGACTTCACTCTCTTGCTTACATACTTGACTTCTTTCTCTTGTTGATAATAATATGTAGGCATATTTTCCCCAGATTTCACTGTAAAATTGATAATTTTTCATTTGTTCAGTACCTTGCAAGTCAAAATATCATAGCATACAAGAGATTATGGACTTAATTCCTTCTGTGGTTTATGCCAGGGTTCTTCAATTTGATCCTCTTTCTTTCAGTGGATGTATGACAGTTTGGTTAGTTTTTTGTCCTTTATTTTACATTTTACTGCCTGGTCCTCACCATTCCTTATAAGCATTTGTGAAATCCTGCTTTCCCCACTCCAAAGGACTTCTTAATTCATATTAACCTGATGGGTGTCTATCTTTTTATTTTCCATATAGATTTCCAAGGTAAAGGTTCTCTAGGAGAATTTTAGCCTGAGCATTAGGATTTTAAACGAAATACTAATATAAATACAAAATTCTCTCATTTATGTTTTATTGTACTTACATGTGAAACATAATAATGATTATATTAGAGACAATATACATTTCAACAGATATTAATATATTTGTCTAAAATATTGATTAAAATTAAAAATCTGTGGCTGATCTTGTCTGCTTCTACTTGTCTACTCCGTGAAATATTTCACAAATGTGACAATTAAACTTGACCTTGCAGAATAAAGGTTTCAACTACGAAGATGAGTAGCGACAAATTATTATTTTTTATTTTTTTCATTGTCTTTATTTATTGGATAGAGACAACCAGAAATCAAAAAAGATGGGGGAGATAGAGAGGGATACAGAGAGACACTGTCAACACTGCTTCATTACTTGCAAAGCTTTCCCCCTACAGATGGAGACTGGGAGCTCAAACCAAGGTCCTTGTGCATTCTAACATGTGCACTCATCCAGATGCACCACCACCCAGCCCCTAGCAAGAACCTTTGTTTGTTTGTTTTGTTTTAATTTTTATTCATAATATGGAAACAGCAACAAGACAATAGTATAAGGGGGACAGAGTTCCACACAATCACCATCACCAGAGCACCATATCCCATCCAATCCCTCTTTTTAAAATTTCTTTATTGGGGAATTAATGTTTTACATTCAACAGTAAATAAAATAGTTTGTACATGCATTACATTTCCCAGTTTTCAATATAACAATACAACCCCCTCTAGGTCCTCTGTCATCCTTCTTGGACCTGGATTCTCCCCCGAACCCACCCCAGAGTCTTTTACTTTGGTGCAATATGCCAATTCCAGTTCAGGATCTACTTGTGCTTTCTCTTCTGATCTTGTTTTTCAACTTCTGCCTGAGAGTGAGATCATCCCATATTCATACTTCTGTTTCTGACTTATTTCACTTAACATGAATTTTTCAAGGTCCATCCAAGATGGGGTGAAAAAGGTGAAGTCACCATGTTTTTATAGTTGAGTATTATTTCATTATGTATATATACCACTTGCTTTCTCAGCCACTCATCTGTTGTTGGACACCTGGGTTGCTTCCAGGTTTTGGCTATTACAAATTGTGCTCCTAAGAACATATGTGTATCTTTTTGGATGGGTGTGTTGAGTTCCTGAGGATATATTTTCCCAGGAGAGGAATTGCAGGATCATAGGGTAAGTCCATTTCAAGCCTTCTGAGAGTTCTCCAGACTGTTCTCCATAGAAGATGGACCAATTAACATTCCCACCAGCAGTGCAGGAGGATTACTTTGACCCCACAACCTCTCCAGCATTTGCTGCTGTTACCTTTTCTGATGTATGACATTCTCACAGGAGTTAAGTGGTATCTCATTGTTGTCTTTATTTGCATTTCTCTGACAATCAAAGACTTGAAGCATTTTTTCATGTTTTTCTAGGCCTTTTGTATCTTTTCTGTGGTGAATATTCTGTCAATGTCCTCCTCACCTTTTTAGATAGGGTTATTTGTTTTCTTGTTGTTGAGTTTGACAAGCTCTTTGTGTATTCTGGTTATTAGCCTGTTGTCTGATGTATGGCATTGTCGGGCTGCGCCGTGGAGAAGAGAGAGAGGAGGTCCGGACGGAAGAGGGAGCATAAATCTTTATTTGCGCTGGCACCTCAGAGTTGGGTACGAGAGAAGCAGGATGGGCCATGTGGAGGTAGCGAAAATGGCCTCCTCACGTAGTAACCTTTCCTGCATCTAAATACCAAAGTGAAGCACCGGCAAGAGAGAGAGGTCCGCACAAGAGAGAAGAAGGGCTTTTATAGGAGTAGCTTTCGAGAGAATGGGAAGGAGGAGGAGTAACCATAGCACTCCAGGATAGGATAATAACTCTCATGAGAATGGGAGGGGGGAGTAGTAACCAAAGCACTCCAAATATCGCGGGGAAATAGACAATGCCCTGAGGGCACAACATGGCGGAACAGGCACTCCGAGAATGTCCCAACTCAGTAGCCTGAGGGGACAACATGCAGATGTGACTGCATCTGCACAATTTCCCAGCATGGCATGTAAATATCTTCTCCCTTTCTGTGAGGGGTCTCTTGGCTTGGGTAGTGATTTCTTTTGCTGTGCAGAAGCTTTTTAATTTGATGTAATCCCATAGGTTTTTACTTGCCTTAGTCTTCTTTGTAATTGGATTCGTTTCATTAAAGATATCTTTAAAATTTATGTGGACAGTTCTGCCAATATTTTCTCTAAGTATCTGATAGTTTCTGGTCTAACACCCAAGTCCTTGATCCACATGGAATTTACTTTTATATTTGGTGAAATGTAGTGGTTCAGTTTCATTCCTCTGCATGTTTCAACCCATTTTTTCCAACACCATTTGTTGAAGAGACTCTGCTTTCCCCATTTAATAGTCTGTGTATGTTTGTCAAAGATTAGGTTTCCATGGGTGTGGGGGCTTGCTTCTGGGATCTCAATTCTATTCCACTGGTCAGTGTGTCTATTCATGTTCCAGTACCAAGCAGTTTTGATGACAGTGGCCCTATAATAAAATTTGAGAAAGATAGACACTTGCAGACATGCTTTACTGCTTGTGAATCAACTCCCATGTAAGTGGGACTCCAACCGGGATCCTTATTCGGTCCTTGCTCTTTGTACCACGTGCGCTTAACCCGCTGCGCTACTGCCCAATTCCCAAAAGTCCCAGTGTTTTGGATGGCAGAGGACCTACTGGGAGTTGTATTGTTATATGGAAAACTGGGAAATGTTATGCATGTACAACCTATTTTATTTACTGTTGACTGCAAAACATTAATCCCCCATAAAGTAATTTTTTAAAAAGTTCCAATCTGTTTTTTCCCTCTCAGAAAGGCTTGGGCCAGTAAAATTTCAGTGTAAGAGGTGTAAAAAAAAAATGTCCAGAGGCAGGACCGGGTGGTGGCACACCTGGTTGGGCACACATGTTACGATGCACAAGGACCCAGGTTGGAGCCCCCAGTCCCCACCTGCAGGGGGATAGCTTTGTAAGTGGTGAAGCAGGGCTGCAGGCGTCTCTTTTTCTATCCCTCTCTATCATCTCCTTCCCTCTCGATTTCTGGCTGTCTCTATCCAATAAGTAAATAAAGATTTTTTTTAAAAAAATGAGTGCACATGTTGCAAATGTCCAGAGGCAAGACTAACCATGATATTTGCTTTTTATAAATTTTATTAGTGACTTAATACTGAATTACAAAACTATGTGATGACACGGGTTACACTACCACATCACTCTTACCATTAGAGTTCTGTTTCCCATTTTCTCCACTGGAAAAATTCAGTACTTCTGCTCCTGTCACAAATATCCATTGATTCATTTGTATAATTATTTGTTAATTTATAAATATATGTTTATATTTATATGGAGTTCATATATGTTCATATTCACTACAAGAGCCTGTGTAACCTCTGAGTCCCTGTCAGTCTGTGTTTGCATTCCATGATTACAGCTGGGGACATACTAGGTGCACTCATTTCAAGATCAGTTTTCTTTTTTTTAAAATATATATACATACATATACATATATATGCATATTTCCTTTTGTTGCCCTTGTTCTTTTATTGTTGGAGTTCTTATTGATGTCATCATTGTTGGATAAGACAGAGAGAAAGGGAGACAGGAGGGGGAGACTAAGAGGGGGAAGAGAAAGATAGACACCTGCAGACCTGCTTCACCTCTTGTGAAGTGTCTCCCCTACAGGTGGGGAGCTGGGGCTCAAACCGGGATCCTTATGTCTTTGGCCAGTTTTCATCAAGTGGCTGGTGGGGTAGGATAATCCAATCTTCCTTTGGAAAGTGGGACATTTCCTACTATTGCTACTTTATAGGGATGGAAAGTTCATGAGGTGGCACACAGAGGACTTATACTGATGTTCCTGATAGAAGTGACTGGTGATGGTAGAGAGAAGGATCTATTAGAAACCTAGGTTCATCAAATCTATGTGGGAATCCAAGGACTCCCTGACTAGGGGCCCAAGATGGTAGAGTATCTTTAACCATTATGTTTCTAGTGGAAGTCTATCAGATAAGATTAAAAAGTTAAGTACAAACTTATGGAAATCATATTGTAGAGAAGTAGTTTGGAAACTTGTTCCACAGGAAACTTATACTGGTACTATTGACAGAGTACTTTCTTTGAATTCAGAAAAATCTCCATTTGTCTTCTGTCTTTGCCTATTAAAAGAACTTGGGAAAGGCTTGTTGTTTTAATATTTTTAGTTAATGTAACTGCTCTGCTAACTTATTGTCAGATGCCCTCCCCCCACTCATTGAATAATAAAGGAACCCTTTACAACTTTTTCTCAGGACTCTGTAAATACGCAGCTTGGAGAAGATGAGAGAAATAATGCCTTCTATTTTTTCTTGTATAACTTTCCTATTCTAGTCCAACTTTTTGAAATTTTGGCTTATATGACATTGCCAGAGTATATCCTTATACTATCCTTATACTGTACTGAGTTAGGCTGTGAGCAACAACATTTACTTGTCCTCTCACCTTGGAACTCAATATCTTGCTGGGATCTCTTCCACAATGAGAATTTACCTTCACATGAAAAGGACATGAGTTGGGGTAGCAAAATAACTCACCTGATTAAAACTTTGTCATGTTTGTGACCTACCTTTTGTAAAGGCTTGGATTCTATTTGAGGGACTTTACTCACTCTTGTTTTATGGCTACACACTGAACTCTGAGCACAAGAACTTAAAAAAATCATATATTGGGCAAGGATAGCATAATCGTTATGCATTATATGAGGCTATATATATTATATATCATATACCATATGTCATATGTCATATATTATTTTATACTGTATACCACATATTATATATTATACATTGTATGTTATATGGTTATGAATTATATGAGGATCTGTAGTCCCAGGTTCAATCCCCAGCATCACCATAAACTAGAGCTAAACAGTGCTCTAGTATAAAATAAATTAAGATGCAGCATAATGTTTATGTAAAATACTTTTGTGCCTGAGGCTCTGAGGTTCCTGGTTCAATGCATTGCAGCATCAAAAAACAGGACTGAACAATGCTATGGTATCTACCTACCTACCTACCTACCTATCTAGCATCTGTCTATCTATTTATTTAATCTATCTATATCTATATTTTCCTCTGTATTTCTCACTCACTAAAATAAAAAGATAATTAAATATGAAAGATATCATATACCAGTACTTGTCCCAAATATTTGGAATCAGAGTATGACTGGATCAAGGCAGGTCAATGGCTAGTGATCATCTCAGACAATACCATGTAGAACAGCTTTCTGCATGAAAAAGTATGATTCACTATTTGTACTGTATTAATGACAGCAGACACTCTTAATTCTGCATTAGAACTTGGAAGTGACTTAATGGGTGGTGTGTATTGCCTGCATGTGAGAAAGTCTGTGTTTGACTCAGCACTACATATGATGAAGTGATACTATGGTGTATGTGTATTTCATAAAATAATAAATACTGTACAATAAATAATTATAATATTACACTAGAGCTTATATTTTGTGAAAACCTGAGAATGTTAACAAGGAATATCTGATGTATATATGCAAAGTCCCATCATATTTCAAGATATTTTCTCTTGTTTTCATTTTCTTTTTTTTGTTGTTGTTTATAAAATGGAAACACTGACAAGACCATAGGATAGAAGGGGTACATTTCCACACATTGCCCACCCCCAGAGCTCCATAGCCAATCCCCTCCCTTGATAGCTTCCTTATTCTTTATCCCTCTGGAAGTATGGACCCAGGATTATTGTGGGGTGCAAATGGTGGAAGGTCTGGGTTCTGTAACTGCTTCTCCATTGAATATGGGCATTGGCAAATCCTCCTTGCCCTTAGGTGACCATCCGCTGTTTCTCTTGTGGCTCTTGTTGGTTTCACCCAACCAATTCATATCTTAATAGATGACTCTTTAATTTTTATGTTTTCTTTTTTGTTTATATAGACAGAAATTGAGAGTGAAGGGGAAAAGCTTGATGGAGAAACACCTTCAGTACTGCTTCACTGCTTGTGAAGTTTCCTCCCTGTAGGTGGGAACTTTGCACTCAATCAGGTACACCACTGGTCTGACTCTTAAAGGGTCAAGTAAAATAAATGTCTAACAAAAAAGAATTACTAAAAATGAAGTTTTTGGAATTAGCAAGTTTGTGAGAGCAGATGCTTTGAGAGATGAGAGGTCCTCTTGGACCTTCATACAAGCACCATTGAATTTTCTGCCAATTACTTTCCTTCCCCCAAAACACATAAACATACGTACATTGTGTGTTTTACACAGCCAGAACATTTAAACCATTTGTTTGTAGTTCTCTGTAGCTTTATATATTTTGTTCCTTCTGTTCCTTTTTCCTCTTGGCAAAACATCAGTTTGATGTCATTTTGCTTCCTATACCAACTTTGCCTATGTCACATTTTCTCTTGTACTGAGCCTATTTGCCTGTTACACTCCTAAGAGGAAAGACATTTCCTTTGTCACCTTTGAGTCTCATGCCTTTGGCATGTTAGTAGGAACACTATAAATATTTGAAGATTGAACAAAGAAATTACCTTTAGATTCACAGCCTCTCCTCTTCATCAGAAAATAATATCTAAATGAAAACTCCTAAATTTGAGCATAAATTAGATGGTTAATAGGCACATGCATTTATTTTTAAAGCATTGTGAAGTTGTACAGTTCTTGTATGTTCAATGTGATGGGACTAGATAAAGTGAAGCCTACACCAAACCCAATTCATGTTGCTTCTTTTTCAGTCTGGGATAGCAAATGACACAACTGTATTTTTAATACGGTTAAAGAGAAGGCTATGAATTCACTAGTCAATTTCATTTAATATGTGAATTTCTTTGATTTGTCTAGTGAGAATGCTAACATCTCTGAAATTATCTTGTAGTTGTCACATGAAAGTCTCTCTGTTGGTGTTACACTATTTAATATTCAAAACAAATAAGTATTCTCTTTTTTTGGTGAGAAAACTGAGGATTAAAGTAATGCATGTAGCAGGTGGAGGAAGTGTATACTTACATTGTGTCTCTGTACGTTTTTTTTTATTTTTTTATATTTATTTTATTTATTTATTCCCTTTTATTGCCCTTGTTGTTTTATTGTTGTAGTTATTATTGTTGTTGTTGTTGGATAGGACAGAGAGAAATGGAGAGAGGGAGGGGAAGACAGAGAGGAGGAGAGAAAGATAGACACCTGCAGACCTGCTTCACCGCCTGTGAAGCGACTCCCCTGCAGGTGGGGAGCCGGGGTTCGAACTGGGATCCTTATGCCGGTCCTTGCGCTTTGCGCCACCTGCGCTTAACCCGCTGCGCTACAGCCCGACTCCCATCTCTGTACGTTTTTATTGTATTTTACGGTATGGTGTGGTGCAGTATTTGTGATGTGTTTTGGTGTGGTTTGATGAAGTGTGTTGTGGTGTAGTAGGAATCTTTGTAAGTACAATTTCATCACTCTCAGGCCCCTCTTTTCACTAGGGGTAGAGAAGAGAAAAGGAGAGGGGAGGAGAGGAAAAGAGAGGAGAGGGAAGGGGATGGGAGGGGAGGGGAAAGGAGGGGGAGGGAAAGAGAGAGAGAGAGAGAGATTCACAACATCATAGTTGCCCCTAGTAACATGGCACTCACGTGGCACTGAGACTTGAACCTGGAGAGCATGCATGAGAAGCCAGTTGCCCTTCCTGGTGAGATAATACTAAAGCTCCTAGACTGATTTAAAAAATATTTCAGATAGATTGAGAGAGAAAGAGACATTAGAGCACTGCTCCACCACTGATGTAGCTTTCCCAGGTGCTGCATTGCTCCCACGTGGTATCTGGACTTAAACCTAAGGACTTCACACATAGAAAAAACTTAGTTCCACCTTATGCTTTTGTTCACTAATCCTTTCTTAAATAAAAAATTAAAAAAAAAAGAAAAAACTTAGTTCCTTACCACACATGGCAAAGCATGTCTCCCTGCTTAGTATGTTATTTACTAACCCCCACTCTTCTTTTTACTGGATCTCACTGTATCTGAAGGAAATGAAGTTACATTTATGATGTCTGTGTAAATGTGCACATCTTTGTTGGAAGCCAGACATGATGTATACTGGATAAGTATTTGAGAATGTTTGTTTCGTTCATTTGGCTATTCATGTACTTTCCTGGGGCATAGTGGCAAGCTAAGACAAGTGCTGACAAACAACTGTAAAATTTGGATGGCTACCTTCAAAGTATGAAGAGCACTGTCTTTGGTGATAATTTAAGTAGAGGCTTTATTTATGGCTGCATATTGGATGGACCTTTTCCAGATGTTCTCTGAACTTACTTATGAGTCCCAGAGCATTTCTGATTTAGACACACTCTTGGACATCATCATCACATTTGGCATAAAAGGGGATTGTACTAGAATGCTTTGTATAATATTGCCTGGTATGACAGAATAAACTAAAATTTTAAAATTGAAATTTGTTATATTTGGTTTATATTATCAAAGTTACACTACACAAATTAATTAAAGTAGCTGAAATTCACTTCTCATATGTGAAGAATAAAAAATCACCACCTTACCTACTTATTATGTAACTAAAATTGAGATTGAATACCACATACATAAAAGCCACTTAATAAATGTTACTTATTGCCTTTCCAGCATACCCATTCCTGTCCACCCAATCAGCAATATTCCAAGCAATATTTTTTAAAATACGCATTTTTTAATTTTTTTATTTATAAAAAAGGAAACATTGACTAAACCATAGGATAAGAGGGGTACAATTTCATACAATTCCCACCACCAGAACTCTGTATCCCATCCCCTCCTATGATAGCTTTCCTACTCTTTGACCTACTCCGAGGTCATTGTGGGATGCAAAAGGTTGAAAGTCTGGTTTCTGTAATTGCTTCCCCGCTGAACATGGGTGTTGACAGGTCGATCCACACTCCCAGCCTGTCTTTCTCTTTCCCTAGTGGGGAAGGGCTCTGGAGAAGCTGAGCTCCAGGACACAATGGTGGAGTTGTCTGTCCAGGGAAGTCTGGTTGGCATCATGAAACCTGGTGGTTGAAAAAAGAGTTAACCTACAAAGCCAAACAAATTGTTGTACAATCATGGACTTAAAGGCTAGAACAGTCCATTTTGTAGATAGCTAGAAGGTATATTTTAGTTATATTCCAAAGGGCCTGTTGCTATACTAGTTTTTTTTTTTTTGCCCCATTTTGAAATCTTATATGCAGGTGGATCCTAATTATTGTCTGGGGAGGTGGTGTCATGGCTGGCATAAGGACCAGAAAGCTGGATCAGGGAAGAGAGTAGCTCCCAAATATGGGAAAGTTGTATAAACATTGTTGGCTGCAAACCTGATCACTTTGATTTGATGTGATCTCGGGCCCATATTCAGCTTAGGACCCTGTGTGACCTCTGCATCCCTGTATTTCTGAGCTCACATTCTGTGGTCATAAGTACCAAGCTTGCCCAATATCAGGACCTATCTTACTCAGGTGTAGCATAGAGTATGTTGTCCATCCTCTCTTCAGAGGATGGAACATTCTCTACCATTGTTGATCCAAGTTGAGGGCAAGGTCCTATGGGGGCCCACAAAGGGGTCTATTGTGTTGTTCCTGCTAGGAGTGTCCAGTAACAATGGAGAGAGGGATTTATTCGAGGTCTAGGCCCATCAGGACATGCATTTTGAAGTCTTGCCTATGGCTTCTTGGCACCTCTTGCAAGAACTGATTGTATATTGTCCTTCCTTCCAAAGCCTTTTGTCTTCTGCCCATTCTCACTCAAGTCTTGGGGTTCCAAATGTAGTAAGATATACAATGATATGTAGAGAGTCAAAGGCTGTTACTCAGTATCCTGGACAGCACTCCCAATTCCATTTTGCAAACTGCATATGCAGGTTCCCTACAGGCCTTGGAACCCACACATGTGTCATGCATCACAATATTTACTGTACTCAAATCTACCTTAAGAGAGAGAAAAAAAAACTTGTTTAGACTTGTTCCTTTTCAAGCTGCTGTTGTCTACCTAAATTTGATTAAGAGAGGCACTTTAAACTCATTTGGACTTATTTATGTAGAATGAAGTCAGAGTGATTGGTGCTGCCTTCCATCTTCAAGGTATTCAGAAGCACTTGCAAGGCAACTTGGCAAGTTCTGGCACCAGTCACATAGGGCAAAGCAACTTCAGCCCAGCCACACAACACTTCACAAATAGTCATGCCCAGGGTGGTATCATTAAGCTTGTTTTTATTGGAAGAGCAAGAGAGGGAGGGAATATTAGATGCCAGTTTCCACAAGTACCCTTTATGGAAGTGCATTTGACTCATCAAATTTCACTTTAATAGTCAGCTCAGTAAAAACTGTTCTCTATCAAAAAGTAGAACCTGATGGTGCCAAGCTGATCTCCAAGTGATGCCACAGATTGACCAAATAGGCATGAACTCACAATCGAATTTTTCAGTCTCCACCTTCTTCTTTTCTGTTTTCTTCCACTTTTCTGTTTTCTTCCACTTTTATTTTGAATTTTTATTGTTTATTTGTTTATGTATTTTGCAATCAGGGTTATTTCTAGGAGTCCTTCAAGCACTACAAATGAACTGCTTGTGATGGCTTTTATTTTATTTCTACTTATATGATATGACAGAGAGAAATTGAGAGGGGAAGACAGAGAGGGAGAGAGACAGAGAGATACTTGCAGACGTGTTTCACTGCTCATAAAGTTCCCCCAGCCACGGGTGAGGGTTGGAGGCCTGGACCCAGGTTCTTATGCATGACAATGTGGGTGCTCAACCAGATGTGCAACCACCTGACACCATTTTTCTTTTTCTTTCTCTTCTCCATCCTCAGTGTGTTATAATTACAAAGTTAGCCAAGAAGTGAACAGTGTGCCTTTTCATTCTGTTTACTTGTCTCATTTCTCACCATCTCACTATTGCATTGATAGCAAGGGAATTTTGAGAAGTGACACTATGCTAGATCTGAAACTTACTTCTTTTTAGTAGAGTACAACATCACTGTAACTATTTATTCATATTTTCTCTTTAATTGCACTAGGATTAATTAATGAAAATATAATTCTTATCTTCTGCCTTGGTTGTAAACATAAGCCCTCCCTCCTTTTATCTGTAGGGTATCTTGTTCATTTCCACATTCCCCAGAGAAAACTTTGTCTCACACCTTATAAAACGTTCTTGTTAAAATAAAATTAATGCCCTTTAAGTAGGCTTTATAATAGGTTAGGATTTCAGGCCAGAGTCCCATTATCTCTTGCTTTGACTGTCAGTATTGTTATCTTTTCTTACTGTATAGTCATTTTGTGTGTCCTGGAAACCACATAGGGGAGCATTTATCACTGACACCGTATTTTTAGAGCATAATCAGCGTAGATAGATTGAGCCTATCTCATCTGCCTACCAGAGATGACTGCCTGTGCTTTGATAACAAATAATAATAAGGGAGTATTCTCAAGACAGAGACCTAAAATTAAACATGGCAGCTGTATTTTTGGTGTACAGGTGATTGGAATCCAACAGTAAGGTTTTATTATCTTTCCTTCTTTGTTTAAATATCCAAGGTGAACCTCTGGAGAAGGATCTTGAGTTTGGCACATGCCCTATATATTGGCATTCTAGTAGAGAAACTTAGAACATATTGGAATTCTAGTAGAGAAACTTAGAACACTTATAAGTTGTCACCCTTTTTGTTAAGTTCCCTTGTTTTAAAATAATAAACACTTAAGAATCCCACCCACAGGTAACTTTTGAACTGTATAAAGCTTTTGTTTTCAAACTGCCAAAAGCTCCTTATTCTGTTCTCCTTTATTTGTATTTTGTTTATTTTCTGTTCTAGAGTCTTTAGTTATCTCCAAGAACTTTATAATTACTCTTATTGACCAGGTATGGGGCCACTGTAGACTAAGTTGGGGTCATTTATTTTAATGTTAAGCAAAAATTTAAAATTAATAGAGAATTTTTTGAATTGTCAACTGTAGACTATTTCTTGGATTTTCTCATTTGGATTCAAAATGTGAGTACATTGTTTAATAAACTCATCTTTTAGAGTTTTAATATTTTTTATCTTTGGAATGAATATGAGAAGCACCAATTATTACCTCAAGAGTTGATGATACTACTAATAATAATTTCAGTAATTAATTGAAATAAATAATGTGGAAATCTTTTCTAAATGTTAAAACAAATATATAAAAAATATTCTTATTTCCCCTCCATTTGTGTTCTATCAGAAGTTCTATTTTCTTATATATATATTTTTGTTTGTTTTTATTTTTTTATTTAAGAAAGGAGACATTGGTTTTGTTAATTAATCCTTTCTTAAATAAAATAATTTAAAAAAAGAAATGGGACATTAACAAAACCATAAAATAAGAGGGGTACAATTCCGCAAAAATCCCGTAACCCGATCTCCACATCCCACCCCCTCCCCTGATAGCCTTCCCATTCTCTATCTCTCTGGGAGTATGGATCCAGAATCGTTGTGGGTTGCAGAGGGTGGAAGGTCTGGCTTCTGGAATTGCTTCCCTGCTGAACATGGGCGTTGACTAGTATGTCTCTCTCTTTCCCTAGTAGGTTTGGGCTCTGAGGAAGTGGAGCTCCAGTACACATTGATGGGGTCGTCCGTCCAGGGAAGTCTGGTCAGCATCTCGCTGGCATCCAGAACCTGGTGACTGAAAAGAGAGTTAACATAGAAAGCAAACAAATTGTTGAACAATCATGGACCTAAAGACTGTAATAGTGCAAATGAAGTGTTGGGGGTATTCCCTGCATGCTCTTGTGTACTTCTGCTTTCAGGTATATATTTTTCCCCTAGTTTATGGGCACGGGTGAACCTATGCTCTATCTCAGGGGGCCTGGACTATATCTAGGTTTGGGGACTTTATTGGGGAGTGGAATGGAATTAGAGAGTACTATGAAAGGAAAGGTATCACCTGAGTGATGAAGCTGAAGGGTTGTCATTCCACACCTGAAATTTCTGGTCACAGTCTGAAGTGAAGCATGCTGGGGTGGCACTCGTTGTGTTGATTAGGTTGCTATCCGCAGATGCAATATTATTTGATTTGAATTGAGAGCAGCATGCAGAAAAGTGGGCCCCACCCTAAGGTTCCAGGACTGGGGGAAATATAGGATCTATAGTGGAAATGGGAGGTTCCTGTTGTCTTAGGGTTCAAGAAGACAGTATAGTTATTGTTATCATCACATTATTTGGTGATAGGGTTAACTTTGGAAAGTCCCTTTGATAAGGTTTGGGGTATAGTACCCAGCATCTTGTATATAGCTGTGCTGTTGGTTGCTTCTGTTCTCCTTGGTATAGGCTTTTGGGAGAGAACATATCAAAGACAGCCTATGCATTAAAAAGACTCAGTCTGTATTTCAAGAAGTTCTAGATCTATCATCAGTTTTTCGCCTCTCATATTAATTAAATAGTGGTTTATATAATGTTTACACTTTAATAGGATTGTACATAAACACCACTCCCACCACCAAAAGCATTTTCTTATATTTTACAAAAATGGTTAAGATGTCTTTGGCTGGGGCCAGGTGGTAGCACCCCTGGTTAAATGCACATGTTACAGTGCACAAGGTCCCAGGTTTGAAGGTTTGAGCCCCTGGCCTTCACCTGCAGTGGGGAAGGTTCATGAATGGTGAATCATGGCTGCAGGTGTCTCTCTGTCTCTTGCCCTCTCTACTTCCCCTTACTTCTCAGTTTCTGTCTGTCTCTATCCAATAAATAAATAAAGATGAAAAAAAAGATGTCTTAGGATCTCTTATAATTTAGGAATCTATAGACTGTGTTCTCCCCACTCTTCAAGATCATCCCAACTAGGAAACACTTTTAAAGTAAAATTTTATTTAATATTCATTGGTTATAAAGTGTATAAAACAGAGAAACTGGATTCATAGCACCACATCAGTAGAGTTATTGGAAGGAATCACACATTCAAGCCCTATACTCTGCTACTGAGCAACCACTCCCCCACCTCCCATCATGGCAAAAACATATTTTAATACAGAGTAAAAATCTGAAACTCGTGGGAGTCAGGCTGTAGTACAGCGGGTTAAGCGCAGATGGCGCAAAGCACAAGGACCAGCATAAGTATCCCGGTTCGAACCCTGGCTCCCCACCTGCAGGGGAGTCGCTTCACAGGTGGTGAAGCAGGTCTGCAGGTGTCTATCTTTCTCTCCTCCTCTCTGTCTTCCCCTCCCCTCTCCATTTCCCTCTGTCCTATCCAACAATAATAACTACAACAATAAAACAAGGGCAACAAAATGGAATAAATAAAATAAATATAAAAAAATCTGAAACTCGTAAGTCTTGGTAACATCTCTTAAAGTATAATAGGAAATACCTATTTTTTAAAAAATTATTTATAAAAATGGAAAACTGACAAAACTATAGGATTAGAGAAGTACAACTACACAAAATTCCAACCACCAGAACTCCATAACCCATCCCCTCCCCTAATAACTTTCCTATTATTTATCCCTCTGGGAGTATTGGCCTAGGGTCATTATAAGGTGCAGAAGGTTGAAGGTCTGGCTTCTGTAATTGCTTCCCCGCTGAACTTGGGCGATCCATTACTCCCAGCCTGTCTCTTTCTTTCCCTAGTATTGAAGGGCTCTGGGGAAGCAGGGCTCCAGGACACATTGTTGGGGTATTCTGCCCAAGGAAGTCCAGTTGGCATCATCATGGTAGCATCTGGAACCCAACATTGTTAACATACAAAGCCAAACAAATTGTTTACCAATCATGGACCTAAGGGCTGGAATAGTGCAAATGAAGAGGTGGGGGGTCCTCCATTTTGTAGATAGCTAGTAGGCATATTTTAGTTAAATTCCAAAGGGCCTGTAGCTATACTAGTTTTGTTTTGTTTTCATTTTTCTTTTTGCCCCTGAGCCTGAAATCTGATATGCTAGTGGATCCAAGTTATTGTCTGGGGAGATGATGTCATGGCTGGAAAAGGACCAGAAAGCTGAATCAGTGAATAGAGGAGCTCCCTAATATGGGAAAGGGGAATGAATATTGTTGACTGTAAACCCCATCGATTTGATGTGATGTGAGTGGGGTGTTTACGTCTCCCACTATTACTGTATTACTATTGATGTATTTTTGTAGTTCTCTCAGTATGTGCTTGATATATTTAGATGGTCCCTCATTGAGTGCATAGATGTTAATAATTGTTAAATCTTCTTGGTTTAGTGATCCTCTAATCATTATGTAATGGCCTTGCCTATCTTTTATTACTTTATTTGATTTAAGATCTATGATGTCAGAGATGAGATTGGCTATTCCTGCCTTTTTTGGTGGTCCATTAGCCTGTATGATAATTTCCATCCTTTCACATTAAACCTGTGTTTGTCTTGTTGGGTCATTTGGGATTCTTGCAAGCAGCATATGGTTGGGCTGTGTTTTCTGATCCATCCTCCCACTCTGTGCCTTTTAATGAGTGAGTGTAGACCATTAATATTTATTGATATTATGGATTGAGTGTATTGTAGTGCCATTATTCAACGATTCTTTATTTGTTCTGATATATGGCAAGTATTATAGTGATGTTCTTTTTTATAAGAGGGCTTTTAGTACCTCTTTCAGGGCATACTTTGTGATGGTTTAACAGTTGTCTGTCTGAGAAGGTTTTGATTCCTCCATGTAGTTTGAATGAAAGTCTAGCAGGATCCTTGGTTGAAACCCTTTTTTAATGAGGTCTCTATAGATATATCTTACCATTCTCTAGTGGCTTTTCGAGTTTGAGTGGAGAAGTCTGCTGATAGTCTTATGGGTTTTCCCCTGTATGTGACTTTTTGTTTTTCTTTTCCAGCCTTTAGGATCCTTTCTTTATCCTTGCTTCTTTTCATTGTAACTATGATGTGTCTTGTTGTCTTCAGGTCTGGGTTGATTTTGTTTGAGACTCCCTGGGCCTCTTTAATCTTAATGTGCTTTCTGTTGTTTAGGTCTGGGAAATTTTCTTCCATTATTTCCTCTATAATGTTTACTTCCCCTTCCTCTCTTTCTTCCTCTGGTATTATACAAATATTACTTCTTTTGAGATCATCCCAAATGTCTCTGTTGTTGTTTTCAGTGTCTCTCAATCTCTTTTTGAGCTCCTTTACTTCTTTCTTAGTTTTCTCTAGCTCATCCTCTGTGTGGCTAATTCTGTTTTCTGCTTCTGTTAATCTGCCTATCCTTCCCTCAGCTTCTCTCTTCAGTTCAGTTATAGTATTAGCTTGTTCTGCTACTTGGCCTTTTAACTCAGCTATTTAAGCTTTCATTTCTCTAATAACTTGAGGTAGGTTGTATTTTCTTTGAGGTTCTCTTCTGTTGTTTCCGTAATTCTGATAGCCCTTTCCTCCATAGTTGTCTTCATTTCTGTGATTATTAGGTTTACTATTGCTTGAAAACTTATATTATCTGTGGTTACTTCTGACTGATTTGAAGTTTCTTCTGGTCTCCTGTCCTGATTCATTGTGATAGAAGTTTAATTTGCTCTTGATTGAACAATTTTTTTATTGATGTGGTTTTTATTTTTTTGTTCTATCATTCTTCAGTTGTTGTGATTTGAGTACAAGCCATACTATACTTTTATGACAAGTGCAGTCACCAACATGAGAAATTA
Source organism: Erinaceus europaeus (assembly GCF_950295315.1). Lineage (NCBI taxonomy): Eukaryota > Metazoa > Chordata > Mammalia > Eulipotyphla > Erinaceidae > Erinaceus > Erinaceus europaeus. The sequence goes on along the minus strand of NC_080185.1, from coordinate 80,878,809 downwards.
CAACAGCAGTAACTGAGGCAAGGATTGATGCACTTCAACCAATACTATTTAGCCAAACAACACCTCCAGTCCAAGAAAAAATAGCAACCAAACAATAGTAAAAGAAGTAGACAGGAAAAAAGAAGATCAGGAATAGACAGTTAGGCAATTCTACTGTCCACTATAAATTCTAGGGATAGAAAGGGAAGAAAGGGAAGTAGAGAAGACCCACACACATAGAGTCCACTCCATGTCATAATTCTTTCCATAAATTATTCACAAGAGAGTATCAGTGAATTCAGAAAATAAAAGCAGGAAAGAAGTAAAGAATTTAAAAAAAGGAAGGAAGGAAGGAAGGAAGGAAGGAAGAAAAGAAGAAAAAAGGAAGAATATTGTAAGGATTTTTTAAAATTAGCTATGAGGATAGAAAAAGGAGAGTAGAGAGTAGAGGTAGAGAGAAACAAATTCCTCTCACAATGGATAGGACACCCAGTCACCTAGCAATGGAAAAAACAACTAGGGTTAATTTTGGTCAACCTGAAGAAGGTGGATGGGAAAGAGACACGTGTATATAATAATAGTAGTAATAAAATAAAATAGAGTAGAAAACCCCTAATAGTCAGTCTGCAGCTTGACTGCTCAATTAGCTACAGGGAGCCTGAGCAAAACAACCAATTTTAAGAAGTATCCTAAAAATAAAAGGAAAAAAAACCCTCCAGGTAGTCTCTGATTGGTCAGGTATTTTATCACCCAAAAGAGCTCCAGCCACTTAAAAAAAAAAGAGAGAGATAAACTAAGGGAAGAATCTTAGAATGACATCCCTGGTGTTCTAGAAATCTTGTTAAAGAAAATAGCTCAGCGGGGAGCCTGCTAGGAGTGGCTGAGCTGCCCCTGTGGGCTGGTACTGGGGTGGGGGGTGGGTGAGCTCAGAAATAATCAGAAGATTCTCCTTTGTTCCCCTGACCTCCATTTGTCAACCCAAGAGAGAGTTTTGGGACTGTATTTTGTTGTCACTCTGACCAGCCAATGTTCACCCTCCTACAGACAGCCCAGTATCCTACCAGATCCAGCAGATTCTGGATTGCAAGCTGCTGCCTCTTGGGAGCTCATGGTAGCTATGACTCCAAAGTCACCATCTTGGCCTACTAAAGACCTTTCACAGATGCAGTCACAGACCTCAGAAATTACAACATTACCAACTGAAGCAGGGGTTGAAGCAGTTTAACCAATACCAGTTAGCCAAAAACACTTCCAGTCCAAGGGGGAAAAAAGAAAGTAAAAGAAGAAAAAGGAAAAAAGGCAAAGCAAGTAAAGAGAATTATGCAATTCTACTGACCACTATAAATTCTAAGGATAGTAAGGAGAGAAAGTATAGTAGAAAAGAGAGCTACAGAGATAGAAAGAGAGCGAGAGACCCTACTCTGAGACAGATTTATCCCACAAAATAATTCACAAACAAGTGTCAGTGAACTCAGAAACCAAAATAAGGGGAAAAAAAGGAGTGAAAAGAAAGATATTTTTTTTAATTATCTAGGAGGAGAAAAAAAGAAGGGTGGAAGTAAGAGCAAGAGATAAACAAATTGCTCCCATAGTGGATAGGACACACAGTCAACTATTAATAGAAAAAGCAACAACAGTTTATTTTGAAGAGGAAGGAAAAAAGGACATGTGTATATAATAATAGTAATAATAAAATAGACTAAAAACTATCACTCAATCTACAGCTTGGACCACTCCAGATTGGCTACAAGCAGCCTGGTTTCCTTTCTAAAGGAAGCAAAGAAATCAATCATAATAAGTGTCACAGTATTCCAACCTTTGGGTCCATGATTGCTCAACAATTTGTTTGGCTTTGTATGTTAACTCTCTTTTCAGCCCCCAGGTTCCAGATGCCATCAGGATGCCGGCCAGGCTTCCCTGGACTGAAGCTCCTGGAGCTCCACTTCCCCAGAGACCCACCCTACTAGGGAAAGAGAGAGGCATACTGGGAGTATGGACCACCCAGTCAACGTCCATGTTCAGTGGGGAAGCAATTACAGAAGCCAGATCTTCCACCTTCTGCAACCCACAAGGACCCTGGGTCCATGCTCCCAGAGGGATAGAGAATGGGAAAGCTATCAGGGGAGGGGATGGGATATGGAGATTGGGTGGTGGGAATTGTGTGGAGTTGTACCCCTTCTACCCTATGGTTTTGTTAATTTATCCTTTCTTAAATAAAAAATAAACAGTATTAGGAATAAAAAAGAAAAAAATTTCAAAAAGAACAGTATTAGGAATAAAAAATAAATTTAAAAAAGTGTCAAAAAAGAAAAATAAACTCCAGCTAGTTTTTTCCAGGCATGGCTGAGGCCCTAATTAGTCAGGTATTCTGTTACTCATATAGAGCTCCAGCATCCTTCAAAAAGAAAATGAAAAAAAAAAAAAAAAAAGAAAAGAAAATGAAAAAGAAAAAGGCTTGGACTGACACCCCTGCTGAAAGCCAGGAATCTTGCTAAAGAAAATAGCTCCACAGGAAGTCTGTTAGGAGAGACTGCTCAGCCTATGGGTGTAGCTTCTGGGGTTAGGGGGGAAGGGTGAGTTCTGAAATAATTAAGCTGAAGATTTTCCTTTCTTTGTCCTTTTAGCCTCTGTTTGCCAGCCCAAGAGTGAATTATAGGACTCTTTTTTGGTGTCAGCCTGACCCACCCCCTTTATTCACCCTTTTAAGGGAGTCCCAGGTATCCTACCCTTTCCAGCGAATCCCAGGTTGTAAGCTGTTTCTTTTGGGAGCTCACAACAGGTGTTGTTTCCAAGTCACCATCTTGGCTCCACACCCCCGTAAATACTTCTTATTCATTAAGTTCTGGTGTCTAATCATTCTTGAGATAAATAGTAAAATAAAAATGATAAAATGTTGACTGGTTTCTGAGTACTCTTTTATTGAGGTAACAATATGGCTATAATGGTCACTTCAACAGTTGCTGTATATGTATTTTCTAAAGTATCATTCTCACAGATGGAAAGTGATATCTCATTGTGGTTTTATTTTCATTTCTCTGATAACCAGTGATTTTGAGAATATTTTCATATTTTTTGTCTTCTGTATATCTTCTTTTGTGAGGCTACTTACTAACTATAGCCTCTCCCCATTTTTTAATTAATTGTTTCTTGTTGCTAAGTTTGGTGATTTTTTTTTTATGTGTTTTAATTATTAGCTCTTTTTCCTATGTAAAGATCTTCTCCCATACAATAAGATGTTTTCTTTTTTTTCCCTCTTTTGGTAACTCTTCCCTTTATGTACAGAAAATTATAATTTGACATAGTTCCATTAGTTAATTCTGTTTTCTTTGTTATTTAACTTTAGTTTATTTATTTATTTTCCCTTTTTTGCCCTTGTTGTTTTCGAACTTTAGTTTTTGAAGATATTTCTGAAGCATATGATGTCATGTATTGTGCCGCTGATTTGTATTTAACAATTTCTTGTCTAATGTATTTGTGTTTGATCCATCTGGAGTTGACTGCTGTGCATTGTGAAATGTGGTGATCCAGTTTCATTCATTGGCATGTTTCAGCTCAATTTCCCTAGCACAATTTATTGGACAGTCCGTATTTTCTCCATGTAAACTTGCTTGTACATGTGGGTTCCTGTTTTCTTATTTTAGCAGTATTTATTGGAGAAACTTTTTCTTTTGTGTATACAAGATGTTCTACATTAGTAAAAATGAAGGGAAATCTTTAAATTATATTAAATTACACTATAAATTACATTTGGGCTTTATTATCCACATACTCTATACATTAGACTCCAGTCAATGTTGAAAATGCGTACATTTGCACTTAACATGTACTTATTTTTATTGCTTGTTATCCTCTAGTTAATACATTATAATACCTATTTATGTTACTTTTACATTATAAATACCTCATTAGTAATATAGACATAACTTAAAATATGTGGGAGGTTAGTAAAGGCTATAAGTACATTTAATGTTCTATATAAGGTATTTTAGTATTCCTGGATTAAAATATATGTGTTATATAATAGACACAATATATGTGTACTTGTGTGCACACATGTATATTGGAATCTACCTCTTTCATGTAGTAATACTATTAATACTGTACTTAACAAAATTTTTGTACTATTTTATCATTGCAGAACATGGAGCATATTCTAAACATAATTGCTATCTCCACAAGCCGTCTTGCATTGAACATGGGGAGGGAAACTAACATGATATAAATGTAAACTTTTACTTCGAATATTCCATCCGTTTTTATTTAAAGCAGTGTTTTAGCTGGATTTCTGAACAAATTCACCACTCTGGGCAACCACTTTTTTTTTTCCTTCTTTCCTTTCATTTGGTAGGTCAGAGAAAAGCTGAGAGAGGCGAGGGAGATAGCAAGGGAGAGTGAGTGGTGGAGTGAGAGAGAGGCTGACTGCAGGACTGATTCACTGTTTCTGAAGCTTATCTCCTGTAGGTGGGTGCCTGGTACTTCAACTGGGATCTTTGCATCATTTCTGGAACATTTTATTTTCTTGATTTTTTTTCTAAAATTTTTTTTAATATTTATTTTATTTATTTATTCCCTTTTGATGCCCTTGTTGTTTTATTGTTGTAGTTATTATTGTTGTTGTCGTTGTTGGATAGGACAGAGAGAAATGGAGACAGGAGGGGAAGACAGAGGAGGAGGAGAGAAAGATAGACACCTGCAGACCTGCTTCACCGCCTGTGAAGCGACTCCCCTGCAGGTGGGGAGCCGGGGTTCGAACCGGGATCCTTATGCCGGTCCTTGTGCTTTGCGCCACCTGCGCTTAACCCGCTGCGCTACAGCCCAACTCCCTCTTGATTTTTTTTTACCTACTTTGATTTGTAGCTTTGGCTCAGACATAAATTGTCCAAGTAATATATTCTACTAGGTGATTACTAGTAATATGTTTTTTTTAAATATATAGGTCACTTTTATTGGTTGAACAACAGAATAAATCATCCTGTAAAATAAATACAAATATAGATGTACAAATATAGATGGATTACTTCCTGGAGTTATTTTTCCTCTTTGTAAAACTGAATATATGTTTACAACAAATAGAGTAGTCCATATTTTTTTCTTAGAAAACTAACTTTAAGTCTATTAATGTTAGGGATAAAAATAATTATTTCAATTATTTTAGTTATAACTTAATATTTAGAAAGATAATATTTTCTAATGTAAAATAAATCATATGCTATAATATATGTGGTAAACAGTACTGTTATCACCAACCTTTCAGTTAACAGCTGAACGCGCTAACCAATTACACCACAGAGACGACTACTAAACAGTACTTTTATAGTGGTATTTATTAATTTTAGTTTATTATATTATACTTTTATAATTTATTTTCTTTTTGAACATATTTATTTATTTTTAAATTTTGTTTATAAAATGGAAATATTGACTATTTGTTTGTTTTATATATAATTATCACCACCTGGACTTCACCACCCCATGCTGACCTTTTAGATAGAGAGACAGAGAGAGATGGGTGGGAGAGAGAGAGATCATAGCACTGAAGCTTCCTTCAGTGTGGTGAGCGCTGGATTGTAACCTCAATTGCTGGCATGTCAGAGTACGCACACTCTACACATGAGTTATTCATTTAATGAAAACAAAACATATATATATATATATATATATATATATATATATATGCCAACAGATATATATCCTAGGCAATCATCTACAACTTGACATTAACAAAAAAACTTACGATGATGATTGTATTTTTGTACAACTACAACAACCAAAAATCACTAAACTAACACTGAAATAAGTGTGGAAAGTCAAAAACCTAGCTGATGAGACTAATTATGTTTTCAACTACTTCCTAGCTACTTATTATTAGGAAATGAAAACATAACAACTTTTTTTCAGTTTTTAAATAATTTCCAACAGACAGTCACCATTTTAGAGGTGTGTGTGTGTGTGTGTGTGTGTGTGTGTGTGTGTGTGTGTGTGTGTGTGTGTGTGTGTGTGCCATCAGGTTTATCTCTGGAGCCTGGTGAATTTCTTTATGGCTCCACCAGTCCTAGAGGTCCTTATTTTACCTTTTTCTTTTTCCTTCCTTCCTTCCTTCCTTCCTTCCTTCCTTCCTTCCTTCCTTCCTTCCTTCCTCTCTCCCTCCCTCCCTTCTTTCTCTCCTTACTTCCTTCCTTTCTTTCATTATTTTGATAGAGGGTGAAAGAGAAGAGACAGAGATAAAGAGTGATAGCTATAGCACTACTTCACCTCCTATTGAGCTTCCCCCATTGCAGATAGGGAAATCCTTTGGCATGGTGGTATGTGTCTTTTTCCAGGTGAACAAACACCTGGTCAGCCATTTTAGATTATGATTTGATTTAGACTAGAATGTATGTGGAATTTAAGCCCCACCAGTGATTAAAACTTTCTTCAAACATTCTAAACAAACACATTATCTGAAAATTCTTAGTTGAAACACATAAAGTACTATGGAGATTTCTGATAAATGTGTTGCAACTCATTTTTCTGTAGAAAAATATGATTTATAAAATAATCACACTGATTATTCACTAATTTCACACTAAAGTGACACTAAAAAAAAAGAGTAATGATCTGTCATGGCCTACTTCTTGGATTTTTTTTTTTTTTTAGATTTTAAAGGTCAAGGAAGCAAAATTTTGTACAGTGGGAAATATGATATTTCTTTTACATCACTGTACTTGAGAAATGTTAAATTATAAGTATTGTTGTCAGTGAAGTGCAGTTTCACTTTTCCCTGTGATAAATGTCAGAACATAATACCCATTGCACATCTGTCCTTTTCCTCCACCATGAGACACATCAGACCCCCCAACTCCCTTCTTTATAGTCCTTAAATCTGTTGCATAAAACAGTATGTAATTAGTTTTGCCTTATATTTTCCCTTTATTTGTTTCTTTGTCTTACCTGTGAGTGTGGTCATTCAGCATTTACACTCCTTCTGACTTATTTCACTTAACATTAAGCCTTCATATTCTAGGTCTTTTGTGTTAGATGCATAGGACAGGAATCACCAGATAGCATGGTAGTTTCATTTTTAATATTCTGAAGGACCTCCAGGCTGTTTTCCATAGGATGGACTAGTTTGAATAACAGGGTTCTCTTTAGGGAGAGTTTTTTTTTTTCAGTAAATGATGTTAGAAGAATGTGCAAAGGGATGAAACAGGACCACAACATCTCACCATGTGCAAATGTAAACTCAAACTAAATCAAAGGCTTGGATCTTAAACTGGGAAGCATAAAATATATAGAGAAAAACATTGACAGAACCTTCCACATTGGCTGCTTTGGAAATTTCTTCAGAGACTTGAGTTCAACAGCTAGGAAAACAAAAATAAAAATAAATCAATAGAATTATATAAACCTGAAAATCCTTGGCACAGTAAAGAGAACCATTACCAAAATTTAAGGAAAAAAAAGTTACTGCACAGGACTAACAATCAACACATACTCGAAAAAAAATGTTAAAAATGGGAAAGGGGTCTAAAGAAACTCTCCAGTAAAGAAGAAATTAAGAATTCCAACTGGAGCAGTCACAGATAAAGATAATTTTAAATCTGAATGATTTTTCTTTGTTATTTATTCTACATTTTCTGGGGAATTTCAATTTCATAAGAAATACTTTAATTTTTAAACTTATTTATATATTTATTATTTTCTGTGTTTTACTGGGCTTCAGAATTCTGAATACCTTTTTAAAATTTTATTAGTGAATTAATAATGATTAATAAGACTGTAAGATAACAGGGGTACAATTTCATACACTTCCCACTTCCAGACTGCCTTGTCCATCTCCAGAGTGCCCTTCACAGGAAGCTTCCTACTCTTTATCACTGGAAATATGGACCAACATTATTTATGGGATTCAGGTGGTGGAATTTCTGGTTTCTGTTATTGCTTCTCTGCTGGACATGGATATTGGCAGGTTGATCCATACCCCAAACTTGTTACCATCTTTCCCTAGAGAGGTTGGACTCAGAAGAGATGAGGTTCCAGAGTACATCATGAAGCTGTCTTCTCAGGGAATTTAGGATGGAATCACAATAGCATCTGCAACTTAGTGGCTGAAAAGCAGTCAGATATAAAGCAGGACAAATTGGTCAATAAATATGAACCCAAAGGTAGGAATGGAGAAGATGAAATTAAAGGTATCCATGTAGGAAGAAATTGAGGAGTCTATTTTAGGTATTTTTAAATTTTTCTATTTAGGTATTTAGTTAATTTTTGCTTGATCTTAATAGCTAACATGCAGGTAGACTGAAAATATTGTTTGGAAATATGATATCAGAGTTTAGAATAGGACTAGAAAGCTGGATTAGAGCAGGGAGTAGCTCTCAAATATGAGTAAAGTCATTAACATTAACATTAACATGTCATTAACTGTTTACCCCATCGATCGGACTTAGGGCCCAACATGACCTTTTTATCAGAAAAAGAAAGATAGAGATGAGAGAGGAAGAGAAGGAAGTCATCCCCCCACATTTTTCTATTTTATTTGTTAGGACAGTGATAAATTAAAATGGAAGGGGGAGATAGAGTGGGAGAGAGAAAGACAGACCCTTGCAAATCTGTTTCACCACTTGTGAAGTGTGTGTGCCCCCCCCCCCCCCCCCGCAGGTAGGGAGGAGGAATTTGAATCCACATCTTTGCACATGGTAATGTGTGGTCTCAACTGAATATGCTACCACCTGGCCCCAGAGAAACTGATTGTATTATACTTGAAGATATCCTACCTGAAAAAACATATGGGGGATATTTTCCCAAGCATCTCAAACTATAACAATAAAAATGCTCTTTAATTGTACTTCCTTCAGTAGAGCAGTTGTTCTTATTTTTCCGCTTTCCCCATATGTTGAGAATGATTCCATACACTGAAACAACTCGTACTACACTTCATAGCACTGGGGCAGGTTACAAAAAGGTGACTTGCTCCAAATTATGTAGGTCAGAATTAGTTTATTCAGCATGGAAATTTGTTTAGAAAGTTACTTCAGCCAGTGATATGTAATAGTAAATCTTCTCCCTTTTCTTGAATAAAATTCAGTTTTTTTCATTGATCTAGAATGTAAATGCTTTGTGGACTGTGTGATCTTTACTGTGGTATCACAAAAAAGACATACACAATATATAAACCAATAAATAGCTATCACTGTTTTGAAATAGATATTTACAAAAGAGAAAAAAATAGCAGATTGGATTTGACATGCAGGCCATACTTTTGACTATTTCTGAAATTATCATGGCTCTTGGTATCTATCTGTCCTCTGAGATCACAGCTATGTCAAAATTTCATTAAATATTTGATGTTACAGCATATTTAAAGCACTGCGATATTCAGGTAACCAGAAGTTACCTACTAAATTCTTTTACCATAGACTGGGAAATGCTCTGATTTTATCTTTTCTAGCTCTACTATTACCTCCTTCACAAAAGTTGACTAACAGATTTTCCAAAGAGCTACTTATTGCCAAACAGTTGACTCACAGTTGCCTAGAATTGAATGATCTCTGTCCTGTTAACTCTTGTGTATGTGAGTGCACCAACATATAAAGCATTCTGCTAGTCATGACATATAAACTGTAGATATACCTTGCTTTCAGAACCTATTTGTTCTAGGAAAGGTATCTATAAGAGGAAAAAAATGAATAGAACTGTCTAACTACCACTTTGAAACTGGACATGGATTAATTAGAGATTTTTTTTTAAAAAAGCACATTTAATGGGCTGAATGTACTTCTGATGAAAAGTGGTCAGTTACAGGCACCATACCACTTGGACAAGATTTCAGAGTCCTAACTACTTTTATTACCAAATTAATCAGAATGCTTATGGTTTTGAGCGAGTCACTTCCCCTCTGTGAGCCTTAGTTTATTCACATTTGAGTTGAAGATAATAATAATAATTATGCCTAGGGTACTTCTGAGAACTGAAGGAGATAATGAATTCGAAAGTACTCAACATTGCCACATGTAAAGATGAAGAAAGAATTGACATGAGTGGGCCATTGGGGCAGAATTCCAGAATGTGCTGAAAGTCTGTTGCCTAAGCAAGCACCTCTTGTTAATTTTTTTTTTGCAGCACATTATAACAATTTGTTTTTATTCTGATTAAAAAAGAAATAACATTTAAACCATTTGAACTTTTAATGTAATACAGTTTAGGATAAATAATAAGATAATTAAATTAAAATGAAATAAAAAAGAGAAGGGAAAAAGCAGTCCTTGGCTTTTTGCTGACTTTATAATAAGTGTGTCAATTTAATTTTAGAAAATTAATTAAAATATATCTAAAGATTTATTTACTTAGTTTTTGTATGCTAAAACAAGACACAAAAATACATGTATATACGGAGAGAGAGAGAGAAGAAAGGAGAGGAGGAATGATGAAGAGAGCGCGCTAGAGAAACATCAGACTTATGCAGGGTTAAGGATCAAACCCAGGACATCATGCATATCAAATATTATTTTATTATTATGGAATCATGTGACTACAAGTAGAGTATTTATTTTTAAATTTATTTATTTATGTGACTACAAGTAGAATATTTATTTTTAAATTTATTTATTTATTTCCTTTTGCTACCCTTGCTGTTTTATTGTTGTAGTTATTATTGATGTTGTTGTTGGATAGGACAGAGAGAAATCGAGAGGGGAGGGGAACACAGAGAGGGGGAGAGAAAGATAGACATCTGCAGACCTGCTTCACCACTTATGAAGTGATTCCCCTGCAGGTGGGGAGCCGAGGGCTCAAACCAGGATCTTTGCACCGGTCCTTGCTCTTTTGTGCCACCTGCACTTAACCCGCTGTGCTACCACCCACCAAGTAACAATATTGTTAACCAACCCTAACCCCCTCCTTCACCTTATTATTTTTTTCACTGTTTCCTACTTAAGGCAAAATTTGAGGTGGAACATTTCCTCTTGTGATCTCAAGATAAGCATCTCAAGATAGTAGTTTCCTTAGAATTCATCATAGATCCATGCTATCCAATATATAACTACTTTCTACATGTGAAATTGTAACACTTAAAGTGTCACCAATTGATAAATGAAAGGAGAAGCTGGGGTGATATAAAGGATTAACGAGAAGAAGGTACCCAAGAAAATCAGAAATCCTTGTTTCTTAGAAGCAAATCCTGTTTCTTAGTGAAGACTATCTGTAGTGGGTGCTGTAACTGGCATTGCTTACTCTTTTGTGCTATGCCTCCTCATACTTTTTTCCTATTTGTAGTTTGACAAAAGTCTTATCTGCTATGTAAATGTAATTTTTCATCAATTTACATTGATCAGTAACTGATCCATAAAAAGCAGGGCAATGGGAGATGATTTATTTCTTTTTTATTAGTTTTTGTTAGTGATTTAATACTGATTTACTAGGTTTTAAGATAAGAGTAGTAAATTCCATACAGTTCGCACCATGAGTTCAGTGTCCCATCCTTTCCATTGGAAACTTCCTTATTATCTCTTTTGGAGTATGGGCCAAAATTCTCTTTGAAATGCTTAAGGTTCTGACTTCTGTAGTTGCTTCTCTGCTGGACATGGTCATTGTTAGGTCAATCCATATCCCCAGATTTTCTCTTTCCCTAGTGGGGTAAGGCTCTGTAAAGGTGAGGTCATCTTTCCCGGAAAATAAGATGAAATAGTAAAAGCATCTGGAACTTGGTGGCTGAAAGGCAGTAAGGTTTAAGGCAGGACAGATTGTTTAATAAGCAGAAATCATAAAGTAGGGATAAAGCGTATGACATATATTTTAGGAATGCTTCTAGGCACTATGTCTTAGTGATCTTTGCTTGAGCTAATAAAGGAATAGACTAGAAATATTGTCCGGGAAGATGGTGTCAGAGTTGAGAGTAGAACTAGGAAGCAGGATTATGGCAGAGAGTTGCTCACAAACTTGAAGAAAACATATAAATACAATGGTCTGTCTACCACAATGATCTAACTCATGGCCCCTATCTTCATATTTAGCAATGGAGGCTGTACAACCTGCAAGTCCCTGTCAGACTGAGCTGACAGTTCATAATCATAGCTGGGAACATTCTAGGTTTCACTCACTTCAGACTTGATCTTCCTTGAGTGGCAGAGTAGGATGTTGCAGCCTCCTTCCAGAGAGTGGGGCAGTCCCTGTCATTGTTAGTTCATAGTGAGGGCACAGTTCTGAAGAAGCCTACAAAAGACCTTAGATTTCCAATGAGTGTGACAAGTGACAGTAGATTGAGAGGTCTATTAGAGGTCTAGGCCCATGGATGATTTGTTTCTTTTGCTACACAGAAAGTGCAGGATACAAGGGGCAGATTCATGGTGAGGTAGTTAACCTCCACAAAACTCTGAGAATGAGTTTGATTTAAATGCTTGATGGAGAAATGGAAATTGATTCAAAAAACTCAGTTTGGACAATTTCTTCTTTTCCCCATTACATTGATGGGGAGGGGGTATTAATTTGTGGTTAGGTTTTTGGCACATGGGCAGTTTTCATCTCTCTGTCACAGGTGTCTACAGAACACTTACACACACACACACACACACACACCAACTTAGGGAAGTTTCCATCATTATAAAACAAGACAGCAAGGCCCTCTTCACCCTCTTCCAATCATGCAGTCCCCAGAATATTTTTATTTGGTGCAATATCCCCACCCAGTCCAAGTTTCACTTTTCATTTTCTCTTTCTATCCTTGCTTCTTAAGTTCCACCTATAAGTAAGATCATTCAGTATTTGCTATTCTCTTTACGTATGTCAGATAAGATAATAACTTTTCACTTCCAGTCAAGATGAAGCAAAGGAAATGCCTTTATAATTCTTAACAAGTGAGAAGAATTCCATAGTGTATACCATAACTTTCTTATCCATACATCTGCTAGGTATGTGAGTTGATTGAACATTAGATTATTTCAAAGTGTGCTGCTGTAAATATAGTGTACACAGATCTATTCTGTCTGTACATTTTAATAAATCCCTAGGTGCATTTCTACTGTTCTGAGAGGTTGGACTGTTTTCAATAGGAGTAGGACCAACTTACATACCCACCAGTAGTATAGAATAGTTCCCTTTCTTCTTCATTCTCTTGTTCTTTTTTCTCAAGATTCCTTTGGCAACCCTAGGTGTTTTCTGATTGTAGGTAAATTTTTGTAGATTTCATTCTTTAAATTAAAAAAATGGTTTTATCTTGGTAGGGATGATGTTAAATATATATATATATATATATATATATATATTGACAGGACGGTCATTTTGGTGATACTATTTTTTCTAATCCAGGGCATAAGGTATCTTCCCATGTCTTTGTACCCTTTTCTGTTTCATTAAAGAGCAACTCATCATTTTTGGTATACAAATATTTCACCTCCTTTGTTAACATTGTTCCTAAATATTTTGATTATTTATGCTGATACCATAAAATAGATCAATTTTTATATTTATTCTTCTTGATGTTAAGTGTTTATGTAGAGAAATTCCATTAATTTCTGTATATTGATTCTGTAGCTTGTCACTTCACTATACTGTTCAATAATTCCCAAGGGTTTTCTGCTGAATTCTATTTTTAATTATTTTTATTTATTTATTGAATAAAGAAACCAATAAACCAAGAGGGAGGGGGAGACAGAGAAGTAGAGAGATAGAGAGACACTTGCAGCACTGCTTCACCACTCGCAAAGCTTTCCCTGTGCAGGTGGGGACTGGGTACTTGAACCTAGGTCCATGTGCATTGCAACATGTGTGTTTAACCAGGTTCTAACCAGAGGTGCCTAACCTCTCTGCTGGATTCTTTAGGATTTTCTATATATAATATAATATTATTTGTAAATAATGATAATTTAAATTATCTTCCAGTCCATATCATTTTAGTTTCTTTCTCTTGCCTAACTACTATGGCTAGGACTTCCAAAACTTTGCTGAATATTAATAATAATAGCAATCAATCCGGTCTGAATATGACTAAAAAGGGGATACTTTTCCACCATTGATTATGATCCTGGCTGTACTGGTTTGAGGAATTTCTCATCTATCTACTTATTTTAATATTTTCATCTTTAAAGGATGCTGGATCCTTTCAGAGGTTTTCTCTGCATATATTGAAATAATCATATTTGTTTTCCTTTTATTGATGCGGTGAATCACATTTATTAATTTATATATATGGAACCAGTCTTGCTGTATCCAGCGGGCTAGAATTTTGTTCAATATCTTATTATCTATATTCATCAGGGATACTGATCTGTACTTTCTTTTTGTTGTTGTTGTTGTATTGGTATCTTCTTTTGGTAGCTGGGTAGTGATGGCTTTATAAAAGGTCTTAGGGACTATTCCTATGTTTTTAATATTTTGGAAGACCTTGAAAATATAGATAATATTTTCTCCTAGAATTTGGAAAATTTCTAAATCACCAACACTGATTATTAAAGTCTGCATTTGCCTTCCAGTTACTATATTCTACGATCCTTGGGGAGGAACACAGGTTTTTTTTTGTTGTTGTTTGTTTGTTGAGTTACCTCCTGATCTATATATACATTTCACAAGTCTTTGCCTATCTAGGAGATGGTACAGTGGTAGAATTCTTGACATACAAGTATAGTGTTCAGAGATCATCCGCAAAATGTCATGTGCCAGCATGATACTATGTGTTTTCTTTCTCTTGCTTCTCTCTCTTGTAAAATAAATAAAATTAATCTTCTAAAATTAAGTAAATTACAATATTATAATAATATGGTATACCATATTAAATCAAGTAGAGAAATGTGTTTTCTGTTATACATTACTTAAGGAAAAAAAGGAAATTTCAAATAAGAATGTTTAATATCATTTGACTTTTATAAATTTAAAGTTGTTCTATTTTGTTCTACTTATTTTTATATGAATGTACTGTGGCAGAATATAACTTAAATTCTTGAAAGTTGATCCTCCTGAAGCATGAGTTGAACCTCATATAATCACATATTTTATTTCTTAAAAATTTTATTTTGGCGGCCAAGTGGTGACACACCTGGTTGAGCTCATATGTTACAGTGTGCAAAGACCTGGGTTCAAGCCCCTAGCCCCTATCTGTAGAGGGAAAGCTTTGTGAATGGTAAAGCAGTGCTGCAAGTGTCTCTCTGTCTTTACTTATCTCCTCTTACCTCTAGATTTTTTGCTGTCTCTATCTAGTACATAGAGATATAATTTTTTAAAGTTTTTTTTCATTTTGTTAAGTGTTTACAGGACTTTTGTAGTATGGATACAGTCCCGAAACCCGCAACCTCCACCCAATATTTACCAACATACTTACTTAACACCAGATTGTCATTACTCTTTACCATCAGGCACTGAATCCTGAACCTTCTTTTGTGTCTCTACTCATTTTAAATGAATTTCAAAACAATGATTAGTAATTATTGCTCAAATTTAAACACTGATTTTTATTTTTTATTAGAGGGTTAGTGATTTACAGGAAATGTAGTTGTTGATGCATGGGTAAAAGTTCTTAATTTTCTGCAAGACACATTCATGCCCAGTCTAGGTCTTTCTCCATCATCATATACCAGGACCTGAAACACCCTTCCTCGCCCCATCCCCTCCCCGTGTCAATTTTCTGCAATACACCAGTCCCAGTTCAATTTTGCATTGTGTGTCTATACTGTGCTCTTATTTCACAATTTCTATGAGATTATCCCATATTTACCCAACATGATTTCATAAAGCTCCACCCAAGGTGAGGTAAAGAATTGAATTCACCATTATTTAAAATCCCATTGTTAGGATTTGCTGTATCAGATCAGACCTCACCATAATTTATGTTTCTTAATGCTATTTACATATAAATATATCTTATAAAGTAACACCCCCAGTTACTTCTGTTCTCCCTGGTCATTGTGAGGGTCATTATTGGTCAACTGGAGATACAACATCAGGCAGATGTTATCTGCCTACAAGAAACACATACAGCAGTCGATGAAGCTGCTCGATTCACCATCAGTGGATTCGATTTAATATGCTATAATCTCCATCCTAAACACGGACGAGCCATCTACGCCAAATCGTCTTGCGGACGTTTACCACACGGCCTCTTCGACCTTCTACGACTCCATTACTATTGGAACTATTCAGCTTGTCAACGTATATAAGCCTCCCAGTGCCTCATGGGATAATGAGGTCCTGCCTAGCCCGAATCACCCAGCCGTTTACGTTGGAGACTTTAATAGTCATCACCAAGACTGGGGATATTCCTCCACTCGTGCTGACGGCTCTATCTTAGCCGACTGGGCTTCAGCGAATGACCTCTCTCTATTATACGATCCCAAACAGCCAGGCTCTTTTCACAGTGCTAGATCGAATAAAGACTCGTCACCCGACCTGTGCTGGATTAGCACAGTCAACGGCCAAGCCTTTCCCGGTACGAGACAAGTTCTCAAGATCTTCCCGCACAGTCATCACCGCCCAGCTATCATCCACATTGGTCTCCTGCTCCCACTGATTCTATGCTCGGATGATCTTACCAACAAATCTATTCCTGCAATTCCAATTAACTCTATCCCCTCTGAAGATTCCTACAGGCGCTTCCGCCAAGCCATCTTCAAAGCAGCTTCCCAAGCCATTCCTCGTGGGAGACGTGCTAACAATACGCCTTGTCTTGATACTGAAAGCGAGCAACTACTAAAGCAGTCGGGCGACCCAGATGTGGCTGACCATCTCATTGCCTCCCTGGATGCAGCACGCCAACAACTGGCAACAACTCACGGAAAGTCTGAACTTCACCCACTCAAGTAGGAAGGCCTGGAAGCTTCTTCACAGACTGGGTGCCAGTAGCCAACCCCCTCCCGTCTCCCATCCTGCCGTATCTCCAAACTCAGTGGCCAGTCACCTAACTCAAGTTGGATGTGCTAAGATCGACCCAGTCTGGAAAAGAGAAATTTCCCATGAGTGGTCATCCCACTTCCGGTTATCTTGTCCATCTCCAAAACTCTCTCCCTTTACACTGTCAGAACTGGAAGACGCTTTGAAGAGGGTTAAACCAGGAACACTGCTGGCTATGATAACATCACCCCAGAACTCATTCTTAACCTGGGTCCCACGGCAAAGAAGTGGCTCGCTTCATTCCTGTCCCACATCTTGGAATCTGAGTCTATGCCCAAAGTTTGGCATCGTGTGAAGATTATAGCAGTTTTGAAACCAAAGAAAGACCCAACACTGGCCGCCAGCTATAGACCAATTTCTCTCCTCTCCTTGTGTTACAAACTCCTTGAGAGGCTGCTTCTGTCACTTATTTCTCATCTTACAGAGAAATTCCTATCACCCGCCCAAGCTGGTTTCCGCCCAGGAAGATCTACATGTGAACAAGCCCTGGCCCTCTCAACTTACATTGAAAATGGATTTCAGAAGAATTTAAAGATGGGTGCTGTCTTTGTTGATCTCACAGCAGCCTATGACACGGTCTGGCACTGTGGTCAAGATCTCAAGATGCCTGCCTCCATGGGTGGCCAACACTATATCGTTTCTTCTCCAAAACAGAAGATTCCGGGTGCATCTGGGTGACAAGTCTAGCAGATGGAGACTTGTCTCAAGTGGCCTCCCCCAGGGCTCTGTTCTGGCTCCTACGCTATTTAATATTTACATCAATGACCTCCCAGAAACTTCTTCAAGGAAGTTCATCTACGCCGATGACATCTGCTGTGCAACTCAGGCATCCAAGTTCGACATCCTCGAGGAAACACTCACGAAAGACATGTCTCTGATACCTGATTACTGTAAAAAATGGCGACTAGTCCCTAGCACTGCAAAAATGGTATCATCTGTTTTCCATCTATACCATGCCTCGGCCTCGCGTGAGCTTAATGTGCAGCTTGGTGGTACGAGAATCCGGCATGAAGCCCAGCCAGTCTATCTTGGCGTTACTCTAGATCTCACTCTGTCATTTCACGAACATCTCATAAAAACTACAGCAAAGGTGGGCGCAAGGAATAACATCATTGCAAGAGTGGCCAGCTCCTCGTGGGGCGCGAGTGCTTCCACACTACGATCATCATCTCTGGCATTATGCTATTCCACTGCAGAATACTGTGCCCCAGTATGGTTCCGTAGCCCCCATGTCCACTTGGTCGATTCCAAATTATATTCCTCCATGAGGATAATTTCTGGAACCATCCATTCCACCCCGGTTCCATGGCTGCCAGTTCTTAGCCAACATCGCCCCGCCAGATATTCTTCGTGATGCAGCATCATCTAAGTTCATTTCCCACGTCTACGCTCGACCGGACCTGCCAATATACGCGGATATCTTCGCCCACCCTGTCCAACGCTTGACGTCTCGTCACCCAATCTGGTCCCCTACGCCTACACTGAACTTCTCTGTTCCAGTCTCTTGGAAACAGAGTTGGCAGTCTGCTGAGGTAAAGAACAAACACCTCATCACAGACCCCTGCAAGCATCAACCTGGCTTTGACCTAGCACGTTATTATTGGGTCCTCCTCAATCGCTATCGAACAGGCCATGGCCGGTGTGCCGCTATGTTCCATTGCTAGGGAGCCAGAGACGACCCAAACTGCCCCTGCAGCTACAGACAGACTATGACCCACATAGTCAATGACTGCCACCTCTCCAGATTCAAAGGAGGTCTCGAAACTTTACATCAGGCTCAACCTGACACTGTTGACTGGCTATGGAAGAAGGGCAAACGCTAGAAGAAGAAGATTGTGAGGGTTCTCCAGACTGCTCTCCAAAGGGATTGGACCAATTTAGATTCTGACTATCAGTGCACGAGAATTCCTTTGTCCCCATAATCTCTACATAATTTGTTACTGCTGTTGTTTCTGAAGTATAGCATTCTTATAGGGGTGAGGAGGTATCTCTTTATTTGCATATATCTGACAACTGTTGACCTGGAGCAAAATTTTTATATGCTTGTTGTCCTTTAGTATTTTTTCTGTAGTGAATATTCTGTTCATATCCTATGCCCACTTTTGGATTGGTTCATTTGATTTTTTTGTTGCTAATTTTGGTTAACTCTTTATATATTTTTGTTATTAGCCTCTTGTCTATATATGGCATGTAAAGATATCCATCCATTCTGTGAAGTGTGTCTTTGTTTAGGTGATGGTTTCTTCTGCTGTGCAAAAGTTTTTTAATTTGATGTAATCCTATTGATTTGTTTTTTATTTATTCTTCTTTGTAATTGGGTTTGTATCTTCAAAGGTGCCATTGAGGTTTAGATGGGAAAGTGTTCCACCAATATTTCCCTCCAATTATTTGATGGTTTCTGTTCCAACATCCAGGTACTTGATCCATTTGGAGTTGACTTTTGTTTCTGGTGAGATAAAGTAATTCAGTTTCATTCTTTTGTGTTTTTCAACCCAGTTTTCCCAACACCATTTATTGAAGAGACACTCCTCCCTCAATTAAATAGTTTGAGCCCACTCATCAAAAATTAGATGTCCATAGGTGTGAGGGTTTATTTCTGAACTTTCAATTCTGTTCCACTGGTCTGTGTACCTATTTTTGTTCCAGTACCAGGCTGTTTTGAATACAATGGCCCTATAATATAGTTTTAGATCTGGGAGTGTGATGCCTCCATTTCTGTTTCTTTTCCTCAAGATTGTTATGGCAATTCTTGCTGATTTCTGGTTCCATATAAATGATTATAGTTTTTGCTTTATTCTCTTAAAGCAGCTTGTTGGGACTTTGATGGGTATCACATTAAAACTGTATATGGCTCTGAGTAGAATATTAATTTTGATGATATTAATTCTTCCAATTCATGGGTATTGAATGTATTGAATTTCCATTTCTTTGTATCATTTTCTATTTACTTGAATAACAACTTATTTTTTAATATTCAAGTCTTTCACCTCTTCAGGCAGGTTTATTCCTATATATTTTATTGATTTTGCTGTGATAGTAAATATGAGTGATTTCGGGACATTTTCCTCTTCTCACTTAGTGTTTGGAAAAGGAGTGACACTGATTTTTGTACAATAATTTTGTAGCCTGACACCTTGCTATGTTGCCTAATGATTTCTACAAGCTTTCTGCTGTATTCTTTAGGTTTTCCTATGTATCATATCATCTGCAAATAGTGAGAGTTCGACTTCTTCCTTTTCAATCAGTATTCCTTTCTATTTCCTGATTGCTATGATAAGCACTGCCAATACTCTGTTGAAGAGTAATGGTTATAATGAATGGCCCTATCTATTCCCCGATCTGAGGGGGAATGCTTTCAGCTTCTGCGTGTTGAGTATGTTTGCTGTAGGTTTACTGTATATGGATGGACTCATTCATATGGATATAAGGAGTTTTTCACTTATTCTCAATTTTTATAGTTTTTTATATCATAAACGGATGTTCAGTTTTGTTAAAGACATTCTCTGCAACTACTGATATAAACATGTGGCTTTTGGTTGTGCTTTTAGTGATGTTTTGAATCACATTAATTAACTTACATATGCTGAACCAGCCTTGCATTCTTGGAATAAATCCCACTTTGTTATGATGAACAGTTTTTTAAATACACTTCTGTATCCAATAGGCTAGTATTTTGTTCAGTGTTTTAGCGTTTATGATCATCAGAGATATGGTCTGTACTTTTCCTTTTTTGCTCTTTCCCTTTCTGTTTTTGGTATCAGGATGATGCTAGCTGGCTTCATAGGACATGGAAGGGAGTATTCCCATGTCTTCAATCTTTTGGAAAGGTTTTTAAAGTAGACACATTAACTCTTCCTTGGAGGTTTTATAGAATTCATTTGTAAAATCATCTGGTCCAGGACTTTTATTCTTGGGAAGGTTTTGATAACTATTTCAGTGTCTTTGTCTGTGATTAGCCCATTTAGGTTTGTAGTTCTTCTTGGTTCGGTTTTAGAAGGGTTTGTATTTCTGGGAATTCTTCCTTTTTTCCAGGTTCTCTTGCTTGGTGGCATATTTGATCTTCATAGAAGCTTCACATGATTTTTTTGTGGTGTCTGTTGTGATATCTCCCTGTCATTTACTATTCTATTTACTTGGGTCTTCTCCCACCCCTTTTTTTTAATGAGTCTGACTAAGGGTTTGTCAATTTTGTTTATTTTTTCAAAGAAGCAGCATTTGGCTTCACTGATATTTTGTATGGTCCTCTTATATTCAAAACTGTTTAGTTCTGCCCTAATTTTAGTGATTTCACTCCTTCTGGTTCTTTTATGGTTACTTTTTCTCTCTTCTTGTAATCATTATTTTTATTGTTGTTGCTATTGATGCTCTTGTTGTTGGACAGAGAGAAATGGAGAGAGGAGGGGAAGACCGAGAGAGGGAGAGAAAGACACCTGCAGACCAGCTTCTCCGCTTATGAAGCAACTCCCCTACAGGTGGGGAGCCAGGGGCTCAAACTGGGATCCTTACGCTTGTCCTTGCACTTTGCCCCACCTGTGCTTATTCCACTGTGCTGCCCGACTCTCTTTTCTTGTAATTATTCACGCCATGCAGTTAGATCTTTATTTGAGCTTTTCCCTATTCTCTGATGTGTGCTTGTATGGCTGAGTTTTCCTCTCAGTACTGCTTTAGCTGTGTCCTAAATATTTTGATAGCTTATGTCTTCAATTTTATTTGAATCTAATTCATTTGAATTCCTTCCTTGTGCTCCTCTTTGAAACTGTGGTTTTTAACCAGTGTGTTGCTGAGTTCCCATATTTGGTACATTCTATTTTTTTGTTTGCTGTTAAGTGTTAGTGTAATTACACTGATATGAGAACATGCTTAGGATGATTCAAGTGCTCTTGAATTTGTTCATACTGTCTTTGTGGTCTATCCTTAAAGATGTTCCATGTGAATTAGAAAAGAATGTGTATTCCAATTTCTTGGGGTGAAGAACTCTGAAAATTTCCAGAAGGTCCAGTCTATCCATCTCTTCAATTAATTCTCTCTCTCTCTTTTTTTCTCTGCTTAGATGATCTGTCTAAGTGTGAGAGTGTGGTGTTGAAGCCTCCTACTATTACCATGTTACTACTAATGTATTTTTGAAGTTCTTTCAGTAACTGCTTTACGAATTTTGATGGGCCCTCATTAGATGCATGTATGTTGATATTTGTGAATTCTTCTTGGTTGATTGATCCTCTGATCACTATGCAATGTACATGCTTATCTTTTATTACTTTGTTTATTTTAAAGTTTATTGTGTCAAGGATGAGTATAGTTGTCTATGCCCTTTTGATGGCCTTTTTGCTTCTATGATAATTTTCTGTCTTTTTACTTTGCATCTATGTTTATCTTGATGAGTCATATGTGATTTCTGCACTGCTAGGCATTACGCCAGCTCCCCTGCATTACTTCATGCTGTGGTCTATTTTTGTAATCATTGTTTTGCCTGAGACCCACTATGCCTGCAGGGTATTGGTTAATCCCACTGGTTAGAACCTTCGCAACAGCTGCTATGGAAGCTTTTCTACCTTCGAGCTCTTTTCTCCACCCCCTCTCTTAGCCATTTATTTTTCCCACTTGACACTTCTGGTTAAATATTATATATAAAGGCAAAGGCATTGTCTCTGATCAATAAAAGCAGTGCATTGTGTTCCCACTCCGCTATGAGTTCCTGGTCTCTCTCCTGTGTTGTTGAGTAAGCAGCAGCCCAGGTTGGCTCCGGTCAACTTCTCTCCAACCCAGAGAGCATGTGCACGGGAAGCAATGCCCACAAAGCTAGTTGAGCAATGCACACAGCATATGATTATGTTTATTTATCCATCTTCCTAATCTGTACCTTTTAATGAGTGAATTTAAGTCATTGACACTTACTGTATTACATACTTAAAGTATTGTAGTGCCATTATTCAAGACTATTCTTCTGATATATGGTAAGTTTTTTGGTTATTTTATTCATTTTTATTCATTTTTATTTTTTTATATATTTTTATTTTTTATTTAAGAAAGGATTAATTAACAAAACAATAGGGTAGGAGGGGTACAACTCCACACAATTCCCACCACCCAATCTCCATATCCCACCCCCTCCCCTGATAGCTTTCCCATTCTCTATCCCTCTGGGAGTATGGACCAAGGGTCATTGTGGGTTGCAGAAGGTAGAAGGTCTGGCTTCTGTAATTGCTTCCTCGCTGAACATGGGCGTTGACTGGTCATTCCATACTCCCAGTCTGCCTCTCTCGTTCCCTAGTAGGGTGGGTCTCTGGGGAAGCAGAGCTCCAGGACACATTGGTGGGGTCTTCAGTCTACGGAAGCCTGGCCGGTATCCTGATGACATCTGGAAACTGGTGACTGAAAAGAGAGTTAACATACGAAGCCAAACAAATTGTTGAGCAATCATGGACCCAAAGCTTGGAATAGTTGAGAGGACGTATTAGTGGGGCTACTAACTGCAAATTCTAGTGTACTTCTGCTTTTAGGTATATATTTTGCACTAGTTTACGGATACGTGTGAATATATGCTCTCTCTCACAGAAACTGGTGTATATCTAGGTCTTGGGACTTTGTTAGAAATTGAACCAGCTGAGATGGAATTAGAGTATACTATGAAAGGAAAGGTCTCACCCAAGTGATGAAGCTGAAGGGTTGTCATTCCACACGTGAAGTCTCTGGACACAGTCTGAAGTGAAGCATGTTGAGGTGGCTAATATTGTGCTGGTTAGGTCGTGATCAGCAGATGCAATATTATTTGATATAGGTTGGGAGAGGCATATGGGAAAGTAGGCCCTATCCAAGGGTTCTAGGACTGGGGGAAGTAGAGGCTCTAAGTGGAGATATGAGGTTCCTGCTGCCTTAGGGTTTAAAAATAAAATCGAGAGTTAATGTTATCATCACATTATTTGGAAATTGGGTTAACTTTGATAAGTCCTTTTGATAGGGTTTGCTGTACAGTATCCAGTGTCTTGTATATAGATGTGCTATTGGTTGCTTCGGATCTACTTGGTCTAGGCTTTTGAGAGAGTCTGCCTATCAATTACACAGCCTATATATTGAAAAGATTAAGTTTGTGTTTTGAAAAGCTTCGAGACATACAATTGATTTTTCCCCTCTCATATTAATTAACTAGTGATTTATATGACTACATTTTACTAGGAGTATACATAAACACCATTCCCACCACCAAAAGACTGTGACCCATCCCTCCCACCCACTCCCACCCCCCACTGGCCCAGGAAGCTGCATGACTACCCCTCACCACAGGGGTTTTACTTTGATGCCCTACTTACAATTTGATCAGGTCCTGTTTTAGTTTCCCTTTCAGATCTTCTTACTCAACTTCTGTTGATGAGTGGGATCATCCCATACTCATCTTTATCTTTCTGACTTATCTCACTTAACATAACTCCTTCTAGCTCTGTCCAAGATGGGTCAGAGAAGGTGGGTTCATTGTTCTTGATAGCTGCATAGTATTCCATTGTGTATATATACCACTGTTTTCTCAGCCACTCATCTGTTGTTGGGCACCTGGGTTGCTTCCAGGTTTTAGCTATTATGAATTGTGCTGCTATGAACATAGGAGTACACACCTCTTTTTGGTTGGGTGTTATGGAGTCCTTGGGGTATAAGCCCAGGAGAGGAATTACTGGATCATATGGAAGGTCCATGTCTAGCCTTCTGAGAGTTTCCCAGACTGCTCTCCACAGAGCCTGTACCAATTTACATTCCCACCAGCAATGTAAAAGGGTTCCTCTGTCCCCACAACCACTCTAGCATTTGTTGCTGCTGTTTTTTTTTTTGATGTATGCCATTCTTACAGGAGTGAGGTGGTATCTTAGTGTTGTCTTAATTTGCATTTCTCTGACAATCAGTGACCTAGAGCAGTTTTTCATATGTTTGTTAGCCTTTTGGATTTCCTCTGAGGTGAATGTTTTCTTCATATCCTCTGCCCATTTTTGGATGGGGTCATTTGCTTTTTTGGTGGTAAGTTTGCTGAGCTCCTTATATATTTTGGTGGTTAGTTTCTTGTCTGATGTATGGCATGTGAAGATCTTCTCCCATTCTGTGAGGGGTGTCTTTCGTTGTTTAATAGTTTCTTTGGATGTGCAGAAGCTTTTCAATTTGATGTAGTCCCATTGGTTTGTTTCTGCTTTAGTCTTCCTTGCAATTGGGTTTGCTTCATCAAAGATGTCCTTGAGGTGTAGGTGGGAAACTGTTTTACCAAGGTTTTCCTCTAAGTATTTGATTGTTTCTGGTCTGACATCTAGGTCTTTGATCCATTTGGAGTTGATTTTTGTTTCTGGTGAGATAAAGTGGTTAAATTTCATTCTTCTGCATGTTACAACCCAGTTTTCCCAGCACCATTCATTGAAGAGAGCCTCCTTTTTCCATTTAATCCTTTGGGCCCCCTTATCAAAGATTAGATGTCCATAGGTGTGGGGATTTATTTCTGGGCTTTCAATTCTGTTCCACTGGTCTGTGTGCCTATTTTTGTTCCAGTACCATGCTGTTTTGATGATGATGGCTTTATAATATAGTTTAAGGTCTGGGAGTGTGGTGCCTCCATTTCTGTTTCTTTTCCTTAAGATGCTTTTGGCAATTGTAGGTGTTTTCATGTTCCAGATAAATGATTGTAGTGTTTGTTCTATTCTCTAGAAGAAGCATGGTGGAACTTTGATGGGTATTGCATTAAATTTGTATATGGCTCTGGGGAGAATATTCATTTTGATGATATCTATTCTTCCAATCCATGAGCATCGTTTATCTTTCCATTTCTTGGTATCAGTTGCTAATTCCTTGAGTAGCGACTCATAGTGTTGTTGAGGTGGTCTGGTGTCGGGCTGCACCGCGGAGAAGAGAGCAGACGTCCAGAGCAAAGGGGTACACAGATCTTTATTATAGGATGCGGGGGAGGTTTGGTTCAGACCACGTGGAGCCAGCCAGCAATGGCCGACCACGGGGGGAGAGCAGGGAGCGAGACCTCAGAGAGGGAGAGCCGAGAGCCCAGAGAGAGAGAAGGGAGGGGTGAGGGGGCTTTTTATTGGGCGACAACCAGGGGTGACGTGTAGGGCCAGGATTGGTTGAAAGGGGGCACTCTAGGATTTAGCGGAGCATAGAAAAACCTGGGGGCGGAGACTGCATCAGAATAAGTCCTCAGCAACATCTCCTCCTATCCCTTTATATCTAAATGGACACAGTAAAGAAAAATGGAGCAGGCTTAAATGTTTTAGAGGAATGCCATGATCAGGTGGGAAGATGTAGGACTTTCTGTGGAGGAGGGAAGGCTTAAATGGCTGCCAACCTTGTGAGATTTATGTGTCCTCCTGTGCTCAACCCCTCTTTAGAGAGAGAGACTTACCTGGAGAGACTCATCTCATAGGTTTAAGTGCAGCCTGCTCAACCATCTCTTCACAATATCTCTACATCTTTTCTATCTTTTTACCTAGTAATAGCATAAGATGTACAAAGTCTATAAAAGACTTTCATGGGGCAGAAACCTTTTGGGCATAAGCCTACATGACATAACAAAATAGGAAGGGACACGAAGGGGAGAAGTAAAAGCCAGTGTGGTGTGAAGGGAAGGATTGGTGTGTAAAGGAGCATTTGGTTACGCCAATGTCCTTGGCGACTGCACTGAAAGCAGGCCCCGTTTTGCTTACGTGGGGCAACTGCATAGACCTGCGTCGTAGCGGGTGTCCCATAATTGCCTGATGTAAGTTCCTGTGTCGCTAGAATCCAATTATCTGGGTGTAGGTGTTTAAGATTAAGGCATACCTGACAGAATTGTGGTGTCATGCCTTCCCAGACAATAGAGCGCAGGAGTAGTGTGCGGACGTCAGGATTATAAACCTTTCTCTCTAAGCTTCTCTTCACCCTTGAGATGAAGCTCGCCAATGACTCATCAGAGCCTTGGTGAAAAGAATTAATGGGAGCTGATGGATCTACATCAGGTGTGGTCACCCTTTCCCATGCTTGTGTTGCACAGATGCGTACCTGTTCAAAATAACCAGTTGGAAACCTGGCTTCTGCCTGCTGAGCTCCAGATTCATAAGCTCCTGCTCCAAACAAAGCATCAAAATTCCATTCTACCTGTTTGTTACTATTTTCCTGCGATTGCCTAGAGCACTCATCGCGGAAACATGCCTGCCACTGAAGATAGAGTGGGTCTGGGAGTGCAGCACGAGCCAGTTCTTTCCAGTCTTGTGGTATATTTAAATGATGGTAAAAGCTTCTCAAAACGGACTTGGTCCATGGAGAGTGCATACCATCCTCCCTGACTGCTTGTCTGAGCGTTCCATAATCTTTCGAGGAATATGGCTGCCACGGCTGAGGGTTTTGTTTAGAAGGGGCCAAGTTTACCGGGAATGTGTGGATTTGGTCCGATGGCATGGTAGAGGGAGCTACAGAAGTGGAAAGTTCAGTAGAAACTGCTGTAGTGGCTGCAGGGGAGACTAAACGCATATCTACGGGGACGGAGCTCCCGGGGTGGACTGCACATGGTTTAAAATCTTTAAATGCTGAAAAAATATCCTTTAGCTCTCGTATCTCAGCCACTAGGTCCCTTAATGGTGACGTATCAGCAGGGGGCGGGGTCAGGGACGAGGAAGCCTCAGGCGGAGCTGAAACCGCGGCGGCAGGGGCCAGGGGCGGAGCTGAAACCGGAACGGCAGGGGGAGGGGCTAGAGAACCGGAAGCCTCATGGGAAGCGGGCTGCGGGGCCAGAGAAGCAGAAGGAACTGAACACGTGTCTGTGGGGACAGCTGGGGGAGGGGTCAAAGGAGCGGCAAAACACGTGTCTTCAGGGGCAGTGGGGGGAGGGGTCGTGGGAGCAGAAGCTGCCGCAGGAGAAACCGAACACGTGTGCCCGGAGGCAGTGGTTTGGGGGCTGACTGCAGATTGCTTAGGGTGTTTAAGTCCTAAGCAAATATCCTTTAACTCCTGTATCTCAGCCTCAAGGTCACTTAACCTTTTGGCAGGAGGCCTTGTACATATCCTGAAAATAGTAAATATAGCCATGAGAACCCATGGTGTAGCAAAAATTAAAGCGTCTCTGAGATCGAAAGCCTGTCCCAGGAGAGAAGGATAGAATGTCTGGGACACCTCCTCATAAAACGGAAAAAATCCCATGGTGGAGGGAAACGCGGGGCCACAGAAGCAGGCGAATTCCACTTACCTGTGTCTGGGCGGTTTCGGAGACCTCAGGCCGGGCGTGGTGTGGGTACGGAACACGATGGGCGCCAGATGTTGTTGAGGTGGTCTGGTGTCGGGCTGCACCACGGAGAAGAGAGTGGACGTCCAGAGCAAAGGGGTACACAGATCTTTATTATAAGATGGGGGGGAGGTTTGGTTCAGACCACGTGGAGCCAGCCAGCAATGGCCGACCACGGGGGTAGAGCAGGGAGCGAGACCTCAGAGAGGGAGAGCCGAGAGCCCAGAGAGAGAGAAGGGAGGGGTGAGGGGGCTTTTTATTGGGCGACAACCAGGGGTGACGTGTAGGGCCAAGATTGGTTGAAAGGGGGCACTCTAGGATTTAGCAGAGCATAGAAAAACCTGGGGGCGGAGACTGCATCAGAATAAGTCCTCAGCAACACATAGTTTTCAGTATATAAGTCTTTCACTTCTTTGGTCAACTTTATTCCTAGGTATTTGATTGATTTTGCTGAAACAGTAAATGGGAGTGATTTCTGGATGTCCTCTTCTTCAGATTTAGTGTTTGCATAAAGAAATGCCACTGATTTTTGTACATTGATTTTGTAGCCTGATACCTTGCTATATTGCCTAATAACTTCCAGTAGTTTTCTGCTGGATTCTTTAGGTTTTTCTATGTATACTATCATATCATCTGCAAATAGTGAGAGCTTGACTTCTTCCCTTCCAATCTGTATTCCTTTCATTCCATTCTCTTGCCTGATTGCTATGGCAAGAAATTCCAATACTATGTTGAAGAGTAACGATGACAGCGGACAGCCCTGTCTAGTCCACGATCTGAGGGGGAATGCTTTCAGCTTCTGTCCATTGAGTATGATGTTGGCTGTAGGTTTCCTATATATAGACTCCACTATCTTGAGGAATTTCCCATATATTCCCATTTTTTTGTAGTTTTGAGCATGAATGGGTGTTGGATTTTGTCAAAGGCTTCCTCTGCATCTATTGAGATAATCATTTGGTTTTTGGCTTTGCTTTTATTGATGTGGTAAATGACATTGATTGACTTACGGATGTTGAACCAGCCTTCCATTCCTGGGATGAATCCCACTTGGTCGTGATGAACAATCTTTTTGATATGCTGCTGTATCCTGTTGGCCAAGATCTTTTTAAATATTTTGTCACATGTGTTCATCAGAGATATTGGTCTTTAGTTTTCCTTTTTTGTTCTGTCCCTATCAGCTTTTGGTATCAGGGTGGGGTGATGTTGGCTTCATAAAAGGTGAAAGTGTGTATTCCTGTTTCTTCAGTCTTATGTAAACGCTTAAGAAGTATGGGAACTAACTGTTTCCTGAAAGTTTTGTAGAATTCATTTGTGAAGCCATTTGGCCCAGGACTTTTGTTGTTGGGGAGGTTCTTAATAATGGTTTCAATTTCTTTGTCTATGATTGGTGCATTTAGATTTCATAGTACTTCTTGGTTCAGTTTTGGAAGAGCATATGCTTCTAGGAATTGTTCCATTTCTTCCAGATTCTCTAGCTTGGTGGCGTATAGTTCTTTATAGTAGTTTCTCAGGATTCTCTGGATTTCTGTGGTGTCAGTTGTGATATCTCCTCCATCGTTTACAATTCTATTAATCTGAGTCTTCTCTCTTTTTTGTTTGGTGAGTCTGGCTAGGGGGTTGTCAATTTTGTTTAATCTTTCAAAGTACCAACATTTTGCTTCATTGATATTTTGTATGGTTCTTTTATTTTTGATGTTGTCTATTTCTGCTCTAACTTTAGTTATTTCTGTCCTTGGATGCTTTAGGGTTCCTTTGTTCCTCTTCCTATAAGTCCTTGAGATGTGCAGTAAGGTCGTTCATTTGAGCTTCTTCTTTTTTTTTAACATTTTTTCCTTTTTATTTATTTGTTTATTTATTGGATAGGGACAGAGAGAAACTGAGAGATGAGGGGTGAGATAGTGAGAGAGAGAGAGACAGAGAGACACCTGCAGCCCTGCTTCACCACTTGTGAAGCTTTCCCCTGCAGGTGGGGACCAGGGGCTTGAACCTGGGTCCTTGCACACTGTAATATGTGCACTTAACCAGGTGCCCCACCACCTGGCCCCCATTTGAGCTTCCTCTTGGTGTTTAATATGTGATTGTATGGCTATAAGTTTCCCTCTCAGTACTTCTTGAGCTGTGTCCCAAATATTTTGATAGGTTGTGTCTTCATTTTCATTTGTTTCCAGGAACATTTGAATTTCCTGATTGAGTAACTCTCTGACCCAGTGGTTCTTAAGGAATATGTTGTTTATTTTCCAAATTCTGTGACTTTTAATAATTTTCTGTTTGTTATTAAATGTTAGTTTTACTCCACTGTGGTCTGAGAAGATACTTGGGATGATTTCAATGCTCTTGAATTTATTGATGCTGTCTTTGTGGCCTAACATGTGGTCTATCCTTGAGTATGTGTTATGTGGATTTGAAAAGAAGCTGTATTCCAGTTTTTTGGGGTGAAGGACTCTGAAAATGTCCAAGAGGTCTAGTCTGTCAATCTCGTCATTCAATTCTCTTGTATCTTTGTTGGTTCTCTGCTTTGTTGATCTGTCTAAGTGTGAGAGTGGGGTATTGACGTCTCCCACTATTATTGTATTACTACTGATGTATTTTTGAAATTCTTTCAGTAGGTGCTTAATGTATTTAGATGGTCCCTCATTGGGTGCATAGATGTTAATAATTGTTAAGTCTTCTTGGCTTATTGATCCTCTAATCATTATTTTATGTCCTTGCCTATCTTTTATTACTTTATTTAATTTAAAATCTATTGTGTCTGAGATGAGAATGGCTGTTCTTGCCCTTTTTTGTGGTCCGTTAGCCTGTATGATGGTTTTTCATCCTTTCACTTTAAGTCTGTGTTTATCTTGTTGTGTCAGATGGGATTCTTGCAAGCAGCATATGGTTGGGATATGTTTTCTGATATATCCCCCCACCCTGT
The DNA here is from genome assembly GCF_950295315.1 of Erinaceus europaeus. Lineage (NCBI taxonomy): Eukaryota > Metazoa > Chordata > Mammalia > Eulipotyphla > Erinaceidae > Erinaceus > Erinaceus europaeus. The sequence goes on along the minus strand of NC_080185.1, from coordinate 80,847,841 downwards.
GCCTTTTGATGGGTGAGTTTAATCCATTGACATTTATTGATATTATGGATTTAATGTATTGTAGTGCCATTGTTCAAAGAAAAATTTTGTTTGCTCTGATATATTGCAAGTATTATAGTGATGTTCTTGTTTATAAGAGGTCTTTTAGAACCTCTTTCAGGGCTGGCTTGTTGATGGTTGCCTCTTTTAACTATTGTTTGTCTAAGAAGCTTTTGATCCCTCCATCTAGTTTGAATGAAAGTCTAGCAGGATATATTATCCTTGGTTGAAACCCTTTTTCATTCAGGGCTCGATAGATATCTTGCCATTCTCTTCTGGCTTTTAGAGTTTGAGTGGATAAGTCTGCAGATAATCTTATGGGTTTTCCCTTGTATGTGACTTTTGTTTCTCTCTTGCAGCCTTTAGGATCCTTTCTTTATCCTTACTTCTTCTCATTGTGACTATGATGTGTCTTGGTGTCTTCAGGTCTGGGTTGATTATGTTTGCAACTCTCTGGGCCTCTTGAATCTTGATGTCCTTTCTGACAGGCCAATTATACGAATGTTACTTCTTTTGAGATCATCCCATATGTCTCTGTTGTTGTTTTCAGTGTCTCTCAATCTCTTTTTAAGCTCTTTCACCTCTTTCTTCGTTTTCTCTAACTCATCCTCTGTCTGACTAATTCTGTTTTCTGCTTCTGTTAGTCTGCTTTCCCTTGCCTCAGCTTCTTTCTTCATTACAGCTATTTCAGCTTTCAGTTCTCTAATTGCCTCAAGATAATCAGTATTTTCCTTGGGGGTCTCAACTGTTGTTTCCCTAATACTGCCATTCCTATCCTCCAATTTTGTTTTCATTTCTGTCATTAATAAGTTTATTATTGCTTGCATACTTTTCTTATCTATGGTTACTTCTGGCTGATTTGTAGTTTCTTCTGGGCTCTTGTCTTCATTCATTGGAGTAGCAGTTTTATTTGTTTTTGATCTACCCATTTTTTTTATTTATGTGTTTCTGTTTTATGCTCTGTTGTTCCTCAGCTGTTGTGTCTTGAGTACAAGCAACACTGTACTAAATACCTTTATGACAATTGCACTCACCAGCCTCAGGAATTACAGTAGCAACTGAAGCAAGTATTGAAGCAGTTTAATCACTACCAGTTAGCCAAACAATTTCTTCAGTCCGTGAAAAAATAATAACCAAATCCCAGTGAAGAAGAAAGAGAAAAGAAAGAAGTGATAGCAAGAATAGACAGTTATGCAAATCCACTATCCACTTTATATTCTAGGGGTAACAAGAGGGGAAAGGGAACTAGAGCAGAGATACATACTTAGAGAGTCCACTCTGAGTTAGATTTCTTCCCCAAAATAATTCACAAATTCAGAACTGCAAAGAAGAAGGAAGGAAGAAGTGTATGACAAGATAAAAAAGATCTGTAATTAAAGAGCAGTGAAAGGAAAGGTTTTTTTATTACTTAATTTTTAATTTAATTTAATTTAATTTTTTAATTAGCTAAGAGGAGGAGGTAGGGGCGAGTCTGTAGAGGAGGTAGGAGTAAGGCGACAAGTTCCTCCCACAATAGATAAGATGCCCACTGCCCTAGCAATGAAAGATACACTAAGAGTTAATTCTGATCAACCTAAAGGGCGGGAAGATATATGCCTTTATAATATTAATAATAAAATAGAGCAGGGTAAAAAAAAAAAAAAACCTGTCCCAGATTACCTCAAACCTCGTGATCAGAGGCAGCTGATTGTTAAGAATGAGAAAAAAAAAAACCCTCAGGACTAGACAAGGATAGCTGAAATAGACAGTTATGCAAACCTACTATCCACTGTATGTTCTAGGGGTGGTTAAAGGAGGAAGGGAAATTGAGCAGAGACACTCACAGTGAGAGTCCACAATGAGTCAGAATTCTTCCCCAAAATAATTCCCAAATGTGTATCAGTGAATTCAAAAAAGCACACTGTTTGGTGGTGTGGGGGCTGGGGCCTGTGGCTTTGGAAGCTGTAGGATTAAGGAAGAAAGGATGACAAGAATGAGAAAAAGAACAAAAAAGAGAGAGAGAAAAATGAAAAAGATAAGAAAAAGAACAGTAATAAAAGAGCGGTGAAAGGAAAGAGTTTTTTAATTAATTTATTTATTTTTAATTATTTAATTAGCTATGCAGGGTGAGGTGGGGGGGTTGGCTACTTAGAAAGAAAAAAGGCCAGAGGTTTCAGAAGGGTATAGACTTAGAATGAATGATACTCCCTGATGGGACAGGAATTTGGTAAAGAAAGAGGCTCCTAGCAGGGGAGCCTGCTAGGAGCTGTTCCCCAGGGACCGGTTATGGGGGGGGGGGGGAAGGAGGAGGAGGTGTGCTTAATAATTAAAAGGAAAAAATTTTTTCCCTTTTATTCTACTCTATTTCTTAACTAAAATTAAGTTATAGTCACCTCCTTGGTGTAACCGCCAGGACCCCTTATTGACTGGCCTACTAAAGGCAGAAAATCCTACCATTTCCAAAAGATGTGGTCAGATCTCAAGCCACTAGCAGCTTCTCAGTCCGCCATCTTCCGGGAACCCCTATTTTATTCATTTTTATAGGAGGCCTTTTAGAATGTCTTTCAGAACAGGCTTGCTGATAGCTGCCTCCTTTAACTGTTGCTTCTCTGAGAAAGTTTTCATGTCTTTCACTTTCTTCCTACCTCTCCCATCCTCCTCAGTTTTTTTTTACATCTTTAACTTAAAGAAAGAAATAAAAATAGTTATAAAAATAAGAGTAGGGTAGACTAAAAAACACATGAAAAATTTCTCTAGGTCACTGTTTGTCAGAGAAATGCAAATAAAGACAACATTGAGATATCATCTCACCCCTGTGAGAATGGCACACATCAAAAAGGACAGCAGCAACAAATGCTGGAGAAGCTGTGGGGACAGAGGAACCCTTCTGCACTGCCGCTGGGAATGTAAATGGTGTCCAGCCTCTGTGGAGAGCAGTCTGGAGAACTCTCACAAGGCTAGACATGGAACTTCCATATGACCCAGTAATCCTTCTCCTAGGGATATACCCCAAGGACTCCATAACACCCAACCAAAAAGAGGTGTGTACACCTATTTTGATAGAAGCATAATTAGTTATAGCTAAAACCTGGAAACAACCCAGGTGCCCAACAACAGATAAGTGGCTGAGAAAGTGGCTGTGATATATATACACACACATATATATATGTATATATATATATATATATATATATATATGTGTGTGTGTGTGTATATATATATATATATATATATATATATATATATATATATATACAATGGAATACTATGCAGCTGTTAAGAGCAAGTACTTTGGTGTTCATCTCTGTCTCTCTATGCATGTCTCAAAAATAAAATAAAATAAATACTTAAAAAATCACCAAACTCATCAAAAACAAACAATAGGAAATATGCAAAAATCCCATGCAAATTGGAGTGAGGAAATAGACATAATCTTGATTAAAGAAGAGATTAAAAGGGCCAACAGGTTTGTGGAAAAAAAAAAGGTCAGTCATTGACTGTTAGATAAATGTAAACTAAGGCAGCGATGAGATAACACTTTACATTGGTGTTAATGTAGAAAGGACAGTAACAACAAACATTGGTGAGGCTGTGCAGAAAAAGGAACCACTCTATGCTACTGGCTGAAGTGCAAGTTGGTCCTACCCCTGTGGAGAGCAGGCTAGAGATCTCCCAGAATAATTAGAAATGGACCTACCCTCTGACTCAGCAATTCTTCTCCTGCGGGTATATCCAACAAACTTGAATAACAGGAAACAAAGGGAAAACATTCCATCTAGAGAATATAAGCAAAGTTGGTAATAACCCAGAATGCATATGCACATTTAGTTTAAGTGTGTAGAAGGAATAAGTAGATTAAGGCCAGGTCATAGAAGTCCTTGATTTGCAGGTTAAGAAACTTTTTGTATAAATTTATCGGGATTAACTAACCACATTTCTGATTTAGAAAAACATTCCTGCAGTGATATGTGTAAAGAGTGATGAGGCTGAGGCTGGAGACTGGGAGAACATGTGGCAGTGAAAGAACATAAGATATATCAATTCCCAGCCAGAACTGAGTGGTGAACCAGTAAAACAATAATTAATTAATTAACTGAAATTGAAATATGATAAATATATGTTTTAGGAATTTGACTTTGAGAAAGAGAAATAGGCATAATGCTTGAAAGGAATAAAAGAAATAAAATGGACATCACTTGGCAATGAGAAGAAGTTAAACTGTTTTTTAAGGTGCTGACATATATCCTTTCTTTGTGAACCATGGAGCACATACAATATAAGGATTTGGAAATTTCCTCCGATAATGTATGGGAAGACTTGTAACATGTGATCTCAATCCCCTAGTGTACCTGCTAAAAAGTCATATCTGGTGCCTATCTCAGGAGTAAACAAGCAAGCTTTATTCACTATTTCTTATTTGAACTCCACAAGCAAACTAGTTATTGTGTCAGAATAATCAAATGTATTATGCTTTTGAACATTTTTTGTATAATACGTTCTCCCAAGGAATCTGATGAATATAATCAAAATATACTATTCCCAACAGTAGCTGAGAACCTACAGGTTGAAGGAAACTATATAGTTGCAAAGAAGTCCTGTTTGATGATTGGAAGTTTAGGTCATTTACATAAAGAGTGAAGTAATTGCTGTCTACCTGTTAGTTCTCTACTACTTTTGGGAATATTCTCTCAACAACTTTTGTGTGGCTTTAACAAGATCACACCAAGTTAACATTGTTCTTAGTATATTCAAGCAGTGCTTGAAGAAATTTGGTTCTGGCAGCAATTAAGGAAAACAGTATAGAGAATACTGAGACAAAGAAAAATGTAAAATTCTAATCAATCAATACCACTTATAGGTATATATCTAATGGATACAGATATCATAATTTACTAATTTCAAAGAATATATGCACCCCAATGTTCATGGCTATATTACCCTCAGTAGCCAAGTTATGGAAGTGACCTACATCCTCATGGACAGACAACTGGATATATATATACATGCAGTTAAAAGAGGATGTTGTATCTTAGAATTAAATGTATAGAAATGGAGGTGATTTTGTTATGTGAAATAAACAAAGAGGTAGAAGAACTGCCAGGCGGTTCTGTTTATATGTAGAATATAAATAACTAAGGCAAACAAACTTAAAAATATATAGTAACCAAATTATCTCTTAGACTTTATGAGAGCTGTGACAGTTATCAGAGGGAATGGTCACAGGACTTTGGTGAAGGGTGTGTGATTTACACATACTATTATGGGTATGAAACTTTACTGCTGCAGTCTTATAATTTTATAAACTAAATAATCAGTAATAAAATATTTAAAACAAAAATTGGTTTTGACTTTCAAAGATGATGATAAAATCATATTTAAATTTATCTTTCTTTTCTAAAACTTTATTTCAATTATTAATGAGAGAGAGAGAGAAGTGAATGAGCCAATACATTATTCTATGATGCCAGGGATTGAACTTGGAACCTCATGCATAAAAGCCCAATACCTTATCCACTGTACCACATCCAAGACCACTTTTCTGTTCACTTTTCATAATGGTAGTATAATTATTTTCACTGCACATCACTACTGAATGAATGTTTTGGAATGATGGGCTTGACTTGGTGATGGTGATTATACTTTTTTTTTTTTTTTTAGCTTTCAAGGAGTTGATAATGTAGCCTCCTTGGGGTAGAATCCTTCATTTTAGTCATTTAGTGACCTGGTGAGAAAGGGAATTTTATAATCAATAGTTGCTTAAGTGTAATTCAAACACAATTCAGACTACTCTCTTCCCTGAAAGTGAGTTCAGTAGGAATCTCAGTGTAATGGAAAGCACTAAGATATCAGTCACAGACATTCTGAAATGTTTCTTCAAAGTGGCCTGTGTTACAGAAGTTGTAATTGCTTATTTTGAGGGTACATGTGGGCATACTTGTGGTATGACTCAATCTTTTTGCTTGGATGATTCCACTTTCATTATGAACAGGATCTCTGGAGGGCCAGCTTGGCATGTGCATGTGCTCATTCCACCCTGCAGCATTCTTTATGAGAAAGCATTTGTTGAGTGGTTTGCCATTTTGTTTTACAGCCTCTCTGCTGACTGAAAAATGGTCATCTGTCTTATTCATTTGTCTGAGAAAAGCAATCCCCCATCTTCTTATGGCAGAGAGGTAACTCAGAAATCATATAATTTCTTTCTGTCTATACAGATATTGTCAGGAACTGGATCAAAAATTAAACCTGAGTTTTATTATTGGTTTGTATTTGTCGCAAATTGGACATATGATGTTCTTTTTCTTGTTATATTGTTTAGCTAACAAAATATACAAACTATTGATACGTCTTAATTCAAGTAAATAATTCTATTAAGCACAGTACTGAACATTCTGTTAACAGAGGTAATACCAGTTTTTGCCCTCTAAGCATTTGAAATCTAACAAAAAACACAAATATACAAGCATTAATATTTTATTCTGTATTTCCTATTCACATGTGAATAGAAAACTAAAATATTATTAATTCTAGTAGAAAAGAGCCTTGAGGGATTAAAAATATTTACTACATATCAGCAATTCTTACATTCACAACAGTGTTTGTGAAATGAGTATTGCCTTCCTCAACATAAGTTGGCCCAATGTAGTTATTAAGAAAGTTACATTTTAGGATGATGACTTTAGGAATTGTACAAAAACTGGTGGAACTAGAGACAGTAAGACCTTTCAGAAGGCTATTGTTTAAACTGGGTATAATATTTCTACAGAAAAGGATTGGCAGTATTGTTGCTTTTTGATGACTCTAAAGAGCTGCAATGCCTGTACTTTACACACAGACTTTCAAAAGAGTTTATATCTACTTGAAGTGCATTAAGCAATATGTAGTTTCAGTAGTTTCATTGCAATTTCCTTTTTTTAATGTGACTACATCAAATTGAAAAGCTTCTACATAGCAAAAGAAACCATCACCCAAAGAGACTCCTCACAGAATGGGATAAGATCTTTATATGCCATATTTAAGGCTAGAGATTAATAACTAAACCATATAAAGAGCTCACTAAACTTAGGAACAACCAATCAAATGACCCTATTGAAAATAGGGAGAGGATACGAACAGAATATTCACTACAGAAGAGATACAAAACGCTAACAGACATTTGAAAATGTGTCTCAAGTCACTGGTTGTCAGAGAATTGGAAATAAAGTCAACATGAGATACAACTTCACCCCTGTGAGTATGTAGGGGTTGTGAGGACAAAGGAACTCTCTTATACTGCTGGTGGGAATGTAAATTAGTCTAATCCCTCTGGAGAACAGTCTGGAGAACCCTCACAAGGCTAGAAATTGGCCTTCATTATGACCTCTTAATTCTTCTCCTAAGGATATATCCTAAGGAACCAAACACACCCACCCAAAAAGATATGTGTACACATATGTTCATAGTGGCACAATTTTTAATGGCCAAAAACCTGGAAACAACCTAAGTGTCCAACATCAAATGGGTGTCTGAGAAGTTTTGGTAGATATACACAATGCAGTACTACTCAGCTATTAATAATGAATCTTGGATGGAGCTAGAAGAGACTATGTTAAGTGAGGTAAGTCAGAAAGAGGAGTATGGGAAAATCCCACTGATAAACAGAAGTTGAGAAAGTAGAACAGAAAGAGAAATGCAAAGCAGAATTTGACTGAGTTTGGAATATTGCACCAAAGTAAAAAGCTCTGTAGGGAGGTAGATTTTCAGCTCCACTGCAGGGAGCTGAGTATAGGGACACAGACCTTTGGTGGCAGGAATGGTGTTAACATATATTCCTATTAACTTTTAGTCTTACAAATCACTGTTTAATTAATATGAGAGAGGAAAACAGACTGATTGTCTAGAACTTTTCAATGTATAGACCAGTTCTGAATATATATTCCTTCAGTCTAAGCACTTAAGGTTTCAAATTAGTAAATTGATTGAATTTTAACACTGGGCTTAAATTGTTAATACATTTATAATAGTTTTTTAAAATATTAAATCACCTATAATCTTAGACCAAGGAGATCAGAAGTAACTGGTCATGTCTCTATATAAGATACAACTATATGTAAATAGCATTAAATGGCACAAATATGGTAAGATCTTGTATAGTACAGCAAATCTTAACCATGGATTTTCAAAGTAAACAAAGTTCCCAAATAACTTGCTTGTAATAATAGTCATCTATTGCCTTCTTAAACTCTAAGACAGCAAGGAACCTTCCTCATTCCCTATAAAATCTGCATTTATCCCAGTCCTGGAAACTTTGGGGGTTTTTCTCATTTACATCATGCTTCTCTTTATCCATACCTTATAATACTGCATTCGGCTGATCTCAACTAAACTAATGGCAGCCAGTGCCACCCTGACATGTTTAACTTCGGACTGTGTCCAGAGAAACCAGGCATTGGATGTCAATCCTCCAGCTCCAATACTCTGGTGAGACATTCCCTAGCTTATAGGACTGCTTAGTTTCATTTTGGGTAGCACACCTTCTAACAGAGACACATAACATAGATATAAATGAGGTGAAATAGAGCACATGTTTGTAAGTTAGAGGAAAATATATACCTTAAGTATATATACAGTGACTCAATTGCAGCAAGTTGAGAGAACTAAAAAAGACACCATGAAGTACTTAATCACTGATATCACAATAATAAACACTACTAACTTTAAGTTATATATCCTGCTTTTTTAAATTAAAAGATAGCTTGTTTTACTGATTTTGCATTTCCTTTTTACTATTACGTCACTAGTAAGTGATTGTTTTATTTGCTACCTAGTGTTTTTTAAATTTTTTGCAATTATGTATTTACATTTATCCTCAGTTCTGGTTTTGCTTTCTTTATCAGTATGACTTTTTAATAATTTAAAATGTTTTTATGTATGATATATTTTAACTTTTCCTAGACCATGATCTCTGAAATTGTATTTCAGGGGAGAGGCTGAGCAGTGGTACATCCAGTTGAATGTATATATTACTAAGCATAAGGACCCAGGCTTAAACCTCTTTTCCTCACCTTCATGGGGAAGTTTCAACAGTGGTGAAACAGTGTTGTTGCTGCTCTCTCTCTCTCCCTCTCTCTCTTCTTCCTTCTCAATTTCTCTGCTCTGTCAAAATAAATAAATATTAAATCTGAATTTTTGGAGTGCAGAAGGTAGTCGTCAGTAGAGTGCAGCATGCCTCTCATATTTGAAACCCTGAGTTCATTATTATGTAATTCATGGAAGCACCATGGAGAGCACAATGGAACCCCATGGGTGGTGAATGGCACTTTGATAGTTCTCCTCTACTATTCCATTTCCCTCCTTTTACCCCTTCAAAAAATAAAGAATAAAAATTTGATCTTGTAGCTTTTTCAGTGGTATCATGTATGTATGTATGTATGTATGTATGTATGTATGTATGCATGTATGTATGTATGTATGTATGTATTCATTCATTCATTCAAAAAGAAATTGAGAGGGGAGAGGGAGATACAAAAAGAGCTACAGACAGCAGTGCTTTACTGCTCATAAAACTTCCCCCCTGTAGCAAGTGATGACTGGAGCTTGAACCATGGTCCTTGTGCACTGTAATGTGTGTGCTCTACAAACATATCACTACCTGGCCCTGGTATCACGGTATCAAATACTATACTTGAGTTCTTTCTGGTACCTTGTAAAATATTCATTGCTGAGGCTTCACTACTTTGGGTCAAACTTATCAGATAAATAGATAGGTAGGTAGATGATAGATATAAGATAAATAGATAGATAGATAGATAGATAGATGATAGATAGATAGATAGATAGATAGATAGATAGATAGATAGATAGACAGATGTAAAATGGACATTACAACACTGATGTGGTGAAAGGAGAGCTAGATTTTTGGTTACAAGCATGTCAAAACAAGGATGCTTCTTAGTTATTTTGTTTTGTTATGTCCAGTGCTTCACCACTCAAGGTGATATTGATGGGTAGAAAGAAGGAAGAGGAAAAAAGTAGAGGAAGATAGGTAGAGCGAGATGTGGAAGGAAGGAAGGGGAGATAGAGACGGATATGTAGAGAAAGGGAGGGAGAGAGAGAGAAAGAGAGAGTGAGAGAGAGAAACACAAAATGAATCATAGCACCAAAGTTTCCCTGAGTGTCATAGTACTCCCATGTGGTATACTATGATCTAGAACCTGTGGCTCATGCATGGCAAATCAGTTATTTTCCTAGGTCAAAAGTTTTCCTAGGACACAACCCCCCATGTTTTCATATTATATAATACTAATGTATTCTCTGGCATGCTAAAAATATATTGGAATCAATGTGTTTGAAAACTCTTTATATTGTTTTTATTATTCATATTATTTTATTTATAAAATGGAAACACTGACAAGACCATAGGATATGAGGGGTACAATTCCACACAATTCCCACCATCAGAACTCCATATCCCGTCCCCTTGATAGCTTTCCTATCTATTCTTTATCACCCTGGGATATGGACCCAGGATCATTATGGGATGCAGAAGGTGGAAGGTCTGGTTTCTGTAATTGTTTCCCTGTTGAACATGGGTGTGGACAGTTCAATCCATACTGTGTTTTTATAAGGCTTTTCTCCTGAAAGAAGGAAAAGCAGCAAGCAGAACTTCTTGTAGTACTTAAAGTTGATTTAACATTTTTATTGTTTTTTTCCTAGAGCTTCACCACTCCAGGCTGACTATTTAAAAACATTCTCTATGGGGGGTAAGGCTTGAACCAAGGTCATGGACATTAGCCATTTTGCTGAATTGGCTTTTTTGTTGTGTGATTTTTCTTTTTTTTTTTTTTTTTAAGATTTTATTTATTTATTAATGAGAAAAATAGGAGAGAGAGAGAGAGATAGAAAAAGAATCAGACATCACTCTGGTACATGTGCTGCTGGAGATTGAACTCAAGTCCTCATGCTTGAGAGTCTAATGCCTTAGTCACTGTGCCACCTCCTTGACCACTGTTGTTTGTTTTTTCTAAAGTAACAAAAAGTAGTAGCCTCACAGCAAAAAAGATCAAATCATAAAAGGTGTATTAAGTGTTATAAATTCTCATAGCCTCAACTTTCTATCTCTTTCTCTGTCTCTCTGCCTCTCTCTCTCTACACACACACAAACACACACACACACACACACACACACTTTTACTCTTCCAAAGTAAGTTAAGTGATCAATATCTTGTGTATGATTTTATTCTAGTTTTTCTATACACATAAAAATATATCTATATAGATAAAAATACATGTTTTTCTTTACAAAGGTCCTCACAGTATCATTGCCATTCTACAAATTGACTTTTTCACTTAATTGACAGTTCATATATAGTTTTCCTTATTGATATATACAAAGATTTCATAAGGGGGCTGGGTGGTGGTGCACTGGATTAATAAGTACATGGTGCAAAGTACTGGAGTAACGATCCCGGTTCTAGGCGCCTGCTCCCCATCTGCAGGGAAGTCGCTAAACAAGCGGTGAAGCAGGTGTGCAAGTGTCTCTTTCTCTCTGTCTTACCTCCTCTTTTTCTCTGTCTTACCTCCTCTCTCAATTTATTTCTGTCTTATCCAGAAAAACAGCAGAAATGACAACAATAAAAATAATAACAACAATAAGGGCAATAAAAATGGAGGAAAAAAAAGGCCTCTAGGAACAGTTTATTCATAGTGCAGGCATTGAGCCCCACCAATAACCCTGGATACAAAAAAAAAAGATTTCATGATATTCAACTTTTTTTCATGTTATTCAATCCTTTTTATTATATTCAATCATGAATATACTGTATGCAATATATAATTTCCATATGGATTATATTTTCTTTTGCTAATGATTGTGTTAGTAATGGTAATGTTTAATTTTATATATAGAAACACAGTATATATAGTGCTTAAAGAATACCTCTGAGGTCATACTACTTTGATTCAAATATTGATGCATTACTTTCTTACTTTGTGGATTAAGTTAGTTAATTTGTTATTAGTAATTTACAGGATTATAATAATAAGTATAAAGCTACACACCACTCTCACAGTTCTGAGTCCCACTCACCACTCATACTCAGTAAGGATAAAGACCATGCTTCTCCCAAGATATAAGAGGTTGCTTTTCTGTTTAATTTTTGATTTTTATTTATTTAAGAAAGGAAACACTAGCAAAATCTTAGGATAGGAGAGGTACAACTCTACACAATTACCACCATCCGGTCTCCATATCCCCTCCCCTCCCCTGATAGCTTTCCTATTCTCTATCCCTCTGGGAGTATGGACGCAGGGTCCTTGTGGATTGCAGAAGGTGGAAGGTCTGGCTTCTGTAATTGCTTCCCCACTGAACATGGACGTTGACTGGTCTAACCATACTCCCAGTCTGCCTCTCTCGTTCCCTAGTAGGGTGGGTCTCTAGGGAAGCAGAGCTCCAGGACACATTGGTGGGGACGTCAGTCCAGGGAAGTCTAGTCGGCATCATGCTGGCATCTGGAACCTGGTGACTGAAAAGAGAGTTAAAATACAAAGCCAAACAAATTGTTGAACAATCATGGACCTAAAAGCTGGAATAGTGCAGATGAAGTGTTGGGGGGGGAACTCTCTGCAGACTCTTGTATATTTCTGCTTTCAGGTATATATTTTTCCCTGATTTATGGACATGTGTGAACTTATGCTCTATCTCAGGGGACCTGGTCTATATCTAGGTTTGGGGACTTTATTGGGGAGTGGACCTCCTGGAATGGAATTAGAGAATACTATGAAAGGAAAGGTCTCACCCGAGTGATGAAGCTGAAGGGTTGTCATTTCACACCTGAAGTCTCTGGACACAGTCTGAAGTGAAGCATACTGATGTGGCACTCATTGCATTGATTCGGTTGCAATCAGCAGATGCAATATTATTTGATATGAATTGAGAGCAGCATGCAGGACACTGGGCCCCACCCTAAGCTTCCAAGAATGGGGGAAATATAGGTTCTATAGTGGAAATGTGAGGTTCCTGCTGTCGTAGGGTTCAAGAAGATAATGGATAGTTATTGTTATCATCACATTATTTGGCAATTGGGTTAACTTTCAAAAGTCCCTTTGTGAGGGTTTGCTGTATGTGGCTGAGAAAGCTGCGGTATATATACACAATGAAGCTGTAAAAGTATAGGTATTAACTGTTTCCTGAAGGATTTGTAGAATTTGTGAAGCCATCTGGTCCAGGACTTTTGTTGTTGGGGAGATTCTTAATAATGGTTTTGATTTCTTTGTCTATGATTGGTGCATTTAGGTTTTGTAGTTCTTCGTGGTTCAGTTTTTGGGATGGCATATGTTTCTAAGAATTCTTCCATTTCTTCCAGATTTTCTAGCTTGGTGGCGTATAGTTCTTCATAGAAATTTCCCATGATTTTCTGGATTTCTGTGGTGTCAGTTGTGATATCTTCTCTACCGTTTACAATTCTATTAATTTGGGTCTTCTCCCTTTTTTGTTTAGTGAGTCTGGCTAGTGGTTTGTCAATCTTCTTTACTTTTTCAAAGAACTAACATTTGGCTTCATTGATCTTTTGTATGGTCTCTGATTTTCGATGTTGTTTATTTCTGTTTTAATTTTAGTGATTTCTTTCCTTGTGGTTGCTTTAGGGTTCCTTTGTTCCTCTTCCTCTAAGTCCTTAAGGTGTGCAGTAAGGTAGTTTATTTGAGATTTTTCTTGTTCTTTAATCTGTGACTCTATGGCTATGAGTTTCCCTCTCAATATTGTGTTAGCTGTGTCCCAAATATTGTGATAATTTGTGTCTTCATTTTCATTTGTTTCCAGGAACATTTGAATTTCTTGCTTGAGTGTCTCTCTGACCCAGTGGTTCTTCAGGAGCCTTTGGTTAGGTTCCAAATTCTGTGTCTTCTAATAATTTTCTGTTTGTTGTTAACTGTTAGCTTTACTCCACTGTGGTGTGAGAAGATACTTGGGGTGATTTCAATGCTCTTGAATTTGTTGATGCTGTCTTTGTGGCCTAACATGTGGTCTATCCTTGAGTATGTGTTGTGTGGATTTGAGAAGAATGTGTATTCAAGTTTTGGGGTGTGAAGAACTCTGAAAATGTCCAAGAGGTCTAATCTGTCCATCTTTTCATTTAATTCTCCTGTTTGTTGATTCTGTGCTTTGATGATATGTCTAGGTGTGAGAATGGGGTGTTAAAGTCTCCCACTAGTATTATATTACTATTAATGTATTTTTGAAGTTCTTTGATGTATTTAGATGGTCCCTCATTGGTTCCATAGATGTTAATAATTGTTAAGTCTTCTTGGCTGATTGATCCTCTAAGCATTATGTAATGATTTTGCCTACCTTTTATTACTTTATTTAATTTAAAATCTATTGTGTCAGAGTTGAGAATGGCTTTTTTGTGGTCCATTAGCCTGTATGATAGTTTTATATCCTTTCACTTTAAGTGTGTTTATCTTGTTGGGTCAAGTGGGATTCTTGCAAGCAGCATATGGTTGGGTTATATTTTCTGATCTATCCTCTCACTCTGTGCCTTTTGATGGGTGAGTTTAAGCGGCTGACATTTACTGATGTTATGGATTTATTGTATTGTAGTGCCATTAATCAACAAATTTTATTTGCTCTGATATATTGCAAGTATTATAGTAATGTTCTTGTTTATAAGAGGTCTTTTAGAACCTCTTTCAGGGCAGGCTTGGTGATAGTTGCCTCCTTTAACTGTTGCCTGTCTGAGAAGGATTTGATCCCTCCATCTAGTTTGAATGAAAGTCTAGTAGGATATATTATTCTTGGTTGAAACACTTTTTCATTCAGGGCTCGATAGATATCTTTCCATTCTCTTATGGCTTTTACAGTTTGAGTGGAGAAGTCTGCTGATAGTCTTATGGGTTTTCCCCTGTATGTGACATTTTGTTTTTCTCTTGCAGCCTTTAATATCCTTTCTTTATCCTTACTTCTTTTCATTGTAACTATGATGTGTCTTGGTGTCTTCCAGTCTGGATTGATTGTTTGGGACTCCCTGGGCCTCTTGAATCTTAAGGTCCTTTCTGTTGTTCAGGTCTGGGAAGTTTTTCTCTATATTTTCCTCTAGAATTTTTACTTCCCCTTCCTCTCTTTCTTCCTCTGGCAGGCCAATTATACGAATGTTATGGCTTTTGAAATCATCCCGTATGTCTGTTGTTGTTTTAAGTGTCTCTCAATCTCTTTTTGAGCTCTTTCACCTCTTTCTTAGTTTTCTCTAGCTCATTCTCTTTCTGGCTACTTCTGTTTTCTTCTTCTGTTAGTCTGCTTTCCCTTCCCTCAGTGTCTTTCTTCAGTTCAGCTATTTCAGCTTTCATTTCTCTAATTGCCTCAAGGTAGTTAGTATTTTCCTTGAGTGCCGGACTAGCTTCGCATGTGGGAGACAGATGACCAGAGACTCATGGCTGAGTGGTATGCAGTTCAGTCTTTATTCATGTGGAACACAGCACAATCTAAGCTATGCTATCTCTAATCATAATCCTGTCCTTATATATACTCACCAAGTAGGGTGGAAACAGGATGTGATGTAGAGAGGGTGGAGTGAAAAAAGACTGGTGGAAATCAGGTGTACTAGGAGAGGGGGCAGAGCAAAAAGACATCATGAAACAGTGGGAATTAAACCAATGCCCTGCAAGCAGGGCGGTGCTTAACAGTGGTTAACAGTGTTTATGTAAATAGAATACAGTGTTAAGCAGGGGGGATTAAACCCATGAAACAGAAGGGATTTTAGAAGCAGAATTGTAAGCATACCAATTCCCCCTTTCTTTTTAACTAATGGCCATAGTATTAGGAGTGTGGGGTGAACAGAAACCTATATCATACAGGCATTTTCAAAAGAACTGGCAGAAGACATGGAGGAACAAGTAAGAGAGCAGCAAGAACCAGTGTGATGCCAAGGGGAGGCCTGAGGGGGGGGCGTTTCCTGCCTCAAAGGGCAGTGCCTAGCAGGCGAAAGGGCATTTCTTGCCTCGGGGGGCATCTATTGCCTCAAAGGGCATTTCCTGCCTCTGTGGACATCTCTTGGCTCTGGGGGCGTTTCATGCCTCAAAGTGTGTTTTCTGACTCTGTGGGCATGACCTAGTAAGGAGAGGGAGTTTCCTGCCTCTGGGGGTAGGGCCTGCCGGTGAGGGGGCGTGGCCTATAGAGTCCCAAGGCAGCTAGCTTCAGTCAGTCTTTGAGAATCCCAGCAGCATAAAGAGAAACTGCTGTAAAGTTGTGTAAAGTGTTCAAGAGGTGTACCAGTAAGTCCTATGTAAGTGTCAGTCCAAAGCAGATGACCATAGAATAAATGCCAGGGGTTGAAATGCTGCATGTCTGTGTCAATGGGGAATGTCAGCCACCGGAATTCTGCTTTTCTGTAGAGAGTGAGCTTTGGAGTCTGTTCTACATTATACATATATCCCATAAATTTTTATTCAGTCAGCTGTTGATGGACATATAGGGAGCTTCCATATTTTGGCTATTGTGAATGATGAAGATATGAACATGGGGGTGCACATATCTCTTCAATGCCCAAGAGTGCTATTGCTGGATTATAAGGTATTTTTTCCTTCTTTCTTCAGTTCTTTCTTTCTTTTAAATTTTTATTTATAAAAAGGAAACACTGACAAAAACCATAGGATAAGAGGGGTGCAACTCCACACAATTCCCACTACCAGAACTCCACATCCCATCCCCTGTCCTGATAGCTCTCCTATTTTTGATCCCTCTGGGAGTATGGATCCAGGGTCATTCTAGCTTGCAGAAGGTGGAAGGTAATTGGCTTCTGTAATTGCTTCCCCACTGAACATGGGCATTGGCAGGTCAATCCATTCTCTCAGCCTGTCTCTCTTTTTCCCTAGTGAGAGAGCACTCTGGGGAAGCAGGGCTGTTGTATGCTTTACATTGGGTAGTTCTCCCCCGCCAAGAGAACTGGATCAGTCCAGTTAGTTTCACGGGCCTGCTTGGCCCCGCCCCGAGGAACCCCGAGAGGGTTCCTGAGTTAGAGAGTAAGAGAGAGTTCCTGAGTTCCAGAGTAAGAGAGAGTGCTTGCGCCGCCACAAAGAGACAGCAGAGTTCTGTTTGGTGATTAGTTTGTCTTAGTTTATGAATCGTTCTTGAATAAAGAAATACAGCTTCCCTGCCCAGCCAAATGTCTCTGGTTGTCTCTGTTACCCGCCCGTGAAGCTAGCCCGGCCAGCTAGAGCCTCCGAATTTTTAACAACAAATGGCGCCCACGTGGACCTGACCTGCGCATCTCTCAGATAAGTAAAGACGATTTGGCTACCTATACACTATGGCCTTCTCTTCTGCTTGTGAAGAGATCTCCAAAGGCCTCTGCTCTTTCTTCACGAGATTGTTTTGCTGTTTCTGGAACATTTATCTCTTGACCACTCTGTGGTTTCCACTCGCTCAGGCGAACTCAAAACAGCCAGTGGGAATAGCCAGCTGGCGGGAGGCGAGGCACGGAGCTGCTGTTTCCACCTGGTTAAACAGCCAGCCAGCCGGCTGCGCCCAGACAACCCCACGCACCGCGCCCGCAGCCCCGCAGCCCCGCAGCCCGCAAGAGGCTGATGCCAACACGCAGGAGCCCGATGCCACCACACAGGAGCCCGATGCCACCACACAGGAGCCCGATGCCAGCACGCAGGAGCCCGATGCCAACACGCAAGAGCCCGAGGCCAGCCCACAGGAGCCAGCTCTCCACCACATGGAGCAGGGCACTGGACGCATGATCCCTCCACACTGCTCGGCCACTGCGAGCAGGGCAGCAGACATGGCAGGGCCATGGGGCAGGGCCGCGGCGGCCTATCATGGCCGCCACCCCTGGGCACCTAGGCCCACGCCTTCTACAAAGCTGGCCCGCCTGCCCTCTTGCTATAAATTCTGGAATGATCCAAGACCTCCTGGACCCCAAGGCTCCTTGCTGAAACTGGACATCCTGGCAGATCCTCAGCTCCAGTCTGAAGGCAGACAAGCTGGAGTATGCAGAGATTTGTACAGAGATCGCAACCTGCAATTCCTAGAAGTGAAGCTGCCCGGGAAGCCACCTCCGGATGGTGAACCCCCCCCCAACAACTAAGACAGTACAGATTTAAATTCGTGTTTAAAATGACATGTCTTCGTAACAAAGGTTTCTCTCCTTGTGTATTAATGACCATGTTTATGTATGTTTAAAGTTTGGTAAACAGTAACTTTAAGGCTAAATTCTTACTAGACAAAGTTAAATAAAAAAGGTTTTCAATGTAATTCTCATAAAGATAAAATTAACTTACATTTAAAGTCTGAGGTAAAAATTAGTTAACAAGCAATATATTTTAACTAAGTTGTTCTAAACAAAAGGTTAAATAGACTTGTTGATATGTAAAACTCTCCATTACCTTCTCTATTAGAAATGGTAGATAGCACAATGGCTATGCTAATCATTCTCGTGCCTGAGGTTTCCTTTCCTGAGTACAACGTGACTCCATCTTGAATGGGTGTAACAAAAGGTTAAAAGACGTTGTTGATATGTAAAAGTCTCAAATTCCTTCTCTATTAGAAATATGCTAATAACAAGTTTTGTTTCATAGTAAGTAAATTGCAGCCAGCTGCCTTTGGGACTCTAGGCCATTCCCCTCCCCCATACAAATGCCTATCAAGGCAAGTACGCCCCCCAGAGGCAAGAAATGTTTTTTTTAAGCTGATAAAGTTTTGCCCACAGAGGCAAAATAATGGCCCCCTCAGGCCTTCCCTTGGCAGCACACTGGTTCTTGTTACTTGCTTACATGTTTCTCCATGTTTGTGCCAGTTTCTTTTTTTAAAATGCCTGTACGATATATGTTTCTGTTCACCCCACACCCTTGACACTATAGTCATTTAGTTAAAAAGAAAAGGGGGAATTGTTGTATGCTTTACATTGGGTAATTCTCCCCCGCCAAGAGAATTGGATCTGTCCAGTTAGTTTCGCGGGCCTGCTTGGCCCCGCCCCGAGGAACCCCGAGAGGGTTCCTGAGTTAGAGAGTAAGAGAGAGTTCCTGAGTTCCAGAGTAAGAGAGAGTGCTTGCGCCGCTGCAAAGAGACAGCAGAGTTCTGTTTGGTGATTAGTTTGGTTTAGTTTATGAATCGTTGTTCTTGAATAAAGAAATACAGCTGCCCTGCCCAGCCGTTGTCTCCACGTCTCTGTTACCTGCCCATGAAGCTAGCCCGGCCAGCAAGAGCCTTCCGAAAATTTTAACAACACAGGGCTTCAGTACTCATTGGTGGGGTCCTCTGCCCAAGGAAGTCCTGTTGGCATCATGTTATCATCTGGAAACTGGTGGCTGAGTTAACATAGAGCCAAACAAATTGTTGACTAATCATCAACCGAAAGGCTGGAATAGGTCAGATGAAGAGTTGGAGGGTCTCTGTTTTGTAGATAATAGTAGTTATATCCCAAAGGGCCCATGACTATACTACTTTATTTATTTATTTATTTTTATTTTTTCTTGATCCTGATATATGATATGCAGGTGGAACCAAGTTATTGTCTGGGGAGATGATGTCCTGGCTGGAAAAAGGACCAGAAAGCTGAATCAGGGAAGAGAGTAGCTCCCAAATAAGAGAAAGGTGTACAAATATTGTTGACTGTAAATCCCATCTTTTTGATGTGATCTGTGCCCATATTCAGCTTAGAAACCTATGTGATGTGACCTCTGCATCCATGTAGATCTGAGCTCACATTATGGGGTTATGAGTGGGAGGTTCCAACCTGCCCCAATTTTAGGATATTTCTTCCTCAGGTGGATCCTAGAGTATGTAGTACAGCCTCCCTTCGGAGGATAGAACATTGTACAAATATTTTATCAATATTGAGGGCAAGGTCCAATGGAGACCCACAAAGGGGTCTATTTGTTGTTCCTGATAGATTTCCATTGACAATGGAGAGAGGGATCTATTTGAGGTCTAGGACCATCATGTCTGTTTGGGCACTCTGGACTCCCTGACAAGGACCCCAGCTGAGGGGTGGCCTGATAGTGACCAAAGAGTCATTCTTAAAGTATGCCAGTCTCTTGCCTTTATTCAACTTTTTCAGTCCTTACTTTGATTAGGATAGCTTTGGAGTGAGTGAGGGAAGTATAATAGGAGGTCAGTGAGGAGGGTATCTAAGTCTATACAGACACCACTTCATTATGAACTTTCCGGTGTCTTTTTAGGTCTTTCTACTTGCTTCACGATATACTGACTCACTGAAGACTATTGTGCACTTTTGCTTTCTGGTATATATTTTGCCCTAATTTATGGATACATATGAACATATGCCATATTTCATGGGACCTGGTCTATGTCTAGGTTTTGCGACTTTGTTAGGAAGTGAACCGCCTGAATTGGAATTAGAGAATCCTATGAAAGGAAAAGTCTCACTTGAGGATTGACGCTGTAGGGTCGACACTCCATGCCTGACGCCTGGACACAGTCTGACGTGAAACATGCTGAGGTGGGACTCATTGTGTTGATTAAATTGGGATCAGCAGATGCAACTTCATTTGATATGAATTGAGAGAAGCTTGTAGGAAAGTGAGCCCACCCCCCCCAGAGAACTTGACTCTAGAGAGGAAGCTGGAGTTTCCTGCTGTATTAGAGTTTAGGAAATCCAAAGATAGTTATCGCTGGGGAGTTGGGCAGTCTTGCAGGAACGTGCAAGAACCAGTGTAAGGATCCTGGTTTGAGCCCCTGGCTCCCCACCTGCAGGGGAGTCATGTCAAAAGCGGTGAACCATGCCTGCAGATGTCTATCTTTCTTCCCCCTCTCTGTCTTCCTCTTCTCTCTCCATTTCTCCCTGTGCAATCCAGAATGACCATGACATCAATAACAACAATAGTAATAACTACAACAATAACAAGGGCAACAGAAGTAATAAATAAATAAATATTAAAAAAATAAAAGTAAATAAATAAGAGTTATTGTTGTAATCAAATTATTTGGCAATTAGGTTAACTTTGAAAATCTGTTTGAATTTCCTGTATCATACAAACATCATCATAATTTATGTCCTTTGACATTATTTGTATATAGCTGTCTTATAGAGTAATGCCACTGGTTGCTTCTGTTCTCGCTGCTCTAAGCTTTTAAGAGAGTCACCATTTCAAACACTCAGCCTATGGTCTGTTCATTAAAAAAAGATTTGAGACATTCAATCAATGTTTCCACTCTCATATTGATTAGTGATTTATATGGCTACAAATTAGTAGGAATGTACATAAACATGATTCCCACCACCAAAAGACTCTGTCCCATCCCATCCTCTCCTCCACTACCCCCAGTGAAGCAGAACATCGATCCTCACCCTCCACCCAGAAGATTTTACTTTTGGTGCCTTACTCCAAACTCAGTCAAATTCTGCTTTGAGTTTCCCTTTCTCTTCTTCTTTCTCAACTTCTGTTTGTAAGTGGATCATACATAATCATCTTTGTCTTTCTGACTTAGTTCACTTCACATAATTCCTTTCAGCTCCATCCAAGATGGAGCAGAGAAGGTGGTGCATTGTTCTTAATAGCTACAGAGTATTCCATCATGTAAATATACCAAAGCTTTCTCTAGCCACTCATCTGTTGTTGGATACCTGGGGTGCTTGCAGGATTTAGCTATAATGAATTGTGCTGCTATGAACATAGGTGTACACATATCTTTTTGGTTGGGTGTTATGGAGTCCTTGGGGGTATATCCCTGGAGAGGAATTACTGGGTCATATGGAAGGTCCGTGTATAGCTTTGTGCGAGTTCTCCAGACAGCTTTCCACAGAGGATGGGTCAATTTATTTTCCCACCAGGACTGCAGAATGATTCCTTTGTCCCCAAAACCTCTATAGCTTTTGTTACTGCTGTACTTTTTGATGTATGCCATTCTCACAGGGGTGAGGTGGTATGTCATTGTTGTCTTTATTTGCATTTCTCTGACAATCAATGAACTGGAACAAGTTTTTATGAGTTTTCTACCCTTTTGGATCTCTTCTGATAATATCCTCTGCCAATTTTTGGATGCTCTCATTTGATTTTTTTTCTAAGTTTGCTGAGCTCACTGTATATTTTGGTTATTAATCTCTTGTCTTATGTATGGCATGTGAAGACCATGTAACATTCTGTGAGGAGTCTCTTTGTGTGATGGGTTTTTTTTGGCTGTGCAGAAGCTTTTCGATGTGATGTAGTGCCATTGATTTGCATTTTTTGAGTCTTTATTGCAACTGTGTTTGAATCATCAAAGATATCCTTGAGGTTTTGGTGGGAAAGTGTTCTACCAAAGTTTTCCTCTAAGTATTTGATGTTTCTGGTATAATATCCAGGTCCTTGATCCATTTGGAGTTGACTTTTGTTTCTGGTCAGTGAAAGTGATTCAGTTTCATTCTTCAGCATGGTTCAATGCAGTATTCCCAGCACCACTTATTGAAGAGAGCCTCCTTCCTCCATTTAATACTTTGGGACACCTTATCAAAGATTAAATGTCCATTGGTGTGGGGGTTTATTTTAGGGCTTTCAGTGATGATCCCCTGGTTTGTGTGCCTATTTTTGTTCCAGTACCAGGCTGTTTTGATGATGATGGCCTTATAATATAGTTTGAGATATGGGAGTGTGATACCTCCATATCTGTTTCTTTTCCTCAAGATTGTTTTGACTATTCTGAGTGTTTTCTGGTTTCAGATAAATGATTGCAATTTTTTCTCTATTCTTTAAAAAAAATTTGGTGAAACATTGATGGCTATCACATTAAATTTGTATATCCCTCTGGGTAGAATATTCATTTTGATGGTAATATTTCTTCCAATCTATGAGCATGGGATGTCTTTCCATTTCTTAATATCCATTTCTATTTCCTTGAATAGTGACTCATAGTTTTCAGTATACGAGTCTTTCACTACTTTGGTTAGGTTTATTCCTAGGCATTTTATTGATTTTGCTGCAACTGGGAATGGGAGTGATTTCTGGATATCCACTACTTTGGATTTAGTTTTTGCCATGAAGAAATAACACTGATTTTTGCACAGTGATTTTGTAGCCAGACACCTTGCTGTATTGCCTAATAATTTCTAGTACCTTTCTGCTGGTTTCTTTAGGTTTTTCTATGTACACTATCATATCATCTGAAAATAGTGAGAGCTTGATTTCTTCCCTTCCAGTCTGTATTCCTTTGATTCCTTTCATTGCCTGATTGCTGTGCAAGAACTTTCAATACTTTGTTGAAGAGTAATGTTGATAATGGACAACCCTGTCTAGTCCCCTATCTGAGGAGGAATGCTTTCACCTTTTGTCCATTGAGTATGATATTGGCTATAGGTTTGCTACATATGGACTCCACTATCTTGAGTAATTTCCAATCTATTCCCATTTTTGGTAGTGTTTTGAGCATGAATGAGCGTTGGATTTTGTCAAAGGATTTCTCTGCATCTATTGAAATAATCATGTGGCTTTTGGTTTTGGGTTTATTAATGTGGTAAATGACATTGTTTGATTTATGTATATTGAACCAGCCTTGCATTCAAGGGATAAATCCCACTTGGTCATAATGAGCAATCTTTTTGATATACTGCTGTATCCAGTTGTCTAGGATCTTGTTTAATATTTAGGTATCTATGTTCATCAGAGGTATTTGTCTGTCCTTTTACCTTTTTGTTGTGTCCCTATCTGCTTTTGGTATCAGGGTGATGCTGTCTTTATAGAAGGTGAAAGGGAGTGTTCCTTCAATATTTTGTAATCATTTTTAGAAGTATAGGTATTAACAGTTTCCTGAAGGTTTTGTAGAATTTGTTGGTGAAGCTATCTGGTCCAGGACTTTTGTTGTTGGGAAGATTCATAATAGGTGTCTCAATTTCTTTATGTGTCATTAGTGTACACACTTATTAGAGGATTAATCAACCAAGAAGATTTAACAATTATTAACATCTATGCACCCCAATGAAGTCTCATATAAATACATCAAACACCTGCTAAGAAAACTACAAATATAAATCAACAGTAAAACAATAATAATGGAAGACTTCAACACCTCACTCTCACACTTAGATACATCAGTGAAGTAGCGAATCAACAAAGAAACAAGAGAATTAAATGAAGAGATGGACTAGAACT
The DNA here is from genome assembly GCF_950295315.1 of Erinaceus europaeus. Classification (NCBI taxonomy): domain Eukaryota; kingdom Metazoa; phylum Chordata; class Mammalia; order Eulipotyphla; family Erinaceidae; genus Erinaceus; species Erinaceus europaeus. The sequence continues at coordinate 80,823,766 of NC_080185.1, read as the reverse complement.
CCTGGACATTTTCAGAGTTCTTCACTCCAAGAAACAGGAATACATATTCTTTTCAAATCCACACAGAATATCTTCAAGGATAGACCACATGTTAGACAACAAAGGCATTATCAACAAATTCAAGAGCACTAAAGTCATCCCAAGCATCTTCTCAGTACGTGGTGGAGTAAAGCTAGCACTCAGTAACAAGCAGAAAAGTACTAAAAGTCTCCCAATTTGGAAATTCAACAGTATGTTGCTTAATAACCACTGGTTCAAAAAGGCACTCAAACAATAAATTCAAGTGTTCCTGGAAACAAATGAAAATGAAGATAGAAGCTATAAAATATTGGGACACAACTAAAGCATTACTGAGAGGAAAACTCATAGCCATACATGCACATATTATAGATCAAGAAAAAGCATAAATAAATGACCTTACTGCATGCCTTAAGGACTTATAGGAAGAGAAACAAAGCAAAGCTAAAGCAAACAGAAGTATGGAAATCACTAAAATTAGAGCAGGTATAAAAAGCATTGTAAATAGGAGAACCATACAAAACCATATCATTGAAGCCAAATGTTGGTTATTTGAAAAATTAAACGTAACTGACAACCCCCTAGCCATAGTATACCCAAAAAAGAGACAAGATTTAAATAACTAGAATTGTAAACAATAGAGGAGATGTCAAAACTGAGACCACAGAAATCCAGAAAATCAAGTAAAGCTTTTAAGAACTATACACTATCAAACTAGAGAATCTGGAAGAAATGGAAGTTTTCCTATAAGCACAGTCTTTCAAAACAAAACCAGAAGAACTACAGAACCTAAATGCGCCAATCTTCTTGTTTATTAGAAGTCTTTTAGAATCACTTTCAGGGAAGGCTTGGTGACTGATGATTCCATTAACTGTGCCTGTCTCAAAAGGTTTTGATCTCTCCAACTAGTTTGAATGAAATTCTAGAGGATATATTATCCTTAGTTGAAACCCTTTATTATAGAGGGCTTTATAGATATTTTGCCATTCTTTTCTGGCTTTTAGAGTTTGAGTGGAGAAGTGTGCTGATAATCTGTATGTGACTTTTTTGTTTTTCTCTTGTAGCCTTTATGATCCTTTTTTATCCTTTATTCATTTTATTGTAATTATGCTGTGTCTTGAGGTCTGGGTTGATTCTGTTTGGGACTCTGGGCATCTTGAATCTTATTGTCCTTTTTGTTGTTTAGGGCTGGGAATTTTCCATTTTTTCTGCTAAAATCAAATCTTATATATTTTTATTTATTTATTCATTTTAAAAAGGAGACATTAACAAAAACGTAGGATAGGAGGGGTACAACTCCACACAATTCCCACCACCAGATCTCCATATTCATCCCCTCTCCTGATAGCTTTCCCACTCTTTAATCCCTCTGGGAGTATGGACCAAGGTCATTGTGGGTTGCATAAGGTGCAAGGTCTGGCTTCAGTAATTGCTTCCACGATGAACATGGGTGTTGAAAGGTTGATCATACTCTTAGTCTGCTTCTCCTTTCCCTAGTAGGGTGGGTCACTGGGGAAGTGGATCTCCAGGAAAGATTGGTTGGGTTGTCTTTCCAGGGAAGTCAGGTCAGCATCATGCTGGCATCTGAACGTGGTGACTGAAAAGAGAGTTAACATACAAAGTCAAACAAATTGTTGAACAGTCATAGACCTAAAGGCTGAAATAGTGCAGATGAAGTGTTGGGGGGTACCCCCTGCATACTATTGTGTACTTTTGCTTTCAGGTACATATTTTGCCCTAGTTTATGGATACATGTAAACATGTGCTCTATCTCATAAGACCTAGTCTATATCTAGGTTTTGGGATTTTGTTAGGAAGTGAACCACCTAGAATGGAATTAGAGAATACTATGAAAGGAAAGGTCTCACGTGAGAAATGAAGCTGAAGTGTTGTCATTCCACACCTGAAGTCTCTGGACACAATCTGAAGTGAAACATTCTGAGGTGGCATCATTGCGTTGATTAGGTTGTGATCTGCAGATGCAATATTATTTGATATGAATTGAGGGCAGCATGCAGGAAAGTGTGCCCCACCCTATGGTTCCAGAACTGGGGAAAATATAGGCTCTATAGTGGAAATGTGAGGTTCCTGCTGTCTTAGGATTCAAGAAGACAATGGATAATTATTATCATCTCATTATAATGGATAATTATTATCATCTCATTATTTGGTAATTGGGTTAGCTTTGCAAAGTCCCTTTGTTAAGATTTGCTGCATAATACCCAGCATCTTGTATATAGCTGTGCCACTGATTGCTTCTATTCTCCCTGGTCTAGACTTTTGAGAGAGTCAACATATCAAAGATTCAGCCTGTGCTTTAAAAGGTTGAAACATACAATGAATTTTCCCCATCATATTAATGAAATAGTGATTTATATGACTACAAATTAATAGGAGTGTACATAAACACCATTCCCTGATCTAGACTTTTGAGAGAGTCAGCATATCAAAGAGTCAGACTGTGCTTTAAAAAGTTTGAAACATACAATGAGTTTTCCCCATCATATTAATGAAATAGTGATTTATATGACTACAAATTAATAGGAGTGTACATAAACACCATTCCCACCAACAAAAGACTGTGTCCCACCCCAAACCCCGCCCCCGTCACCCCGGGGAGTTGAATGTCCACGCTTACCCTCACCCCAGGGTTTTTATTTGGTGCCCTACTCCAGATTTAGTCAAATCCTGCTTTCAGTTTCCCTTTCTACTCTTCTTTCTCAAAGTGTGTTAATGAGTGGGATCACCCCATGCTCATCTTTATCTTTCTGACATAGCTTACTTAACATAATTCCTTCTAGCTCCATCCAAGAATGGTCAGAGAAGGTGGGGTCATTGTTCTTAATAGCTGCTTAGTATTCCATTGTGTATATATGCCACAGCATTCTAGCCATTCATCTGTTGTTGGGCACCAGGGTTGCTTCCAGGTTTTAGTTATTATGAATTGTGCTGCTATGAACACAGCTGTAAACACATTTTTTGGTTGGGCATTATGGAATCCTTGGGGTATATCCCCAGGAGAGGTATTACTGAGTCATATGGAAGGTCCATGTCTATGCTTGATAGAGTTCTCCAGACTGCTCTCCACAGAGGCTGGACCCATTTACATTCACAACAACAGTGAATAAGGGTTCTTCTGTCCCCACAGACTCTCCAGCATTTGTTGCTGCTTTCCTTTTTGCTGTATGTCATTCTCACAGGAGTGAAGTGGTATATAAGTGTTGTCTTTATTTGCATTTCTCTGATAACCAGTGACCTGGAGCAATTTTTCATATGTTTGTTAGCTTTTTGGATCTCCTCTGAAGTGAATGTTTTGTTCGTATCCTCTGTCCATTTTGGGTGGGGTCATTTGCTTTTGTGGTGCTAGGTTTGCTGAGCTCTTTGTATATTTTGATGATTAGTCTCTTGTCTGATGTATGGCATGTGAAGATCTTTTCCCATTCTGTGAGGAATATCTTTGTGTGATAGTTTCTTTGGCTGTGCAGAAGCTTTTAAATTTGATGTAGTCCCATTGTTTTGTTTCTGCTTTAGTCCTCCATGCAGTTGGATTTGTTTCATCAAAGTTGTCCTTGAGGTTTAGGTTGGAAAGTGTTCCACCAATGTTTTCCTCTAAATATTTGATAGTTTCTAGTCTAACATCCAGGTCTTTGATCCATTTGGAGTTGATTTTTGTTTCTAGTGAGAAAAGGTGGTTCAGTTTCATTATACTGCATGTTTCAACCCAGTTTTCCCAGCACCATTTGTTGAAGAGGGACTCCTTCCTCCATTTAATACTTTGGGCCCCCTTATCAAAGATTAGATGTCCATAGGTGTGTGGGTTTAGTTCTGGGCTTTCAATTCTATTCCACGGTCTGTGTGCCTGTTTTTGTTCCAGTACCAGGCTGTTTCGATGGTGATGGCCTTATAATATAGTTTGAGGTCTGGCAGTGTGATGCCTCCATTTCTGTTTCTTTTCCTCAAGACTGTTTTGACAATTCTAATTGTTTTCTGATTGTAGTTTTTTTTTCTATTGTCTTAAAGAAGCTTGGTGAAATTTTGATGGGTATCACATTATATTTGTATATTGTTCTCGGTAGAATATTTATTTTGATGATATTAATTCTTCCAATCCATTATCATGGTATGTCTTTCCATTTCTTCGTATCAGTTTCTATTTCCTTGAAGAGTGACTCAGTTTTCAGTATACAAGTCTTTCACTTCTTTGGTCAGCTTTATTCCTGGGTATTTTACTGATTTTGCTGCAACAGTCAATGGGAGTGATTTCTTGATGTCTTCTGCTTCATATTTAGTGTTTGCATAAAAAATACCACTGATTTTTGTACATTGATTTTGTAGCCTGACACCTTGCTGTATTGCCTAATAAATTCCAGTAGTATTTGCTCGATTCTTTAGGTTTTTATATGTATAATATCATAGTGAGAGTTTGACTTCACCCCTTCTAATCTGTATTCCTTTGATTTATCTTGCCTGATTGCTATGGCAAGAACTTCTATTACTAAATTGAAGAATGTTGGTGATAGTGGACATCCCTGTTTAGTCCCCGATGTGAGTGGGAATGCTTTCAGCTTCTGTCCCTTGAGTATGATGTTGGCTATAGGTTTGATATATATGGACCTCACTGTCTTTAGGAATTAACTTCTATTTCCTTTTTTTTAGTGTTTGGAGCATTAATGGGTGTTGGATTTTGTCAAAGGTTTTCTCTGCATCTATTGAGATAATAATGTGGTTTTTGGTTTTACTTTTAATGAAGTGGTGAAAAATATTGATTGACTTAAGTATGTTGCACCAGCCTTGCATTCCCGGGATAAATCCCACTTGGTCGTGATGAAGTATTTTTTTGATATACTACTGTGTCCAGTTGGTCAGGATCTTGTTTAATATTTTGGCATCTATATTCATCAGATATATTGGTCTGTAGTTTTCCTTTTTTGTTGTGTCCCTATCTGCTTTTGGTATCAGGGTGAAATTGGCTTCATAGAAGGTGAAGGAGTCTTCCTATTTATTCAATCTTTTGGAAAACTTTAGAAGTATACCTATTAAGTTTTGTAGAATTTGGGGCCAGAGCCAAGATGGCAACTTCTAGCCAGCTGCTGGCATGAGCTCCGACAACTGTTGGATAGGGTAGGATAATGGGCCATCAGCAGGACAGTGAATAAGGGGTCCTTAGTATGACACCAAGGAGGTGACTATAGCTCAACTTGTGTTAGAAAACAGAAAAAATAAAGGAAATCTTTTGATTATTTCTGAAGTGCACCCACCCGCCACCCACCATAACCAGACCACAGGGGCTGGAAAGCTACTACTAGCAGGATCCCCACTGAGCTTTTTTCTTTTCCAGGATTCCTGGCTCACCAGGGATATGATTCCATTCCTCTTGCTTTTTGATTTCCTTCTCTCTCTTTTTTTTTTCTAAGTTGCTTGTGCTCTATTTGAGTGACAAAATATCTGACCAATCATAGTATCACCTTTACCTGGGATAGACTACTTGGAGGTTTGTTTATTTTACCAATTGGCTGTTTTTGTTCAGTCTTCCTGAGCCAATTGGGAGCCGTCCAAGTTGCAGACTGTAAGGGTTTTTTTTTTTTACTGTGTTCTATTTTATTATTACTATAATATATATGCATGCCCCCCCCCAGTTGGCCAAAATTAACGGTTATAGTTTTTTACATTGCTAGGTGACTGGGTGTCCTATCTAAGAAAGATGTAGAAGAGCTCAAAATGAGATTGAGAGACACTGAAAACAACAACAGAGACATATGGGATGATATCAAAAGAAGTAACATTCGTATAATTGGCCTCTCAGAGGAAGAAAGAGAGGAAGGAGAAGTAAAAATTCTAGAGGAAAATATAGAGGAAAACTTCCCAGACCTGAACAACAGAAAGGACATTAAGATTCAAGAAGTCCAGGGAGTCCCAAACAATCAATCCAGACCAGAAGACACCAAGACACATCATAGTTACAATGAAAAAGAATTAAGGATAAAGAAGGGATATTAAAGGCTGCAAGAGACTGGAAAGTTATTTGCAGAATACTCTTCAGACAAGTGGTTAATATGAAACATCTATGAAAATGCAAAAATGCTCTAGTTCATTCATCATTAGAGAAATGCAAATTAAAACTACATTAAGATTGCACCTCACAACTGTGAGAATAGGCTCCGTAAATAAGCAAAAGACGAAAAGTGTTGGAGAGGATATGGAGTGAGAAGAACTCTATTTACACTGCTTGTTTGTCAGAAAAGTGAGTTATTTATGCATAGACAAATACATTATGACTTATTTATTTTTTAATTTCTTTACTGGCAGATTAATGGATTACTATTGACAGTAAAGTACAGTAGTCCATACATGTGTAACATTTCTGTTCTCCACATAACAATTCAACCCCCACTAGGTCCTCCTCTTTCATCATGGTCCAGGACCTGAACTGTTTACCCCCACCCCAGAGTCTTACAGAAAAGCAATTCCACTCCAAGCTCTGCTCTGTAACACTGTTCCTAGTGCTGGAAGAAAAAAGACAGGGGCTTAAAACCTTTCAGTGTTTGTCTCAGGGGGGTTAGGCCTTCTGAAATTAAGACAAAGACACAATACAAAACAGGGCATTTGTGACCACAAGACAACCCAAAGCAACCACCCACCTACCCCATCCCACCCTCCTCAGATCATACAAAGGAGAAATCTATAGATCACAATAGCACCACCTGCTGGCTATCAATAACCAGCATAAAAAAGTAAGATAAACAGAACTAAATAGCCAAGTATGCCATATCAGCCAGACAGAAATGAAACAGAGGAAATCCAAGGAGTTACAGACTTGGAGAGAATCTCAGAGACAGACTGCAGAGAGCTCATTATGAGGACTCTCCAAGAAATTAAGCAAGAATTTAAAGAGCATGTTACTATGGAATAACAACACACAAGAGAGGAACTTATAACAGAGCTCACTAAGAATCTTCAAATCTTGAAAGAACTTCAGTTAAAACTCCAGTGATTAAAAGACACTCTAACTGCAGCCCATTCCAGGTAGAAGGCTTAGGCAGTAAATCAACACATTCAGAAGAAATAATCTCTAAACTATAAGATATGGCCAGCCCACTCTTTCTTTATTTTTTTTTGCCTCCAGGGTTATTGCTGGGTCTCAGTGCCTGTACCATGAATCCACTGCTCCTGGAGGCCATTTATCTCTTATTGTTGCTCTTGTTGTTGTAGCCTTGTTGTGGTTATTATTGTTGTTGTTGATGTCACTCGTTGTTGGATAGGACAGAGAGAAATGGAGAGAGGAGGGGAAGACAGAGGGGGAGAGAAAGATGATCACCTGTAGACCTGATTCACTACCTGTGAAGTGACTCCCCTGCAGGTAGGGAGCAGGGAGCTCAAACCGGGATCCTTAAACTGTTCCTTTTGCTTTGTGCCACGTGTGCTTAACCCACTGTGCTACCGCCTGACCCCCAGCCCACTCTTTCAATTCAAATATGAGAGAGAGGAATGGTTCAGAAAGACTGAAGCAACTCTCTATGAAATTCCAGACTCCATCAAAAGATTGAATATAAGAGTGATAGGTATATCTGAAGAGGATGACAAGGCTAAAGGCTTAGAGTCCATTTTCAGAGCAATTTTAGCTGATAACTTCCCTCTCTTAGGAAACCATCAGAACATTATCATCCCAGAGGCAGAACAATAACCCAGATTTATAAATACAAAAAGACACATTATTGTAAAACTATCAAAAGTTAACAACAGTGAAAAAAATTGCTGGCTTCTAGGAAATTAAAGAAGTTACATACAAAGTCAGAGTTATAAGACTTTCATTAGATTTCTCTTTACAAACTCTAGAGGCAAGGAGAGACTGGAATGACAAATTCAAGGCACTAAAGTAGAGGGAATTCCAGCCATGAATTATGTATCCTTAAAAATTATCCTTCAAGTATGAGAGAAAAATAAGGGCTTACTCAAATATTCAAACACGAAAGGAATTTCCCACAATATACCCCAACTTACAAGAAATACTGTGTGGAGTCTTAAAAGAAACGAGGAAACAAAGGATCAACCTGCCAATGCCCATGTTCAGTGGGGAAGTGATTACAGAAGCCAGACCCTCCATCTTCTACATTCCATAATGACCCTGGGTCCATACTCCCATAGGGTTAAAGAACAGGAAATCTTTCAAGGGAGGGGATGGAATACAGAGTTTTCATGGTGGGAACTGTGTGGATTTGTACCACTCTTATCCTATGGTTTTGTCAGTATTTCCTTTTTATGTATAATTTTTTTTAAAAAAATTATTCAACCAAGAATAATATATCCTACCAGACATTCATTCAGATTGAATGGAGTGATGAAGATATTCTCAGAAAAGTAACAGCTGAAAGAATCAATTACAACCAAAGTAGCTTAATAAGATACACACAAGAACTGTATAAGTCAATGACATTGAAATATATTAATCCTAATATTTCGCTAAACATCAATGGTGTAAACTCATTAACCAAAAGCTACTGAGTAGGAATTTGTACAAGGAAAAAAACCCAAATATATTCTGCCTACAGATGACTGACTCAATTGACCAAGAAGTACAAAAAAATTAAAAAATAACTCAACATAAAAGGATGGAATACTTGTATAAAATCCAATGGACCTCCAAACAAGAAAAGGAACTGCTACATTCATATCCAATATAGTTGACTTCAAAAATAATTAAAGCAAAAAATATTGAAATGAACACTACATAATATCAAGGGATTAATCAACCCAAGAGGGACTCACAATAATTAGCATTGATCTTCCAAATGAGGAGGAGACAATAAAATATGTTAAGCAGTTACTGATACATCTGAGAAAATACACTGATAGTAATACAATATTAGTGTGGCACTTTGACTTACTCAATAAGGCAGAGCAATGAGACAGAAAATCAATATGGAAACCAGAAAATTAAATGGAAAGATGCATAGACTAGGCCTACTAGACATCTTCAAAGCTCTTCATTTCAAGAAAACAGAGTATGTATTCCACTTGAAGCCACATGCAATAAATATGCTCTCAGACCATATTATAAGTTACAAAGACAGCATCAATATATTCAAGAGCATTAAAATCATTCTAAGTATCTCAGGCAACAATGCTGTTGAACTAGCATTCAGCAATGTATTAAAAAGTAAAGAGAATCACATTATTTGGAAACTCAACAGTACACTATTAAATAACTATTGAATGAAAGAGAAAATTAGTTTGGTCCTGGAAACCACTGAAAATGAAGAAACAAGTTATCAAAATATTTGAGATACAATTAATACAATACCTAGAGAAAAAATTCATAGCTATATGGTCAAGCATAATGAAGCAAGAAAAAAAAACTCAGATAGACAATCTGACAGCTTACCTGATGGATTTAGGAAATAGACAAACATAGGAGACCTAAAGCAGCAGAAGGAGCAAAACAACTAAAACCAAGTATAAAATAAACACTGGGAAAAAAAATAGATCAATGAAGTGAAGAGCTGATTTCTTGAAAGGGTGAGCAAAATTGATAAACCTCTTGACAGACTCACTAAAGAAAGGGAGAATGCCCAAGTAAATCATATTGTAAATGAACGGGATAAATGACCATTAACACCGTAGAAATTCAAAGCATCTTGTGAGGATTCTAGGAACAACTATATGCCACCAAATTAAACAATCTAGTTTCAACCTTTGTACAACTGACCAAATGGGACTATAAAATAGTAATAAACCAAATATAGTCAAAGAAGTTGAAGTAATAATAAAAAAATATCTGTAACAGCAAAGTCCATGTCCAGATAGTTTTACAAATGAATTACACAAAGACTTTAAAGAGGAGCTACTATCAATACTTCTCAGGTGTACAAAAGAATACTTCCTAACACTTAGTATGAAGCCAATGTCACCCTGAAACCAAAGGCAAAGACACAACAACAAAAGAGAACTACAGACTGGTGTCTATGATGAATATATATGTCTAGCTAACCAAATACAGAAATACATCAAGAAGATTGTCAGTGGTGAACAAGTAGGATTTATCCAGGTGTTTCAAGACTGGTTCAATATATGTCAAAGAAAACATATGGTGCAATTTATCACCAAAAGGAAAACCAAAAACTCAAAAGGATTAGTTACATAATCCTTTCATAATCAAAATTCTAAAAAGAATGGAGATAGTTTGGAAATTCTTGAAACTAATGGAGTCTCTATATAACATATCTACAGAAAACATAATTAATCGAGAGAAATGGAAATTTATCTTTCATCCACCCCATTTCATGGAGGTCTCTCTTTTTTATTGATTTAATGATTATCAACAAGATTGTCAGAAAAGAGGGGTACAATCCCACCACCAGAATTCCACATACCATCCAGTCCATTGGGAGCTTTCCCTGTTGTTTATCCTTCTAAGAATACGGACCCAGGATAATGATAGGGTGCAGAAAGTGGAAAGTCTGGCTTCTGTAATAGTTTCTCTGCTGGACATGAAGATTGGCAGGTCAATCCATATTCTCAGTCTGTTTCTATGATTCCCTAGTGAGGCAGGGCTCTGGAGAGGTGGAGTTCCAGGACACATTGGTGAGGTAGTCTGTCCAGGGAAGTTAGGTTGACATCTGCAACTTGGTGGCTGAAAAGTGTTAAAATATAAAGGAGAACAAATTGTTTAATAATTATCAATATAAAAATAAGAATAGAGCAGATGAGATTTGGGGTCTCCATTCTGGAAAAAGCTAAGATGTCTATTTTAGATATATTCCAAGGAATCCATGACTTGACTGGTTTTTGCCTGATTCTGACAGCTAACATGCAGGTGGACCCAAGGTATTATCTGGAGAGATGGTGTCATAGTTGGAAAAGGGACTATAAAGCTGGATCAGGATGGAGAGTAGCTCTCAAATATGGGGAAAAAGTATATAAATTATCTTAATTGTAGACCCCATAGATTTTATCAGGGCCCCATATTCAGCAGAGGAACCTGTGTAACATCTGCATCCCTATTGGTCTGAGCTCACATTCTGTAGTCATAGCTAGCAACAATCTAGACAGGTCATTTCAGTACCCCTCTTCCTTGAGTGGCAGCGGATGTTGACTTAACCTCCCTTCAGAGATTGGGGCAGGCCCTACCATTATTGTTTCACATTGAGGGCAAGGTCCTGTAGAGACCCAAAAGAGGATACAAGATGATGTTCCTGATGGAAATGACTAGCAATGGTGTAGAGAAGGATATGTTAGAGGTCTAGGCAAATTATGTCTATGTGGCAATCCCATGATTCCCTGAATATGGGCCTGGATGAAGGGGTGGCCTGGTAGCAAATAAAGAGTTATTAAAATATGCAGATCTATTGTTCTTATCCAGCTTTTGTTGTCCATAGTTTGTCTGACAAGGTTAGCTGTAGAGTGATTGAAGGAAGTGAAATAAGAAGTAGGTGAGGAACATACCTAGATCTATGTAGAAACTATTTGATTTAGTATTTTATGGTGTCTTTTTTTAGATCTTTCTACTAGCTTGTGACACTTACTGAGTAACTGCAAACCACTGTTCACTTTTACTTTTTTTGTAAACACTTTATGATTTTTAAAATATTTATTTATTTATTCCCTTTTGTTACTCTTGTTTTTTATTGTAGTTACTATTGTTATTGATGTCATTATTGGATAGACAGAGAGAAATGGAGAGGAGGGGAAGACAGAGAGGGGGAGAGAAAGATAGACACGAGAAAAGCCTGCTTCACTGCTTGTGAAGTGACTCCACTGCAGGTGGGGAGCCGGGGGCTCGAACTGGGATCCTTATGCCTGTCCTTGCACTTTGCACCATGTGCGCTTAACCCGCTATGTTACAGCCCAACTCCCACACTTTTACTTTATGGTATATATTTCCCCCTAACTTATGGATACATGTGCACATAAGCTTTATCTCATAGGTCCTGGTCAATATCTAGATGTTGTGGCTTTGTGAGGAAATGCACTGGTCACTATCAGACTACACCATTACCTGGGGCCCTGGTCAGGGAATCTTGGGACTCTGACATAGACATGATGGGCCTAGACCTCTAACAGATCCCTCTCTCCACTGTCACTAGTCATCTCAATCAGGAACTATGGCAAGAACTTCCAATACTATGTTGAAGAGTAAGGGTGATAATGGACATCCCTGTCTAGTCCCTGATCTGAGGGGGAATGCTTTTAGCTTCTGTCCATTGAATATGATGTTGGCTGAAACTTTGCTGTATATGGACTCCAATACCTTGAGGAATTTTCCATCTATTTCCTTTTTTTGTAGTGTTTTGAGCATGAAATGGTGCTGGAGATGTCAAAGACTTTCTCTGCATCTGTTGAGATAATCATGTGGGTTTTGGTTGTACAGTTATTGATATGATAAATGACATTAATTAACTTACATATATTGAACCAGGCTTGCATTCTTGGGATAAATCCCACTTGGTCAAGATGAACTATGTTTTTAATATACTGCTGTATCCGGTTGGCTAGGATCTTGTTCAATATTTTGGCATCTATGTTCATCAGAGATTTTGTTCTGTAGTTTACCTTTTTTGTTATGTCCCCATCTGCTTTTGGTATCAGGGTGATGTTGGCTTAATGGAAAGTGGAAGAGAGTGTTCCTGTTTCTTTGATCTTTTTGGAAAGCTTTAAAATTATAGGTGTTAACTGTTTCCAAACTTTTTGAAGAATTCATTTTTTATATAAATAATTTTTATTCATAAAAAGGAAACACTGACAAAAACCATAGGATAAGAGGGATACAACTCCACACCGTTCCCATTACCAGAACTACATAGGCCATACCCTCCTCTGTTAGCTGTCCTATTCTTTATCACTCTGGAAGCATGGAACAAAGGACATTACAGGGTTCAGAAGGTGGAAAGTCTGGCTTCTGTAATTGCTTCCCCGCTGAACATGGGCATTGGCAGGTCGATCCATACTCCCAGCCTGTCTCTCTTGTTCCTTGGTGGGGCGGGGCTATAGGGAAGCAAAGCTCCAGGACACATGAGTGGGGTCCTCTGCCAAGGGAAGTCTGTTTGGCATTATGTTAGCATATAGACATCTAGAACCTGGTGGCTGAAAGAAGAGTTAACATATGACTCCAGGAGTTGGGCAGTAGCGTGCAGTGGACTAAGCACACATGGCGCAAAGTGCAAGGACCAGCATAAGGGTCCCGGTTCGAGTCCCTGGCTACATTCCAAAGTGCCCTTGATTATATTAGTGTTTTGTTTTTTTTGAGCCTGACATCTGATATGCAGATGGAACAAAGTTATTGTCTGGGAAGATGATGTCATGGCTGGATAGAAGACCAGAAAGATGGATCAGGGAAGAGAGTAGCACCCAAAGAAGGGAAAGGTTTATAAATGTTGTTGACTGTAAGCCCCATTTATTTGATCTGATCTGGGGCCCATATTCAGCTTATGAGCCTATGTGACCTCTGCATCCCTGTAGATCTGAGCTCATCATATTCTGTGATCATGAGTAGGAATGTTCCAAGCAGCCTCAATTTCAGAATCCATCTTCCTCAGGTGGATCATAAAGTATGTTGTCCAGCCTCCCTTCTGAGGATGGAACATTCTCTACCGTTGTTGATGCATGTTGAGGGAAAGACCGTATGGGGTTCCACAGAGGGATCTATTGGGTTGTTCCTGATAGAGATGACCAGTAACAATGGAGAAAGGGGTTTATTTGAGGTCTAGACCCACCTTGTCTGTTTGGGAATGTCAGAACTCTGACTAAGGCTCCAGCTGATGGGGTGGCCTGATAGTGACTAAAGAGTTATCTTTAAAGTATGCCAGACTCTTGCCCTTTTTTGTTGTTTTCGAGAGGTTAGGTTGTTTTTGCCGGGCTGGCTTCACGGGCGGGTAACAGATGACCAGGGACTCATGGTTGAGCTGTAGGCAGTATCTCTTTATTCATGCAGGACGCAGCACAATCTAAGACGAGCTCAGCTAAACTCAAGTTAAGTTAAAACTCACAATGCTGTCTTTATATATACTTGCGAAGTAGGGTGGAAACAGGATGTGACATAGAGAGGGTGGAGAGAAAAGTGACTGGTAAAAATCAGAGTGTGACAAGGAGGGGGCAGATTAGGCGAGAATCCTATCACTGAACCACAAATGCCCTGGAGGGAGGGTGGAATTTGTTAACAGTGGTTATGTAAATAGAATGAAGTGGTTATGTAAATAGAATAGTGTTAAGCAGGGGGGATTTAAACCAAATGAAACAGAAGGGGTCTCATGCATACCATCAATTCCCCCTTTCTTTGTAACTAATGGCCATTGTGGAGTGAACAGAAACCTATATTGTACAGGCATTTTCAAAAGAACTGGCATAAGACATGGAAAACAAAATAGGCGAACAGCAATAACCAGTGTGATGCCAAGGGGAACATTTCTTGCCTCAAAGGGCAAGGCCTAGCAGGCGAAAGGGCATTTCTTGCCTCTGGGAACGCTTCATGCCTCTGGGGGCATCTCTTGCCTCAAAGGGTGTTTCCTGCCTCTGTGGGCATCTCTTGCCTCTTGGGGCGCTTCATGCCTCTGTGGGCATAACCTAATAAGGAGGGGGAGTTTTCTGACTCTGGGGCAGAGCCTGCAGGCGAGGGGACATGGTCTATAAAGTCTCAATGCAATTGGCTGAAGTTAGTCTTTGAGAAACACAGCAGCTTGTACCAGTAAGTCCGATGGAGGTGTCAGTCCAAAGTAGCTGACCACAGAAGAAAATGCCAGAGGATGAAACGCTGCACGTCTGTCTTGATGGGGAATGTCGGCCACCAGAATTCTGCTTTTCTGTAGAGAGTGAGCTTTCGAGTCTGTGAATCTGTTTCTTCAGGTTGTGCCAGGTCACATCATTGGCTTCCGGGGGCGATGTCAGAGAACAGGGGTCCAAATGGATTTCCGGGAATTCCATTTGAGTAGATGCTTTTTCATGTGAAGACTTAACAGCTGAAATTCACTTACTTGTTGAACAAAACTTGTAGCAGATTAGAAGTTTACTATAATTGATAATTCCATTATAATTGGAAGTCCTTTCTAGTATGATTTTAAGGTTGTTTAAACAGTTTAAACTCAATAAAATGTGGAAAGGTAAACAGAAGAACCACGGTTAAAAGCCTCAGGCATGAGAATAATTAACATAATCATTGCACTATCTGCCCCACCCATAACTCATACCGTTTTCAGGATTAAACGTTTCAGATTCATGTCAAGACATAAAAGAGAAATCAAAGGAGGGAAAAAACAATTTTTTGGATTGTTTCTGGATGTCTCTAGAAAGCATGGCTGCGTCCAGCATTTTTTTAAGTCAATGTCAGACAAAAATTCAGTCATTCAAATCATTCTCTTATGAAACGCAATTTGAACCACATTATCAAGATCTTACCATGTAGGATTAAGAATCCCCGGAGGGCGTCCTAGTCCAAAAAGGTCTTCAAAATTCCATTTAGGGTGCTTCTGACTGTTCCTGCTGGATTGCTTCAGGCACCCATTTTTAAAAGTGTCTTCCCATCAAAGAAAGAATCCAGTCAGGAGAGTAGAACTAACCACGTGTCTCCATACTTGGGAACTGCCAGGGTACTGGAGAATGCTCTTCAAATTAGAGTAGTCCTTCTCCATGGGGAACATTCGAGAAGATGTTGCAGCGGTCTGGTGTCGGGCCGCACCGCGGAGAAGAGAGCGGACGTCCAGAGCAAAGGGGTACACAAATCTTTATTATAGGAAGGGGGGGAGGTTTGGCTCAGACCACGTGGAGCCAGCCAGCAATGGCTGACCACGGGGGGAGAGCAGAGAGCGAGACCTCAGAGAGGGAGAGCCGAGAGCCCAGAGAGAGAGAGGGGAGGGGTGAGGGGGCTTTTTATTGGGCGACAACCAGGGGTGACGTGTAGGGCCAGGATTGGTTGAAGGGGGCACTCTAGGATTTAGCGGGGCATAGAAAACCCTGGGGGTGGAGACTGCATCAGAATAACTCCTCTGCAACATCTCCTCCTATCCCTTTATATCTAAATGGACACAGTAAAGGAAAATGGAATGGAGCAGGCTTAAATGTTTTAGAGGAATGCCATGCTCAGGTGGGAAGATGTAGGACTTTCTGTGGAGGAGGGAAGGCTTAAATGGCTGCCAACCTTGTGAGATTTATGCGTCCTCCTGTGCTCAACCCCTCTTTAGAGAGAGAGACTTACCTGGAGAGACTCATCTCATAGGTTTAAGCGCAGCCTGCTCAACCATCTCTTCACAATATCTCTACATCTTTTCTATCTTTCTATCTAGTAATTGCATAAGATGTACAAAGTCTATAAAAGGCTATCATGGGGCAGAAACCTTTTGGGCATAAGCCTAAATGACATAACAAAATAGGAAGGGACAAGTAGGGGAGAAGTAAAAGCCAGTGTGGTGTGAAGGGAAGGATTGGTGTGTAAAGGAACATTCCCTGCTTGGGTGGGGAAAGGGGCAAGGGTACATAATGAGGGGGAGGCGGGAGGCATGACCCACCAAACAGAGGGGCTATTTGGCATTGTATAGTCCTCAAGGCAACAGTCTGTAAAGTCTATGAATTACTCAGGATCAGTCTATGAAAAACCAGCAGCGTGAAGGGAAATAAGCTGCTTCAAAATTGTGTAAAATGTATATATGGTATGTCAGAAAGTCCGATACAAGTCTCAGTCCGAAGTAGATGGCTAGTGGAGGAATTGGCAGGGGATGCAACGCTGCATGAGGGAGGTCAGCCGCTGGAATGTTGCTCTTTTGTAGATAGCTAGCTGGAATTGCCAACACATAACAAGCAGGACAGAAGCAGGAACGGTAACCAGGCATGAAGAAAGTTCTGTCCTTGGAGTTTGTGTATCAGGTTCTTCAGATTGCGTTGAGTAACATCTAGGGTTTCGGGGGGTGTGCCACGGTAGTCGTGCCATCTAGTGAGTGACGTCAGGGTGTGCAGGGGTTCAGATGGTTTTTCCGGGATTCCTGTGAAAGAAACACAAACAATCTGCTTCTCGTGGTTAATTTGAACTTGTAACAAGTTATAGGTTTGTTATAGTTGATACCTCGATGATTATAATTGGTTTAGAATCTCTTTATGATTTTATTTAAAGGTCATCTAATGTGACCTCCTGTAGCAGTCTCTACCACAGGATCTTGAGACCAATTTTAGCTAAAATATGTATTTTAAACAGACTCAAATTGCTTAGAGAGTTAACGCATATTCGTGACAATGATTTTAACGTTTACAGTGCCAGATTGATGCCAGATCTGTTGTGGATTAATTTCCACAAGATAGTTTACAGGGCACCTTTGGGGGCTCTTCAAAGGTGTCCTGTATATAAAATTTATATAGTTTAGTTTTGCGAATGAATAGTCACGTTGAACATTTAGACTTTTACCTAAATAGTAAGTTACCTTAACAAATTAATTTTTACCTTGTCTGGTAAAAGTGTAGCTGTAGGGTTACACTTTTGACCGTTAAGTTAGTGTTACCAAACTTGAGACATACCCATAAACATTTAGTTATAACAAACTGGAGGAAAAAGAACTTTTGTTATAAAAACACATTATTTAAAAACAAATTTAAATCTGTCATTAGTCACACAGTTTAAGACTAAACACTTACATATATACCAAAGCTATATATAAAAATTCAAAAGAGGGAGAAAGAAAAAAATTTTTGGAATGTTTCTGGACGTCTCCAGAAACTTTGGCTGCGTCCAGCATTTTTATATAAGGCCAATTACCTTTTAGAATACTCCAAGCAGATGGGTCATGCAAAAAAAAGAAAAAAAGTTATTGTCATTTAACACACTCACTCACAAAAACAACTGGCCAGTTATAACATAAGACATACAGGGAAAGGGTAGGAGAGAGGTCTCTGTGAGCCAGATTTTGCAGGTTCTGCCATGTTGTATTACGGGTCCTGGGATGTATCCTGCATCTGGTCCTCTTGTAGTATTTCTTGTTCTTCAGGAATAACAGCACCATCCTGCGGGTATTGTCGGACATGGCGGGCAGGAACCCAGACAGGTTTAGAGAAATTTTGAGGGAAAATGCATGCGAAACCCCTTCCCATGGTCAATAATGGGTCAGGCCCTTTCCAAACTTTATCGAGTGGGTCTCTCCATTTGACCTTAATAAATGGGAGGGTAGATGGTGTTTGCCAGTGCAGAATAATAGGGGGTAAGGCTGAGTTATTGTAAATATTAAAGAGATTTAACGTAGTTAAGGCTTTTGCTAGCTGGATATTGGGGGGATATGTTCCTCCTTTATCTTTATTTAGTTGAGCCTTCAGTGTTTGATGGGCCCTCTTGACAATCCCTTGTCCCTGTGGATTGTAGGGAATGCCCATGGTATGCGTAATATTCCAGAGGGAACAAAAATTTTTAAATTGTTTGCTTGTAAACATAGGGGCATTGTCTGTTTTCAAAAATAATGGGACCCCCATAACGGCAAAACAAGAGAGCATATGGCTTACAAGTTTTTTAGCACTTTCTCCTGTCTGAGCTGTAGCCCACATAAATTTAGAAAAGGTATCAATTGAGACAAACACATATTTTTGTTTGCCAAAGTTTGGTATGTGGGTGACATCAATTTGCCAAATAGCATTAGCTTTTAAACCTCGGGGGTTAACCCCAAGGGTCTGGATAGCAGGTGTCTTTATGAGACTTGCACAAGAAGAGCATGTAGCAAGGATATGTTTTAACTGTGGTACAGGAACATCAGGGAATCGAGCTTGAAGGCCTTTAAGATTAACATGGGTTAGAGAGTGAAAATTAGCAGGATCAGAGACAGAGACTGGGAAAGTTCCTGTGGAGGCAAGGCGGTCAACTGCGGCATTCCCTTCGGACAGGGAACCAGGAAGAGGGCTGTGGGAACGAAGGTGTTGAATATACAGTGGTTGGGTTCAAGAACAGAGCATAGAGGCGATTTGAATCAAGAGAGCGGAAAGTGGGTTGTCATCAATTTTCACATACGAAAGAGCAAGCCATGGAAGTAAGTTAACAGTATACACACTGTCAGAAAAAAGGTTGAAGGATTCTGGTACAGCTTTTAGTGCAAGAAAAACAGCATAAAGTTCTTTGTACTGAGGGGAATTATCAGGAAGCTCAGTAAAGAGAGGTTTAGGAGATTGTTTGTCTGGGTAATATATAAGGGCAGCAGCTCCCCTTTTTCCGCCATCAGTAAAGATTGTAGGAACAGAGGGAATGGGATCCCGAGAGAAAAGTTTAGGTTCTAGTAGAGGCAGAAGAGGTAAAGAAGCTATCAATTTATTAGAAGGAAAATGGTTATCTATTTGTCCTGGAAACCCCACGAAGCTTATGGCAAAGCGGGAATGATGGCGTATAAGCCACTCTGTATCTGTGAGAGAAAAGGGCAGAATGAATAAATCCGGTTCTTTCCCTAAGACCTGCACAGACCTATTTCTCCCTTGGCAAACCATGAATGCTAACGCATCTATCTCAGTGAGGAGTCTTGGAGCTCCTCCTACTGGCGTGTGAAGCCATTCGAGAACCCCATGGTCTTGCCACAGTGCCCCTACTACTGTGGGGGTGGAGTTGAAGATTAGAAGGTTTACCGGAGAGGAGGGGGAGAATCGAACAAGGTGCATGTCCTGGAGGGCCTGGTTAACCCTTTCCAGTGCCAAGGAGGCCTCAGAAGTTAACTTACGTTTTGAAGAGGGCTGTTTGTTTCCTTTCAACAGGTCAAACAGTGGTTGGAGGCAGCTTGTGGGCAGATAGAGATACTGCCTAAGCCAATTTAAATTTCCTAGAAAACTTTGTAAAGAAGCAAGAGTAAGGTTAGAAGGGAAGGTAACATTAGGTTTTAAGGGACGAATTTGCGTTAGAGAACTCTCTGAACCTAGGAAGGATATTGGAGGGATTAGCTATATCTTCTCAGGGGCTACATTAAGGCCACTTTTCTTTAATGCAGGAATGAGAAAATCACGTAAGGCATAGAGATCTGTATCTGATTTTCCCCATATTAAAATATCATCTGTATAATGAAAAATATTAAGGCCCTTATGAATATAGGGGACAAGGGCAGATTTAACAGCCTCCTGACAAATTGTAGGACTATTGGCCATACCCTGGGGCAGCACCACCCATTCAAATCTATCAGCAGGGCTGGCATTATTAATAGACGGAACAGAGAAGGCAAAACGTTTACAATCTCGCGGATGCAAGGGGATAGAGAAAAAACAATCTTGTATATCAATAGCTATGATTTGAATTCCCGTGGGAATTGCAGAAGCAAGAGGCAAACCCCTTTGGGGGGAGCCCCAGACCTGCATGGTTTTATTTACTGCACGGAGATCTTGAAGGAGGCACCATTTTCCTGAGCGCTTTTTAATCACAAAGACAGGAGTATTCCATGGGCTTCGAGAATGACGAATGTGTCCCAAGGACAACTGCTCTTGGACGAGCTCTTTTAAAATTTTTAGCTTATCCCTAGGTAAAGGCCTCTGTTCCACCCAGACAGGCTCATTAGAAAGCCAGCTTAAGCGGGGTGTTTGGCTACGAACAGTGGCATTTAGTATTGGGGGTGCTGAATAGACCTGGTATGGCGGGAATGAGTTTTACGCTCTGCAGAGGCGTCTGTGGATATCCTAACATTAAGACATTCCAGAAGATCCCTGCCCAGTAAGTTGGTGCTAATATTAGCTACCAAAGGGCGGAAGTGTCCGGTAGAACCTTCTGGGTCTTCCCACATAAGCGAGTCTCGTGTGCAAAATGCTCTTGTCATCCCTCCTATTCCATGTAAACTGGGTCCAGGGATGAGTTCCCAATCTTGGGGAACCTCTTCTTGCCTTAAAATCGTCTTTGCTGCCCCTGTGTCAATCAAAAATTTAAAAGGAATATTGCCAATCTTTACTGTCATAGAAGGGTGACCTTGTTCTAAAACAGGAGTGGTCCACAAAATCTCAGGCCCCGAATTTGTACTATTCAGGGGCGAACCATCTTTATGAAATTGGGACCAACAATCTCTCTTCCAATGAAACCCCTTACGACATTTTGGACAAACAGTACGTGGTCTCTGGCTCCCTGACTGAAAGCGGGGTTGCTCTGGCTGGAGGCATGGTTTCCCTGACTGGAGGCGTGGTCGCAACTTATCAGGACATTGGTTACGCCAATGTCCTTGGCGACCGCACTGAAAGCAGGCCCCGTTTTGCTTACGTGGGGCAACTGCATAGACCTGCGTCGTAGCGGGTGCCCCATAATTGCCTGATGTAAGTTCCTGTGTCGCTAGAATCCAATTATCTGGGTGTAGGTGTTTAAGATTAAGGCATACCTGACGGAATTGTGGTGTCATGCCTTCCCAGACAATAGAACGCAGGAGTAGTGTGCGGACGTCAGGATTATAAACCTTTCTCTCTAAGCTTCTCTTCACCCTTGAGATGAAGCTCACCAATGATTCATCAGAGCCTTGGTGAAAAGAGTTAATGGGAGCTGATGGATCTACATCAGGTGTGGTCACCCTTTCCCATGCTTGTGTTGCACAGATGCGTACCTGTTCAACATAACCGGTTGGAAACCTGGCTTCTGCCTGCTGAGCTCCAGATTCATAAGCTCCTGCTCCAAACAAAGCATCAGAATTCCATTCTACCTGTTTGTTACTATTTTCCTGCGATTGCCTAGAGCACTCATCGCGGAAACATGCCTGCCACTGAAGATAGAGTGGGTCTGGGAGTGCAGCATGAGCCAGTTCTTTCCAGTCTTGTGGTGTATTTAAATGCTGGTAAAAGCTTCTCAAGATGGACTTGGTCCATGGAGAGTGCATACCGTCCTCCCTGACTGCTTGTCTGAGCGTTCCATATTCTTTCAAGGAATATGGCTGCCACGGCTGAGGGTTTTGTTTAGAAGGGGTCAAGTTTACCGGGAATGTGTGAATTTGGTCCGGTGGCGTGGGAGAGGGAGCTACAGAAGTGGAAAGTTCAGTAGAAACTGCTGTAGTGGCTGCAGGGGAGACTAAACGCATATCTACGGGGACGGAGCTCCCGGGGTGGACTGCACATGGTTTAAAATCCTTAAATGCTGAAAAAATATCCTAGCTCTCGTATCTCAGCCACTAGGTCCCTTAATGGTGACGTATCAGCAGGGGGCGGGGTCAGGGACGAGGAAGCCTCAGGCGGAGCTGAAACCGCGGCAGCAGGGGCCGGGCGCGGGGTCAGGAAAACGGAAGCTGCAGGCGGAGCTGAAACCGGGACGGCAGGGGCCGGGGATGGAGCTGAAACCGGGATGGCAGGGGCTGGGGCGGGGTTCAGGAACGCAGATGCTGCAGGCGGAGCTGAAACTGCGGCGGCAGGGGCCGGGGGCGAAGCTGAAACCAGACGGCAGGGGCGGGGTTCAGGAACGCAGAAGCTGCAGGCGGAGCTGAAACCGTGGTGGCAGGGGCCGGGGGCGGAGCTGAAACTGGGACGGAAGGGGGTGGGGTCAGAGGAGGAGCGTCTGAACACGTGTGCGTGTATGTTGGAACGGAATTCTTGGGTTTAGCTGCTGATCGCTTAGGATGTCTAAGTCTTAAGCACATGTGATTTCACTCTCGTACCTCAGCCTCAAGGTCACTTATCCTTATGGCATACCACATTTTACATATCTTGAAAGTGGCGACCACAGTTAAAAAAATCCAAGGAGTAGCGAAAATTAAACCTTTTATGACAGCGGGAATCTGTCCCAGGTCAAGAGATAATGACTGGGACACCTCCTCATAAAACTAGAAATTTCCCATGGTGGAGGGAAACTCGGGGCCACAGAAGTGGGCGGATGCCACTTACCTGTGTCTGGGCGGTTTCAGAGACCTCAGGCTGGGCGTGGTGTGGGTACGGAACACGATGGGCACCAGATGTTGTTGCAGCAGTCTGGTGTCGGGCCGCACCGCGGAGAAGAGAGCGGACGTCCAGAGCAAAGGGGTACACAAATCTTTATTATAGGATGGGGGGGAGGTTTGGTTCAGACCACGTGGAGCCAGCCAGCAATGGCCGACCACGGGGGGAGAGCAGGGAGCGAGACCTCAGAGAGGGAGGGGAGGGGTGAGGGGGCTTTTTATTGGGCGACAACCAGGGGTGACGTGTAGGGCCAGGATTGGTTGAAAGGGGGCACTCTAGGATTTAGCGGGGCATAGAAAACCCTGGGGGCGGAGACTGCATCAGAATAACTCCTCTGCAACAAGAAGAAGTCCAGAAAGTCCCAGGGGAAATCCCCATGCATATCTCAAGTTCTATGATCACAGTCATAAAGAACCAAATTGTGGCCCGGAGCAAAATGTAGTCCTTTTCCTCAGGAAACATGGGAGAGGGAATCCAGAAAGTCCAAGGAGAAATCTCCGTGCATCTCCCAAGCTCTATGATCCCGGTCATAAGAAACCAAAGTTCCCGGTCAGGGAACCGAAGTGTGGCCCAGAGTAAAATGTTCCAGAGACAGAGAAACTGTCTCATAATGAAACAGTAGAGGCTTTGGCTAACCTCTTCATAAGTAGAAGAGAAGACCATAGTGCATAGGTAGGCAAAGTCTTCACTTATCTGGGAGTTGCGCAGGTCTGGTCCCACGTTGTTGCGCCATATGTTGTTTTCGATGGGTTATGTTGTTTTCGCCGCAGCGCAATCTAAGCCGAGCGGAGCTAAACTAAAGGTACAGTAAAACTCACAATGCTGTCTTTATATATACTTGCGAAGTAGGGTGGAAACAGGATGTGACATAGAGAGGGTGGAGAGAAAATTGACTGGTAAAAATCAGAGTGTGACAAGGAGGGGGCAGATTAGGCGAGAATCCTATCACTGAACCACAAATGCCCTGGAGGGAGGGTGGAACTTGTTAACAGTGGTTATGTAAATAGAATGGAGTGGTTATGTAAATAGAATAGTGTTAAGCAGGGGGGATTTAAACCAAATGAAACAGAAGGGGTCTCATGCATACCATCACTTTTTCAGCTTTTGCAGTCCTTACTTTGGTAAGGTTAGCTTTGGAGTGCATGAGGGAAGTATAATGGGAAGAAGGTGAGGGGTTTAGCTAAGTCTAAGTAGATACTATTTCATCAGGAACTTTATGGTTTCTTTTTAGGTCTTTCTACTTGATGGTGCACATATTGACTCACTGCAGAGTATTGTGCACTTTTGCTTTCAGGTATATATTTTGCCCTAATTTATGGATACATGTGCACATATACCCTATCATATAGGACCTGGTCTATATCTAGGTTTGGGGCCTTTGTTAGGAAGTGAACCACCTGAAATGGAATTAGAGAATCCTATGAAATTAAAGGTCTTACCAGATTAATGAGGCTGAAGGGCTGATATTCCACACCTGATGTCTCTGGACACAGTTGTATTTGAAGTTTGCTATGGTGGTCTCTGGGTTGAGGGTGAGGGTGGATATTTTGCTTGGGGGGAGGATATTTATTGGGGGGAGCGGGGAGGATTGGTTGGGACACAGACTTGTGGTGGTGGGAATGGTGTTTATGTACACTCCTATTAATTTGTAGTCATATAAATCACTATTTAACTACTATGAGAGGGGGAAATTGATTGAATATCTCCAACTGTTTAATGCAGATACCAAAGGCTGAGTCTTTGAAATGCTGACTATCTTAAAAGCTTAAGCCATGAAGAACAGATGCAACTGGTAGCATTACTCCATAAAACACAGCTATATACACATAATGTCAAAAGACATAAATTATGGTGATGTTGTGTATGATACAGCAAATCCCAACAATGGGATCTTCAAAGTTAACCCAATTGCCAAATAATTTGATTACAGCAATAACTATCTATTACCTTCTTAAATCCTAAGACATCATGAAATTCCAGCTCCCTCTATAGAGCCTATATTTCCCACGATCCTGGAACATCTAAGGTGGGGCTCACTTTCCTGCTTGCTTCTCTCAATTCATACCAAATGATATTGCATTTGCTGATTTCAACTTAGTCAATTCAATGAGTACCACCTCAGAATTAGCTTTTTTCTTTTTTTTTAAATATTTATTTATTTATTCCCCTTTTGTTGCCCTTGTGGTTTTCTTCATTGCTTGTCTTCATTGTTGGATAGGACAGAGAGAAATTGAGAGAGGAGGGGAAGACAGA
Organism: Erinaceus europaeus; assembly: GCF_950295315.1. Classification (NCBI taxonomy): domain Eukaryota; kingdom Metazoa; phylum Chordata; class Mammalia; order Eulipotyphla; family Erinaceidae; genus Erinaceus; species Erinaceus europaeus. The sequence continues at coordinate 80,798,689 of NC_080185.1, read as the reverse complement.
GAGGCGGAGAGAAAGACAGACACCTGCAGACCTGCTTCATTACTTGTGAAGCGACTCCCCTGCAGGTGGGGAACCAGGGGCTCGAACCGGGATCCTTACACAGGTTCTTGCACTTTGCACCATGTGTGCTAAATCCGATGTGCTACTGCCCAACTCCCAGAATTTGCTTTTATAGCCACCTGGTCCTGGGTTGATTCTGTTTGGAAATCTCTGGGCCTCTTGAATTTTTTTTATTTTTTATTTTTTTTTTATTTATAAAATGATAATATTAACAATTCTGTAGGATAATAGGGGTATATTTCCAGAAAATGTCCATCCTCAGACCTCCATATCCAATCCCCTCCCTTAATAGTTTCCCTATTCTTTATCCCTCTGGGAGTAAGGACCTAGGATCATTGCGGGGTACAGAAGGTTGAATGTCTGTCTTCTGTGATTGCTTCTCCACTGAATATGGGCAGTGGCAGGTATATCTGTACTCCCAGCCTCTTTCTCTTTTTCCCTATTGGGGCAGGGATCTGTGTAGGCAGGGGTCCAAAACACATGCTTGGGTTATTTGCCCAAAGAAGTTGGGTTGGCATCATGGTATAATCTGGAACCTGATGGCTGAAAAAGAGTTAAGATACAATGCCGAACAAATTGTTGACTCATCATGAACCTAAAGGCAAGAATATTCTAGAACATACCTAAAATACAGCTAGTAGCTTTTTTCAAAATGGTCCTCTTGAATATTTATGTCCTTTCTGTTGTTTAGGACTGAGTTTTCTTCTATTATTTACTCTAGGATGTTTACTTCCCCTTCCTCTCTTTTTTCCTCTGGTAGGTCAATTATCCAAATGTTATTTCATTTTTTTAATATTTATTTATTTTCCCTTTTGCTGCCCTTGTTGTTTTATATTGTTGTAGTTATTATTGTTTTATTGATATCATCATTGTTAGATAGGACAGAGAGAAATGGAGAGAAGAAGGGAAGACAGAGGGGGGAGAGAAAGATAGACACCTGCAGACATGCTTCACAGCCTGTGAAGCAATTCCCCTGCAGGTGGGGATCCGGGGCTCTAGCTGGGATCTTCACGCTGGTCCTTACTCTTTGCATCACGTGCACTTATCCCACTATGCTACCGCCATACTCCCAAAAATGTTATTTTTTTTAGATCACCCCATATGTTTCCGTTCCTGTTTTCAGTGTCTCTCAATCTCTTTTGGGGGTATTTTATTTCCTTCTTAGTTTTCTATAACTCATCTTCTGTCTGCCTAATTCTGTTTTCTGATTCTGTTAATCTGCTTTACCTTCTTTCAGGTTCCTTCTTCAGTTCAGCTATTTTTTTAAACCTTTCTCACAGTAATAGCTTCTTCTGCTAGCGGGCTTCTTAGCTCAGCTATTTCATCTTTCAGTTTTCTAATTACCTTGAGATAGCTACTATTTTCCTTGAGGATCTCATTTGTTGTTTCCCTAATTCTTATAGCTCTATCCTCCATAGTTGTCCTCATTTCAGAAACGGAGAGGGGAGGTGAGATAGAGAGAGAGAGAGAGACAGAGAAACAGCAGCAACCCTGCTTCACCACTCATGAAGCTTTCCCCCTGCTGGTAGGGACCAGAGGCTTGAACCTGGGTCCTTGTGCACTGTAACATGTTCTCTCAACCAGGAGTGTCACCACCCAGCCCCAAGAATGGGTTTTATTTATTTATTTATTTATTTAGTCTCCACTATGAATCCACTGCTTCTGGAGGCCATTTTTCCCATTTTTTAAAATTTATTTTGTATTTAAGAAAGGATAAATTAACAAAACCATAGGGCAGGAGGGGTACAACTCCACACAGTTCCCACCACCCAATCTCCATATCCCATCTCATCCCATCCCATCCCCAATAGCTTTCCCATTCTCTATCCCTCTGGGAGCATGGACCCAGGGTCTTTGTGGGTTGCAGAAGGTGGAAGGTCTGGCTTCTGTAATTGCTTCCCCGCTGAACATGGGCATTGACTGGTCAGGCCATACTCCCAGTCTGCCTCTCTCGTTCCCTAGTTGGGTGGGTCTCTGGGGAAGCTGAGCTCCAGGACACATTGGTGGGGTCTTCAGTCCAGGGAAGCCTGGCCGGCATCCTGATGGCATCTGGAACCTGGTGACTGAAAAGAGAGTTAACATACAAAGCCAAACAAATTGTTGAGCAATCATGGACCCAAAGCTTGGAATAGTGGAGAGGATGTGTTAGGGGGGTACTCACTGCAAACTCTAGTGTACTTCTGCTTTCAGGTATATATTTTGCACTAGTTTATGGATACGTGTGAAAATATGCTCTCTCTCACAGAACCTGGTCTATATCTAGGTTTTGGGACTTTGTTAGCAAGTGAACCACCTGGGATGGAATTAGAGTATACTATGAAAGGAAAGGTCTCACCCGAGTAATGAAGCTGAAGGGTTGTCATTCCACACGTGAAGTCTCTGGACACAGTCTGAAGTGAAGCATGTTGAGGTGGCAATCGTTGCATTGATTAGGTTGCGATCGGCAGATGCAATATTATTTGATATGGATTGGGAGAGGCATGCGGGAAAGTGAGCCCCACCCTGAGGTTCCAGGACTGGGGGAAGTAGAGGCTCTTTAGTGAAGATGTGAGGTTCCTGCTGTCTTAGGGTTCAAAAAGACAGCTAGTTAGTTATCATCACATTATTTGGTAATTGGGTTAACTTTGTTAAGTCCTTTTCTTAGGGTTTGCTGTATAGTACCCAGTATCTTGTATATAGCTGTGCCATTGGTTGCTTCTGATCTGCTTAGTCTAGGCTTTTGAGAGAGTCCGCATATCAAATACACAGCCTATATATTAAAAAGACTCAGTCTGTGTTTTAAAAACTTCGAGACATACAATTAATTTTCCCTCTCTCATATTAATTAACTAGTGATGTATATGACTACACTTTACTAAGAGTGTACATAAACACCATTCCCACCAGCAAAAGACTGTGTCCCATCACACCCACCCACCCCCACCCCCCACTGGCCCAGGAAGCTGCATGTGTACCCCTCACCTCAGGGTTTTTACTTTGGTGCCCTACTTTCAATTTAGTCAGATCCTGCTTTTAGTTTTCCTTTCAGATCTTCTTTCTCAACTTCTGTTGATGAGTGGGATCATCCCATACTAAGTCTTTCTGACTTAGCTCACTTAACATAATTCCCTCTAGCTCTGTCCAAGATGGGTCAGAGAAGGTGGGTTCGTTGTTCTTGATAGCTGTATATACTCCATTGTGCATATATACCACATCTTTCTCAGCCACTCAACTGTTGTTGGGCACCTGGATTGCTTCCAGGTTTTAGCTATTATGAATTGTGCTGCTATGAACATAGTAGTACACACACTATGAATCCACTGCTTCTGGAGGCCATTTTTCCCATTTTTGTTGCCTTTGTTGTTGTTATTGTTTTCATTGCTATTGCTGTTGCTGGATAGGACAGAGCAAAATTGAGAGGGGGGAAGAAAGACACCCATCGACCTGCTTCACCACTCATGAAACTACCCCTCTACAGGTGGGGAACCAGGGGCTGCCACCGGAATCCTTAAGCCTGTCATTGTAGGTCTTTGCTTCGCACCACATGTGCTTAACTTGCCAGCCCCCCAAGAGTGGCTATTTATTTTTATTTTTTATTACCTTTTGTTGTCCTTGTCATTTTTTATTGTTGTAGTTATTATTGTTGTTGTTGTCGTTGTTGGATAGGACAGAGAGAAATGGAGAGAGGAGGAGAAGACAGAGGAGGAGAGAAAGACAGACACCTGCAGACCTGCTTCACCGCCTGTGAAGTGACTCCCCTGCAGGTGGGGAGCTGGGGGCTTGAACCGGGATCTTTATGCCGGTCCTTATGCTTAGCGGCACCTGCGCTTAACCCGCTGCGCTATGGCCCGAATCCCAGAATGGTTATTTTAATACTATTTATTCTTCTGATTCATCATCAAGGGATAGCTTTCCATATCCTTGTGCAACTCTGTTTGCCCTATAGTTTTCATTGTAAAGCTGTTTCATACTCATTGCTATATTCAGTAAAACAGGTTCCATATTTTTTCAATTAAATTTTAAATAGGATTGCTTCATTCATTAAAATTATCCCTGATTCCTCACTTGTGTATAGAAATGTCTTAGATTTATTATTATTATTATTATGCCCTGCCATTCTGTTTACTTTTAGCAGTTTTGTGATGAAATCTTTACTGTTTTTATGTATATTATTATATCTGTAAATATCAATAACTCAACTTCTGTAATAATTGGACTCCTTTTATCTTTTTCCTGCCTGATTAAGTTACCAAGAACTTCCAGGACACAATTAAACTATTATAGTGCTGTGAGTCTACATCCATGTCTAATGACAGATTTTCGAGGGAAAACTTTCAGTTTATCCCACTGGGTATGATGCTAAACATGGGTTAGTTATGTATGACCCTTATTATGTTAGATAATTATCCTTCTATTCCCAATTTCTTAGAAGTTGGTAGGCACAATGGCTGTTGATTCTTGTCAAATGCATTTTCAGTAACTACTGATATCACCATATGATTTTTAACTTACTTTTTGTTGAGATTGTAGAGTACATTAATTACATTGTATATTTTGAACTATCCCTACTTACCTGAAATGAATTTCTGTTGGTACTAGTTGATTTTTTTCTTTATATGTTGTCTAACTTGATTTGTTGAGAACCTTTGCATCAGTGTTTGTTGTTTTTAACTTAAAAAGGGTTTAGGGGAGCACTGCAGAGCGTAAAAGGACGCACAGCGGGGAGCTGAAAACAAATTTAAACAACAGATTTTATTAGGGTGAAATAGGTAAAAGGCAAAATAAGCAGTTATCATCAGGGGTTAAGAGTACACGAGGTCCATAAAGTATGAGTATAATTATCAAAAGTTTAGTCCCATAAGATAAACAGTTATCATCTGAGGTAAAGTTAGCTCATGGCTGTTGAGGGGTCTTTTATTTTTATTTAAGAAAGGACAAATTAACAAAACCATAGGGTAGGAGGGGTACAACTCTACACAGTTCCCACCACTGAATCTCCATATTCCATCCCCTCCCCTGATAGCTCTCCCATTATCTATCCCTCTGGGATCATGGACCCAGGGTCTTTGTAGGTTGCAGAAGGTGGAAGGTCTGGCTTCTGTAATTGCTTCCCCGCTGAACATGGACGTTGACTGGGTGGTCCATCCTCCCAGTCTGCCTCTCTCTTTCCCTAGTAGGGTGTGGCTCTGGGGGAAGCGAGCTCCAGGACACATTGGTGGGGTCTTCAGTCCAGGGAAGCCTGGCCAGCATTTTGATGACATCTGGAACCTGGTGACTAAAAAGAGAGTTAACATACAAAGCCAAACAAATTGTAGAGCAATCATCGACCCAAAGGTTGGAATAGTGGAGAGGAAGTGTTGGGGGGTACTCACTGCAAACTTTAGTGTACTTCTGCTTTCAGGTATATGTTTTGCACTAGTTTATGGATATGTGTGAACATATGCTCTCTCTCACAGAACCTGGTCTATATCTAGGTTTTGGGACTTTGTTAGCAAGTGAACCACCTGGGATGGAATTAGAGTATACTATGAAAGGAAAGGTCTCACCCGAGTAATGAAGTTGAAGGGTTGTCATTCCACACGTGAAGTCTCTGGACACAGTCTGAAGTGAAGCATGTTGAGGTGGCAATCGTTGCATTGATTAGGTTGCGATTGGCAGATGCAATATTATTTGATATGGATTGGGAAAGGCATACAGGAAAGTGGTCCCTATGCAAAGGTTCCAGGACTGGGGGAAGTAGAGGCTCTATAGTGGAGATGTGAGGTTCCTGCTGTCTTAGGGTTCCAAAAGACAATTGATAATTAATGTTATTATCACATTATTTGGTAATTGGGTTAACATTGAAAAGTCCTTTTGTTAGGGTTTGCTGTACAGTATCCAATATCTTGTATATAGCTCTGCTATTGGTTGCTTCTGATCTACTTGGTCTAGGCTTTTGAGAGAGTCTGCATATCAAATACACAGCCTATATATTAAAAAGACTCAGTCTGTGTTTTAAAAACTTCGAGACATACAAATAAATTAAAAAATAACAGTGGAAGGGAGTATTCCTGTTTCTTCAATCTTATGGAAAAGCTTAAGAAGTATGGGTACTAACTGTTTCCTGAATGTTTTGTAGAATTCATTTGTGAAGCCGTCTGGTCCAGGACTTTTGTTGTTGTAGAGATTCTTAATAATGGTTTCAATTTCTTTGTCTGTGATTGGTGCATTTAGATTTTGTAGTTCTTCTTGGTTCAGTTTTGGAAGGGCATATGCTTCTAGGAATTGTTCCATTTCTTCCAGATTCTCTAGCTTGGTGGCGTATAGTTCTTTATAGTAGTTTCGCAGGATTCTCTGGATTTCTGTGGTGTCAGTTGTGATATCTCCTCCATTGTTTACAATTCTATTAATTTGAGTCTTCTCTCTTTTTTGTTTGGTGAGTCTGGCTACGGCTTTGTCAATTTTGTTAAATCTTTCAAAGTACCAACATTTGGCTTCATTGATCTTTTGTATGGTCTTTTATTTTCAATGTTGTTTATTTCTGCTCTAACTTTAGTGATTTCTGTCCTTCTGGTTGCTTTAGGGTTCCTTTGTTCCTTTTCCTCTAAGTCCTTGAGGTGTGCAGTAAGGTCATTCATTTGAGCTTCTTCTTGGTGTTTAATATGTGATTGTATGGCTATAAGTTTCCCTCTCAATACTGCTTTAGCTATGTCCCAAATATTTTGATAGGTTGTGTCTTCATTTTCATTTGTTTCCAGGAACATTTGAATTTCCTGATTGAGTAACTCTCTGACCCAGTGGTTCTTAAGGAGTATGTTGTTTAGTTTCCAAATTCTGTGACTTTTAATAATTTTCTGTTTGTTGTTAAATGTTAGTTTTACTCCACTGTGGTCTGAGAAGATACTTGGGATTATTTCAATGCTCTTGGATTTATTGATGCTGTCTTTGTGGCCTAACATGTGGTCTATCCTTGAGTATGTGTTATGTGAATTTGAAAAGAAGCTGTATTCCAGTTTTTTGGGGTGGAGGAGTCTGAAAATGTCCAAGAGGTCTAGTCTGTCAATCTCTTCATTCAGTTCTCTTGTATCTTTGTTGGTTCTCTGCTTTGTTGATGTGTCTAAGTGTGAGAGTGGGGTATTGACGTCTCCCACTATTATTGTATTACTATTGATGTATTTTTGAAATTCTTTCAGTAGGTGCTTAATGTATTTAGATGGTCCCTCATTGGGTGCATAGATGTTAATAATTAAGTCTTCTTGGCTGATTGATCCTCTAATCATTATGTTATGTCCTTGCCTATCTTTTATTACTTTATTTAATTTAAAATCCATTGTGTCTGAGATGAGAATGGCTGTTCTTGCCCTTTTTTGTGGTCCGTTAGCCTGTATGATAGTTTTCCATCCTTTCACTTTAAGTCTGTGTTTATCTTGTTGTGTCAGATGGGATTCTTGCAAGCAGCATATGGTTGGGATATGTTTTCTGATATATCCCCCCACCCTGTGCCTTTTGATGGGTGAGTTTAATCCATTGACATTTATTGATATTATGGATTTAATGTATTGTAGTGCCATTGTTCAAAGAAAAATTTTGTTTGCTCTGATATATTGCAAGTATTATAGTGATGTTCTTGTTTATAAGAGGTCTTTTAGAACCTCTTTCAGGGCCGGCTTCATGATGGTTGCCTCTTTTAACTTGTCTAAGAAGGTTTTGATCCCTCCATCTAGTTTGAATGAAAGTCTAGCAGGATATATTATCCTTGGTTGAAACCCTTTTTCATTCAGGGATCGATAGATGTCTTGCCATTCCCTTCTGGCTTTTATAGTTTGAGTGGAGAAGTCTGCAGATAATCTTATGGTTTTTCCCTTCTATGTGACTTGTTGTTTTTCTCTTGCAGCCTTTAGGGATTTTCTTTATCCTCATTTCTTCTCATTGTGACTATGATGTGTCTTGGTGTCTTGAGGTCTGGGTTGATTCTGTTTGCAACTCTCTGGGCCTCTTGAATCTTGATGTCCTTTCTGTTATTCAGATCTGGGAAGTTTTCTTCTATTATTTCCTCTAGAATGTTTGCTTCCCCTTCCTCTCTTTCTTCCTCTGGCAGGCCAATTATACGAATGTTACTTCTTTTGAGATCATCCCATATGTCTCTGTTGTTGTTTTCAGTGTCTCTCAATCTCTTTTTAAGCTCTTTCACCTCTTTCTTCTTTTTCTCTAACTCATCCTCTGTCTAACTAATTCTGTTTTCTGCTTCTGTTAGTCTGTTTTCCTTTGTCTCAGCTTCTTTCTTCATTACAGCTATTTCAGCTTTCAGTTCTCTAATTGCCTCATAATAATCAGTATTTTCCTTGGGGGTCTCAACTGTTCTTTCCCTAATACTGCCATTCCTTTCCTCCAATGTTGTTTTCATTTCTGTCATTAATAAATTTATTATTGCTTGCATACTTTTCTTATCTATGGTGACTTCTGGTTGATTTGTAGTTTCTTCTGGGCTCTTGTCTTCATTCATTGGAGTAGCAGTTTTATTTGTTTTTGATCTATCCATTTTTTTATGTGTTTCTTTTTATATATATATGCTCTGCTGTTCCTCAGTTGTTGTGTCTTGAGTACAAGCAACACTGTACTAAATACCTTTATGACAATTGCACTCACCAACCTCAGGAATTACAGTAGCAACTGAAGCAAGTATTGAAGCAGTTTAATCATTACCAGTTAGCCAAACAAGTTCTCCAGTCCATGAAAAAATAGTAACTAAATCCCAGTGAAGAAGAAAGAGAAAATAAAGAAGGGATAGCAAGAATAGACAGTTATGCAAATCTACTATCCAATATATATTCTATGGGTAACAATAGAGGAAAGGGAACTAGAGCAGAGATACACACATAGAGAGTCAACTCTGAGTCAGATTTCTTCCCCAAAATAATACACAAATTCAGAAAGGCAAAGAAGAAGGAAGGAAGAAGTGTATGACAAGATAAAAAAAAAGAAAAGAAAGAAATAAGGGACAAGAGAGAGAAAAGGGAAAACTAAGAAAAAGAGCTGTAAAAGGAAAGGTTTTTTATTACTTTATTTTTAATTTAATTTAATTTTTTGATTAGCTAGTAGAGGGAGGGATGTGAGAGTCTGTAGAGGAGGTAGGATTAAGGAGACAAGTTCCTCCCACAATAGATAAGGCGCCCACTACCTTAGCACTGAAATATATGCTAAGAGTTAATTCTGATTAACCTAAAGGGGGGAGATATATGCCTTTATATAATATTAATAATAAAATAGAGCAGGGTAAAAAAAATAAAATAAAATAAAAACCCTGTCCCAGATTACCTCAAACCTTGTGATCAGAGGCAGCTGATTGTTAAGAAAGAGAAAAAAAAAAACCTCAGGACTAGACAAGGATAGCTGAAATAGACAGTTATGCAAATCTTCTATCCACTGTATATTCTAGGGGTGGCTAAAGTAGGAAGGGAAATTGAGCAGAGACACTCACAGTGAGAGTCCACACTGAGTCAGAATTCTTCCCCAAAATAATTCCCAAATGTGTATCAGTGAATTCATAAAAGCACACTGTTTGTTGGTGTGGGGGCTGTGGGCTGTGGCTTTGGAAGCTGTAGGATTAAGGAAGAAAGGATGACAAGAATGAGAAAAAGAAAAAAAAAAGAAAGAGAGAGAGAGATAAAAGTAAAAGAACAGTCATAAAAGAGCAGTGAAAGGAAAGGTTTTTTTAAATTTATTTATTTTTAATTATTTAATTAGCTATGCGGGGTAAGGTGCGCGGGTTGGCTACTTAGAAAGAAAAAAGGCCAGAGGTTTCAGAAGGGTATAGACTTAGAATGAATGATACTCCCTGATGGGACAGGAATTTGGTAAAGAAAGAGGCTCCTAGCAGGGGAGCCTGCTAGGAGCTGGTCCCCAGGGATTGGTTGTGGGGGTGGAAGGGGGAGGCGGTATGCTTAAAAATTAAAAGGAAAAAAAAATTTTCCCCTTTTTTCCTACTCTAATTCTTAACCCAAATTAATTTATAGTCACCTCCTTGGTGTCACCGCTAGGACCCCTTATTGACTGGCCTACTAAAGGCAGAAAATCCTACCGTTTCCAGGAGATGTGGTCAGAGCTCAAGCCACTAGCAGCTTCTCAGTCCGCCATCTTCCGGGAACCTCTTTTCCTATCTTTTAAAATTTTGTTTTGTTTGTTTGTTTGTTGTTTTAATGAGAGATACGGAGGACACATATCAGAGCACTGCTCAGCTCTAGCTTATGGTGGTGCTGGGAATTCAGAGCCTTAGGTATTACAGTCATTTGCACAATCATTACTCTAACTCCCTAGCCCTGTTTTCACATCTACACATATTTATTTTTCTTGTTAAAGGGGAATTTATTTTTTTAATTTTTATTCATAAAAATGAAACACTGATCTCACTCTCAGGCAGAAGTTTTAAAACAAGATCAGAAAAGAAAACACAAGTAGAACCTGAAATGGATTTGGCATATTGCACCAAAGTAAAAGATTCTGGAGTGGGTGGGTGGGGAGAATACAGGTCCATGAAGGATGATAAATGACATAGTGGGGGTTGTATTGTTATATGGGAAACTGGGGAATGTTATGCATGTGCAAACTATTGTATTTACTGTTGAATGTAAAACATTAATTCTCCAATAAAGAAATAAAAATAAATGAAACACTGACAAAAAAACATGGGATAAGAGGGGTACAATTCCACATAATTCCCACCACCAGAACTCTGCACCCCCCTTTCCTCCCCTGATAGCTCTTCTATTCTTTATCCCCTGGGAGTATGGACCCAGGGTCATTATGGGGTGCAGAAGGTGGAATGTCTGGCTTCTGTAATTAATTCCCCTCTGAACATGGGAGTTGGCAGCTCAAGCCATACTCCCAGCCTGTCTCTCTCTTTCCTTAGTAGGGTTGGGCTCTAGGGAAGCAGGGCTCCAGGACACATTGGTGGGGTCATCTGCACAGGGAAGTCCAGTTGGCATCATGTTAGCATCTGGAACCTAGTGGCTGAAAAAAAGACAACCTATAGAGCAAAACAGGTTGTATACTGATCATGAACCTAAAGGCTGGAATAGTTCTTATGAAGAGATGGGGGTCTCCATTTTGTAAATAGCTAGTAGTCTTATTTTAGTTATATTCGAAAGAGCTCATGACTGTAATAGTTTTTTTTTTCTCTGAGCCTGAACTCTGATATGCAGGTGCATCCTATATTGTCTGAGGAGATAATGGCATGGATGGAAAAAGGACCACAAAGCTGGATCAGGGAAGAGAGTAGTTCCCAAATATGGGAAAGGTGTATAAATATTGTTGACTGTAAACCCCATCAATTTGATCTGATCTGCTCTGGGCCCCATATTCAGCTTAGGAGCCTACACGACCACTAAGTCTCTTTAGATCTGAGCTCACATTCTGTGGTCATGAGTAGGAACAGTCCAAGCTGCCCCAGTTTCAGAACACATCTTCCTCAGGTGGACGATAGAATATGTTGTCCAGCCTCCCTTCAGAGGATGGAACATTCTTTACTGTTGTTGGTCCACATTGAAGGCAAGGTCCTATGGGGGCCCACAAAGGGGTCTATTGTGTTGTTCCTGATAGAGCTGACCAGTAACAATAGGGATAGATTTTTAAAAATATTTATTTATTTATTTATTCCCTTTTGTTGCCCTAGTTGTTTTATTGCTGTTGTTATTGATATTGTTGTTGTTGGATAGGACAGAGAGAAGTGGAGCGAGGAGGGGAAGAAAGGGGGGGAGAGAAAGATAGACACCTGCAGACCTGTTTCATCGCCTGTGAAGCGACTCCCCTGCAGGTGGGGAGCCGGGGGCTTGAACCGGGGTCCTTATGCTGGTCCTTGCGCTTCGCACACAGTGGCGATAGATTTATTTAAGGTCTAGGCCTATCTTGTCTGTTTGGGAATCTCAGGACTCCCTGACTAGGGCCCCAGCTGATGGGGTGGCCTGATAGTGATGAAAGAGTCATCATTTAAGTATGCCAGTCTCTTGCCCTTATTCAGCTTTTGCAGTCCTTACTTTGATAAGGAGTGAGTGAGGGAAGTATACTAGGAAGTAAGTGAGGAGGGTATCTAAGTCTAAGTAGAAACTATTTCATTATGAACTTTACAGTGTTTTTTTAGGTCTTTCTACTTGCTTGCTGCATATATAGACTCATTTATATGCAGACTATTGTGCACTTTTATTTTCAGGTATATATTTTGCCCTAATTTATGGATACATGTGAATATATGCTCAATCGTTTGGGACCTGGTCTATATCTAGGTTTTGGTACTTTGTTAGGAAATGAACCAACTGAAATGGAATTAAGAGAATCCCATGAAAGAAAAGTCCTTCACAAACACACACATTCAAATGTTGAAACATAAATACCTGATATGTTGGTAATTGTAGGTGGCGGCCTTGGAGGGAACATAGGTAATGGAGGTAACACCTACACAAATCTGATAAGTGCCCTTTTTTTAAAGACTTGACCCTTTTAACTTGAATTATTTATTTAACTGATTGAACAGAGAGAAATTTAGAGGGAAGGGGAGGGAGAGAGGGAGAGAGATAGAAAGAAATCTGCAGCACTGCTTCACCACTCCTGAAACCTTCCCCTGAAGGTGGGGACAGGGGGCTTGATCCTGGGTCCCTAGTGCTTGGTAATATATATACTTAGCCAGGTATGCCATCACCGAACCCCTGATTAGTGCCTTTAGAGAAGAAATGCCACAGAGTTTGCTTCTCTTTGTACTATGTGAATTTACACTGAGAAGTTTGCAACTTATATGAGGGTCTTCAACTGGCCACACTGAAATCCTGATCTCAGACTTTCCATTTATATAATAAATAAATATAGTTTGTATTTTTTTCACTAGCATCCCAGTCTATGGTACATTCATGTGCCACTTAACATTTTGGGCAATAGTGGGCAGCCAACACAATGGTTGCCCCAAATTTCTGGTGTTAGTGATATCATAGCCTTTCTTTCTTTCTTTCTTTCTCTCTTTTTTTCTTTTTTTATCGAAAAAAGTAGAAAATCAGGGATCATTACTCTTTGATATCAGGCATGTCCAGTTACATTATAGCTGCTATCTTAAGGAAAATATGGTAATGTTAAAGGATATTCTTCACTGAAAGAGATCAGACTAACAAAACTACTAGAAAAGTCTATATAGCATACAAGAAAATTCTTATTTGTTTGTTTTATTTTTAAATTTTCATTTATAAAAAGGAAACACAGACAAAAACCATAGGATAAGAGGTGTGAAACACCACACAATTCTCACCACCAGAACTCCATATCCTATCACGTCCCGGCATCCAGGGTTATCACTGGGGCTCAGTGCTGGCACTATGAATTCACTGCTTTTGGCAGACACTTTTTCCATTTTATTGGATAAGACAGAGAGAAACTGAGAGGGGACAGTATATTAGAGAGAAAGACAGACACCAGCAGACCTGCATAGCCATTTGTGAAGTGTCCCCCTGCAGCTGGGGAACGAGGGGCTCGAACCCAGATCCTTGTGCAAACTTTTAAGCTTAGTACTATGTACACTTAATTGGGTGGACCACCATTTGGCCCCACTTCTTTTTTCATTGATTTGTCATTGGTTTAAAATACCTTAGAGTTTCAGTGGCTTAACTCCCCCCCCCACCGTATGTGCATAAGACTCATGGCATTCAACATCAAAGTTATATTTTTTCTCACTATCAAAATGACTATAAGTGAAATCAACTGGTAATTACTTTTTTGCTTATTTATTTACTTATTTGCCAGTACAGGTGTTATTTTTTCATTTTTTTAGATAGGACAGAGAGAAAATCAGAGAGAAGGGGGAGAGAAAGAGAGAGACTGATGCAGAGTGATTTCACTGCTCATGAAGCTTCCTCCCTATAGGTGGATAGCAGGGGCATGAACCCTAATCCTTGATTGTGGTGTGGTGTTATTTATGTGCTAAATTAGGTGCATCGCCAACTGTCCCCTTGATAGTTGTATTTCATTTCCTGGACTTACATAATTCTCTTACCATAATAACCTTAAGTTCCACCTATTTTGTTTTAAGCTTTTTAAAGGCTAATGTTAAGTTGTGTATGGAGTTCTTTATATATTTTGGATATAATACCCTTGTGACATATGCAGTGTTCGAATATCTTCTCTAAATTACAGAATGCCATTCTAGTTCACCCCTACATCTATTATTACTTTTAGGTATCTTTTTTCCCCTCTCTCTCTCTTTATAAAATGGCAACACTGACACTACCATTGGATAAGAGGAGTACAATTTTCACCACCAAAACTCCATATCCCATCCCATCCCCTGATAGCTTTCCTATTCTTAACCCTCTGGGAGTATTGAGCCAGGGGCATTATGGGGTGCAGAAGGTGGAAGGTTTGGCTTTTGTAATTGCTTCCTGTTGAATGTGGGCACTGACAAGTTGATCCATACTCCCAGTCTGTCTCTCTCTTTCCCTAGTGGGGACAGTCACTGGGGAAGTAGAGCTCCAGGACACATGGTGGAGTTGTCTTCCCAGGGGGCTCAGGTTGGCATGATGGTGGCATCTGGAACCTGGTGGTTGAAAAAAGAGTTAACATGAAGGGGCAGAGCCAAGATGGCAACTTGGATACAGCAGCTGCTGTGACCTCCAAACAGAAGCAGCTTACAACCTGGGATTCTCTGGATAGGGTAGGATATTGGGATGTCTGGAGGAGGTTGAACCTGGACTGGTCAGGGTGACACCAAAATAGAGTCCCATAACTAACTCTTGGGCTGACAAACAGAGGCCTAAAGGACAAGGGGAAATCTTTCTGGCTTGATTATTTCTAAACTCACTCCCCCGCCCACCAGAAATAGCCCCCAGGGGCTGGGCAGCTGCTAGTAGCAGGCTTCCTGCTGAGCTATTTTCTTTATCAAGATTCCTGGCTCACCAGGGGTGTCATTCCCAGCCTTTTTCTCTTTGTTTTCTTCCTTTTTGTTGTTTGTTTTTATTTTGTTTTAATTTTTTATTTATAAAAAGGAAACATTGACTAAACCGTAGGATAAGAGGGATACAACTTCGCACAATTGCCACCACCAGAACTCCATATCCTATCCCCTCCCCTGATAGCTTTTCTATTGTTTAACGCCCTGGGAATATGGACCCAAGGTCATTGTGGGATGCAAAAGGTTGAAGGTTTGGCTTCTGTAATTGCTTCCCAGCTGAACATGGACATTGACAGGTCGATCCATACTTCCCACCTGTCTCTCTTTTTCCCTAGTGGGGAAGGGGTCTGGGGAAGCAAAGGTCCAGGACACATTGGTGGGTTTGTTTGCCCGGGGAAGTCTGGTCTGCATCATGCTAGCATCTGGAACCTGGTGTTTGACAAGAGAGTTAACATACAAAGCCAAACAAATTGTTGACCAATCATGAACCTAAGGGCTGGAATAGTGTAGATGAAGAGTTGGGGGGCCCTGCATTTTGTAGATAGCTAGTAGGCATATTTTAGTTAAATTCCGAAGGGTCTATGGCTATACTAGTTTTTTATTATTATTCCTTTTTCTTTTTGCCCCTGAGCCTGAAATCTGATATGACAATGGATCCAAGTTATTGTCTGGGGAGGTGATGTCATGGCTGGCAAAAGGACCAGAAAGCTGGATCAGGGAAGAGAGTAGTTCCCTAATATGAGAAAGGGGTATAAATATTGTTGGCTGTAAACCCCATCAATTTGATGTGATCTGGGGCCCATAATTAGCTTAGGAGCCTATGTGACCTCTACATCCCTCTAGATCTGAGCTCACATTCTTAGGTCATGAGTAGGAACATTCCATGCTAACCCAGTATCAACCTATCTTCCTCAGGTGTAGCATAGAGTATGTTGTCCATCCTCCCTTCAGAGGATAGGACGACATTCTCTACCACTGTTGATCCAGGTTGAGGACAAGATCCTATGGGAGCCCACAAAGCATTCTATTTTGTTGTTCCTCATAGAAATGACTGGAAACAATGGAGAGAGGGATTTATTCGAGGTCTAGGCCCATAAAGTCTGTTTGAGAATCTTTGGACTCCTCAATTAGGGCTCCAGATGATGGAATGCCATGATAGTGACTAAAGATTAATCATTAAAGTATTCCAGTCTCTTGCCTTTATTCAGCTTTTGCAGTCCTTGCTTTGCTAAGGTTAGCTTTGGAATGAGTGAGAGAACTGTCACAGAAAGTAGATGAGGAGAGTTTCTGAGTCTAAGTAGACACTATTTCATTAGGAACTTGATACGGACTCACTAAAGACTATTGTGTATTTTTTTATTATTATTTAGGTAGCTGGAGCTCTACTTGAGTGACAACATACATGACCAATCATAGCCTCAGCCCTTTCTGGGAAAAACTACCTGGAGGTTCTTTTGTTTGAGTTTTCATAATTGACTGTCTTTCTTCAGGATACCTGCAGCCAATCTGGAGCAGTCCAAGCAGCAGACTGACTGTTAGAGATTTTTACTCTATTTTATAATTATTGTTATTACTATTATATAAACGTGTGCCTTTCCCTTCTCCTTCCTCATGTTAAAGAAAGTTAATTGTTGTTGTTGTTTTTAAATTGATAGGTGACTTGGTGTCCTATCCACTGAGAGGAACTTATTTTTCACCCTCTTCCCTTTACTTTCCTTTTGCTGTCCTCCTAGCTAATTAAAAATAAACAAACAAACAAATAAATAACTCTTTCCTTTCACTGATCCTTTTTTTTTCTTCTTTTTCTTTTCTTTCTTTTTTGCTTTCTGAATTCACTGATACTCCTTTGGGAATTACATTGTAGAAGAAATATGACTCAGAGTGGAATCTCTCTGTGTGTGTCTGTGTCACTTTTCTACTTCCCTTTCTCCTCTTGCTATCCCTAGAATTTACAGTGGAGAGTAGATTTGCATAATTGTTTCTTCTTGCTCTCCCTTTTTTCCTTTATCTTTCTTTTTTTCTTTTGGTTTTGGTTGCAATTTTTTCTGAATTGATGGTGCTGTTTTGAGACTGTTGTAATTTCTGAAGTTGGTGACTGGATTTGTGAAAGGGCCTCAGTATAGCATGGCTTATACTCAAAACACAACAACTGAAGAATGACAGAACAAAAAAAGGCAAGCCACATCAATAATAAAAAAAAAAGGTTAAATCAAGAGCAAGTAAAACTGCTACCACAATGAATCAGGACAGGAACCAAGAAGAAACTACAAATCAGTCAGAAATAATTATAGATACGAAAAGTACGCAAGCAATAATAAACCTAATAATCACAGAAATGAAGAAAACTATGGAGGAAAGGACTATCAGAAATAGGGAATCAACAAATGAGACCCTCAAGGAAAATACTAGCTATCTCGATGTAATTAGAGAACTGAAAAATAAAATAGTTGAGCTAAAAGGCCAATTAGCAGAACAAGCTAATACTATAACTGAACTGAAGATGGAGGCTGAGGAAAAGGAAAAAGATCAATAGAAGCAGAAAACAGAATTATCCAGACAGATGATGAGCTAGAGGAAACAAAGAAAGAGGTAAAAGAGCTAAAAAAGAGTTTGAGAGACACTGCAAACAATAACAGAGACATATGGGATGATCTCAAAAGAAGTAACATTCACATAATTGGCCTACCAGAGGAAGAAAGAGAGGAAGGGGAAGTAAACATCCTAGAAGAAACAATAGATCAAAACTTTCCAGACCTAAACAACAGAAAGGACATTAAGATCCAAGAGGCCCAGAGTGTCCCAAAGAGAATCAACTCAGACTGGAAGACACCAAGACAAATCATAGATACACTGAAAAGAAGCAAGGATAAAGAAAGGGTCCTAAAGGCTGGAAGAGAAAAACAAAAAGTCACATACAGGGGAAAACCCATAAGACTATCAACAGACTTCTCCACTCAAACTCTGAAATCCAGAAGATAATGGAAAGATATCTATGGAGCCCTCAATGAAAAATTGTTTCAACCAAAGATAATATATCCTGCTATACTTTCATGCAAACTAGGTGGAGGGATCAAAACTTTCTTAGACAGGCAACAGTTAAAGGAGGCAACCATCACCAATACTGCCCTGATAGAGGTTCTAAAAGACCTCTTATAAACAAGAATATCACCATAATACTTGGCATATATCAGAGAAAATAAAAAAATTTGAGTAATAGCACCATAATACATTAAATATATAGTATAAATAAGTACCAATGACTTAAACTCACCCATTAAAAAGCACAGAGTGGGAGGATGGATCAGAAAATACAGCCCAACCATATGCTGCATGAGGGAATCCCACCTGACCCAACAAGACAAACACACACTTAAAGTGAAAAGATGGAAAACTATCAGACAGGTTCATATCCCACAAAAAAAGTCAGGGATAGCCATTCTTCTCATAGACAATGAAATCAAACAGTTATTAAGATTCTTCCCAACAACAAAAGTCCTGGAACAGATGGCTTTACAAACGAATTCTACAAAACCTTCAGGAAATAGCTAATACCTATACTTCTAAAGATCTTCCACAAGATCGAAGAAACAGGAACACCCCCTTCCATTTTCTATGAATCCCTGATACCAAAAGGAGATAGGGACAGAACCAAAAGGAAAACTACAGACCAACATTTCTGATGAACATAGATGCCAAAATATTAAACAAGATCCTAGCCAACCAGATATTGAAGTATATTAAAAAGTTTATGCATCACAACCAAGTGGGATTTATCCCAGGAATGCAAGGCTAGTTCAGCACACATAAGGCAATCAATGTCATTTACCACATCAATAAAAACAAAGTCAAAAATCACATGATCATCTCAACAAATACATAGAAAGCCTTTGACAAAATCCAACACCCACTCATGCGCAAAACAATACAAAAATGGGAATAGACGGGAAATTCCTTAAGATAGAAATTCCTCAAAATGGAAATTCTTGCCATAGCAATAAGGCAAGAGGATGAAATCAAAGGAATACAGAGTGAAAGGGAAGAAGTCAAGCTCTCATTGTATGCAGGTGATACGATAGTATACATACAAAAACCTAAAGAATCCAGCATAAAACTTCTGGAATTTACTAGGCAATATAGGAATGTGTAAGGCTACAGTATCAATGTACAAAAATCAGTGACATTTCTTTATGCAAACACTAAATCAAAAGAAGAGGATATCCAGAAATCATTCCCTTTCACTTTTGCAGCAAAATCAATAAAAATACCTAAGAATAAACCTGACCAAAGAAGTGAAAGATTTGTATACTGAAAACTCAAGGAAACAGAAAATGATACCAACAAATGGTAAGACATTCCATGTTCATGGATTGGAAGAATTAATATCACCAAAGTGAATATTCTCCCCAGAGCCATTTACAATTATAATGCGAAATCTGTCAAAGTTGCACCAAGCTTCTTTAAGAGAATAGAACAAAAACTACACATGTGGCATGAAGCACAAGGACTGGTGTAAGTATCCCAGTTCGAGCCCCAGCTTCCCACCTGCAGGGGAGTTGCTTCACAAGCAGTAAAGCAGGTCTGTCTATCTTTCTCTCCCCCTCTGTTTTCCCCTCCTCTCTCCATTTCTCTCTGTTCTATCCAACCACGATGACATCAATAATAGTAACTACAACAACAATGAAAAGCAACAAGGGCAACAAAAGGGAAAATAAATAAATTAATTAAATAAATAAAAAATAACAAAAACTACAATCATTTATCTGGAACCAGAAAACACCTATAATCGCTAAAACAATCTTGAGGAAAAGAAACAGAAATGGAGGCATCACACTCCCATATCTGTAACTATATTATAGGGCCACCACAATCAAAACAGCCTGGTATTGGAATAAAAATAGGCACACAGACCAATGGAACAAAATTCAAAAGCCAGAACTAACCACATCTCCCCACCTATGGATATCTAATCTTTGATAAAGGGGCCCAAAATATAAAGTGGAAGAAGGAGGACCTCTTCAATAAATAGTGCTAGGAAAACTGAGTTGAAACATACAGAAGAATGAAACTGAGCCATTTTATCCCACCAGAAACAAAAATTAACTCCAAATGGATCAAGGACCGGGATTTTAGACCAGAAACTATCAAATATTTGGAGGAAAACATTGGTGGAACACTTCCCCACCTAACCTCAAGGACATCTTTGATGATTCAAACACAATCACAAGAGAGACTAAAGCAGAAACAAATCAATGGGACTACATCACATAGGAAAGCTTTTTGACAGCCATAGAAACTATTACACAAAGAGACCCCTCACAGAATAGGAGAAGATCTTCACATGCCATACATCAGACAAGAGACTAATAACCAAAATATACAAAGAGCTCAGCAAACTTAGCAACAAAAAAGCAAATGAGCCATCCAAAAATGGGCAGAGGATATGAACAGAACATTCACTACAGTAGAGATTGAAAAGGCTAACACACACATGAAAAATTACTCCAGTTCACTGATTTTCAGAGAAATGCAATTAAAGACAACATTGAGATACCACCTCACCCCTGTGAGAATGGCTTACATCAAAAACGACAGCAGCAACAAATGCTGGATAGGCTGTGGGGAGAAAGTAACTTGTCTGCACTGCTGGTGGGAATATAAATTGGTCCAGCCTTTGTGGAGAGCAGTCTAGAGAACTCTCACAAGGATAGACATGGACCTTCCAAATGACCTAGTAATTCCTCTCCTAGGGATTTACTCCCAGGATTCCATAACATGCAAACAAAACTATGTGTGCCTATGTTCACAGCAGCACAATTAGTAATAGCTCAAACCTGGAAACAACCCAGGTGCCCAACAACAGATGAGTGGCTGAGAAAGCTGTGGTATATATATATATATATACAACGGGATGTTATGAAGCAATTAAGAATTATAAACCCACTCTCTCTGACCCATCTTGGATGGAGCTAGAAGGAATTATGTTAAGTGTGTTAAGTCAGAAGGAAAAAGACAAGTATGGGATGATCCCATTCATAAACAGAAATTGAGAAAGAGTAACAGAGAGAGAAACTCAAAGCAGGATTTGACTGAATTTGGCGTTGGGCACCAAAATAAAACCCTAGGTTAAGGGTGAGGGTGTATGTTCGGCCTCATTGGTGGGTGGGGGTGGGGGTGGGGGTTGGATGGGACAGAGTCTTCTGGTGGTGGTAATGGTGTTTATGTACACTCTTATTAATCTGTAGTAATATAAACTATATATATATATGTACAATGGAATACTATGCATCTATTAAGAGCAATGAACCCACTTCCTCTGACTTATCTTGGATGCAGCTAAAAGGTAGTATGTTAAGTGAGCTAAATCAGAAAGAGAAAGACAGTATGGGATGATCCCACTCATAAACAGAAGTTGAGAAAGAAGAATAGAAAGGGAAACTAAATCAGGATCTGACAGAGTTTGGAGTATGACACCAAAGTAAAAATATCTGGGTGGAGGTCGAGGTTGCATGGTTGGCTTCATGGTGGGGTGTGGGGGGTGGGGAGTGGAGGTGGGGTGGTTGGGGAGGGTGGGATGGAACACAGTATTTTGGTGGTGGGAATGGTGTTTATGTATACTTCTATTAATCTGAAGTCATATAAATCACTATTTAATTCATATAAGAAGGGGAAAACTGATTGAATGTCTAAAAGTTTTTAACTCACAGGCCATAGGCTGAGTCTTGATATGTTGACTCTCTTAAAAGCTTAGACCAGGGAGAACAGAATCAACCAGTGGCACAGCTATATACAAATAATATGAAAAGACATAAATTATGGCAATGTTGTGTATAATACAGCAAATCCTAACAAAGGAATTTTTGAAAGCTAACCCAATTGGCCAATAATATGATTGTAGCAATAACTATCTATTGCCTTCTTAAACCCAAGACAGCAGGTACCTCCCGCTTCCTCTATAGAGCCTATATTTCTCCAGTCCTGGAACCTCTAGGGTGGGGCTCGCTTTCCTGCATGCTTCTCTCAATTCATACCAAATGATTTCACATCTGCTGATCCCAACCTAATCAACTCAACGAGTACCACCTTGGTATGATTCACTTCAGACTGCGTCCAGAGATGTCAGTAATGGAATGTCAGCCTCATTACTCAGGTGAGACCTTTCCTTTTATAGGATTCTGTAATCCCATTCCAGGTGGTTCACTTCCCAAGGAAGTCTCAAAACCTAGATATAGACCAGGTCCCATGAGTTAGGACCTATGTTCACATTTATCCATAAATTTGGGCAAAATATATACATGAAAGCAAAAGTACACAATAGTCTGCAGTGAATCAGTATGAAGTTCATAATGAAATATTGCCTACTTAAACTTCGATACCCTCCTCGCCTATTTCCTATTATACTTCCCTCACTAACTCCCAAGCTATCCTTATCAAAGCAAGGATTGCAAAAGCTGAATAAGGATGAGAGACTGCATACTTTAATAATGACTCTTTCATCACTATTAGGCCACCCCATCAGCTGGGGCCCTAGCCTTAGAGTCCTGAGATTGCCAAACAGACATGATGGGCCTAGAAGTTGACTAAATCACTGTCTCCATAGTTACCAGTCATCTATATCAGGAACAACAAAACAGACGCTTTTGTGGACCCCCATAAGGTCTTTCCCTCAATGTGGATCAACAATGGTAGAGAATGTTCCATTCTCTGAAGGGAGGCTGGACAACATATTCTATCTTCCACCTGAGGAAAATAGGTCCTGAAATTAGGGCAGCTTTAAATGTTCCTACTGATTACCACAGAGTGTGAAGAGTGATCTACAGGGATACAGAGGTCACATAGGCTCTTAAGCTGAATATGGTCCCCAGATAAGAACAAATCTATGGGGTTTACACTCAACTAGTATATCCACAGGCCCTTTTTTTTTTTTTTCCCACTATGTCATTCATCATCTTTCATGGACCTGCCACCCCAGAGTCTTTTACTTTGGTGTAATACTCCAATTCCATTTCAGGTTCTACTTGTGTTTTCTTTTCTTTTTTTTTTTTAATTTTTTTTTATTTAAGAAAGGATTAATTAACAAAACCATAGGGTAGGAGGGGTACAACTCCACACAATTCCCACCGCCCAATCTCCATATCCCACCCCCTCCCCAGTAGCTTTCCCATTCTCTATCCCTCTGGGAGCATGGACCCAGGGTCATTGAGGGTTGCAGAAGGTAGAAGGTCTGGCTTCTGTAATTGCTTCCCCGCTGAACATTGGCGTTGACTGGTCGGTCCATACTCCCAGTCTGCCTCTCTCTTTCCCTAGTAGGGTGGGTCTCTGGGGAAGCTGAGCTCCAGGACACATTGGTGGGGTTTTCAATCCAGGGAAGCCTGGCTAGCATCCTGATGGCATCTGGAACCTGGTGACTGAAAAGAGAGTTAACATACAAAGCCAAACAAATTGTTGAGCAATCATGGACCCAAAGCTTGGAATAGTGGAGAGGAAGTGTTAGGGAAGGTACTCACTGCAAACTCTAGTTAGTATACTTCTGCTTTCTTACTTTGGTGCCATACTCCAAACTCAGTCAATTTCTGCTTTGCGTTTCTACTTTTTTTTTTTTTACATGCATAACATTCCCCAGATTCCCATTTAACAATACAACCCCCACTATTTCATTCATCATTTTTCATGGACCTGTATTCTCCCCACCCACCCGTCCACCCCCGTTTTCAGCCGATCTTGGATGGACCTTGAAAAAATCATGTTGAGTGAAATAAGTCAGAAACAGAAGGATGAATATGGGATGATCTCACTCTCAGGCCGAAGTTGAAAAACAAGATTAGAAAAGAAAACACAAGTCGAACCTGAAATGGAATTGGAGTATTACACCAAAGTAAAAGACACAGGCCCTTTGTTAATGTAACTAAAATGTGCTTACTAGCTATCTACAGAACGGAGCCCCCACCCCAACTCTTCATCTGCACTACTCCAGCCTTTAGGTTCATGATTAGTCAACAACTTGTTTGGCTTTATATGTTAACTCTCTTTTCAGCCACCAGGTTCCAGATGCTAGCATCATGCCAACCAGACATCCATGGACAGACAACCCCACCAATGTGTCCTGGAGCTCTGATTCCCCAGAACCCCACTGCACTAGGGAAAGAGAGAGGCAAGCTGGGAGTATGGATCAAACTGTCAATGCCCATGTTCAGCGGGCAAGCAATTACCAAAGCTGGACCTTCCATGTTCTGCATCCCACAATGACCTTGGGTCCATACTTCCTGAGGGTTAAAGAATAGGAAAGCTAGCAAGGGAGGAGATGGGATACAGAGTTATGGTGGTGGGAATTGTGTGGAGTTTTACCCCTCTTATCCTATGGTTTTGTCATTGTTTCCTTTTTATAAATAAATAATAATAAATGAGTTAATATATAAAGCCATACAAGTGGTTGACTAATCATGAACCTAAAGGCTGGAATGTTGCAAATGAAGATTTTGGGGACTCTGTTTTGGAAATAGCTATTATGTCTATTTCAGATATATTCCAAAGGGCCAATGATTTTATTAGGTTTTGCCTGAGCCTGACATCTGATATACAAGGTGCACCCAAGTTGTTGTCTAGGGGGCTGGTGTCATGGTTGGAAAAATGGCTAGAAAGCTGGATCAGGGAAGAGAGTATCTCCCCAAAATGGGAAAAGTGTATAAATATTGGTAATTGTAAACCCCATCTATTTTATCTGGGGCCCATATTCAGCATAGGAGCCTATGTAACTTCTGTATCCCTGTAGGTGTGAACTCTCATTCTGTGGTCATGAGTAGGGCACTTCAAGTTGCACTAATTTCTGGACCCATCTTCCTCAGTGGTAGATAGATTATGTTACCAACCTGCCTTGGGAGGATAGAATATTCTCTACCACTGTTGATCCGCATTGATGGCAAGGTCCTATGGAGGCCCACAAAGGGGTATATTATGTTGTTCTGGATGGAGATGACCAGTGACAATGAAAAGTAGGATTTATCTGAGGTCTAGGCCCATGATGTCTGTTTGGGAATCTCAGGACTCTCCGGCTAGGGACCTAGCTGATGGGGTGGCCTGATAGTGATTAAAGAGTCATCATTAAAGTATGTCAGTCTCTTGCCCTTACTCAGCTTTTCTAGTCCATACTTTGATAAGCTTGGCTTTGGAGTGAAAGTGGGCAGTATTTTTTTATTTTAATTTTAAAGTATTCTTTTTTATTGTTGTAATTATTAATTATCTCATTGTTGTTGGATAGGACAGAAAGAAATGGAAAGACAAGGGGGAGACGGGGGGGAGAATGATAGACACCTGCAGACCTGCTTCATCACTTGTGAAGCGACTCCCCTGCAGGTGGGGAGCTGAGGGCTTGAACCGGTGAACCGGTATCCTTACACTGGTCCTTGTGCTTTGCGCCATGTGCTCTTAACCCACTGTGGTATCTTCTGACTCCCGAAAGAGGGCAGCATAATAGGAAGGAGGTGAGGAGAGTATCTGTGTCTATGTAGAAACTATTTCATTAGGTACTTTATCGTGTCTTTCAGGTCTTTCTATTTGTTTGCTTCATTTGTTGGCTCACTGCAAACTACTGTGCACTTTTGCTTTCAGGTATATATTTTGACAAAATTTATGGATAAAATTTAGGTATATATTTTGACATAAATTTATGGATAAATTTATGGATAAATGTGTACAAATGCCCTATCACATGGAACCTGGTCTATATCTAGGTTTTGGGACTTTGTCAGGAAGTGCACCACCTGAAATGGAATTAAGGAGTCTTATGAGAAAGGAAAGGTCTCACCCAAGTAATAAGGCTGAAGCCTTGACATTCCATGCTTGATGTCTCTGGACACAGTTCAAAGTGAAGCATGGCAAGGTGGTCCTCATTGCACAGAATAGGTTAGTATCACCAGATGCATTATCAATTGGTATGAATTGAGAGAAACATGCAAGAAAGTGAGCCCCACCCTAGAGGTTCCAGGACTGGGGGAAATATGGGCTTTATAGAGGAAGCAGGAAGTTCCTGCTGTCTTAGGATTTAAAAGGCAATAGATAACTGTTATAATCAAATTATTTGACAGTTGGGTTAATTCTGAAAATCCCTTTGTTAACATTAGCTGTATCATACAAAACAGCACCATAATTTATGTCCTATGATGTTATTACATATGTATCTTATAATGTAAGGCCATTCGTTGTTTCTGTTCTCCTTGTCTAAGCTTTTAGGAGAGTCAACGTTTCAGCAAAATCAGCCTACGATGTGTGCATTAAAATTTTTGAGAAGGGAGTCGGGCTGTAGCGCAGCGGGTTAAGCGCAGGTGGCGCAAAGCACAAGGACCAGCATAAGGATCCCGGTTCGAACCCCGGCTCCCCACCTGCAGGGGAGTCCCTTCACAGGCGGTGAAGCAGGTCTGCAGGTGTCTATCTTTCTCTCCTCCTCTCTGTCTTCTCCTCCTCTCTCCATTTCTCTCTGTCCTATCCAACAACGATGACAACAACAATAATAACTACAACAATAAAACAAGGGCAACAAAAGGGAATAAATAAATAAAATAAATATTTAAAAAAAATTTTGAGATAATCAATCAATTTCGCCCTCTTATTAAGTAAACAGTGATTTATGTAACTATAAGGTAATATGAGTGTACATAAACACTATTCCCACCACCAAAAAACTGTGTCCCATCCCATTCTTCATTCCCCCCAGAGAATTTGAACATCCACCCTCACCCTCCACACAGGGATTTTTACTTTGGTGTCTTACTCCAAACTCATTCAGATCCTGATTTGAGTTTTCCTTTCTGATCTTCTTTCTCAGCTTCTGTTTATGAGTGGGATCATCTCATACTCGCCTTTATCTTTCTGACTTAGCTCACTTAACATAATTGCTTCTAGCTCCATACAAGACAAGTCAGACAAGGTGGGTTCATTGTTCTTAATATCTCAGTAGTACTCCATTGTGTATATATACCACAGCTTTCTCATCCTTTCTTCTGTTGTTGGGCACCTGGTTTGCTTCCAGGTTTTAGCTATTGTGAATTGTGCTGCTATGAATATAGGTGTACACATATCTTTTTGGTTGGGTGTTATGGAGTCCTTGGGGTATATCCCTATGAGAGGAGTTACAGGGTCATATTGAAGGTGCATTTCTATCCTTGTGAGGGACCTCCATACTGCTCTCCACAGAGGCTGGACTAATTTACATTCCAACCAACAGTGCAGGATTCCTTTGTCCACATACTCTCTCCAGCATTTGTTGCTGTGGTAATTTGTGAGGTATGACATTCTAACAGTGGTGAGGTGGTATCTCAATGTTTCACGTGATATTTGGCCTTTCATGCTCTTCTTCAGTGAATTTTCTGTTTCCTCTGCCCATTTTTGCTTTCTTGTTGCTAAGTTTGCTGAATATTCATTTTAATGATATTAATTCTTTCAATCCATGAGAATGGTATATCCTCCCATTTCTTGGTATCATTTTCTATTTCTTTGAATAGTGACTAATAGTTTTCAGTATACAAGTCTTTCACTGCTATTTATTTTAATATTTATTTATTACCTTTTTTTGCCCTTGTTTTATTGTTGGAGTTATTATTGATGTCATTGTTTTTGGATAGGACAGAGAGAAATGGAGAGAAGAGAGGAAGACAGAGAGGGAGAGAGAAAGACACCTGCACACCTGCTTCACGACTTGTGAAGCGACTCCCCTGCAGGTGGGGAGCTGGGTGCTCGAACTAGGATCCTTACACAGGTCCTTGCACTTGGCACCACATGCGCTTAACCTGCTGCGCTACCACCAGACTCCCTCTTTCACTTCTTTTTTTTTATTTAAGAAAGGATGAATTAACAAAACCATAGGGTAGGAGGGGTACAACTCCATACAATTCCCACCACCCAATCTCCATATCCCACCCCCTCCCCTGATAGCTTTCCCATTTTCCATGCCTCTGGGAGCATAGACCCAGGGTCATTGTGGGTTGCAGAAGGTAGAAGGTCTGGCTTCTGTAATTGCTTCTTCGCTGAACATGGGCGTTGACTGGTCAGTCCATACTCCCAGTCCGCCTCTCTCTTTCCCTAGTAAGGTGTGTCTCTGGGGAAGCTGATCTCCAGGATACATTGGTGGGGTCTTCAATCCAGGGAAGCCTGGACAGCATCCTGATGGGATCTGGAACCTGGTGACTGAAAAGAGAGTTAACATACAAAGCCAAACAAATTGTTGAGCAATCATGGACCCAAAGCTTGGAATAGTGGAGAGGAAGTGTTAGGGAGGTACTCACTGAAAACTCTAGTGTACTTCTGCTTTCAGGTATATATTTTGCAGTAGTTTATAGATACCTGTGAAGATATGCTCTCTCTCACAGAAACTGGTGTATATCTAGGTTTGGGGACTTCGTTAGAAAGTGAACCACCTGAGATGAAATTAGAGTATACTATGAAAGGAAAGGTCTCACCCGAGTAATGAAGCTGAAGGGTTGTCATTCCACATGTGAAGTCTCTGGACACAGTCTGAAGTGAAGCATGTTGAGGTGGCAATCATTGCATTGGTTAGGTTGTGATCGGCGGATGCAATATTATTTGATATGGATTGGGAGAGGCATACGGGAAAGTGGGCCCTATCCAAGGGTTCCAGGACTGGGGGAAGTAGGGGCTCTATAGTGGAGATGTGAGGTTCCTGCTGTCTTAGGGTTCAAAAAGACATTCGATAGTTAATGTTATCATCACATTATTTGGTAATTGGGTTAAGTTTGATAAGTCCTTTTGATAGGGTTTGCTGTACAGTACCCCATATCTTGTATATAGCTGTGCTATTGGATGCTTCTGATCTACTTGGTCTAGGCTTTTGAGAGAGTCTGCATATCAAATACACAGCCTATATATTAAAAAGGTTCAGTTTGTGTTTTGAAAAACTTCGAGACATACAATTAATTTTACCCCTCTCAAATTAATTAACTAGTGATTTATATGCCTACATTTTGCTAGGAGTGTACATAAACACCATTCCCACCACCAAAAGACTGTGACCCATCCCTCCCACCCACTCCCTCCCCACACTGGCCCAGGAAGCTGCATGTCTACCCCTCACCACAGGGTTTTTACTTTGGTTCCCTACTTACAATTTGATCAGGTCCTGCTTTTAGTTTCTCTTTCAGATCTTCTTACTCAACTTCTGTTGATGAGTGGGATCATCCCATACTCATCTTTATCTTTCTGACTTAGCTCACTTAACATAATTCCTTCTAGCTCTGTCCAAGATGAGTCAGAGAAGGTGGGTTCATTGTTCTTAATAGCTGCTTAATATTACATTGTGTATACATACCACAGTTTTCTCAGCCACTCATCTGTTGGGCATCTGGGTTGCTTCCAGGTTTTAGCCATTATGAATTGTGCTGCTATGACCATAGGTGTACACATAATTTTTGGTTGAGCATTATGGAATCCTTGGGGTATATCCCCAGGACAGGAATTGCTGGGTCATATGGAAGGTCCGTGTCTAGCCTTGTGAGAGTTCTCCAGACTGCTCTCCACAGAGGCTGGACCAATTTACCTACCCATCAGCTGTGCAGAAGGGTTCCTCTGTCCCCACAACCTCCCCAGAATTTGTTGCTGCTGAATTTTTTGCTGTATGCCATTCTCACAGGAGTGAGGTGGTATCTCAATGTTGTCTTTATTTGTACTTCTCTAACAATCAGTGACCTGGAACAATTTTTCATGTGTTTGTTAGCTTTTTGGATCTCCTATAAAGTGAATGTTTTGTTCATATCCTCTTCTCATTTTCGATGGGGTCATTTGATTTTTTGGTGCTAAGTTTGCTGAGCTCTTTGTATATTTTGGTGATTAGTCTCTTGTCTGGTGTATGGCATGTGATTATCTTCTCCCATTCTGTGAGGGGTCTCTTTGTTTGTGTGATAGTTTCTTTGGCTGTGCAGAAGCTTTTCAACTTGAGGTAGTCCCATTGGTTTGTTTCTGCTTTAGTCTTCCTTGCAGTTTGGTTTGTATCTTCAAAGATGTCCTTGAGATTTAGGTTGGAAATTGTTCATCAATGTTTCCCTCTAAGTATTTGATACTTTCTTGTCTAACATCCAGGTACGTGATGCATTTGGAGTTGATTTTTGTTTCTTGTGCGATAAGGTGGTTCAGTTTCATTCTTCTGCATGTTTCAACCCGGTATTACCAGCACCATTTATTGAGGATAGCCTCCTTCTTCCATTTAATACTTTGGGCCACCTTATCAAAGATTAGATGCCCATATGTGTGGGGTTTTAGTTCTGGGCTTTCAATTTCAGTTCCACTGGTCTGTGTACCTATTTTTGTTCAAGTTCCAGGATGTTTTGAGGAAAATGTCCTTATGAAGTAGTTTGAGATTTGGGAGTGTGATGCCTGCAATTCTGTTTCTTTTCCTCAAGATGGTTTTGAGAATTCTAGGTGTTTTCTGGTTCCAGATAAATGACTGGAGTTTTTGTTCTATTCTTTTAAAGAAGCTTGGTGGAACTTTGATGGGTATCACATTAAATTTGTATGTGGCTCTGGGCAGAATATTCATTTTGATGATTTCAATTTTTCCAATCCATGAGCATGGGATGTCTTTCCATTTCTTGGTATCAGTTTTTATTTCCTTCAATAGTGACGCATAGTTTTCAGTATACAATTCTTTCACTTCTTTGGTAAGCTTTATTCCTAGGTATATTATTGATTTTGCTGCAACAGTGAAGGGGAGTGATTTCTGGATATCATCTTCTTCAGTTTTAGTGTTTACATAAAGAAATGCCACTGATTTTTGTACATTGATTTTGTAGCCTGACCTCTTGCTATATTGCCTAATAACTTCCATTTGTTTTCTGCTGGATTCTTTAGGTTTTTTCTATGTATACTATCATACCATCTGCAAATAGTGAGAGCTTAACTTCTTCCCTTTCACTCTGTATTACTTTGATTCCTTTCTCTTGCCTTATTGCTATGGCTAGAACTTCCAATACTATATTGAAGAGTAATAGTGATAGTGGACATACCTGTCTAGTCCCCCATCTGAGGGGGAATGTTTTCATCTTCTGTCCAATGAATATGATGTTGGCTGTAGGTTGTTATATATGGACCCCACTATCTTTAGGAATTTATGTATTCCCATTTTTTGTAATGTTTTGAGCATCAATAGGTGTTGGATATTGTCAAAGACATTTTCTGCATCTGTTGAGATAATCATGTGGTTTTTGGCTTTGCTTTAATTTATGTGGTGAATGACACTGATTGGCCTACGTATGTTGAACAAGCCTTGCATTCCTGATATAAATCCCACTTGGTCATGATGAAATATCTTTTTGATATTCAGCTGTATCCAGTTGGCCAAGATCTTGTTTAATATTTTGGCATCTCTCTTTGTCAGAGATATTGGTCTGTAGTTTTACTTTTTTGCTGTATCCCTATCTGCTTTTTGTATAAGGGTGATGTTAGCGTCATAGAAAGTGGAAGGGAGTCGGGCTGTAGTGCAGTGGGCTAAGCGCAGGTGGCGCAAAGCACAAGGACCAGAATAAGGATGACAATTTGAACCCCAGCTCCCCGCCTTCAGGAGAGTCACTTCACAGGCAGTGAAGCAGGTCTGCAGGTGTTTGTCTTTCGCTCCTCCTCTCTGTCTTCCCCTCCTCTCTCCATTTCTCTCTGTCCTACCCAACAACGACAACAACAATAATAACTACAACAATAAAACAACAATGGCAACAAAAGGGAATAAATAAATAAAATAAATAAAAAAAATTAAAAAAAGAAAGTGGAAGGGAGTGTTCCTGTTTCTTCAATCTTTTGTAAAAGTTAGAAGTATGGGTATTAACTGTTTTCTGAAGGTTTTGTAGAATTCGTTTGTGAAAGCATCTGGTCCAGGACTTTAGTTGTTGGGGGAGATTCTGAATAAATGTTTCAATTTCTTTGTGCTTGGTGTATTTAGGTTTTATAGTTCTTCTTGGTTTAGTTTTGGAAGGGCATATGTTTTTAGGAATTCTTCCATTTCTTCCATATTTTCTAGCTTGGTGGCATATAGTTCTTGATAGAAGTTTCGCATGATTTTCTGAATTTCTGTGGTGTCAGTTGTGATATCTCCTATATCATTTACAATTCTATTACTTTGAGTGTTCTCCCTTTTTTTTTTTTTTTTTTTTTTTTTTTAGTAATTCTGGCTAGTGGTTTGTCAATCTTGTTTAATTTTTCAAGAACCAACATTTGGCTTCACTGATCTGTTGTGTGGTTCTCTTATTTTCAATTTTGTTTATTTCTGCTCTAATTTTAGTGATTTCTATACTTCTGGTTGCATTTGGGTTCCTTTGTTCCTTTCCTCTAAGTTATTAAGGTGTGCAGTAAGGTTGTTTGTTTGAGCTTTTTCTTGTTCTTTAATATGCGATTGTATGGCTATGAGTTTCCCTCTCAATACTGCTTTAGTTGTGTGCCAACTATTTTGATAGCTTGTGTCTTCATTTTCATTTGTTTCCAGGAACATTTGAATTTCCTGCTTGAGTGTCTGTCTGACCCTGTGGTTCTTATCAGTATGTTGTTTAGTTTCTGAGTTCTGTGTCTTTTAATAATTTTCTGTTTGTTGTTAAATGTTAGCTTTACTCCACTGTGGTCAGAGAAGATACTTGGGATTATTTCAATGCTCTTGAATTTATTGATGCTGTCTTTGTGGCCTAACATGTGGTCTATCCTTGAGTATGTGTTTTGTGGATTTGAAAAGAATGTGTAGGTGGCAGCTGTAGCACTGCAGGTTAAGTGCAGGTGGTGCTAAGCACAAGGACTAGCATAAGGATCCCTGATCAAGTCCTGGCACCCCACCTGCAGGGGAGCTGCATCACAGGCAGTGAAGCAGTCCTGCGGGTGTCTATCTTTCTCTCCCCCTCTCTGTCTTCCCCATCTCTCTCCATTTCTCTCTGTCCTACCCAACAATGAAGACAACAACAATAATAAATACAACAAGAGCAATAAAAGAGAATAAATTAATTAATTAATTTTAAAAAAGACTGTGTATTCAGGTTTTTTTGGGGTGAATAACTCTGATAATGTCCTGGAGGTCTAGTCTATCCATCTCTTCGTTAAATTCTCTTGTATCTTTGTTGATTCTCTGCTTTGTTGATCTCTCTAAGTTTGAGAGTGGGGTATGAATGTCTCCCACTATTATTGTATTACTATTGATGTATTTTTGTGTTCTTTATGTAGGTGTTTGATGTACTTAGATTGTCCCTCATTTGGTGCATAGATGTTAATAATTGTTAAGTCTTTCTGCTGATTGATCCTCTAGTCATTATGAAATGGTCTTGCTTATCTTTTATTACTTTATTTCATTTAAAATCTGTCGTGTCAGAGATGAGAATGACTGTTCCTGCCCTTTTTTTTGTGGTCCTGTACGATAGTTTTCCATACCTTCACTTTAAGTCTCTGTTTATCTTGTTGGGTCAAGTGGGATTCTTGCAAGCAGCATATGGTTGGGATATGTTTTCTGACCCATCCTCCCACTCAGTGCCTTTGCATGGGTGAGTTTAAGCCACTGACATTTACTGATATTATGGATTTAATGTATTGTAGTGCCATTATTCAACAATTTTTTATTTGCTCTGATATATGGCAAGTATTATAGTGATGCTATTGTTTATAAGAGGTCTTTTAGAACCTCTTTCTGGGCAGGCTTGGTGATAGTTACCTCCTTTAACTGTTGTCAGTCTGAAGGTTTTGATCCCTCCATCTAGTTTGAATGAAAGTCTAGCAGGATATAATACCCTTGGTTGAAACCCTTTTTACTTGTGGGCTCAGTAGATATCTTGACATTCTCTTCTGGCTTTTAGAGTTTGAGCAGAGAAGTCTGCATATAGACTTATGGGTTTCCCCTGTATGTGACTTTCTGTTTTTTCTCTTGTAGCCTTTAGGATTCTTTCTTTATCCTTACTTCTTTTCATTGTAACTATGATGTGTCTTCAGGTCTGGGGAGTTTTCTTCTATAATTTCCTCTATAATGTTTACTTCCCCTACCTCTCTTTCTTCCTCTGGCAAGCCAATTATATGAATGTTACTTCTTTTGAGATCATTCTATATGTCTCTGTTGTTGTTTTTAGTGTCTCTCAATCTCATTTTGAGCTCTTTTACCTTTTTTTTAGTTTTCTCTAGCTCATCATCCATCTGGCTAATTCTGTTTTCTGCTTCTGTTAGTCTGCTTTCCCTTCCCTCAGCTTCTTTCTTCTGTTCAGCTATTTCAGTTTTCAGTTCTGTAATTACCTCGAGGTAGGTAGTATTTTCCTTGAGGGTCTCATCTGTTGTTTCCCTAATTCTGCTAGCCCCTTCCTCCATAGTTGTCTTTATTTCTGTGTTTATTAAGTCTACTATTGTTTGAATACTCTTCTTATCTATTTACTTCTGACTGGTTTATAGTTTCTTCTGGGTTCCTGTCTTCATTCATTGCAGTAGCAGTTTTATTTGATCTTGGTTTAACCATTTTTTATTGATGTGTTTTTTTAATATTCTGTTGTTCTTCAGATATTGTGTTTTGAGTACAAGCCTCGCTATACTAAATACCTTTATGACAAATACAGTCACCTACCTCAGAAATTACAGTAGTAATTGAAGCAAGGATTGAAGCAGTTTAACCAATACAAGTTAGCCAAACAGTGCTTTTATCCATAAAAAATAGCAACCAATTCCAAATGAAAAAGAAAGAGAAAGGAAAAAAGGGGTAGCAGGTTCTACTGTCCACTGTAAATTCTGTGGGTAGCAAGAGGAGAAAGGGAAGTAGAGAAGAGACACACAAAAAGAGAGTCTGCTCTGAGTCAGATTTCTTCCCCAAAATAATTCACAAACAAGTGTCATTGAATTCAGAAAGCAGAAGAAGGAGTAAGAAAGAAAAGACAAGAATGAGAAAAAAAAGAAAAGAAGAAAAGAAAAAAAAATAGCAGTGAAAGAAAACAGATTTTGAAATAGCTAGGAGTGAGAAGGGGGAGAGTGGATAGGGAGGTAGGTAGAGTGAAACAAGTTCCTCTAACAATGGATAGGACATCCAGTCACCTATCAATGAAAAATACAATTAAGTTAATTTTGGTCAACCTGAAGGAGGGGAGAATGGGACATGCATATATATAATAGTAATAATAAAATAGAACAAAGTAAAAATCCCTAACAGTCAGTCTGAAGCTTGGATGGCTCCCGATTGGCTCAGGCATCCTGAGCAAAGTCAGCCAATTGTTAAAAAAAAAAAAAAAAAAAAAACCCTCCAGGTAGTCTTTCCCAGGTGGGATGAGTCTCTGATTAGCCCAATATATTGTCACTCCAAATGAGCTTAAAAAGAAAAGAAAAGAGGAAAGGGAATCAGAAAGGAAAAGGATGGGAATCACAGCCCTAGTTAGCCAGGAATCGTGGTAGAAAAAAAAAAAAAAAAAAAACCTCAGCAGGGAGCCTGCTAGTAGCAGCTCTCCAACCCCCTGTCTGGTTATAGGGTGGGGAAGAGGGATGCACTTCAGAAATAATTTTTAAAAATTCCTTTCTTTTTTCTCTGTTTTCTAACCAAATTGAGCTATAGTCACCTACTTGGTGTCACATTTAAGACCCCTTATTCACCGTCCTGCTGATTGTCAGATATCCTACCCTTTCCAGCAGTTATTGTCAGAGCTCAAGCCAGAAACTGCCTCCAAGTTCTCACATTGGCTCCGCCCCACTGGGAGATTCTTAATGACAGTTTCAATCTCTTTGTCTGTGATTGGTGTATGTAGGTTCTTTAGTTCTTCTTGGTTCAGTTTTGAAAGAGTCTATGTTTCTAGGAATTTTTCCATTAATTCCAGATTCTCTAGCCTGGTGGCATATAATTGTAGAAGTTTTGCATGATTTTTTGGATTTTTGTGATGTCTGTTGTGGTAGCTCCTGTATCATTTATGATTCTATTCATTTGAGTCTTTTCTTTTTCTTCTTCTTGTTCTTCTTCTTTTTCTTCTTCTTCTTCTTCTTTTATAGGTCTG
This sequence comes from Erinaceus europaeus, assembly GCF_950295315.1. Lineage (NCBI taxonomy): Eukaryota > Metazoa > Chordata > Mammalia > Eulipotyphla > Erinaceidae > Erinaceus > Erinaceus europaeus. The sequence goes on along the minus strand of NC_080185.1, from coordinate 80,762,791 downwards.
GCTAAGGTTTTGTCAATTTTGTTTAATATTTCAAAGAACTAACATTCAGCTTCATTGTATCTATTCTCTAATAAATATTCTGTTTATATCCTCTCTGGAATTTTGGATTGGGTCACTTGATTTTTTGTTGCTAAGTTTGATGTTTTCTTTATATTTTAAAATTTATCTTTATTTTTATTATTGAACAGAGACAGAGAAATTGAGAGAGGAGGGTAAGTATAGAGGGAGAGAGACAGAGAGACACCTGTATCCCTGTTCCACCACTAGTGAAACTTTCCCCCTGCAGGTGTGGACCAGGGGCTTGAACCCTGGTCTTTGAGCTCTGTAATGTGTGTGCTCAACAAGGTGTGCCACCACCTGGACCTGGTTCTCTTTTTTTGATGTTGTTTATTTCCTGTCTAATTTTGGTGGTTTCAGTCCTTCTGGATGCTTTAGCGTTCCTTTGTTTCTCTTCTTCTAACTCGGTAAGGCATGCAGTAAGGTCGTTTATTTGAGCTTTTTTTTTTCTTTCATGTGTGCTTGTATTTCTATGAGTTTCCCTCTAAGTACTGCTTTATTTGTGTCACATATATTCTGATAGCTCGTGTCTTCATATTCATTTGTTTCTAGAAACATTTGAATTTCTTGCCTCTTTGATTCAGCGGTTATTAAGTAGTATGTTGTTGAGTTTCCAAAATTTGTGACTTTTAGTCACAATAGAAGGTAGGTGAGGAGGGTGGAGGGTATCTATGTCTAAGTAGAAACTATTTGATTTGGTGCTTTATTGTGTCTTCTTAGTGATTTTTTTTAGTTTTTAGTTTTTTCTTGTTACTTGCTACATTTATTGAATTGGATTTATATATTTTTCCTATTAGACTTTCATCTGATATATGGGATGTAAGATCTTCTCCCATTCTGTGAGAGGTGTCTTTTTTTAAAAAAATATTTATTTATTTTCCCTTTTGTTTCCCTTATTGTTTTATTGTTGTAGTTATTATTGTTGTTGTTGTTGGTGTCATCATTGTTGGACAGGACAGAGAGAAATGGAGAGAGGAGGGGAATACAGAGGGGGGAGAGAAAGACACGTGCAGACCTGCTTCACCGCCTGTGAAGCGACTCCCTTGAAGGTGGGGAGCCGGGGGCTCTAAATTTCCAGTCTGTCCATTACAAGCCACCACTGTTCTCCTAATGTTGCAATACATTGGCTATCATCTCTACATAATCTATCTAAATTTGTACATAATTTCCCCTTTTTATTCCAGGTCCAGTACTCTCTTCCCCTCCAAGCCACTCATGAACCTGTTACTACATCCAAATGTCCCTCCCATTTTCCTCCTTTCTGCAGGTTCTGATGGAGATGGAGTTCAGAGCCCTCTTAAGGACTTCTTCCTATCAGTTCTCCCCCACTGGAAGTATGGATCAAAATTGTTTTGGGGGTAGGAGTTCTGGCTTATGTACTTGCTTCTCCACTGGACATGGATATTGGCAGGTTGATCCATACCCCCAGCTTGTTTATATCTTTCCCTAGTTGGGTAGAGCTCTGGAAAGGTGAGATTCTAGGATACACTGGTGAGGTCTTCCCAGATAAGCCAGGATAGAATCATGATAATGTCTGAAACTTGCAGTCTGGAAGGTGGCAGTACATAAAGTGGGACAAACTGGTTAATGAACAAAGCAAATGAGATTAGGGAACTTACGGTGGAATAGTTTCAATTATGTATTTTATGTTCTCTAAATTCTACATATGAGTGAAACCATCCTGTAATTTTCTTTAACTCCTTGCTTACTTCACTAAGTATAATCTTCTCAAGTTCCATCCACTTTTTCCCAAGGATACAAGTGTTGTTTTCGCTGGGCTGGCTTTGCGGGCGGGAGACAGAGACGACCAGAGACTCATGGCTGAGCTGAGAATGCACACCACACAATATGCTCCTCCATCTTTCTCCTTCGGCGGCCAAGTCAGGAACTCAGCAAGTACGTAGCATAGGGGGCGGGGAGAAGGAAGAATCGCGAAAAGGCAAAGACTAAACCACAATTTCCCGGAGGCAGGGCAAGTGAGACCAAACAAATGTGAAGCATACCAACAATTCCCCCTTTTCTTACATTGTGTGGTGATTAGGTGGTTGGACTGCTTGCCCGCTTGTGAATAAAGATTAAACTGCGTTCTCAGCTCAGCCATGAGTCTCTGGTCATCTCTGTCTCCTGTCCGTGAAGCCAGCCTGGTGAAAATGACATAATGGCATCCAATGTGGGGCAAGAATCTCAGCTCCACACACATGCAACAGACCAAAGAAGATCAGATAAGTAAAGCCACCATGGCCTTCTTTTCTGCTTGTGAAGAGGTTTCCAAAGGTCTCTGCCCTTTCTTCATGAGACTGTTTCTCTGTTTCTGGAACATTTCTCTCTGGGCCACACTGTGGTTTCTGCCCAAGGCCCACCCGCAGGAGCTGGCTTGCCGCCGCGTGATGTGGGCCATTGGGCGTGAGCTCCCTCCACACTGCTGGCCACTGGGAGCAGGGCGGCAGACATGGCGGGAAGGGGTGCAGCCCATCCTGGCCGCCACACCGGAGCACCTCGGCCTGTGCCTTCTGCACTGCCAGCCCACCCGCTCTCCTGCTGTGAAGTCTGGGCACATCTCAGACCACCCGGAGACTGCGGACTCCCTATTGGGACTGAGCCCCCTGGCTGAGATCCCCAGCTCAGCTCTGAAGGCAGAGGAGCTAGAATAAACAGAGATCCCTTCAGAGATCGCAACCTACAATTCCTGGAGCTGAAGTTGTGCAAGAAGCCACCGCCAGACAATGCACCCCCTGAAACTAAGACAGTATAGATCTAAATTCGTGTTTAAAATGACATGTCTTCATAACAAAAGTTTTTCTCTTTGTGTATTGAAGACCATGTTTATGTATGTGTTTAAAGTTTGGTAAACATTAACTTTAAGGTTAGAAATGTAACTTTAAGGCTACATTCTTACAAGACAAAGTTAAATGAAAAAGGTTTTCAACATAATTCTCATAAAGGTAAAATAACTTACGTTTAAAGTCTGAGGTAAAAATTAGTTAAAAATCAATATATTTTAACTAAGTTGGTCTAAAAAACCTGTGCACACCTAGGGTGTGTCTCCATCTTAAATGGGTGTAACAAAAGGTTAAATAAGACATTGTTGATATGTAAAGCTCTCAGATACTTTCTCAATTAGAAACGGTGGATTGCACAATGGTTATGCTAATGATTCTCATGCCTGAGGCTCTAGAAGTGGTTCTTTGACTTACCACGTTTTATTGTGCTTAGATTGGTTAGGAGCCTTAAAATGAAATGAAAAAGACCTTCCAAATTTATAAAGATACCTAAACCAATTATAATCATCTAGTTATCAGTTGTGGTAAACTTCTAACCTGCTACAAGTTTTGTTTCATAAGTAAGTGAATTACAGCTGTCAAGTTCTCTACAGAAGAGCAGAATTCCAGCGACTAACCTTCCTCATGCTATGTTCCACCCCCTGGCAATTCTTCAGTGGACATCTGCTTTGAACTGGCACTTCTATCGGACTTACTGGTACACAACTCCACAGTAGCTTTCCTTTATGCTGCTGGGTTTCTCAAATACTGACTGCAGCCAGCTGCCTGGGGACTCTATAGGCAAATCCTTCCCTCTTTACTAGGTAATGCCCACAGAGGCAAGAAACGCCTGTCGAGGTGAGAAACACCCCAGAGGTAAGAGAAGCCCACAGAGACAGGAAATGTTCTTTAGCTGATAAAGCCCTGCCCACAGAGGCAAGAAACGCCCCCCTAAGGCCTTCCCTTGGCATCATACTGGTTCTCGTTGCTCGCTTACTTGTTCCTCCATGTTTGTGCCAGTTTCTTTTTTGAAAATACCTGTACGATATAGGTTTCTGTTCACCCCACACTCCTGATACTATGGTCAATTAGTTAAAAAGAAAAGGGGGAATTGTTGGTATGCTTCACATTGGTTTGGTCTCACTTCCCCCCGCCTTCAGGAGATATGGTTTAGCCCTTGCTAGTTTTGCACTTCTTCCTTCTCCCTGCCCCCTACCCTATGTACTTCCTGAGTTCCTCTCTGCCACCAGAGGAGAAAGATGGAGGAGCACATTGTGTCACCACATTAGGTGTTGGACTGTTTGCCCGCTCGTGAATAAAGATTAAACTGCGTTCTCAGCTCAGCCATGTGTTTCTGGTCATCTGTTACCTGCCCTCGAAGCCAGCCCGGCGAAAACAACATATAAGATTATCTTTTTTATTGCTGAGAAGTACTTCACTTAGTATATGTCCTATAACTTTTTTATCCAGTCATCAGTTGAAAGGCATTTTTCAATGAAGCCAAATGTTGGTTCTTTGAAAAATTAAACAAAATTGACAAACCCTTAGCCAAACTCACAAAAAAGGAGAAGACTGAAATAAATACAATTGTAAATGATAAAGGAGATAATACAACAGACACCACAGAAATCTATAAAATCATGCAAAGCTTTTATGAACAAATTATATGCTACCAGGCTAGAGAATCTGGAAGAATTACTAGAAATATATATCCTTCCAAAACTGAACCAAGAAGAACTACAAAACCTAAATGCACCAATCACAAACAAAGCAATTGAAATAGTTATCAAGAATCTTCCCAACAACAAAAGTCCAGGACCAGATGGCTTTGCAAATTCTTTTTTTAACACCATTCCCACCACCAAAAGTCTGTGTCCCATACCACCCCCCACCCCCCCCCACCCCACCCCACCCCCCGCTGCCCTGGGAAGCCTAATGTCTACCCTCTCCCTCACCACATGGTTTTCACTTTGGTGCTCTACTCTCAATTTAGTCAGATCCTGCTTTTAGTTTCCCTTTCTGTTCTTTCTCAACTTCTGTTGATGAGTGGGATCATCTCATACTACATCCTGTTTTTGTTTTGAGACCCCAGAGTCACAATGGCTATCATGTGCTGGTTACATCTTATTTTTGTGTTAGTCATTTCCTCATTCTGGGGAGGACTTTCACAAATTAATTATTTTCACTAATTTTTGAACTTAATACAAGAAAACCATATTGTATGTTTGCTGTTATGATTTATGTGTTTTGTTATGTGCACTGACTTTTGAAACTCACACATTGTTACATTGTATTCCTTGCAATTACCAAATTGTAATAACTAGCATATAATTTGTCCTGCAAGTGAATTTTTTAAAATTTTGCTTTTATGAGTAAATCTGCAATAGCAATTTTCTCATATGCTTCCTGGTATATATGTCCACTAGTTTCTCTAGCATATAAAGGAGGGGAATGACTGCAATTGGAATTTATTTCCCATGCTCAAAAGTCTGCCCATGAGTCGAGTGTGCCATTTGTTCAGATTAGGCCAGGGTAATTGAGAGTGTAATTTGCTTGAGGGAGGAAGGGAAGGTAAATGAAAACTGGTCTGGAAAAGATACAATTTATTTCCACTTTGAAGTAAAAGCAAGTTGTAGTTAGTCAATCTTAGATTCTAAAATCTTCATTATTTCTTCTACTCATTTTGTTTTTAGTTATTTTCCAAATTATACTTTATTTTATTTTGCCATCAGTGTTATTGCTGACACTTACATGCAGTCATTTTTTCTTTCTCTCTCTCTCTTTCATTTATTTATTTATAAAACAGAAGTATTGACAAGACCATAGGATAAGAGGGGCACAATTCCATATAATTCCACTGACCAGCACTCTGGATCCAATCCCCTCCCTTGAAAGTTTTCCTATTCTTTGTCCCTCTGGGAGTATTGACCCAGGATCATTATGGAGTGCAGGAGGTGGAAGGTCTGGATTCTATAATTTCTTCCTTGCTGAACATGGTCATTGACAGGTTGATCCATACTCTCAGCCTCTCTCTCTTTTTCCCTAGTGGGGTAGGGATCTGGGGAGATGAGGTTCCATGGCACCTTGGTGGGGTACTCTGCCCAGGGAAGTCAGGGTGGCATCACGATAGCATCTGGAACCTGATGGCTGAAAAAGAGTTAAGATATAAGGCAGAATAAATTGTTTACTAATCATGAACTTAAAGACAAGAATACTGCAGATGAAGATTTGGGGTCTCCATTATGGAAATAGTTAGTAGGTCTATTTTAGGTATATTCCAAGGGGCCCATGACACTACTAGTTTTTGTCTGAGCTTGGCATCTAACATACAGATGACCTAAGTTATTGTCTGGGGATACGGTGTCATCTTTGGAAAAAAAGGACTACAGAGCTGGATAGGGAAGAAAGTAGCTCCCAATTACGAGAAAAATAAGTAAACATTGTTAACTCTAAACCCCACTGATTTGATCTGAGGCCAATATTCAGCACAGGAACCTATATAACCTCTGTATCCCTGTAGGTCTGAGACTGCATTCTGTAGCCACAGCTAGGAACATTCCAGGCTGCACTAATTTGGAACCCATCTTCCTGGAGTAGTAGTTAGAATATGTTGTCCAGTCTCTCTTCAGAGAATGGAACACTGTTGATCCACATTGTTGATCCACATTGAGGGCAAGGTCCTAGAGTGGCACACAAAGGAGTCCATTATGTTCTCCCTGATGGAGATGACCAGTAACAGTGGTGAAACAGATCCACTAGAGGTCTAGGCCCACCATATCTGTGTGGGAACACCAGGGCATTAAGAAACGAAGAAGGAGAGAGAGGGGAGAGGAAGAGACATAACTATAGATATCCAAAAACTGTGAATTTTCTTCTTGTAGCTGTGAATAGTAACATGTGCATTCTATGAGGTGTGTGATGACCCAGGCCCGTTCAAGGTGCATTTTTATTAAACCCATATCTAATAACTGAAATGTTTTTAAGTATGGACTTCAAATTTTATCAATCCAGTTATTTTAAACAATTTGAATTATATTCTTATTTTATTATTAATAAAAACTATTTTAACAAGCTTTTCCAAAAGATTTACTGCAAATTTGCAGTAAGTCTTACTTTTATAACTTGTTGCAAGTTTTCAAGTTTCCATTTTATCTAGTAATTATTATTATTATGCTATTATTATAATTATGCTATTATATAAAAATTACTGCCATTATCATCATCTCATGTAACCTCTGCTTTCTCTATGTCTATCAAAAAAGAAACAAACACTATATTTTGGCTTTTTAGCCAAGATGACAGTGGACTAGCAAATCTAGTTTTTTTGCTACCACATACAAAACAAAAACTGCATTGTACTTGGAAAAACAACAAATATTCACAGGGCCATATTGGCAGAACTCTCTTTGATACCGGTTTTAGGAACATCTATTTTTATTCAAATTAAATTGCAATAAATAAATAAACCCCCCAAATAAAATAACCAATGGAACGGCATAATAGTTAAAATCTTCTGCATGACAAAAAGAATCACCTCCACAACAGAGACTCCTCATGGAGTTAGACAAAATCTTTATATGTCATATATCTAACACAGGGATAGTAACCAAAGTACACAAAGAACTCATCAAACTCATCAATAGTACTACAAACAACCCCATGGAAATATGGGAAAAGAAATGTGCAGAGTATTTTCCAAAGAAGAGATCCAACAGATATATGAAAAATGCTCAAGGTTACTGAAGATCAGGAAAATTTAAATAAAATCAACAATGAGATACTTTACATCTATGAGACTGTCATACATTACAAAAGACAGAAAAAAAAAACCTAATGTTAGAGTAGCTGTGTTTGGGAAAGTTACTCTTCAAATATTGCTGGTGAGAATGCAAATAGGTTCAATACCTGTGCAAAACAGTCTGGAAATTCACTAGAATGCTAGAAATGGAACTAATTTAACACCTGTTGATCCATCTTTTATGCATATAATTAGGGGAAAAAGGCACTTCTCCAAAAATATCTGTGCATATCTATATTCACGGCAGCACTTTTTGTAATAAACCAAACTTGGAAATGACACAGATATTCAGTGGCAGACAAATGACTAAATAAGTTTTGGGACATATACATCATGGAATAGCTATGCAGTCATTGAAACTATTAAAGACATCTCCTTGTCAAGTTTCTCAGTCTAGTCTATTCTCAACTCTGATACCATCTTCCCAGACAATACTCTTAGCCCACCTGAATGTTAGCTGTTGGGCTCAGTCAAAAATTAATAAAGCCACGAACTCCTTGGAATATACATAGACTTCCTAGCTCCTCCCAACATGGAGATCCCTAAATTTCATCTGCTATATTTTTACCTTTAGATTCCTGTTATTAAACAAATTGCTCTGCTTTATATCTTAATATTTTTCAGGCACTAAATTGCAGCTGTTACCATGATGCCAACATGACTTCCCTGGGGAGACAGACTCACCAATGTGTCCTGGGACCCCCACCTCCCCAAAGCCCTACCCCACTAGAGCAAAATAGAATCAGGATGAGGGAATGGATCAACCTGTCAATGCCCATGTCCGACAGAGAAACAACTATACAAGCGAGACTTTGCACATTCTGCTCCCTATAAAGATCTTTGGTCCATAATAATAGAGGAATAAAGAATTATGGAACTCTGGTAGTAGGAATTGTTTTTTATTTTATTTTATTTATTTTCCCTTTTGTTGCCCATTTTTATTGTTGATGTAGTTATTATTGTTGTTATTGATGTCTTCGTTATTAGATAGGACAGAGAGAAATGAAGAGAGGAGAGAAAGACAGAGAGGGGGAGAAAAAGATAGACACGTGAAGACCTGCTTCACCGCCTGTGAAGCGACTCCCCTGCAGGTGGAGCACCAGGGGCTAAAACCGGAATCCTTATGCCAAATCCTTGTGCATCCTGCCACCTGTGCTTAACCTGCTGGGCTACCGCCAGACTCCCTGGTAGTATGAATTGTATGGAATTGTATCCCTCTTATCTCACAGCCTTGTCAAACATTATTAAATCACTAATAAAAATGCAAAAAAAAAAGAGAGACTATCAGTTGATTCTCAACAAAGCTCTAAAGGCTAAAAAAGATTGACAGGATGCATTGAAAGTTTTCAGTGGTAAAAGTCTCTACCTAAGATTACTTTATCCTTCTAACTGATCAGTCACATTTGGTGGAGACATAAGGTGCACTTCAGATAAGTATAAGTAACATGGAAGTAAACAAAGTTGGGAAAATAAGCAGAATACAGTGAATACCTTGGGCTTAACTATAGAATTTAACTTAATAAAATGTTTTTGTGGAGTTGAGTTTTGGGAGGAAGAAGGCCCAGTAGACTTTGGTAGAGGAATATTGCTGTTTTTGTGGTGTTGGTGTTGACACATTTTGAGGAGGTGAAATATTATTATTGGAAATGGGAACCCTGAACAAAGCTCAGAGTTTTCTTGAAGCCCTAATTAACCCCCCCTTTTTTTGGCTTTTTTCAAGTTATTACGGACAATATATTGGAGGTATGCCATGGTTATCCTTAGCATTTTATATTTAAAGATTCTCTTTATATGACCTATATAGATGACTAGAAATCCTAATGTGAACACTTAGAAGGTAACATAAAGTTAGAGAGAAAACACACTCTCTGGATATTTAAATTGCAATTTTTCTATCAGGAGAAGAACATACTGGGAACACAGAATACAATGCATTTTGCTTTTTTTTTAATTCTACATTTGTAAATAAGACAGCCTAAGTTAAAGAATATAGTTTCCTAAAACTTAATATGATCATTTAGAGCTCAGTCTTTTCAGCATAAAATACAAAACATCTTCCTAAACCCCTAGGCAAAAATTCTACTCTTTATTATTTGCAATTAGATGATCTGATCAGGCTCAGTTTGTGTCATTATATTTTCCTCTCTAAGGGCTGTTAACATTCTAGTAAAGATTTATTTTTGTAGTCTTAGACTGAAAATTTATTCCCAAGTGTCTCTTGAAAGTCATAAACCATATAACAGAATTCAATACATTTTCATTGTTTTTATATTTGTACACTTCAAAAATTGGTGTGGATACACTGTACTGTGTCCATTGATTAACAAGAAGGTTTGAATGACACTAAGCTATAAATACTTTCTAATTATCTTGATAAGTTCACTCATATTAACAAGGTCAGGTACAATGAGTTTCCTTTTATCTAGGAAAAGAAGCTCATGCCATTCTGACATCAATGACATTTTGGTGGGATGCTACTCTTTTTTTTTTTCTTCTTTTTTATTTAAGAAAGGATTAATTAACAAAACCATAGGGTAGGAGGGGTAAAATTCCACACAATGCCCGCCACCCAATCTCCATATCCCACCCCCTCCCCTGATAGCTTTCCCATTCTCTATCCCTCTGGGAGCATGGACCCAGGGTCATTGTGGTTTGCAGAAGGTAGAAGGTCTGGCTTCTGTAATTGCTTCCCCGCTGAACATGGGCGTTGACTGGTCCGTCCATACTCCCAGTCTGCCTCTCTCTTTCCCTAGTTGGGTGGGTCTCTGGGGAAGCTGAGCTCCAGGACACATTGGTGGGTTCTTCAGTCTAGGGAAGCCTGGCCAGCATCCTGATGACATCTGGAACCTGGTGACTGAAAAGAGAGTTAACATACGAAGCCAAACAAATTGTTGAGCAATCATGGATACAAAGCTTGGAATAGTGGAGAGGATGTGTTAGGGGGTACTAACTGCAAACTCTAGTGTATTTCTGCTTTCATGTATATATTTTGCAGTAGTTTATGGATACGTGTGAACATATGCTATCTCTCACAGAAACTAGTGTATATCTAGGTTTGGGGACTTTGTTAGAAAGTGAACCACCTGAGATGAAATTAGAGTATACTATGAAAGGAAAGGTCTCACCCAAGTAATGAAGCTGAAGGGTTGTCATTCCACATGTGAAGTCTCTGGACACAGTCTGAAGTGAAGTAACTTGAGGTGGCAATCGTTGTGTTGGTTAGGTCGTGATCAGCAGATGCAATAGTATTTGATATGGATTGGGAGAGGCATACGGGAAAGTGGCCCATATGCAAGGGTTACAGGACTGGGAGAAGTAGAGGCTTTATGGTGGAGATGTGAGGTTCCTGCTGTCTTAGGGTTCAAAAAGACAATTGATAGTTAATGTTGTCATCACATTATTTGGTAATTGGGTTAACTTTGAAAAGTTCTTTTGTTAGGGTTTGCTGTACATTACCCAGTATCTTGTATATAGCTGTGCTATTGGTTGATTCTGATCTACTTGGTCTAGGCTTTTGAGAGAGTCTGCATATCAATTACACAGCCTATATATTAAAAAGATTCAGTTTGTGTTTTGAAAACTTTGAGACATACAATTAATTTTCCCTCTCTCATATTAATTAACTAGTGATTTATATGACTAAATTTTACTAGGAGTGTACATAAACACCATTGCCACCACCAAAAGACTGTGACCCATCCCTCTGACCCACTCCCACCCCCCACTGGCCCAGGAAGCTGCATGTCTACCCCTCACCACAGGGTTTTTACTTTGGTGCCCTACTTACAATTTGATCAGGTCCTGCTTTTAGTTTCCCTTTCAGATCTTCTTACTCAACTTCTGTTGATGAGTAGCATCATCCCATACTCATCTTTATCTTTCTGACTTAGCTTACTTAACATAATTCCTTCTATCTCTTATCCAAGATGGGTCAGAGAAGGTGGGTTCATTGTTATTGATAGCTGCATAGTATTCCATTGTGTATACATACCACAGATTTCTCATCTGTTGTTGGGCACCTGGGTTGCTTCCAGGTTTTAGCTATTATGAATTGTGCTGCTATGAACATAGGAGTACACACCTCTTTTTGGTTGGGTGTTATGGAGTCCTTGGGGTATAAGCCCAGGAGAGGAATTACTGGATCATATGGAAGGTCCATGTCTAGCCTTCTGAGAGTTTCCCAGACTGCTCTCCACAGAGGCTGTACCAATTTACATTCCCACCAGCAATGTAAAAGGGTTCCTCTGTCCCCACAACCACTCTAGCATTTGTCGCTGCTGGTTTTTTTTTTTTTTGATGTATGCCATTCTTACAGGAGTGAGGTGGTATCTTAGTGTTGTCTTAATTTGCATTTCTCTGACAATCAGTGACCTAGAGCAGTTTTTCATATGTTTGTTAGCCTTTTGGATCTCCTCTGTAGTGAATCTTTTGTTCATATCCTCTGCCCATTTGTGGATGGGGTCATTTGCTTTTTTGGTGCTAAGTTTACTGAGCTCTTTATATATTTTGGTGATTAGTTTCTTGTCTGATGTATGGCATGTGAAGATCTTCTCCCATTCTGTGAGGGGTCTCTTTGTTTGTTTAATAGTTTCTTTGGATGTGCAGAAGCTTTTCAATTTGATGTAGTCCCATTGGTTTGTTTCTGCTTTAGTCTTCCTTGCAATTGGGTTTGATTCATCAAAGATGTCCTTGAGGTGTAGGTGGGAAACTGTTTTACCAAGGTTTTCCTCTAGGTATTTGATAGTTTCTGGTCTGACATCTAGGTCTTTGATCCATTTGGAGTTGATTTTTGTTTCTGGCGAGATAAAGTAGTTCAATTTCATTCTTCTGTATGTTACAACCCAGTTTTCCCAGCACCTTTCATTGAAGAGAGCCTCCTTTTTCCATTTAATCCTTTGGTCCCCCTTATCAAAGATTAGATGTCCATAGGTGTAGGGATTTATTTCTGGGCTTTTAATTCTGTTCCACTGGTCTGTGTGCCTATTTTTGTTCCAGTACCATGCTGTTTTGATGATGATGGCTTTATAATATAGTTTAAGGTCTGGGAGTTTGATGCCTCCATTTCTGTTTCTTTTCCTTAACATGGTTTTGGCAATTGTAGGTGTTTTCATGTTCCAGATAAATGATTGTAGTGTTTGTTCTGTTCTCTTAAAGAAGCCTGGTGGAACTTTGATGGGTATTGCATTAAATTTGTATATGGCTCTGGGGAGAATATTCATTTTGATGATATTTATTCTTCCTATCCATGAGCATGGTTTATCTTTCCATTTCTTGGTATCAGGTTCTAATTCCTTGAGTAGTGACTCATATTTTTCAGTGTATAAGTCTTTCACTTCTTTGTTCAACTTTATTCCTAGGTATTTGATTGATTTTGCTGAAACAGTAAATGGGAGTGATTTCTGGATGTCTTCTTCTTCAAATTTAGTGTTTGCATAAAGAAATGCCACTGATTTTTGTACATTGATTTTGTAGCCTGATACCTTGCTATATTGCCTAATAATTTCCAGTAATTTTCTGCTGGATTCTTTAGGTTTTTCTATGTATACTATCATATCATCTGCAAATAGTGAGAGCATGACTCCTTCCCTTCCTATCTGTATTCCTTTGATTCCTTTCTCTTGCCTGGTTGCTATGGCAAGAACTTCCAATACTATGTTGAAGAGTAATCGGGATAGTGCACAGCCCTGTCTAGTTTCTGATCTGAGGGGGAATGATTTCAGCTTCTGTGCATTGAGTATGATGTTGGCTGTAGGTTTGCTATATATAGACTCCACTATCTTGAGGAATTTCCCATCTATTCCCATTTTTTATAGAGTTTTGAGCATGAATTGGTGTTGTATTTTGTCAAAGGCTTTCTCTGCATCTATTGAGATAATCATGTGGTTTTTGGCTTTGCTTTTATTCATGTGGTGAATGACATTGATTGACTTACAGATGTTGAAGCAGCCTTGCATTCCTGGGATGAATCCCACTTGGTCATAATGAACAATCTTTTTGGTATGTTGCTGTATCCGGTTGGCCAAGATCTTTTTTAATATTTTGTCATCTGTGTTCATCAGAGATATTGGTCTGTAGTTTTCCTTTTTTGTTCTCTCCCTATCAGTTTTTGGTATCAGGGTGATGTTGGCTTCATAGAAGGTGGAAGGGAGTATTCCTGTTTCTTCAATCTTATGGAACATCTTAAGAAGTATGGGTACTTACTGTTTCCTGAAAGTTTTGTAGAATTCATTTGTGAAGCCATCTGTTCCAGGACTTTTGTTGTTGGGGAGGTTCTTATTAATGGTTTCAATTTCTTTGTGATTGGTGCATTTAGATTTTGTGGTTCTTCTTGGTTCAGTTTTGGAAGGGCATATGCTTCTAGGAATTGTTCCATTTCTTCCAGATTCTCTAGCTTGGTGGCGTATAATTCTTTATAGAAGTTTCGCAGGATTCTCTGGATTTCTGTGGTGTCAGTTGTGATATCTCCTCCATCGTTTACAATTCTATTAATTTGAGTCCTCTCTGTTTTTTGTTTGGTGAGTCTGGCTAGGGGTTTTTCAATTTTGTTTAATCTTTCAAAGTACCAACATTTGGCTTCATTGATCTTTTGTATGGTTCTTTTATTTTCGATGTTGTTTATTTCTGCTCTAATTTTAGTGATTTCTGTCCTTCTGGTTGCTTTAGGGTTCCTTTGTTCCTCTTCCTCTAAGTCCTTGAGGTGTGCAGTAAGGTCGTTCATTTGAGCTTCTTCTTGGTGTTTAATATGTGATTGTATTTCCCTCTCAGTACTGCTTTAGCTGTGTCCCAAATATTTTGATAAGTTGTGTCTTCATTTTCATTTGTTTCCAGGAACATTTGAATTTCCTGCTTGAGTGAGTCTCTGACCCAGTGGTTCTTAAGGAGTATGTTGTTTAGTTTCCAAAGTCTGTGACTTTTAATAATTTTCTGTTTGTTGTTAAATGTTAGTTTTACTCCACTGTGGTCTGAGAAGATACTTAGGATGATTTCAATGTTCTTGATGCTGTCTTTGTGTGGCCTAACATGTGGTCTATCCTTGAGTATTTGTTATGTGGATTTAAAAAGAATGTGTAATCCAGTTTTTTGGGGAGTATGGCTCTGAAGATGTCCAAGAGGTCTGGTCTGTCAATCTCTTCATTTAATTCTCTTGTGTCTTTGTTGATTCTCTGCTTTGTTGATCTAAGTGTGAGAGTGGAGTGTTAAAGTCTTCCACTATTATTGTATTACTATTATATGCTATTATATGCTACTCTTGCATATGTTGATCATCAACTTATTATTGAAATGTGTAACACTGCTTGAAGGTCTACTCCACTAGTATGGCAAGGGTGGTTTGTGAGGAGGTAGAGTGCGAAAAAGCTCAAGACAATAACAGCACTGTCTAATGTTCTCTTGTAATTGATTTCTGATAATTTTATGATGATGTGTCTTAGTGTTGGTCATTTTGTTGTCAGGAATTTAGTTGTTATTTCTTCTTTTTAATGATCTATCATCTATTGTGGTATTCTATTAATTATTATCTATTATTGTGGTATTCTCAGACAGAGAGATGGGACACTGAGGAAATTAAGCAGGAAACTACATTTATTGATATTGGTATTGGCTCAGTAGATTTACATCCCAAAGCTGAACTCTGAATGCAGCAGAGCTTTCTTTTTTATGTAATTAGAGCTTCCTCAAAACCACAAGCTTATACATGCATTTCTCTAATAGGCCTTTTATATCTTGATTGGCTCACAAACACAAAGTAGCAGAGTAACCAGGGAAAAGGGGAAAACCCATTGTTAAGCTTAACTAGGTCAGCTGCAGTGGGCAAGTCTCACCTGCAATAACTGTTTCTAGCTGCAGTAAAGACAGTCAGCTACTAAAACCAGCCTGCCACACTATGTACTGGTCATTCCCCAGATTTGGAAGTTTCTGCTATTAGCTCCTTGAGTGTTGTCTCTGCTACCTTCTCCCCCTCCCCCATGTTCTTTCTAGAATTTAACTTATATTAACTTTTCTATTGATGTCTGATATTTCTTGTAATATAACCTTATTTTTATTACAATTCTTTCTTGTCTCTTTTTCATTTAAAGTATTGTCATCATTTGATCTTTGAATCCTGTTAGTCTTTCCACTACATGATTGTGTATACTTCTTTGCTTTATAAGTCACCACAAATTTAAGTCAATGTGTTCTTGGCAACCTGTATTTCTTTTCAATATTAAAAATTTTTTTTCCTTTAAATCATCAGTCTTTTACTTTAGTTATTATTGGATAGACAGAGAAAAATTGAGAGGGGAGGGGAAGATAGAGAGGTAGAGAGACAGAAAGACACCTTTAGCCCTACTTTACCACTCATGAAACTTTCATGCTGCACTTGGGAACCAGAGGCTTGAACCTGAGTTCTTATGCATTGTAATATGTGCATTTAGCCAGGTGTGCAACCACCTGGTCCCTAAATCATCAGTCTTTTTGATGAACATTTTATTTTCTTTCTCTATCTACTGAATCCAGATTTCTGTTTATGATGAGAATTTATAATTTATCTTATGTTATTCTGATGTGTCTTATCAATAGTTTCATTGGAAAGTCCTGCAACTTTACATATTTTGGGGGTTCTATTATGGCCTAATTTCCTCTTCTAGAAATGTAATTGTTAATGAGAGAGGGGAAGAGAACTAGAGCATCATTCTGGCACATGGGATGTCAAAGATGAAACTTTGTCTTTCTGACTTGGCTCACCTAACAAAATTCCTTCTAGCTCCATCCAAGATGGATCATAGAGGGTGGGTTTATTGTTCTTAATAGCTGTGTAGTATTGGGTAAATATACCAAAGCTTTCTCCTCCATTCATCTGTTGTTTGGCACATGGTTGCTTCTAGGTTTTAGTTATTATGAATTTTGCTGCTAAGAACATAGGTGTACATATCTTTGTGACTGGGTGTTAAGGAGTACTTAGGATATATCCTTAGGAGAGAAATTACTGGGTCATAAAGGGAGGTCTATTTCTAGCCTTGCAAATGTTCTCCAGACTGTTCTCTACAGAGGGTGGACCAATTTACATTCCCACCAGCAGTGTAAGAGGGATCTTTTGTAGCCACACTCTCTCCATCATTTGTTGCTGCTCTCATTTTTGATATATGCCATTCTCACGGGGGGTGAGGTGGTATCTCAATATTGTCTTTATTTACATTTCTCTGACAATCAATGATGTGGAGCAATTTTGAAGCTTCCTCTCTGCAGATGTGACTTGCAGTATTGAACCTGAATCTTTGCATGTGCACTCAACCAGATACACTTTTGCCTGGCGCTGAAAATTTGACTCCATGCTTACCTCAATTAATAAATTCATTATAATGATCTATACATGTAATTTACTCCTAAAGACCCCAGACTTCCACCCTTCTGTTTTTGCCTCCCGTTGACATGTGTTGCATTGTTTTCTTGTGTTTTTCCAGTTTGGAGACTGCCAGGGATCATGTTCTACCCATAGACTATTACTTTCCACCCCAGAAGACATGTTTGATCTGTGGGGATGAAGCTTCTGGCTGTCATTATGGAGCTCTAACTTGTGGAAGCTGCAAAGTTTTCTTTAAAAGAGCTGCAGAAGGTAACGGATCTTTCATACTTCTGTATTATTTTCCACCTATAGAGTTAGAACTATTCCAGGATCCAGTATTTTATCATTTAAGAAGGTCAAAGGAGTCAACGGTAGCACAGCAGGTTAAGCACATGTGGCATGAAGTGCAAGGACAGGTATAAGGATCCTGGTTCAAGCCCCCAGCTGCCCACCTGTAGAGGAGTCAGTTCATAGGTCATGAAGCATGTATGCAGGTATCTATCTTTCTCTCCCCCTTCTGTCTTCCCTTCCTCTCTCCATTTCTCTCTGTCCTATCCAAAAAAGACAACATCAATAACAAAAACAATAATAACTACAACAACAGTAAAAAAGGACAACTAAAGGGAAAATAAGTAAATAAAAGAAGGTCAGTGGGAGGGCCTTCCTAAAGAACCTAACAGCCTTAAGGAACAAGTTTTCTACAGTTACTGCCCCAATAATTTTAACACACTTGGTAGAAATGCAGGCAAAATATAGTCAAAGTGCAGATGGCTCTGGCTAGTGATTGGAGCTTGGTAGGTGAAGGGAATGTAAGAAATATTAGCCCCCACCCTTTAGGTGGGAACCAGGGACCTAAAGGTGGGTACATATGTATGGTAATATATGTGCTCAACAAAATAGCAGATATTTACTAGGCAGCTCTCTCCTCAGCCAATATTTTTTCTCTCTCTAAATAATATATATATATATATATATATATATATATATATATATATATTACTAGAATATATAATATATATGATTCTAGCCACTAGGCTAGAGAGATAGCATAATGACTATGCAAGAAGACTTTCACAGCTGAGGCACCAAGGTTTACATATTGAATGCCCAGTGCAAACATAAGCCAGGGCTAAGCAATGTTCTGGCTAATATATATATTCTGGTATATATATGGAAAAAAATCTAGTAACTGTTCCACTTCCATGGTTGCTAATCATTATTTTCTTGGAAATGAATCAACAATTCTATAGTGACTAACATTTTAAAGACAATTGTTTGTTGTATTGCACCAAAGTAAAGTATTCTGGGGTGGTGGTGGTGAGGGCATGATGGCAGAGGAGGACCTTGAGGAGGTCAAATTGTTATGTGGAAAACTGAGAAATGTTACACATGTATGAACTTCTGTATGTTACTGTCAACTGTAAACCATTAATCCCTTATAAAGAAAAATAAATGAAATATAAATTATTTGAAATATTTAATTTCCTTCTGCTGTATTACCCAGTAAAGTAAAATTCCATTACAGAGAAGCTAATAGTGGAGAAACTCCACTTGAGTGCCTAGCCTCTTTGCTGTGGAAGTTATGACTGTTCTTAATGAAGCCTTCCTGGCCTCAGCCCCCCAAAAGAAGTGACTATTTGGAAAACTTTCATTCTATGTAAGCAAGCACCTTTGTTTTCTATCTTCTTGGGGCCTCTTTGCACTCATATCTCTTAGGTAGATAAGTATCTATAGTGAGAAGATATATTTTTAATATCCTCTTCAGAGGCCTGCTTTCAGGCACATCTATTGTCAAATATCCCAAGTTGAGTTGCATCTTATATTTGATTTATGAGAGCTCAAGTCCTCATTCCTTACTTATTTAGCATGAAACAATATATATTCCCTCAGCCCATTCTTAAATCATATATAAATTCTAGTGTCGATGGTATGGCACTTTTTGGGAGCCAGGGCTATGGAGCAGCAGCAGCTGTGTTTCTCTCCTCTCCTCTCCTGGGTCCATTAGGAATACCAAAGGAGACTACCTGGGACCACAACAAGACAGGACTAGAACGGCTTCAGGAACCCAACAAATCACTGGTGAGTGCAACCCTGTGGCTCATGGACAGAGAGGAGCCTAGGGAGAGATTAAATGGCTGGTATCCAGTCGGCAGTTACCAGTTGAGACACTACCTCCAGTCTGTTTCACCAACAAAAAGATGGCAGATGAGAAGAGAGGAGAGGACTCCCCTAAGACTCACCAAATGTGACTCACCAAATGTTAGTCTCAATTTCTACTGCCCTCGGGATCTGGAGCAGTGTGGGGGGAGGCCCTGTGCTGACACCAGGAGACAGAGAAATAACCAGGAAACTCAGGAGAAGACCTGTACCTCAGTGGTCTAGCAGAGGGGCTGTGAGAGTCTCTTTGAATAACCACTGGATTATCTCTGCCCCACCCTGCTTTATCGCTTGGTCAATAGTCAGTGATTAAGCTAAGAAGCCTATTTACAATTTAAAAGCCCTAGGCTACCATAGCCTACAGGGAAGAAAAAGAACAAAAGAGGCTTTTAAGCCACTGAGCTCTCAGAAATTAAAATACAATTGAAACGATTCTCAATTTCCACAACTGTGAACCCTTTAATGACCTTAGATACAAGTCAATCCAGGCAAGAGTGATCAGTAATTTGAAAAGTACTGACAGAGGGACCTCATAACATACTATATGCAATGGTTAAACCAACAAGAAGAAATATTGGAGAAATGAACCAGGACAAGAGTCCAGCTAAAAACCCCCCAAAGGTTGAAGAACAAAATAATGACATCAACATCCAAATACTAATTAAGGAAATAATCACAGGAATGAGTAAAGAGTCTGAAAGAATTGTCATCAGAAATGCAGAAATAACAAATGAGACTCTGGAAGAAAACACTAATTATCTCAAGGTTCTTAGAGAGCTGAAAGCTGAAATAGCTGAGGTAAGAATACAACTAACTGAACAAGCTAAAGTAGTATCAGAACAAGGTAACAAATAAATGAACTCCAGAAAACAATAGAAGGAAGATAGAATAGAATAAATGAGGCTGAAGACAGAATTAGCTAGATCAAGGATGAACTAGAGACAACAAAAAGAAGTAAGAGATCTCAAAAAGAGATTAAGATATACTGAAAACAACAACAGAGGAATCCCAGGAAAAGCCATCTGGACCCCTGCACACTCTGACATCGCCCACTAGACAGCAGGACTACAATGGCACACTCCCCAAAACCCATGATATGACCTGACACGATCTGAAAAACCTGATTCACAGACTCCAAGGACAGACCTTTCTTACTGCCTGTCTTCCCTTCCTGCTTCTGCTTTTCCTGTCACGTTTTGGCAGTTCCAGTTCACTTTCTACAGAAAAGCAGAATTCCAGTGGCTGACCTTCCCCATGGAGATAGACGTGCAGCGTTTCATCCCCTGGCATTTCTTCCCATAGTCACCTACTTTGGACTGAGACTTCTATCAGACTTGCTGGTATACCCTTTGGACAATTTACACAATTTTACAGCAGTTTCCTTCCATTCACGCTGCTGATTTTTCAAAGACTGACTCGGAGTAATTCATAGACTTTGCAGACTGTTGCCTTGAAGATTATACAATGCCAAATAGCCCCTCCACTTGGCAGGCCATGCCCTCCCTCCTGCAGGTCCTGTCCTTTGAGGCAGGAAACACCCTTCCCCCATTACTAAGCCCTGCCCCCAGAGGCAGGGGACACCCCCAGAGACATAAAACTCCCCCTTGCGCAACAGCCTTCCCTTGGCATCACACTGGCTCTTACTGCTCCTCTACTTGTCCCTTCCTGTTTTGTTATAGCATTCAGGTTTATGCCCAAAAGGTTTCTGCTCACCCCTACACTACAATTTCTCTGTAACAGAGTCTTTTACAGACATTGAACCATCCTAATGCGATGACTAGATAAAAAATAAAAATAGATGTAGAAATACCGTAAAGAGATGGTAGAGCCTGGCAGAGCTTAATCTATGAGATGAGTCCCTCCAGGTAAGTTTCTCTCTCTATGTGAGCACAGGGTGGACACATAAATCTCACAATGTTGGCGGCCATGTAAGTCTTTCTTCCCCCACAAAAACATCCTACATCTTCCCACCTGAGCTTGGCATTCCTTAAAAAACATTTAAGCCTGCTCCACTCTAAATTTCCTATACTGTGGCCATTAGGTAAAAAGAAAGGGGGAGATGCTGTGCAGATGTCCCCTCAGGCTAGTGCCAGTTCCTGAGAGAGGTGGGACGTTCTCAGAGTGCCTGTTCTGCCATGTTGTCCCCTCAGGCTAGTGCCAGTTCCTACGAGAGTTAATACTATATTCTCAAAGTGCCCTTCCCAACCAATCCTGTCCTGGCTCATCACTCCCAGTTTTTGCCCTATAAAGTCCTTCTTCTTCCACCCCCCTCTCTCTTGCCTGCTCTCTTGCCTACTCTCTTGTCCACTTTTCACTTTGGTGATTAGACGCAGGGAAGGTTGCTGCGCTAGGCGGCCATCTTGGCTAGCTCCACTTGGCCCAAACCACTGCGCTCTCACCCAACTCCAAGGTACCTGTGCGAATAAAAAATTGTGTTCCCTCTCCGCTCCGGATCTCCTCTCTCTCTTTCTCTCTGCTTCGCAGCCAACAGTTGTCAGAGAAATGCAAATAAAGACAAAAATGAGATACCACTTCATGCTTGTGAGAATGTCATACATCAGAAAATATAACAGCAGCAAATGCTGGGGGTCTAAGGAACATTTCTGCACTGCTGATGGGAATGTAAATTGGTCCAACCTCTGTGGAGAACAGTCTGGAGAACTCTCAAAAGGCTAGAAATGGACCTACCCTATAATCCTGAAATTCCTCTCTTAGGGATATAGCCTAAGGACTCCAAAACATCCATCCAAAAGATCTGTGTACTACTATGTTCTTAGCATCACAATTTGTAATAGCCAAAATCTGGAAGCAACCCAGGTGTCCAACAACAGATGAGTAACTGAGCAAGTTGTGGTATTTACATACAATGGAATACTACTCAGCTATAAAAAATGGTGACTTCACCATTTTCAGCCAATCTTGGATGCACCTTGAAAAATTCATGTTAAGTGAAATAAGTCAAACAGAAGGATGAATATGGGATGATCTCACTCTCTCGCAGAAGTTGAAAAACAAGATCAGAAGAGAATGCACAAATAGAACCTGAACTGGAATTGGCATGTTGCACCAAAGTAAAAGACTCTGGGGTGGGTGGGTGGGGGAGAATACAGGTCCAAAAAGGATGACAGAAAACCTATTGGCGGTTGAATGGAAAACTGGGAAATACGCATGTACAATCTATTGTATTTTCTGTCGAATGTAAAACATTAATTCCCTAATAAAGAAATAAAATATAATAATATAAAATAAAATAAATTATAGTGTCACCTCCCTATCATTTACTTTGATTTTAATCATCCTATACACCTTATTCACTCTCCATTCTGAACTGATTCCTTCTCAAAAAGATACTGATGAACAGTCTCTAGACAAAGGCTGACCTGAGATCACATATATTTTTTAAATTGTATTAGTGATTTCATAATTATTAGCAAGATTGTACAATAACATGGTACAATTCTGTATCCTACTCCATACTTTAGAAGTTTCCTTATTCTTTATACATCTGTGATTATGGACCAAAATTCTTTATGGGATGCAGAAGGTGGAATTTCCAGCTTCTATAATTGCTTCTCTGCTGAACACGAACATTTCAAGTCAATCTATATCCCCATCCTGTTTATATCTTTCCCTAGTGGGATAGGCCTCTATTGAGGTGAGGTCATCTGCCTGGGGAATTCAGGATGGCAGCAAAGTAGAATCTGCAACTTGATGGCAGAAATGAGGAAAGGTATAAGGGAGGACAATTTTTAAACAAACTGGAACCTAACAGTAAGAATAGAGAAGCTAAAACTAAGGGTTTTGTGTGGAATGAAGCTAAGAAGTCAATTTTAGGTATATTCCAAGGGGCCCATGACTTAAGTAAATTTTGGCTGAGCCCAATAGTTAGCATGCAGGTGGACTAAAATTATTGTCTTGGAAGTTGGTGTCAGAGTTGACAATAGGACTAGAAAACTGGGTTAGGGTAGAGAGTAGCTCCCAAATATGAAGAAAGTATATAAATACCATTAACTGTAAACCACATCAAACTGACCTAGAGCCCATATTTATTAGCACAAAAGCCCATCTAACCTCTGCATCCCTTTCAGTCTAAGTTCACAGTTCATGATCATAGCTAGGAAAATTCTAGGCTGCACTCATTTCAGGACCAGTGTTCATCGAGTGGCAGAGCAAGGTGACCCATTCTCCCTTCAGCAAGGAGGTAAAAGTCCTGTAGAGGCCCACAAGAGGGCTTATGATGGTGATCCTTATGCAAGTCACCAGGGATTGTGGAAGAGAGGGATATATTTGTAGTCTAGTCCCATTATATTTATGTGGGGATCCAAGAAATTCCTGACTAGAGTCCCAGATGATGGGGTGGTCTGGTAGTGACCAAAAAAGACCATCATTAAAGTTTTCCTGTCTCTTGCCCTATTCAGCTTTTGTAGTCCGTACTTTATTGACAAGGTTAGATTTAGAGTGATTGAGGGATGTGACATAGGAAGTATGTAAGGAGTGTATCTAGGTCTAAGTAGAAACTATTTGATTGTACTTTATGGTGTCTTTTTTAGGTTTCTACTTGCTGCAATTATTGAGTCTAAGTCTACACAATGCAGACTATTGAGTGTTTTTACTTTAAGTTATACATTTTCCCCTGACTTATGGATACATGTACACATGTACCCTATCCCTTATACCTGTTTCGAGGTTCTCTAACTTTGTTAAGAAGTGTACCATTTGAAATGGAACTAGGAAGTACCATGTGTTACAAAACATTTCACCAGAATGTTGGAGCAGGTGATTGGCATCTCAGGCTGGCATCTTTGGATACAGTCCAAAATGAAACAAGGCATGGTGGCACTGGTTGTGTTGATTTGGTAGAGGTCAGCAGATGGAGTATCAAATGGTAGGGGGTCAAGAGAAGCATGAAGAAATACAAGTAAAGTCCCAGAAGTTCTAGTACTGAAAACATATCTATGCTTATATGTATGACAAATACTCACCGATGTCCATACTTTCCAGAAAGGAAGTACTTACTACCAAGACTTGTTGCTTTACTGTCAGTGGTTCTGGAACACTAAGTTTAAATTATGAACAAAAAAGGCAGTTCCTGAGGTGTGGGCTAAAAACCTTTTTTTTTCACTTTTTTTTTATTATTATTTAAGAAAGGAGACATTAAGAAAACCATAGGATAGGAGGGGTACAACTCCACACAATTCCCACCACCCAAACTCCCATCCCCATCCCATCCCATCCCATCCCATCCCCAAAAGCTTTCCCATTCTCTATCCCTCTGGGAGCATGGACCCAGGGTCCTCCTGGGTTGCAGAAGGTAGAAGGTCTGGCTTCTGTAATTGCTTCCCCTCTGAACATGGGCATTGACTGGCCGATCCATACTCCCAGTCTGCCTCTCTCTTTCCCTAGTAGGGTGGGTCTCTGGGGAAGTTGGGCTCCAGGACACATTAGTGGGGTCTTCAGTCCAGGGAAGCCTGACCGGCATCCTGATGGAATCCAGAACCTAGTGGCTGTAAAGAGAGTTAGCATACAAAGCCAAACAAATTGTTGAGCAATCATGGACCCAAAGGTTGGGATAGTGGAGATGAAGTGTTGGGGGCTACTCAGGGTGGGGGTGGGATGGGACATAGTCTTTTGGTGGTGGGAATGGTGTTTATGTACACTCCTATTAAAGTGTAGTCATATAAATCACTATTTAATTGATATGAGAGGGGGGAAATTGTATGTCTCGAACTTTTTAAAACACAGACGGAGTCTTTTAATATATAGGTTGAGTTTTTGATATGGGGACTCTCTCAAAAGCCTAGACCAAGTAGATCATAAGCAACCGGTGGCACAGCTATGTACAAGATACTGGGTATTATACAGCAAACCCTAACAAAGGGACTTTTCAAAGTTAACACAATAACCAAATAATGTGATGATGACAATAACTATCCATTGTCTTCTTGAACCCTAAGACAGCAGGAACCTCACATTTCCACTATAGAGCCTATATTTCCCCCAGTCCTAGAACCTTAGGGTGGGGCCCACTTTCCCACATACTTCTCCCAATTCATATCAAATAATATTGCATCCGCCAATCCCAACCTAATCAATGCAACGATTGCCACCTCAACATGCTTCACCTCAGACTGTGTCCGGAGACTTCGGGTGTGGAATGACAAGCCTTCAGCTTCATCACTTGGGTGAGACCCTTCCTTTCATAGTGTTCTCTAATTCCATCCCAGGTGGTTCAATTCCTAAAAAAAAAAAGTCCCAAAAACTAGATATAGACCAGGTTCTGTGAGATAGAGCATATGTTCACATGTATCCATAAACTAGGGCAAAATATATACCTGAAAGCTAAAAACCTTTATGGTAGCCTTTAAAGTGACAGGACTATAGGCCATAGCAACAGAAGTACCACCAGGAATTTCTGGCACATAAAGAAAACATAAGTATTATGTATTCTATGACTTGTATTCTGTTTTATAGATGACAATTAGAATGATGGTTTTCATCATCTTAATAAGATGGTAGGGTCACGTAAGAAAGTAACAGCAACAAAAGTTTTATATGTTTGTCACCATAGTAAGAAGTAGTTAACTAATATTTGTTATTATTTAAAACATACAGTAAGTTCCACCTATATCCCTGAGAAAATCATTATGTATACTGAACTAATATGAGGTCCAGGGTCCCAAACTACAAGGTACAGAGGACTGCCTTTCTTTCTTAAAAGTGTTAATTAAGATGGACTTTCAGAAAAGTAAGTAAGGGGAATCTCCAAATACTTCATATTGCCATAAATTTCTCCAGTGAGAACCTGCCTCTTCCCAACAGTTTGTCATATGCTGGGTATAGTCAACCAATTCAGAGCTAGTGAATCAGCAGTCCCAGAGATTCTAGCAATACTATACATAATCAGATAGAAAGAAAATTTAACTGAAGAGAAAATTCAGTATTTATGCTGTTTCTGGGTTTTAAAAATCTGGCACCAATATTTACTGTTTTCAGAAATCAGCAGAAATGATAAACTAGATTTTGTAAGGGAATTTTTTTTCTGTATAATACATTCCACATGAGAGTTTTCTGCAAAAGTTAGAGCAAAAGGAAGGAAAGAGATAGAAGGGAAAATAGCAGGTTTAGCCATGTAAAGCACCAGTGTGATGTAGATCTTGGGTTATTTGAAAAATAAGAATAAGCAGATGGGGAATAATAACTCAAATTATAGAAAACCTGGAAATCTAGCAAGATCTCAAAATGCTTCAAACTCTAACACTGAAAGTGAAACTATGCTGAATAATCATGGCCCTGGATCCTAGAGGGGTCATAATGGCCACTCTCTAAAGCCTAGCCTGGTCAGAAATATCACTTTTGATGGATCATGAGAGACTCAGTGAATCAGATGTGTACATTTTATTCGAAAGAAATTAAGTAGGGGGTTGGGTGGTAGTGCAGAGGGTTAAACACACATGGCCCAAAGCACAGGACCCGCACAAGGATCCAGTTCAAGCTCCCAGCTTTCCACCTGCAGGAAAGTTGCTTCACAAGCAGTGAAGCAGGTCTGCAGGTGTCTGTCTTTCTCTTCCCCTCCTCTCTCGATTTCTCTCTGTTCTATCCAGCAACAAGGACATCAATAACAATAATAATAACCACAACATCCATAAAACAACAAGGACAACAAAAAAGGAAAAAAAATAGCCTCCAGGAGCAGTGGATTCATGGTGCAGGGACCAAGCCCCAGCAATAACCCTGGAGGCAAAAAAAGAAAGAAAGAAAGGTAATTATATACAGACACAGACTTTAGTTAGTGAAAATCAGATATGCACAGACACATGAAGATAACAGAAAGTGTGTGACAGCCCCCCCCCCCGCACACACAACTGAATTCCTTATTTATTCCTAGTCTTTTCTTTAATTTAAGAAAGAATTAATTAACAAAACCATAGGGTAGGAGGGGTACAACTCCACACAATTCCCACCACCCAATCTCCATATCCCACCCCCTCCCCTGATAGCTTTCCCATTTTCTATCCCTCTGGGAGCATGGACCCAGGGTCATTGTGGGTTGCAGAAGGTAGTAGGTCTGGCTTCTGTAATTGCTTCTTCGCTGAACATGGGCGTTGACTGGTCGGTCCATACTCCCAGTCTGCCTCTCTCTTTCCCTAGTAGGGTGGGGCTCTGGGGAAGCTGAGCTCCAGGACACATTGGTGGGGTCTTCAATCCAGGGAAGCCTGGCCAGCATCCTGATGGGATCTGGAACCTGGTGACTGAAAAGAGAGTTAACATACGAAGCCAAACAAATTGTTGAGCAATCATGGACCCAAAGCTTGGGATAGTGGAGAGGAAGTGTTATGGAGGTACTCACTGCAAACTCTAGTGTACTTCTGCTTTCAGGTATATATTTTGCACTAGTTTACGGATACGTGTGAACATATGCTCTCTCTCACAGAAACTGGTATATATCTAGGTTTGGGGACTTCGTTAGAAAGTGAACCACCTGAGATGAAATTAAAGTATACTATGAAAGGAAAGGTCTCACCCGAGTAATGAAGTTGAATTCCTTATTTATTCCTAGTCTTAATCCCACCTGGAGCCAGCTTCACATCAGTCTGTTGAAATCACTTGCCTTTTTTTATTATTTATTTATAAAAAATAAACACTGACAAAACCACAGGATAAGAGGTGTGCAACTCCACACAGTTTCCACCACCAGAACTCCGTATCCCATCCCCTCCCTTGATAGCTTTCCTATTCTTTAACCCTCTGGGAGTATGGACTCAAGGTCATTTTGGAATGTAGAAGGTTGAAGGTCTGGCTTCTGTAATTGCTTCCCCGCTGAACGTGTGTGTTGACAGGTCTATTCATACTCCCATCCTCCTCTTTCCCTAGTGGGGTGGAGTTCTGGGGAATCAGAGCTCCAGGACACATTGATGGGGTTGTTTGTCCAGGGAAGTCTTGTTGGGATCATGCTAACATTTGGAACATCAATAGGACCTTTGTTTAGCCTTTCTGTAGTACCTACCCCACCTCCACCCCTACTCACTCAAGTGCTCTTTTTTTTCTTTTCTTCCTCTGTAGGAGAAACAAAATGTCCCTAGCTTTAAGCAGTACCAGTGGAACTGTTAACTGGACACCAGTTTGTGAAATTTTAAGATTTCAAGGGAACAGACAGTGGTGCACCTGGTTGAGTACACATGTTAAAATGCACAAAGACCTGGGTTTAAGCCTCCAGTCCCCACCTGCATGAGGGAAGCTTCACAGGCAGTGATGCAGAGTCCCTCTCTATATATAGCTTTCCTAACCTCTATGTTTCTCTCTGTCCTATCAAATCAGTGAATAAATAAAAATAAAAATAAATTAAAAGATAGATTTAAATGATATAGTTTCACATTTCACCTGCCAAAAAACTTCTGATCCTCTCCCAATCCACCATAAATCTCACAATTTTTATATGAGATTGATAAGAGAAAATTTTTATATAAGATTGCCTGTTTGTTTCATTTATCTGTATTCACATATGAGAAAAAACAGCCATTAGTTGTCTTTCACCTCTTTACTTATTCCCTTTAGATAAAAACAGAGAAGCAAAGAGATAATTAAAAAGACCATAGCACAAAAGTTTATGTTGTTGTGTTGGAAACTGGGCTCAGTCCTGTGTCAAGGACATGAAAAAGCAGCTCTCTGTCAAAGAGCTATTTTTCTGGCTCTCTTTAATTATTTCACTAAGCATAATCACTTTACTTATTTTTTTTAAATAAGTGCCTTTGAGTTCATGGAGCTAGATGTTCTTGATTATTTGAAATATGCAAAAACACCCATATATTTCAGCAAAGATAAAAATCTCTTGGTTCCCTTGAGATATAAAGTCTAAGTCCTAGTATTAAGACCTTTAAGGAGCAAAAGTGTTTAAAAAATAAATTCAAAAATTACCTCTAAAAGATATATTAGAAGCTGGGCTGTGGTGTACCTTGTAGATCACATACGCATGAGTACCTCATACATGAGAACCAGCAAATAAACACTGGAGGGAAAAGTTTTTTTTTTAATTACTATTTATAAAAAGGAAATACTTACAAAACCATAGGATAAGAGGGGTACAACTCTACACTGTTCCCACCACCAGAACTCTGTATCCAACCCCCTCCCCTGATAGCTTTCCTATTCTTTAACCCTCTGGGAGTATAGACCCAGGGGCATTATGGGGTGCAGAAGGTGGAAGGTCTGGCTTCTGTAATTGCTTCTTCACTGAACATGGGCTTTGGCAGGTTGAACCATACTCCCTGCCTGTGTCTCTCTCTTTCCCTAGTGAGGCAGGGCTTTGGGGAAGCAGGGTGGAGGGAAAAGTTTAAGTAATAAAATTGTATTTATTGACAGAGAGGACATATTATACCCTCTAATATATGCAGTGGCTAGGATAAAGTACTTGTACAAGTCCAGTTCTGACTCACCTTCCCAATCAAAAGCCGTGTGTGTGTGTGTGTGTGTGTGTGTGTGTGTGTGTGTGTGTGTGTGTGTGTTCTTTATCCTCCCATCAGTAAAACTGGGTGGTTGGAGCATACTGTCAGGATTGGCTCTACTTGAAGGCAGTTTTTTTTTCTTAAATTTATTTATACCTAAAATACATAGACACACATATATGTTTATAGACATATATAGCCAAATCTGAAATTTTACTAGTACAGAGTTAGACTATACCTGTATTTGAATATTGTCTAAGATAGAAAGAAAGGTTTTTTTCTTGTAACCCATTGAGGACATTTATTGATTTGATCTTTTACACATTTAAAATGCATTTTTATTGCCCAGATAATAAACACCTGTCTTAGAAAGAGTGTGAGCATATATTTTCTCTTCCTCGTTTGCTCATCAGTTAATTCATGCTGTGTATTCAGAGTTTTGATTACAACTTTATTTGTGGTTTAGAACTCTCTGGACTGGGTACAATATATAAAATTCTGGCAAATAGGGCTGGATAGTGACACACCTGGTTGAGTGCTCATGTTATAATGCACAAGGATCGGGTTTTGAGCACTAAGTCCTACCTGCAGGGGGATAGCTTCACAAGTAGTGATGCAGGGATGCAGATGTCTCTCTCCCTCTTTATCTCCCTCTTCCCTCTCAATTTATGACTGTCCCTATCCAGTAAATAAATAAAGATAATGATAAACATTTTGACAATATGACAGATATTCAGTTTTGACTTTGGTACATCACAAAGTATGAAGATTTAACATCATTGTTCCAAGCCTCAAGTACAGAATCAATTTAACCTGGTCATATTTTCCTGTGAAAGAAGAAGAGAAAATGTTATATGTTTTCATAGTTAGTATTGCTGTGACTGTAAAGTGAGAATAAGATGACTCAGGGAAGGAGCTGCTTGTTTTGAGGGGGAAATTGTTACCAGGTCCAAGATTTAAAATAAAATCTTCTGAGTAGAGACGTAGTAACATTGTGTGTATTTGTACATTGTGTGTAGTTTAGTGGATTGTCTAGGTTAAAAACAGGCAGGAATATTCATGCTCAAAATTCAGAGGGTCCAAGTTCAATCCTTGGCACTACAGTGTGCCAAAACTGAGCAGTGCTCTTGTAAAAAAAAAAAAAATCCAAACAAGCAAACAAAACAGTCAGCTAACTAGTGGTAGTATAAATGGGGAGGTGAAAAGGGAAGGCATATAGGATGCTACCTGACAGGTTAGTAAGTCAACTAAAGAAACTAATGTAGTAGTGTGTGTAGATAGAATAATGGTTATGCAAAGAGACTCTCGTTCCTGACACTTCTGAGTCCCAAATTCAATCCCCTGCACCACAGTAAGCCAGACCTGTGCAGTGCTCTGGTGTTTCTTTCTGTGTCTTTCTCTCTCTGCATCTCTCTCAAAAATAAAATAAATTAAATACTTTGAAAAAAAGAAAGAAACTGATGTCTACATGCAGCATTAGGGGCTTGAAAGGCTTTTTGTTGTGTGGCTCTGTTATATGTCAACTTTCTCTGTTAAAAAATAAAGGAGTAAACAATATTTTTGCTTTTGCTTTTTTAATTGCGAAACACTAAAGCATCACTATGACATTTTATGTTGTGCCAGGAACCCAACACAGTGTCTTACATATATAAGATACACATTCTATATGTTAACCACCTGTCCAACCTATACCCTTGATATTTTAAAAATATTAAAAATATTCCTCATCTTAGTTATTTTGTGACATGTGACACCTCAGCCAATTGCAAATACTTTCATTACTAGTTCAGTAAACATATATATATATATGTATATGTATATATATGTATATATATGCCTATATCCACTTTTAGTTTTATGTCATGTAATTTCCAAAAATCCTAGCTTTCATTATCTTAAAAGTTAATTTTCATATGGAAATATAAAAAGTTGATAAAATGCTCAAGGAATGGACTGGGTTAAAGCTCAGAACCTTAAGATTCCCTCTCTCTCTGGATTTATGACCATGACTGAATAGCTTATTATTATTATTATTATTTTCCATTTCCTCATGTGTGATGTCAGAATATATCTACTTCATCATGTTTCAAAGAGGGTTAATTAATTCATTATGTTCAGTGTGTGCTCAAGAATTTACTATTTTTCAGAGATTTTCTAGTAAAACGTTTGAAAGTGCCCATCTATTTGTTTCGTACACATGGAGCACTGTTTGATACACATCATAAAACTGAAACTTTAGTTTACATTCCAAACTCAAAGAATTACACCATCCTCACTAATGTTTACAATATGTCCCAATTTGGTATCCTTGGCAAATTTTATGTAAGTATAGCTTTGATTTTCTCTCCTGCCCCAAAGTTTGTGAGAGAAGAAATTTAAATGAACCCCTACTAAAGTCTTTCTGTTTTTTAAACTCACTCTTTTCCACCTCAAATTATATGGAATTGAATGTTGCATTTTTATTATATTGTCGTTGTTATTGTTGGAGCCAGGGCCTCACACATGCAGTTTCAAGCTTCCAGGCCACTTGATCTTCCAGATAGAGAGTGTATATGAAGGGAAACAACATAACACCAGCTCTTTCCCTGGTATTATGGCACGTCCCATGTGTACTAGGGCTGAAACCTAGACTATGCTAATTGTAAGGCATATACCTGTATGCCTAACCCACTAAGTTCCCTGTCCATGAATATTCTTTTGTGGAATTATGTGGAGACTTTAGGGTGTGTGTGTGTGTGTGTGTGTGTGTGTGTGTGTGTGTGTGTGTGTATGAGTTTGTGTGTGTCTTCTTCACTGTATACCATTTTTAAAGAAGTTTGATTTTCTAGGAGTAGCTGCCGACAGTCAGCAGAACCTTGACCAGATGTATTTGTTCAAGTAATTCACTCAAACTGATAAGGGTAACCCTAAAGATAGTTCCACAAAGTCTTGATATTTTTTTTATTTAAGAAAGGAGACATTAACAAAACCATAGAATAAGAGGGGTACAGTTCCGCACAATTCCCATGACCTGATCTCCGTATCCCATCCCCTCCCCTGATAGCCTTCCCATTCTCTATCTCTCTGGGAGTATGGATCCAGGGTCGTTGTGGGTTGCAGAGGGTGGAAGGTCTGGCTTCTGTAATTGCTTCCCCGCTGAACATGGGTGTTGACTGGTCAGTCCATAGTCCCAGTCTGCCTCTCTCTTTCCATAGTAGGGTGGGGCTCTGAGGAAGTGGAGCTCCAGTACACATTGATGGGGTCGTCTGTCCAGGGAAGTCTGGTCAACATCTTGCTGGCATCTGGAACCTGGTGGCTGAAAAGAGAGTTAATATACAAAGCCAAACAAATTGTTGAACAATCATGGACCTAAAGATTTTAATAGGGCAGATGAGGTGTTCGGGGGTATTCCCTGCATTCTCTTGTGTACTTTGGCTTTCAGGTATACATTTTTCCCCTAGTTTATGGGCATGGGTGTTATTTTTTTAATTATTATTTATAAAAAGGAAAGACTGACAAAAGCCATAGAGGGGTACAACTCCACAAAATTCCCACCACCAGAACTCCATATCCCAACCCCTCCCCTGATACCTTTCCTATTCTTTATCCCTCTGGGAGTATAGACCCAGTGTCATTATGGGGTGCAAAAGTTGGAAGATCTGGCTTCTGTAATTGCTTCCCTGCTGAACATGAGCTTTGACAGGTTGATACCTACTTCTACCATATCTCTCTCTTCCCCCTAGTGGATCAGGACTCTAGGGAAGCAAGGTTCAAGGACCTATTGGTGGGGTTGACTACCCAGGGAAGTCTGGTTGTCATTAGGGAAGCATCTGGAACCTGGTGGCTGAAAAAAAGAGTTAACATATAAAGCCAAAAAAATTGTTGACTAATCATGAACCTAAAGGCTGGAATACTGCAGATGAATATTTAGGGGTTTCCATTTGATAGATAGTCTTAGGCCTATTTTAGTTATATTCCAAAGGGCCCATGATATAACAAGGTTTTTTTTTTTTTTCCTGAGTATGAAATCTGATATGCAGGTGGATCCAAGTTATTGTCTGGGGAGATGATATCATGGCTGAAAAAAAGGACCAGAAAGCTGGATCAGGGAAAAGAGTAGCTCCCAAATATGGGAAAAGTGTATAAATATTGTTGAATGTAGACCCGATCAATTTGATCTGGTCTGGGGCTCGTATTCAGCTTAGGAGCCTGTGTAACCTCTGTATCCCTATAGATCTGAGCTCACATTCTGTGGTCGTAAGTAGGAACATTCTAACGTGCCCCAATTTCAGGACCCATTTTCTCAGGTGGAAGATAGAGTATGTTGTACATCTTCCCTTCAGAGGATGGAACATTCTCTACCGTTGATGATCTACATTGAGGGCAAAGTCATATGGGGGCACACAAAGAGATCTATTGTGTTGTACCTGATGGAGATGTCTGGTAACAATGGAGAGAGGGATCTATTCAAGGGCTATAGGCCCATCATGTCTATTTAGGAGTCTCAGGACTCACCAACTAGGGCCACAACTAGGGATGTGGCTTGATAATGGCTGAAGAGTCATCATTAAAGTATGCCAATCTCTTGCCCTTCCTTATTCAACTTTTGCAGTCCTGACTTTGATAACATTAGCTTTGGAGTGAGTGAGGGAAGTATAATAGGCAGTAGATGAGGAGGGTATCTAAGTCTAAGTAAACACTATTTCATTGTGAACTTTAAGGTGTCTTTTTAGGTCTTTCTACTTGCTTGCTGCATATACTGACTCACTGCAGACTATTGTACACTTTTGCATTCAGGTACATATTTTGCCCTAAATTAGAATGGGTTGACATTAAGGCATCACTGATGTCTCTGGAAACAGGCTGAAGTGGAGCATTCTGAAGGGATACTTGATGCATTGATTAGGTTGGGATGGGCGGATGCAATATCATTTGGTATGACTTAAGAGAAGCATGCATGAAAGTGAGCCCCACCCTAGAGGTTCTAGGACTGGGGGATATATATAGGTTCTATAGAGGAAGCTGGAAGTTCCTGCTGTCTTAGTGTTTAGGAAGGCAAGAGATAGTTATTGATATAATCACATTATTTGGTAATTGGATTAACTTTGAAATATCATTTGATAGGATTAGTGTATCATATAAAACATCACCATAATTTATGTCCTTTGACATTATTTGTATATAGCTGTGTCTTATGGAGTAATGCAACCAGTTGCTTCTGTTCTTTGTGGTCTAAGCTTTTAAGAGAGTCAAAATATCAAAGACTCAACCTATGGTCTGTGCTTTAAAGAGTTTGAGACATTCAATCAATTCTCCCCTCTCATATTAATTAAATAGTGAATTATATGACTACAAGTTAATAGAGTTTTACATAACCATACCCACCACGAAAAGACTGTGTCCCAACCCATATTACTTCCTCCCAACCACCACTACCCAGTGAAGCCAAACATCCACCTTCACCTTCAACCCAAAGATCTTAACTCTGGTGTCCTACCCTAAACTCAGGCAAATCCTGCTTTGAGTTTCCCTTTCTGTTCTTCTTTCTCAACTTATGTTGATGAGTGGGATCATCCCATACTCATCTTTATCTTTCTGACTTAGCTCACTTAACATAATTCCTTCTAGATCCATCCAAGATGGGTCAGAGAAAGTGGGTTCATTGCTCTTAATAGCTGCACAGTACTCCATTGTGTATATATACCATACCTTTCTCAACCACTCATCTGTTGTTGGACACCTGGGTTGCTTCCAGGTTTTAGCTATGATAAATTGTGCTGCTATTCACTCATATCTCTTTGATTAGGTGTTATGGAGCCCTTGGGGTATATCCCTAGGATAGAACTTATTGGGTCATATAGAAGGCCCATGTCTAACCTTGTGAACTTTCTCCAGACTGCTCTCCATAGAAGTTGGACCAATTTACATTCCCAACAGCACTGCAGGAGAGTTCCTCTGTCCCCACAGCCTCTCCAGAATATGTGGCTGCTATCCTTATGATGTATGCCATTCTCACAGGAGTGAGGTGGTATCTCAGTGTTATCATTATTTGCATTTCTCTGACAATCAGCGACCTGGAGCAATTTTTCATGTGTTTGTTAGCTTTTTGGATATCTTCTGTAATGATGTTCTGTTCATATCCTCTGCCCATTTTTGGATGGGTTCATTTGCTTTTCTGTTGCTAAGTTTGGTGAGGTCTTTATATATTTTGGTTATTTGTCTTTTTTTAATTTTTTTATTTTTTTTTATTTATGAGAAAGATAGGGGAGAGAGAGAAAGAACCAGACATCACTCTGGTACATGTGCTGCCAGGGATTGAACTCAGGACCTCATGCTTGAGAGTCTAGTGCCTTAGCCACTGCGCCACCTCCTGGACGACTATTTGTCTTTTCTTTGATGTATAGCATGTGAAGATCTTCTCCCATTATGTGAGGGGTCTCCTTGTGTGTGTGCTAATTCCTTTGGCTGTGCAGAAGCTTTTCAATTGGATGTAGTCCCATTGATTTGTTTCTGCTTTAGTCTTCCTTGTAATTTGGTTTGTATCATCAAAGATATCCTTGAGACTTAGGTGGGAAAGTGTTCCATCAATGTTTTCCTCTAAGTATTTGATAGTCTCTGGTATAACATCCAGGTCCTTGATCCATATGGAGTTGTTTTTTTTTTTTTTTTTTAATCTGGTGAGAAAAAAGTGGTTCAGTTTCATTATTTTGCACGTTTCAACCCAGTTTTCCCAGAACCATTTATTGAAGAGAGCCTTCTTTCTGCATTTAATACTTTGGTCCCCCTTATCAAAGATTAGATGTCTATAGGTGTGTGGGTTTAGTTCTAGGCTTTCAATTCTGTTCCACTGGTCTATAGGCCTATTTTTCTTCCAGTACCAGGATATTTTGATGATGATGGCCAAATGATATATTTGAGATCTGGTAGTGTGATGCCTCCATTTCTGTTTCTTTTCCTCAAGTTTTTTTTTGAAAATCTAGGTGTTTTCTGGTTCCTGACAAATGAATGTAATTTTTGTTCTATTCTTCAAGAAGCTTGGTGGAACTCTGATGGATACTGCATTATATTTTTATATGGTTCTGGGTAGAATATCAATTTTGATTATATTAATTCTTCCAATCCATGAGCATGAGATTTTTTTCCCTTTCTTGGTATCATTTTCTATTTCCTTGAATAGTGACTCATAGTTTTCAGTATACAAGTCTTTCACTTCTTCGGTGAGGTTTATTCCTAGGTATTTTATTAAATTTGATGCAACAGTGAATGGAAGTGACTTCTGGATATCCTCTTCTTTGGATTTAGTGTTGGCATAAAGAAATACCACTGATTTTTGTACACTGATTTTGTAGCCTGACACCTTGCTATATTGCCTATTAACTTCCAGTAGCTTTTTTCTGGATTCTTTAGGTTTTTCTATGTATACTATCATACTGTCTGCAAATAGTGAGAGCTTGACTTTTTCCCTTTCAATCTGTATTCTTTTGATTCCTTTCTCTTGCCTGATTGCTATAGAAAGAACTTCCAATATTATGTTGAAGAATAATGGTGATAATGGACAGCCCTGTCAAGTCCTAGATATGAGGTGGAATGCTTTAAGCTTCTGTTTGTTGAGTATCATGTTGGCTATAGGTTTGCTGTATATAGACTCCACTATTTTGAGGAATTTCCCATCTATTCCCATTTTTAATAGTGTTTTGAGCATGTATGGGTGTTGGATTTTGTCACAGGCTTTCTCTGCGTCTATTGAGATAATCATCCTGTTTTTGGTTTTGCTTTTATTGATGTGGTGAATGACATTGACTGACTTACATATATTGAACTAGCCTTGCATTCCTGGGACAAATCCCACTTGTGATGAACAATCTTTTTGATATACTGTTGTATCCAGTTGGACAGGATCTTGTTCAATATTTTGGCATCTATGTTCATCAGAGATAGTTGTCAGTACCTTTCCTTTTTTGTTGTGGCCCTATCTGCTTTTGGTATCAGGGTGATATTTTCTTCATAGAAGGTGGAAGAGAGTGTTCCTGTTTCTTCAGTCTTTTGGAATAACTTTAGAAATATTAACTATTTCCTGAAAGTTTTGGAGAATTTGTTTGTAAAACTATCTGGTCCAAGACTTCTGTTGTTGGGAATATTCTTAATAACTATTTAAATTTCTTTGTCTGTGGTTGGTCCATTTAGGTTCAGTTTTGGAAAGGTATATGTTTCTAGGAACTCTTCCATTTATTCCAGATTCTTTAGCTTTATGTCATATAGTTCTTCATAATATTTTCTCACAGGATTCTGGGCAGTAGCACAGTAGGTTAAGCGCACATGGAGCCTAGCGCAAGGGCCAGCATAAGGATCATGGTTCAAGCCGTCGGCTCCCCACCTGTAGGGGGTCACTTCACAAACAGGGAAGCAGGTCTGCAGATGTCTAGCTTTCTTTCCCCCTTTCTGTCTTCCACTCCTCTCTATTCTCTGTCCTACCCAACAACAACAACAACAACAGGTATGACAACAATAAAAACTACAACAAATGCAACAGCAAAGGCAACAAAATGGGGAAAATGACATGTAGGAGCAGTGGATTCATAGTGCAGGCACTGAGTCCTGGAGGCAAAAAAAAAGTTTCTCATGATTTCTGGATTTCTGTGGTGGCAGTTGTGATATATCCTGTATAGTTTACAATTCTATTTATTTGAGTCTTCCTTTTTTATAGAATCTGGCTAAGAGTTTGAAAATTTTGTCTAATTTTTCAAAGAACCAAAATTTGGCTTCATTGATCTTTTGTATGCTTCTCTTATTTTCGATGTTGTTTATTTCTGCTCTTATTTTAGTGATTTCCAACCTTCTGGTTGCTTTAGGTTTCCTTTGTTCCTCTTCCTCTAAGTCCTTAAGGTATGCAGTAAGATCATTTATATGAGCTTTTTCTTGTTCTCCAATGTGTGCTTGCATGGCTATGAGTTTCCCTCTCACTACTGCTTTAGCTGTGTCCCAAATATTTTTTATAACTTGTATCTTCATTTTCATTTGTTTCCAGGAACATCTGAGTTTCTTGCTTTACTGCATCTTTTGCCCAGCAGTTATTAAGCAGCATGTTGTTGAGTTTACAAATTTGGTGACTTTTAGTAGTTTTCTTTTTGTTGTTTAACATTAGCTTTACCCAGCAGTGGGCTGAGAAGAAACTTGGGATGATTTCAATGCTTTTGAGTTGTTGATACTCTCTTTGTGGCCTAACGTGGTCTATCCTTGAGAATGTGCATTGTGGATTTGAAATGAAAATGTATTCCAGTTTTGGGGGGTGAGAACTCTGAAAATGTCTAGGAGGTCTAGTCTGTCCATCTCTTTGTTTTATTCTCTATTTTCTTTGTTGATCATCTGCTTAGCTGATCTAAGTGTCAGAGTGAGGTGTTGAAGTCTCCCATTTTTATTGTATTACTATTGATGTCTTATTGTATTACTATTGATGTGTTTTTTATAGTTCTTTCTGTAGGTGTTTGATGTATTTAGATTGGCCCTCATTGGGTACATAGATGTTGATAACGGTTAAATCTTCTTGGTTCATTGAATCTCTAATTATTATGTAATGGCTTTACCTATCTTTTATTACTTTATTTAATATGTGTCATAGATGATAATGGTTTTCCCTGCCTTTTTGTGTGTGTGTGTGGTCCATTAGCCTGAATGATTTTCCATTCTTTCTCTTTAAGTCTGTTTTTTTCTTGTTGGGTCAGGTGGGATTCTTGCAAGCAGCATATGGTGGGGTTGTGTTTTCTGATCCATCCTCCCACTCTGTGCCTTTTAATGGGTGAGTTTAAGCCACTGACATTTATTGGTATTATGGATATAAGGTGTTGCAGTGCCATTATTCAACATTTTTTTGGTCTGATATATGGCAAGTATTATGGTGATGTTCTTGTTTATTAGAGGTCTTTTATAACCTCTTTCAGGGCAGACTTGGTGATAGTTGCCTCCTTTAACTGTTGCCTATCTGAGAAGGATTTTATCTCTCCATCTAGTTTGAATGAAATTCTAGCAGGATATAGTATCCTTGGTTGAAACCCTTTTTAATTGAGGGCTCAATAGATGTCTTGCCATTCTCTTATGGTTTTTTAGAGTTTTGAGTTGAAAAGTTTGCTCATAGTCTTAGGGGTTTTCCCCTGTATGTGACTTTTTGTTTTTCTCTTGCAGCCATTAGTATTCTTTCTTTATCCTTACTTCTTTTCATTGTAACTATGATGTTTCTTGGCTTCTTCAGGTCTGGGTTGATTCTGTTTGGGACTCTTTGGGCCCCTTGTATCATAATGTTCTTTCTGTTGTTTAGGGCTGGGAAGTTTTCTTCTGTTATTTCCTCTATGGTGTTTACTTCCTCTTCCTCTCTTTCTTCCTCTGGCAAGCCAATTATGTGAATATTACTTCTTTTGAGCTCATCCCATTTGTTTTGCTATTTGGCCTTTTAGCTCATCTTTGTCAGCTTTCGTTCTCTAATTACCTAGAAGCAGCTAGTATTTTCCTTGAGGGTATCATCTCTTGTTTCCCTATTTCTGCTAGCCCTTTCCTCCATAGTTGACTTCATTTCTGTGATTATTAGGCTTACTATTGCTTCCATACTTTTCTTATCTCTGGTTACTTCTGACTGATTTGGAGTTTCTTCTGGACTCCTGCTGTGATTCATTATGGTATCAGTTTTATTTGCTCTTGATTTATTTGCTCATGATTTCACCATTTCCTCATTGATGTTGCTTGTATTTTTCTGTTCTGTCCTTTTTCAGTTGTTCTGTTTTGAGTACAAGCCACACTATACTAAAGTCTTTCACAAATGCAGTCACAAACCTCAGAAATTACAACAATAGCAACTGAAGCAAAGATTGATGCAGTTCAACCAATACCAGTTAGTCACACTATACCTCCAGTCAAAGAAAAAAGAAATGAAAAAGAAGAGAAAGGAATAAAGGCAAATCAAGAACAGACAATTATTCAAATATACTATCCACTATAAATTCTAGGGATAGCAAAAGGAAAAATAATGTAGAAAAGACACACACACACACACACACACACACACACACACACAGAGAGAACCCAATCCGAGTGAGATTTCTTACACAAAGTACTTCACAAATGAGTTTCAGTGAATTCAGAAAGCAAAAGAAGGAAGAAGGGGAAAATAAAAAGAGGTTTTATAGGAAAGAATTTTTTTATTTTTTTAATTAGCTAGGAGGAGAGAAAAAGGAGGGTGGAGCAAAGAGAGAGAATGAAAGAAGTTCTTCCCACAATGGATAGCACACCCGGTCGCCTATCAATGGAAAAAGCAACAATAGTTAATTTCAGTCTGCCAGAAGAGAAGGAGAAGGGAAATGAGTACACAATAACAGTAACAATAAAATAGAGTAGAAAACCATAACCATCAGTCTGCAGCTTCAACAGCTCCAGATTGGCTGTATGCAGCCTGGAACTTCCTAAAACAAGCAAAGACAACCAATTATAAGAAGTATGAAAAAAAAAAAATTCCTTTCCCAGTCAGGGCTAAGGCCCTGATTGGTCAGGTATTCTGTCTCTCAAATAGAGCTCCGTTCTCCTTCAAAAAGAAAAGGAAAATAAACCAAAAAAGGCTCGGAATGACACCCCTGCAGAGCAAGGAATCTTGGTAAAGAAAGTAGTTTCACAGGAAGCCTGCCTGTAGAGAGTGGCTAGCCAGTGGGGGTTGATTCTGGGCATGGGAGGACG
Organism: Erinaceus europaeus; assembly: GCF_950295315.1. Classification (NCBI taxonomy): domain Eukaryota; kingdom Metazoa; phylum Chordata; class Mammalia; order Eulipotyphla; family Erinaceidae; genus Erinaceus; species Erinaceus europaeus. Next base: position 80,721,568 of record NC_080185.1, on the reverse strand, counting down.
GGTGAGTCCAGAAATAGTCACTCCAAAGATTTTCCTTTCTTTGTCCTTTTTGCCTCTGTTTGCCAGTCCAAGAGTAAGTTATAGGGCTCTTTTTTGGTGTCACCCTGGCCACCTCATATTTACCCTTTCTACCGATGGCCTAGTTATCCTACTCTCTCGATAGAATCCCAGGTTGTAAGCTGCTTATTTTTGGAGGTCATACCAGGTGTTGTTCCTAGTCACCATCTTGACTTTCTAGATGTATTTTGTTATTTTTATCTGTCTCTAGTTTTCCTCTTTCTTCTTTGCTTCCTTCCTTCCTTCCTCTCTTTTCTCTCTTCCTTTTCTCCCTCCCTCCTTTCCTTTCTCCCTTCTTTTTCTTTCTTTTATCATTCTTTATCCTTCCCTCTCTCCATTCCTTACTTCCTTCTGATAATCACTGGGACTTCAGATATCTAGCCTGACCTTTTTAGATAGAAAAGAGAGAGAGAGAGAACTATAGAGATACAACGAAAAAAGAATCTACAGCACTGGAACTTCCTCCAGTGTGGTGGGAACGGGGCTCAAACCAAGGTTGTGCCCATGACCAAGCAGTGCATTAGCCAAGTAAGCTGTCTTTCCAGCTCTCCTGTTTCTTATTTTCATAATACCACAATCTGATTTTAAATAAAAGGCAAGCATATTTTCTCTTTAAAATTTAAAATAGGGAGTTGGGCGGTGCGCAGCAGGTTAAGTGCAGGAGGCAAAAGTGCAAGGACTGGAGTAAGGATCCTGGTTAAAGTCCCGGCTCCCCACCTGAAGGGGCATCGCTTCTCTCTCCTCTCTGTTGTTTTCTGTAGCTCAGTTATTTTGCTACCCTCTTCTGATACTGTATTAGGTTCTTCATCTAGTTGTTCTCTTAGCTCAGATATTTCAGTTTTCAGCCCTCTAATTACCTTGAGAGTGTTAGTGTTTTCTTCCAGAGTCTCATTTGTTATTTCCCCATTTCTGATAACTTTACTTTCAAACACTTTCCTCACTCCTGTGACTAATTCCTCAGTTAGCATTTGGACGTTGACCTCATTCTTCTGTGCTTCTACTTTTAAGGGGCTTTTAGTGGGTTTTTGTCCAGCTTCACTTCTCCAATGTTTCTTCTTAGTTTAACCATTGTATATAGTGTTATTTGAGGTCCCTCTCTGTACTTTTCAATCCACTGATCGCTCTTGCCTGGATTCACTTATGGCTATGTAAGGTACATAAATAGTTCACAATTATAAATAGTTCATAGTTGTGGAAACAGTTTTATTCGGTTATCTTAACTCCTGAGTTGAAGCACACTGCTATTAAAGTCTCTTTTGTTTTTTTTTTTCTTCCATGTAGCTATAGGATCCTGAGGGTTTCCTTTCACTATAAGTAGACTTTTTAGCTTAATCCTGACCTATAGGTAAATTAGGGTGGGGGAGAGTTAGCACTGTGGTTATGCAAAGACACTCCTAAGGCCCAAGGATGCAAAGCCCTGGGCTCAACTCAGATGCTCTGCCAGCAGCTACAACCAAGCTGGCAGCACTGTGAGTTTCCAAACAAATCCCATTTATACTCTGTGTTTTGTGGCTGTTATTCACTGTGTTTCCCAATTCGTCAGGAAAACAATGTGGAATGTCTCCCACTATAAAGCCCCACCTCTAGTGCAACAGGGTGTAGATCTTCCCCTGAGTTTCCTGGCCAGTTCTCTGCCCCCTATTTCAACATGGGGCCTCCTGGCTGCTGTGCCAGCCTCCAAGGGGCAGAAGCAATGGGGACTCACAGTTGCATTTGGTGAGACTTAGGGGAGTCCTTTCTTCCCTTTAGCAGTCTTTTGTTGGTAAAACAGACTGGAGGTGACACCACAACCGGAAAACTGCTGGACTGTTATCAGCCACTCAGGAATAGATATGGGATTTAGGCCCAGGAATCTTTCCTCAGGCTCCACTTCGTCCATGAGCCACATAGGTTTGCACTCACTTGTGACTTGGTGGGTTCCCAAAATAGTTCTAGTCTTGTCTTGTTGCAGTCCTAGGTGGTCTCCTTTGATATTTCTAGTTGACCAGGGAGAGGAGAGGAGTGGAAAGAAATGCAGCTGCTGCTACTCTCCACTGTGTATTTTATCTCAACTTAACAACTCCCCAATTTATTACTCTTGAGGCAAGAAGAGAGAGCATCAAGTCTACAGGATAAAATTGGTGTTCGGAGTGGCATGCAAACACCTATTACAGGAAAATAAGAAATAATATTTGTCTATAAACAACTGTCCTGTAAACCATTATTTCCTCCAATAGAGCACTGTTCAGCTCTAGCTTATGGTGATGCAGGGGATTGAACTTGGGATTTGGAACCTTAGACATGAGAGTCTCTTTGCATAATCACTTCCTGCCGGAAAAAAAAAATTGGCCTTTCACAGAACCTCTTGGCAATTGTGAAATTCTTGCAGTTATTTTTTCCTTTGTAGTTACTTATTAGTGCAAACATATGTACTAGGCACACATATTTTTGAGGTAACATCTGTTTCTTAGATATCTGAGATTTGGTCTCATGGCAAAAATGTGATACCATTTGAAATAATTGAACTCTATGGGAACCCATCATTAAAAGGAAAAAAATAAATCAAAGCAGTAATAGTCATATGCATATATTTGCATATCCTATTTTTCATATATTTATATTCCTTTATCTTTACTTCTAGACAAATTTCAGCATTCCGAAAAAGCAAGTGAGCTTTATAGTTGCCAAGGAGTGTATAGAATGAATTATTATTTCCGCAGAAGAAGAAGCTGGTATTTGGTGGTAAATGACTACAGAGGTAACAAGAATTAGAGTTCTCAGTCCCTTTGCTTCCAGTCAGTGCTATGAATACTGAGTACCCCCATGAAATTACTACAGCTTATAGGTAGACTAACATTATTTACTAATATTTAAGTAGCAGCTTTGATAGTAGCATATTGATGGATTTAATCAGTAAATATTTGTTGAATGTTACTACACTTGGAGGCATTGGGCTCATACTCTGTAAAGCTTATTCATGGATTTTAATGATAATAATCCTGGATTTTAATGATAATAATCCTTTAAAGCTTTTCAAGAGTATATGAAGGTGACCATATACACTGAACAACTGAACATTCTAAAAACTCAATAAAAATGATAGGTCATCCTTTTATTTTACCATATGAGCAAACATAACCTTTGCCAGGTAGTCCGCACATAATAGCTTGACTTACTGGAACTTGTACATTGATCTTCTTGGTCCGAAGCTAGAAATCACTCTGCTACAGAAAGACTTCCCCTCAAATACCTATATGTATTAACCAAAAATCGGGAAAAATATTGTTAAACTTAGACAAGCATGAAAAACAACACTGAAGAAAAACAATATTATTAGAAATAACAGGAAGAATTAAAGAAAGAGACATGTGCTGTGAAGAGAAACTAAGGAGCCATTGAATTACTGAATAACATTGGCATAAGAGGGAGTTTGTCATACTAAGAAAGCCCCAAACACTTATCACAACTGAAAGCCAGTAACAAGTAAGGTTTAGTGCTTCCACAAACTTCTGCTTTTGCAAAGGGAAACTCAGATAGTTCTTTAACTCAGATAGTTCTTTATTCAATTTCATCAAAGAATCACAGAAGAGGTAATACAAAGTTTTTCTCATTTTGGATAGCTGATTCAGTTATAAGTAGTTAAATAAAAATAAAATATGTGTATTGTTTGGAATTACAGGACTTTTATTATTGATTTTTATTAGTGATTTAATAATGATTGACAAAAATAACATGTTGAATATTGAATAACATTTGGTCTGAATTATCTGGAATATTTTAGCAGTTCATCTATAACAATCTATATCTTTACCACTGAATATCCAAAACTGTCTAAATAAGCCAGATATGTCTAATAACTTCAGTTAATGTCATATGCATCATCTTTGAGACCACAGTTCAGCTAAGGAGCTTCAAGATTTAACATATATGAAACATTGGTTAAATCACTTAACTTCTCTGTGAGAACAGAGAGCATCCAATAGGACTACTGTAAGAATTATAAGGTATATAGTACAGCTCCTTATACCTATTAAGTTTGGGTTATTGGAAGGCTACACTGAGCAGAGAATGAAAGAAAAAAAAAGGAATAATAAGAGAAGGTATTTGTGGTAGTTTTTTGGATAATGAAGTACTTTCTGGACAACTACTTTTAAGTGTTACTTAGTGATCAGAGAGCCAGTATCATGCATTTAAGAGGTTAGAAAAAGTCAGTTTATTTCTCTTCTTTCCAGGACACTGTGCATGCCCCCAAACAGTTCAGCAAGCATATGTTCTTCCCCACACCATGTTTCTACTTAAATGTGTCAGAGTGTCTTGCATATAATTTTCCTCAAGAAAAATTATTTGAAATTTTTAGTAAATTCAAATCTCCCGGGTGCTGATCAGCAGAAAATCTAACAGTCATAATTACCCTTTATTTCCTTAGTCCAGGTAGCCGTATATCTTAAAAAATGGTGAGGCCAGATTCAATAGAATTTTGAGCTAGCATCTGTGTAAATATACATTTTAGGTTTTTTGCTGGAGCTGGTGGATTTTTTTTTTAACAAAGCTGAACTGTCTATTATATAGAGTGTTTCTTATATTTTAGTGCTTTTGGAATACTTGGTGGACTGTGGTTTGTAGTGCTATTGCTTGTTTGTTTTGGTTGGAGTCTAGTATTTACTTGAAAAACATTGTATGACTTATGACTTTACTTCATTTAAAATTCAATTCTGATTGTGTTTTTAACTTATTCCACTTTTGATATATTGAATTTATATCCCTCTATTTCCACTCACTCTTCAATTTTGATACATTTATAAGACAGTCAACCAAAACCAGCAAGTAGCATACTAATTATATTGTAATCCTACCTGAATCTCTTTTAGATCTTGTCTTGAACTCTGTGGGAAAGGAAGGCATTAGTGCTCTTCCAAGAGTCCCTACAGTTTTATTTATTTATTTATTTATTTATTTATTTATTTATTTATTGGATAGAAAAGCTGAAGTAGAAAGGGTAGACAGAAAGGAGAGAAAAAGAATGATACCTACAGCACTGCAGATCCTCTTGGCTTTCTGATTCTCTTAGGATTTTATAACATTCATCCCTATTGTTTGTTACTTTATTTCTTTGAAAGTCTACTTTATTAAATATGAGAATAACTGTTCCTGCTTTTTTGTGTTCCATTAGCTTGTTTGATAATCCTTTCACTTTAAGTCTGTCTTTGCCCTGTTGAGTTAGGCATAATGTTTGCAGACAACAGATGGTTGGGTTGGGTTTCCTGATCCATATTCCTACTCTGTTCCTTTTAATATGTAAAGTCATACCCTTTACATTTACTGATATCAGTAATTTAAGATATTTCAGTGCCATTGTTTTGAAATTGTCTTGAGTGTTCTGATATATAGCATGTTTTTGGTGATGTTTTTATTGTTTATGGAAGACCTTTTAGAGCTTCTTGCAATACAGGCTTGGTGATAGTTGATTCTTTCAACTGTTGCTCATCTGAGAACTTTTTTTTTTAACCTCTTCATCTAGTCTGAATGACAGTCTAACAGGATATTATATTCTTGGTTAAAAGCTTTTCTCATTGAATGCTTGATAGATATCTTGCATTTTCTGGCTTTTAGAGTTTGTGTGGAGAAATCTGCTGATATTCTTATGGGTTTTCGTCTGCATGTGACTGCTTTTCTCTTGCAGCCTTTAGAACTCTTTATCCTTATTCCTTACCATTTTAACTTTGATTTACCTTGGTCTCTTTAGGTCTAGAATGATTACATTTGTCACTCTCTGGGATTCTTGAATCTTTATGTCTTTTCTGTTGTTTACTGACAGGACATTTTCTGTTATTATAGTCTCTAGCATCCCCCTTATTCTCTGTTATTCCTCTGGCAAGCTCATAATGTGTATGTAGTTTCTTTGAGGTCATCATATATGTCTTTGTTGTTTATTTCAGTGTGTGTTAATATCTTTTTAGCACTTTTACTTCTCTCTTATTTTTCTCTAATTTATCCTTGATCTTGCTAATTATGTTTTATGCCTTATTTATTCTATTCTCACTTCCCTCACTTCTGTTCTTTAGTTCAGCCATTTTGTTACCATGTTCATTTACTGTATTAGCTTTTTCAGCTAGTTGAGGTCTTAACTCAGCTATTTTAGCTTTTAATTCTCAAATTACCTCTATATAGTTTGTGTTTTCTTTCAGAGTCTTGTATTGTTTCCCTATACTGTTAATTTTTCCATAGAAAACTTTCCTTGCTCCAGTGATTATAGTATCAGTTAATGTTTGGATGTTTACCTCATTCTTATTTGCTTCTGAATTGTTGGAATGTTTTCTGGGTTTTTGTACTGGCTTTTTTATACTTCAGTGGTTCTTTTTGATTTGACATTTCTCTTTGTTGTCTTTGAAATTTGTGTCCTGGATGTTGTTGTTCAGGCATAGTGTTAGGTGTTCTCTAATCTGTTGGTTCCTGGAGCCCTGAAGCCAGTCACCTTTGTGTGTGTGTGTGTGTGTGTGTGTGTGTGTGTGTGTGTGTGTGTGTGTGGACTGGGTTTAGCTCTTTTAATGGTGATGCCACTGCCATTGGAAGATAAGAGGTAGGATCTCCTGTGTTGAAATTGAAGAGAGTAATAAGTGATTTGAACAACAAGGTGATGCCTTTTATTTCTTTCTTTTACTGCTCATATTTAGCCCCATCTTCCACTCCCTCAGTCATTATTATTTTCAAAAACATGTAGGTATTTTGGTAAGGTCTACAGTTGATAAATATAAAAACTTGAATTTTCGGTTCGAGCCCCCGGCTCCCCACCTGCAGGGGAATCGCTTCACAGGCGGTGAAGCAGGTCTGCAGGTGTCTATCTTTCTCTCCCCTTCTCTGTCTTCCCCTCCTCTCTCCATTTCTCTCTGTCCTATCGAACAACGAATTGCGTCAACAAGGGCCATAATAATAACCACAACGAAGCTACAACAAGGGCAACAAAAGGGGGGAAAAAAATGGCCTCCAGGAGCGGTGGATTCATGGTGCAGACACCGAGCCCAGCAATAACCCTGGAGGAGGAAAAGAAGAAAAAAAAACTTGAATTTTCAGGAAGCCAGATGAGAACTGCATCCACTGTGAAAGCAATTGAAAATTAAAATTTTCAAATTTGATATTAGTATTTTTTTAGAATTTTTCTATTGAAAGAAGTCAAGAGTTTAGTGTGTTCCAGAAGGGAAAACGCTACAGGAAGAATAATTTGGATAGTCCAACAGAATGAATATCATTCAAATAACTTTTGACAAGCAACTGCTTAAATTTCCAGACGCATTACAATTGCTATTTTGAATTCTCACAACTCTGCAAATATTGATTTGACTATACCAATCCAAATGCACAAAAGAGAAGACACTCAAAAATACTTTACCTTTACCCAATATTGTTAGTCCTAATCAATAAGCATCTTTTCTATGATTATCCAGGCCCCAACTTATAAGTCACTGTCATTGCCACCACATGATACTTCTTAATTAATTTAAACTAGCTTAGGGCTGGTAACAAAAACTTCATAATCCTGGTACAAGTAATGAAACACCCCAAAAAGCTTAAATACACATTAAGTCCTGGGTCCTCATCTGCAATGTGCAAAAGTCATTTGAGGTGAAGCAGTGCTACAGATGTCCCTTTCTTCATGTCTTTTTCTCTCTTAATTTCCCAAGATATTCCAACAAAATGAATATCATTCAAATAACTCTTGATAAGCAACTGCTCAAATTTCCAGATGCATTACAAATGTTATTTTGAATTCTTACAACTCTGCAAAGATGGATTATATTATACCATTAAAATCCAAAATAAATAAATAAATAAATAAAATAATAAAGAAGCCGAATGGCCAGCAAATTCATTTGACAGGCACTGAGCCCCAGAAATAACCCTGGTGCTAATTTTAAAAAATAAGTAAACTTCATAATCTATGCCTGAGGATCTTAATCTCTGAGAAGAATATCAATTTAGTAAGAAACCGTTAATCTTCCTTGGCATTTCACCATTTTTTATGTATAAGAAATTGAAGTTGAAAGGAAAGAAAAGACTTGCCTGAGACAGCACAGTGAACTGTTTAATTGAAACCATACCCTGTACCTTCTTGATTAATTTCATAACTCCTAACACTTTTTGTATTATTGCTGCTTGTATTATTGTGTTATTGCCGGAAGAAAAGAGACAGGGGCTTAAAACCTCTCTGTGTTTGACTCAGAGGTTTTTAGCCTTTGGGAATTCAAGGCAAAGACACAACATAAAACGGCATTTGTGAGCCCAGAGAAACCTCCCTGTCCCACATGCCGCATATAATACAAAGGAGGGAATCCTAGAAATCACAGTAGCACCACTTGCTGGCCATCAATAACCAGCACAAAAAAGTAAGAGAAACAGAACTAAAGAGCTAACTATGCCATATCAGCCAGACAGAAATGAAACAGAGGAAATCCAAGGAATTATAGATTTAGAGAAACTCTCAGAAGCAAACTACACAGAGTTCATTATGAGAACTCTCCAAGAAATTAAGCAAGAATTTAAAGAGCATGTTACTATGGAATTAAAACACATGAGAGAGGAACTTATAACAGAGCTCACTAAGAATCTTCAAATCTTGAAAGAACTTCAGTTAGAACTCCAGGGAGTAAAAGGCATTCTAACTGCACCTATGCCAGGTAGAATGCTTAGAAAGTAGATCAACACATTCAGAAAAATAATCTCTAATCTAGAGATACAGGTAGCCCATTCTTTCAATTCAAAGATGAGGGAGAGGAATGGTTCAGAAAGTGTGAAGCAACTCTCTTTGAAATTGCAGACTTCATCAAAAGATTGAATATAAGAGTGATAGGTAAATCTGAAGAGGAGGACAAGGCCAAAGGTCCAGAGTCTATTTTCTGTGCAATTTTAGCTGAGAACTTCCCTCAGGAAACCATCAGAACATCTCATTTGAGAGGCAGAATGATCACCCAGATTTCTAAATACAAAAAGAACAACACCAAGGCATATTATTGAAAACTACCAAAAGTAAATGACAAGGAAAAAAATTGCTGGTTGCAAGGGAAAGGAAAGAAGTTACATATAAAGGCAGAGCTATACAACTTTCTTTTTTTTCACTTTGGAGAGTGCGTCTTTATTAAGTATTTGGCCCTTTTATTTACTTATTTATTTATTTATTTTATTGATGTAATGATTGAGAAGACCTTAGGATAAGAAGGGGTCAGTTCCCACCACCAGAGTTCCATATCCCATCCATTTCATTGGAAGCTTTCCTATTCTTTTTTTTTAATTTATTTAAGAAAGGAGACATTAAAACCATAGAATAAGAGTAGTACAATTCCACAAAATTCTCATAACCCAATCTCCATATCCCATCCCCTCCCCTGATAGCCTTCCCATTCTCTATCTCTCTGGGAGTATGGATCCAGGGTCATTGTGGGTTGCAGAGGGTGGAGGGTCTGGCTTCTGTAATTGCTTCCCCTCTGAACATGAGCTTTGACTGGTCGATCCATACTCCCAGTCTGCCTCTCTCTTTCCCTAGTAGGGTGGGGCTCTGAGGAAGTGGAGCTCCAGTACGCACTGATGGGGTCGTCTGTCCAGGGAAGTCTGGTCAGCATCTTGCTGGCATCCGGAACCTGGTGGCTGAAAAGAGAGTTAGCATACAAAGCCAAACAAATTGTTGAACAATCATGGACCTAAAGACTGGAATAGTGCAGATGAAGTGTTGGGGGGTATTCCCTGCATGCTCTTGTGTACTTCTGCTTTCAGGTATATATTTTTCCCTTAGTTTATGGGCACGGGTGAACCTATGCTCTATCTCAGGGGACCTGGACTATATCTAGGTTTGGGGACTTTACTGGGGAGTGGACCATCTGGAATGGAATTAGAGAATACTATGAAAGGAAAGGTCTCACCCGAGTGATGAAGCTAAAGGGTTGACATTCCACACCTGAAGTCTTTGGTTACAGTCTGAAGTGAAGCATGCTGGGGTGGCACTCGTTGTGTTGATTGGGTTGCAATCCGCGGATACAATATTATTTGATTTGAATTGAGAGCAGCATGCAGAAAAGTGGGCCCCACCCTAAGGTTCCAGGACTGGGGGAAATATAGGCTCTATAGTGGAAATGTGAGGTTCCTGTTGTCTTAGGGTTCAAGAAGACAATGGATAGTTATTGTTATCGTGACATTATTTGGTGATAGGGTTAACTGTGGAAAGTCCCTTTGATAGGGTTTGGGGTATAATACCCAGCATCTTGTATATAGCGGTGCTACTGGTTGCTTCTGTTCTCCCTGGTCTAGGCTTCTGGGAATGACAACATATCAAAGACAGCCTATGTATTCAAGAGACTCAGTCTGTGTTTTAAGAAGTTCTAGACATATCATCAGTTTTTTGCCTCTCATATTAATTAAATAGTGGTTTATATATTTACACTTTAATAGGATTGTACACAAACACCACTGCCACCACCAAAAGACTGTGTCCCATCCCCACCACCCCCCCACCCCCCAACCCCCCCCGCCATGCCGGGAAGCCCAATGGCCACCCTCCTCTTCACCACAGGGGTTTTACACTGGTGCCCTGCTCTCGATTTAATCAGATCCTGCTTTTAGTTTCCCTTTTAGTTCTTCTTTCTCAACTTCTGTTGATGAGTGGGGACATCCCATACTCATCTTTATCTCTCTGACTTACCTCACTTAACATAATTCCTTCTAGCTCTGTCCAAGATGGGTCAGATAAAGTGGGCTCATTGTTCTTAATAGCTGCATAGTATTCCATTGCATATGTGTACCACAGCTTTCTCAGCCACTCATCTGCTGTTGGGCACCTGGGTTCCTTCCAGGTTTTAGCTATTATGAATTATCCTGCTATGAACATAGATGTACACACATCTTTTTGGTTGGGCATTATGGAATCCTTGGGGTATATCCCCAGGAGAGGAATTACTGGGTCATATGGAAGGTCTATGTCTAGCCTTTTGAGAGTTCTCCAGACTACTCTCCAGAGAGGCTGGACCAATTTACATTACCGCCAGCAGTGTAGAATGGTTCCTCTGTCCCCACAGCCTCTCCAACATTTGTTGCTGCTGTCCTTTTTGATGTATGCCATTCTCACAGGAGTAAGGTGGTATCTCAATGTTGTCTTTATTTGCATTTCTCTGACAATCAGCGACCTGGAGCAGTTTTTCATATATTTGTTAGCCTTTTGGGTCTTTTGGATGTCAGACCGGAAACTATCAAATACTTAGAGGAAAAAATTGGTGAAACACTTTCTCACCTAAACCTCAAGGACATCTTTGATGAAACAAACCCAATTGCAAGGAAGACTAAAGCAGAAACAAACCAATGGGACTACAACAAATTGAAAAGCTTCTGCACAGCCAAAGAAACTATCACACAAACAAAGAGACCCCTCACAGAATGGGAGAAGATCTTCACATGCCAAACATCAGACAAGAGACTAATCACCAAAATATACAGAGAACTCAGCAAACTTAGCACCAAAAAGCAAATGACCCCATCCAAAAATGGGCAGAGGATATGAACAAGATATTCACTTCAGAGGAGATCCAAAAGGCTATAAAACTTTCATCAGATTTCTCTTTTCAAAATCTAGAGGCAAGGAGAGAATGGAATGGCATATTCAAAGTTCTAAAGGAGAAGGAAATCCAGCCACAAATACTGTATCCTGCAAAATTATCCTCCAAATATTAGGAGAAATAAATGTTTGATTAAATATTTAAGAACTAAAGGAATTTGCCACAATCAACCCCACCTTTCAAGAACTACTGAACCGAGTTCCACAAGAAAGGAGGAAGCAAAGGAATACACATTCCAAACACCAAGTTGCAGATGCTACCGTGACATCAACCTGACTCGCCAGGACAGACAGCCTCACCAATGTACCCTGAACCCCACCTCTTGAGAGCCCTGCCCCATAGAGAAAGAGGGAGACAGGCTGGAAGTATAAAAATCAACCTGTCAATGTTCAACAATTGCAGAAACCAGACCTCCCACCTTCTGCATCTCATAATGACCCTGGGTCCATGCTCCCAGAGAGATAAAGAAAAAGAAAGTTTCCAAAGGAGGAGATGGGATATGGAATTCTCGTGGTGGGAAATGTGTGGAATTTCACTTCTCTTATTCTATGGTTTTGTCAATATTTTCTATTTTACAAATAAATTTATTTATTTATTTATTCCCTTTTGTTGCCCTTGTTGTTTTATTGTTGTAGTTATTATTGATGTCGTTGTTATTGGATAGGACAGAGAGAAATGGAGAGAGGAGGGGAAGACAGAGAGAGGGAGAGAAAGACAGACACCTGCAGACCTGCTTCACCACCTGTGAAGGGACCTGCCTGCAGGTGGGGAGCCGGGGGTTCCAACCAGGATCCTGAAGCCGGTCCTTGAGCTTAGCGCCACCTGTGCTTAACCCGCTGCGCTACAGCCCGACTCCCTACAAATAAATTTTTAAAAATGGCCACCAAGAGCAGTGGATTTGTAGTGCTGGCAACCAGCCCCAGCAATAACCCTGGAGGCAAAATAATAATAATAATGATGATGATGATGATGATGATGATGATGATAATAATAGTTTGTAAAATAGAGAGTCAAATGTCTTAGGGCCACTAGAAAGAGGAATACATCAGAGTAACAAAGTCTAATCAAAGTAATCCATACCCCTCTACAAGCTGGCTCACACTCTGTAGATCAGTGAGCATAGTGGATTTCATGGAGACTAAGATCTAGTGATTCTTGGATCGTCAAATCCATCCAGGTGTAGTTAGTCCCAAAGAGACTGGTTATCTCTTCTACAAGACAGAAAGTTTAATTTTGTATAAGTCATATGGTGTGTGGTCAACTCCAAAAGAGCAGAGCTTGGTCAAAGGAATTTGTACTCTCCAAGGGGACAAGTGAACTTCCCATAGATTGGAGAAATCTTTGACCTTTGCACAGGCCAAGGACAGGTGACTCTGGAGCCATTAAACCAACTGGGCCCAAAAAGAGACTGAATGTCTCCTCTTCAGGTTAAAACTCAAAATGTTACCTGACCAGTATTGCCAGTTAATTATAGGAGAACAAGATCCAGCCACTAGCCTTCTCATAGCTCTAGAGACCAAAGGACCCTCTAACTTGTCAGAGAACAAAGTAACCAGTTAGAAGCATTCAGATTAAATCCTGAGAAGAAAAGGAACTGGGCTCAAATATCCCAAAAATTCAATGCTTGGTTGATCCCTCTGGACACATGCTATAAGGGACACTTGCTGCCAGGGATAGCTGGTGTCTCCCCACCTATTGTGGTGTTCATGGTGGATGAAGAAATGTAGAGGTGTTTGGGATAACAGAACACTATCCAGTTCTTCAGTACCAGAAATGCTCAGGCCATAATGTTTTTTACCTAAAGCCAGTACCAGTGATCCCAGCAAATAGAGACTCATAAGCCAAAGTTGGTGTATTATCATATGAAGATAGCTTCTTCCGGCTCTCAAGAAATGAATCAAATCTTCTTATGCCTAATTGGGTATGACTTTCGAAGAGGAAGCCAGATATAGGAATGTCCTGAGACAGGTTGCAGTGAGTGTGTTCCCAATTGAGGATAGATATAGGGCTGTAGCTCCTTCCAACTCTCTGATAACCAAGTTACCTTTGGTGAAGTGGCAACTCCCACAACCAGACTCCAGAAATGGGAGTGCAGAATGTTGTGAGGCAATCTTCCAAAAATTATTTGACCAGTTTCTCCTAAAAATGCCTGCTCCCACTGTGACTCCTAAGCAAGATAAGGGTGTAGTGGGATCCATCTTCATAAAAAAGTAGTACAACTTTATCCAGAAAATTTAGGTCTGTATGGGGAAGAGAATACTTCATAAGAATAGAACAGTTCTGCTTGATTTTCTCCATACAGAATGCATATTGTCCTATGTCAGTAAACCCCCACAAAGGATGTGGTAAACATGAAGCTCTAACTTCTTATCTCTGTTCCCAGTATGTACTGGTTTCTTCTATCAGAGTTATTTGCTCTATCTTAGCAGTATTGTTGAGTATGCATATGACTTATATACTACTTAGAAATACATATATTTGTTAAAACATGTGAAGATGGTAATATGTTTCTAAAATTCAATTAATTCTTAACAATTTGTTTCTAATAATACCAAGAAACCCCAGACATGCACTTGAATGGTAGTACTGGCATAAAAGAACAAGTGATTCAGATTCAACTAGCAGGAATCAAAGCTACCACAAGTCCAAAACCAGTTATGTGCCTGGCATTATGCCTCACAGGACGCAGGGAAAACCAGGAAGCTCAGATATTTTCGGTTTTTGTCAATTTCCATAATGTACACATTACTATCAGTATCAATTTCAAGTTACAGATATAACACTGGTGTGAAATTGAGAAAAATTATCAGAATTAGCATTCATGTGTTTGGTTGCTTATTATCGTCTCACAGTTCTAGGCCTACTTTTTCATACAGAAAGAGTGAAACAAAGAGGCAGAGAAACAGAGGCACTGAAACTTCTTTCGGTGTAGTGTGAACCAGACTCTAATCTGGTTCACACACTTGGTAAAGCAGTGCACTATATAAGTGAGTCATATTGCTAGTTTCAGAATCAGCTATTGTGAGTAACTATAACCTATCTCCAGTCCAATGCTAAAAAGAACCTAGGAGAAAACAGCATAAGAATATATAACATTGGTCTGACTAAATCAAAAAACCTTACCAAAAGTGAGCGACTATTCCATGTAGTTCTTTCCTTGGTGAGATTTTAACTGTATATGCTCCCAGCAGACCTTTCCAAATCCCATTTGGTTTACAGTTAAGAATATTTATATACCTTTCACATATTTGGGACCCACTCTCTCCCCTGATCCAGATTTCTAGTCCTATTTCCGACTCTGACACCATCTCTCCAGACAATACCATTAGTATGTTCCCTGAGGCCCATCACTTCTGTAATTGTTGCTTGAGCTTGATAGCTAACATGGAGGAGGACTAAACATATTGTCTGAGAAGTTGGTGTCAGTGTTTAGAATAGGGCTAGAAAGCTAGACTAGGATGGAGACTAGCTCTAAAACTTGAAGAAAATACATAAATACAATTAATTGTTTACCACGTTGATCTGACCCAGGGCCCATATATTCGTATTTAACACAGGAGCTTGTATGACCTCCAAGTCCCTATAAGTCTGTGTTCTCAGTGCATGGTCACAGCTGGGAAAATTCTAGGCTACACTCATTTCAGGACCAATTTTCATCAGTTGGAAGAGTAAGATGACCCAGCCTTCCTTCAAAGAGTGGGGCAATCCCTACTATTGTTAGTTCATAGTGAGGGTTAGGTCCTGAAGAAGTTCACAAGAGGCCTTGTAATGATGTTCCTGAAAGAAGTGACCACTGATGGTAGAGACTGACATCCAGGACTCGAAGAAATGCGGATTTTAAAGAGAGTGGGGAAATTTCCTTGTAGCCTTAGAATTTAAAAAGGCAATAGGTAGATGTTATTATAACTAAGTAACTTGGGAGCATTATTTTCTTTGAAAATCCCATGCTGAGCTTTTACCATATTATATTTGACCTCAACATGCTTTATATAATTTAATACTATCTAGTAAGAACTATATCTTACATACTAACAGAACAAGACGATTCATTTCTATCTGGTTTAAGGTTGTAGGTAATGTAGTATTTTTTTAAAAGTTATTTTTAGAAATGTTCATTCAATCTCTTTTCCCCTGGCATATTGAGTAATAGTGATGTATAAGATTATAAATTAATAGGATTACAGATTAACAACATTCCAGCCATCAAAGGGCTGTGCCCCTGACTCCTCTGCAGTGGATCTGAAAGCCCACCTTCCTCCCAGAATCTCAAGTAGATAAGCCAGAAGGAGAAAGACGAATATGTGATTATCTCACTCAGAAATTGAGAAATAAGAACAGGACGGTAAACACAAAGCAAAACTAAAAAAAAATACTTATCTAATATTTTATGTATGGCAGTTATTTTTTTGTTTGTTTAATTCAAGAGTTGAAAGCATATAACCAAAGTAGAGATACACTTCTGTATTTTTCCTTTTTGTTGACAAAGTTATGTTACAAGACTGTACATATTTCAGAGTACAACAAGCCCTCTCCTCAGATAGTAAATTAACACTCCACATGCCAGCTGCATATGTGCCAATGTGCCTCTTCCCTTGCACATTTAACCTTGCCTCTTTCTCCCATTAGATTGACATCATTTTTATGTCAGAATTTCAGGATTTATTTTTGTTTGACATCACTCATTCCTTTGTGTTGTTTCTTTACATCCTACATGTAGATGAGATTGTCTAGTGTTTGTTATTATTTTGGTTTCTTTCCCTTAGCATGATCCACTCCAACTTTGTACTTTGTCCTTTCTTATAGCTGAGTAGTATTTCATCATGCACATTTACAATATAATCTTTATCAATTCATCTATCTTTGAGCCTTGTTTCTGTATCTTGACTATTGTGACTAGAACTACAATGAACATAGGTATGCATATGTCTTTTCAGATCAGTGATTTTATGGTTTATTTTTTGTTTGCTTGATTTTAGTAGCTACAAAGGAGTGGGATTGTTGGGTCACATGCTAGGTCTATTCTTAGTAATGAGAAATTTCCAAAATGCTTTATGTTGGGACTGGATCAGTTTATATTCCTACCAACAATTCACAGAGCTTCCTTTCTATCTGCATTCTCCAGAACTTGTTATTTCTGTCCTTTTGATTTAGTCCATTCTCACAGCTGTGAAGTGCTAACTAATCATAGTTTTGATGTGCATTTAACTGATAATGAGTGACTTGGAGCATTTTTTTTCATTTACCTATTGCTTTTTCTAAGTCCTCTGTGGTGAAATGCCTGTGTGATTGTACTCCCTTTTTCAGTGGGGTCATTTGTTCTTTGTTGTGCACTTTCATGAGTTATTTGTATATCTTATATATTAACCTTTATCTCATGTATGTTGTGAAAAATATTTTATCCCATTCAGTAGGATGTCTTTTTTGTTTGAACAATAGTTTATTATCCTTTGCTCAGCCTTTAAATTTTATCCAATTTCATTTATTTATTTTAATTTTCATTCCCCTTGCCTTTGGAGTGGAGTTTCTGAAGACAGCTTAGAAGCCAGTATTATAGAATTCCTGCCAATGTATTTTCAGAGTATTTTATGGTTTTGGTTTTATCTATTTGTCTTTAATTTACTTTGAGTTAACTTTTGTGCATTCCTTTGTAGGTAGGTATTTGCTTTTCCCAACAGTATTTACTAAAGAGGCACTCCTTTATTTTATGCGCTTGGCACTTTTGTCATAAATTTACTCTCCATATATATTCAGATTAGCATTTGGCCTCTCAGTTCAACTCAGCTGATCATTATGACTATTTCTGTACCATGTTTTTCACCATTATAACTATATATATATAAAATGAGTCTGGGCAGCATTATGTCTCTGATCTTTTTCTATCTTAAGTATGATTTTAGCAAATCTGAGAGCTTTTTTAGTTTCTAAAAATTCCACTAATTATTGTTCTATTTTTATTGAAGAATGCCACAGAAACTTTGGTAGGGATTGCATTGTATCTATGTAGCACTTTGGGTAGAATGATCTTTTTTTAAAATTTTATTTATAAAAAGTATGTCCTGGAGAATTATATTTTTAAGAATAATAATTCTTCCCACCAATAAACAACAATATTTCAATTTTCTTGTATCTACTGTCTCTTTCAGTAATGCCCTACAATTTTCTTTCTGTTTTTTTATTTAATAAAGGAAACATTAACAAAACCATAGGATAGGAGGGGTACAACTCCACACAGTTCCCACCACCCGATCTCCATATCCCATCCCCTCTCCTGATAGCTTTCCCATTCTCTATCCCTCTGGGAGTATGGATCCAGGGTCATTGTTGGTTGCAGAAGGTGGAAGGT
Organism: Erinaceus europaeus; assembly: GCF_950295315.1. Lineage (NCBI taxonomy): Eukaryota > Metazoa > Chordata > Mammalia > Eulipotyphla > Erinaceidae > Erinaceus > Erinaceus europaeus. The sequence goes on along the minus strand of NC_080185.1, from coordinate 80,703,601 downwards.
TTGGCTTCTGTAATTACTTCCCCGCTGAACATGGGTGTTGACTGGTCGGTCCATACTCCCAGTCTGCCTCTCTCTTTCCCTTGTAGGGTGGGGCTCTGGGGAAGTGGGGCTCCAGAACACATTGGTGGGGTTTTCAGTACAGGGAAGCCTGGTGGGCATCCTGATGTCATCTGGAACCTGGTGGCTGAAAACAGAGTTAACATACAAAGCCGAACAAATTGTTGAACAATCATGGACCCAAAGGTTGGGATAGTGGAGATGAAGTGTTGGGGGGTACTCACTGCAGACTCCAGTGTACTTCTGCTTTCAGGTATATATTTTGCCCTAGTTTATGGATACATGTGAACATATGCTCTATCTCACGGAACCTGGTCTATATCTAGGTTTGGGGCCTTTTTCATAGGAATTGAACCACCTGGGATGGAATTAGAGAATACTGTGAAAGGAAAGGTCTCACCCAAGTAATGAAGATGAAAGATTATCATTCCACACCTGAAGTCTCTGGACACAGTCTGAGGTGAAGCATGCTGAGGTGGCACTCGTTGTGTTGATTAGGTTGGGATTGGCAGATGCAACATTATTTGATATGAATTGGGAGAAGCATGCAGGAAAGTGGGCCCCACCCTAAGGTTCTAGGACTGGGGGAAATATAGGCTCTATAGTGGAAATGTGAGGTTCCTGCTGTCTTAGGGTTCAAGAAGACAATGGATAGTTATTGTCATCATCACATTATTTGGTAATTGTGTTAACTTTGAAAAATCCCTTTGTTAGGGTTTGGTGTATAATACCCAATATCTTGTATATAGCTGTGCCACCAGTTGCTTATGATATACCTGGTCTAGGCTTTTGAGAGAGTAAGCATACCAAAGACTCAGCCTATGTATTAAAAGACTCAGTCTGTGTTTTAAAAAGTCCGAGACATACAATCAATTTCTCCCCCTCTCATATTAATTAAATAGTGATTCATATGACTACACTTTAATAGGAGTGTACATAAACACCATCCTCACCACCAAAAGACTGTGTCCCATTCCACCCACCCACCCCCAACCCCCTGACTCCCCGGGAAGCTGAATGTCCACCCTAACCCTCACCACACGGTTTTTACTTTGGTGCCCTACTCTCAATTTAGTCAGATCCTGCTTTTTGTTTCCCTTTCTGTTCTTCTTTCTCAACTTCTGTTGATGAGTGGGGACATCCCATACTCATCTTTATCTTTCTGACTTATCTCACTTAACATAATTCCTTCTAGCTCTGTCTAAGATGGGTCAGAGAAGGTGGGTTCATTGCTCTTAATAGCTGCATAGTATTCCATTGTATATACCACAGCTTTCTCAGCCACTCATCTATTGTTGGTCACCTGGGTTGCTTCCAGGCTTTAGCTATTATGAATTGTGCTGCTATGAACATAGGAGTACACACATATTTTTGGTTGGGTACTGTGGAGTCCTTGGGTTATATCCCCAGGAGAGGAATTACTGGGTCATATGGAAGGTCCATGTCTAGCCTTGTGAGAGTTCTCCAGACTACTCTCCAGAGAGGCTGGACCAATTTACATTCCCACCAGCAGTGCAAAAGTGCAGAAGGGTTCCTCTGTCCCCACAGCCTCTCCAACATTTGTTGCTGCTGTCCTTTTTGATGTATGCCATTCTCACAGGAGTGAGGTGGTATCTCAATGTTGTCTTTATTTGCATTTCTCTGACAATCAGCGACCTGGAGCAGGTTTTCACATGTTTGTTAGCCTTTTGGATCTCCTCTGAAGTCAATGTTTTGTTCATATCCTCTGCCCATTTTTGGATGGGGTCATTTGCTTTTTTGGTGCTAAGCTTTGTATATTTTGGTGATTAGTCTCTTGTCTGATGTATGGCATGTGAAGATCTTCTCCCATTCTGTGAGTGGTCTCTTTGTTTGTTTGATAGTTTCTTTGCTTGTGCAGAAGGTTTTCAATTTGATGTAGTCCCACTGGTTTGTTTTTGCTTTTGCTTCCTTGTAATTGGGTTTGTTTCATCAAAGATGTCCTTGAGGTTTAGGTTGGAAAGTGTTCAGCAATGTTTTCCTCTAAGTATTTCATAGCTTCTGGTCTAACATCCAGGTCTTTCATCCATTTGGAGTTGATTTTGTTTCTGGTGAGATAAGGTGGTTCAATTTCATTCTTCTGCATGTTTCAACCCAGTTTTCCCAGCACCATTTATTGAAGAGAGCCTCCTTTCATTTAATACTGTCTCTTTTAGTAATGCTCTGCAATTTTCAATGTGCATGGTACAGGTCTTTTTCTTCCTTTGTTAACTATATACTAAGGAGTCTGACAAAGTATCTCATTTGGATAGTATGCTGTTTTCCATGTGTATGCCCCAGGTTCAAGCCTGGCCTAAGTTCCCCGGTAGAGGTCCTTAGTTCTATAGTACTATATGTCTCTTCTGTCTCTCTCTTTTTTTGAAAAAGTCATACTGAAGCCTCAGTGAATGTATATGTATGTGAATATGTATATGTATTTGAATATGTATATGTATGTGAATATGTATATGTATATGTAATTTTTCAAGGTACCTAATTCTTTTCAATGAGACTCTAAATGGGATTATTGTCTTGATTTCCTTCTATTCTTCTTCATTACTTGAAATATCCAAGTGGTTTTGTATAACTATATTGTAGTCTGTTGCTTTGTTAGATCACCTTTTATTTCATGAGTTTTAATGGATATTTATGGTTTTCTTTATGTTTAATGAATATTATGGTTTTCTTTATGTTTTATGTCATACTGTTGTTTACTTTATTTGTTTTAGATAGAAACAGAGAAGTTGCCAGTGGCTTGAACCAGGAATTTTATGGACTGTAATATGGGCACTCAAACAGGTGCTCCACCACCTGGCCCCTCTGTACCTATTTTATTGAAAATCTTTATCGTAAGTTGATGATGAATATTTCCAAATACCTTGCAAGTAAGTAAACCTAGATTGGGCTTGCCAACAGTCAGCACTTAAATCACTCCTAGCCAATTCTCCTTGAATCACACTTAGGTGGTCTTTGAGACTATCAGAGTGGAAAACATCTGAACCCAGTATATCCCTTATGTTGGTAATGTTTTTCAAGTATCTGCAACCTCTGCATCGCTGTAGGTCTAAGCTTTCATTTTGTGTTCACCACTAGGAACATTGCAGGCTGCACTAATTTCAGAACCCATCTTCCTTGGGTGGGAGAGTATGTTGTCCAAAGTCTCTTCAGAGAATAGAACGTTCCCTACCATGGTTGATCCACATTGAGGGCAAGGTCCTATAGAGGCCCACAAAGAGATACATTATGTTGTTCCTGATAGAGATAACCAGTGACACTGGAGAAAGGAATCTGTTACAGGTTATTTTTGATGTATGAAATTCTCACAGGGGTGAGGTGGTATCTCAATGTTGTCTTTATTTGCATTTCTCTAACAATCAGTGACCTGGAGCAATTTTTCATATGTTTGCTATCATTTTGGATATCTTCTGTGGTGAATAGTCTGTTCATATACTTTGCCCATTTTTGGATGGGTTCATTTGCTTTTCTATTGCTACATTTGATGAGCTCTTTGTATATTTTGATTATTAGTCTCTTGTCTGATGTATGACATGTGAAGTTCTTCGCCATTCTGTGAAGCATCCCTTTGTTGGGGTGATGGTTTCTGTTGCTGTAAGAAACGTTTCAATTTGGCATTGTCCCATAGATTTCTGTTTGTTTTAGTCTTCCCTGCATTTGGGTTTGTATCATCAGAGATGTCCTTGAGGTTCTGGTGGGAAAGTGCTCCACTAATATTTTCCTGTAAATATTTGATAGTTTGTGTTCTAACATCCAGGTCCTTGATCCATTTGGAGTTGATTTTTGTTTCTGGTGAGATAAGGTGGTTCAGTATCATGTTTCTGCATGTTTCAACCCAGTTTTCCAGGCAACATTTATTGAAGAGAGCCACTTCCCTCCATTTAATACTTTGCCCGCCCATCAATATTACATGTCCATAGGTGGGGAGGGGGTGTAGTTCTGGGCTTTCAATTCTTTTCCACTGGTCTGTGTGCCTATTTTTGTAACAGTACCAGGCTATTTTGATGATGATGGCCTTATAATATAGTTTGAGATCTGGGAGTGTGATGCCTCCATTTCTGTTTCTTTTCCTCAAGATTGCTTTGGCAATTCTAGGTATTTTCTGGTTCCAGATAAATGATTGTAATTTTTGTTGTATCTCTTAAAGAAGCTTGGTGGAACTTTGATGGGTATTGCATTATATATATTTTTACCTTTATTCACTTATTTATTTATTCCCTTTTGTTGCCCTTGTTGTTTTTTATTGTTGTAGTTACTATTGTTGTTGTAGTTGTTGGATAGAACAGAAAGAAATAGAGAGAGGAAGTGTTGGTGGGGTACTCACTGCAGACTCTTGTGTACTTCTGCTTTCAGGTATATATTTTTCCCTGGTTTATGGACACGTGTGAACATATGATCTATCTCAGGGGACCTCGTCTATATCTAGATTTGGAGACTTTATTGGGGAGTGAAAACTTCCCTGGACTGAGGACCCCACCTTCTGGTTGCTTTATGGTTCCTTTGTCCTCTTCTTCTAAGTCTTTAAGGTGTTAAGTAAGGTCATTTATTGAAGCTTTTTCCTTTTCTGTAATGTATGCTTTATGGCTATGAGTGTCCTCTAAGTGCTGCTTTATCTTTGTCCCAAATATTCTCATAGCTTCTATCTTCATTTTCTTTTGTTTCATTTTACATTTGAATTTCTTGCTTTGACCCAGTGGTTATTATGCAGTATGTTGCTGAGTTTCCAAATTTTGCGAATTTTAGTAATTTTCTGTGTGTTGTTGAGTGTTAACTTTACTCCATTGTGGTCTAGGAAGATGCTCGGGATGATTTCAATGCTCTTGAATTTGTTGATACTGTCTTTGTGGCCTAATATGTGGTCTATCTTGAGGATATGCTGTGTGGATTTGAAAAGAATATGTATACCGTTTTCTTGGGGTGAAGAACTCTGAAAATATCCGGGAGAGCTAATATTTCCCTCTCTTCAATTGATACTCTTGTTTTTTATGATTCTCTGCTTACTTTATCTGTCTAAATGTGAGAATGGGGTGTTAAAGTCTCCTACTATTACTGTATTACTACTGATGTATTTCTGTAGCTCCTGCAGTAAGCATTTTATGTTTATATGGGCCCTCATTGGTTGCATAGATGTTGATAATTATTAAATTGTCTTGGTTGATTGATCCTCTATCATTATGCCAGTCTTTTTTGCTTTATTAAATTTATATTGTGTCAGAGATGAGTTTAGCTATTCCTGTCCTTTTTTTGGTGTTTTTTTTTTTTTTTTCGTGGTATGATAGTTTTCCATCCTTTCACTTTAAGTCTATTTGTCTTGTTGGGTCAGGTGGGATTCTTGCAAGAAGCATATTGTTGGGTTTTCTGATCCATCCTCCCACTCTGTGTCTTTTAATGGGTGAATTCAAACCATTGACATTTACTGATATAGATTTAAGTTTTTGCAGTGCTATTATTCAACAATTTTTATTTACTCTGATATATGAAAATTATTTTGGTAATATTCTTGTTTATAGGAGGTTTTATTACAACCTCTTTCAGGGCAAGCATAGTGATAGTTGCGTACCTTAAATGTTGCTTGTCTTAGTAGGTTTTTATCCCTCCATCTAGTCTTAATGAACTTCTAGCAAGATAGAGTATCCTTGTTCAAAATCTTTTTTTGTTGAGAGTTTGATAGATATTTTGCCATTTTATTCTGGCTTTTAGAGTTTGAGTGGAGAAGTCTGCTGATAGTCTTCCTCTGTATGTGACTTTTTTTTTTCTTCCAGCATTTAGGATCCTTTCTTTATCCTTACTTCTTTTCATGGTAACTATGAAGTGTCTTGATATCTTCAGATCTGTTTTGATTCTGTTTGGGGCTCTCAGAGTCTCTTTTATCTTAATGCCCTTTCTGTTGTTTAGGGTTGGGAAGTTTTCTTCTATTATTTCTCCTAGGATGTTTACTTCCCTTTCCTCTGTTTCTTACTCTGGTAAGCCAATTATGTGAATGTTACTTCTTTTGACAGCATCCTATATGCCTCTGTTGTTGTTTTTGGTGTCTCTCAATCTCTTCTTTTTTTTAGCTCTTTTACCTTTTTTTTTTATTTTTCTCTAGCTCACCCTCTGTCTGGCTAATTCTGTTTTCTGCTTCTGTTAATCTGCTTTCCCTTCCCTCAGCTTCCTTCTTCAGTTCAGCTTTTTTTTTTTTTTTTTTTGCCTTGCTCAGTTACAATTTTAGCTTATTCTGCTAGTTGTCCTTTTAGCTCAGCTATTTTGGCTTTCAGTTCTCTAATTACCTCAGAGTATCTAGTATTTTCCTTGAGGCTTTCATTTCTTGTTTCCCTATTTCTGATAGCCTTTTCCTCAATAGCTGTCCTTATTTCTATGATTAATAGGTCAGTTATTGTTTGAATATTTTCCTTATTTACAGTTGTTTCTGGCTTACTTGGAATTATTCCTGTGCTTCATTTTGTTATCATTTTTCTTTTGCTCTTGCTTTAACCATTTTTATTGGTGTGATTTGTATTTTTCTATCATGTAGTCCTTCAGTTGTTGTGTTGTTTGTGTATAAGTCACAATAAACTAAATCTTTTCATAAATGAAGTCACAAACCTCAGAATGTACAATAGTCACTGAAGCAATGATTAATGCAGTTAAGCAAAAACCAGTTAGCCGAGCAACACCTCCACTCCAAATATAAAGACAAACTAAACAAAAAGAAAAAAGAAAAAGCAATAATAAACAATTATGCAAATAAGGTGTTAAATATACATTCTAGAGATAGTGGGAAGAGAAATAAAAGGAGAAAAGAAAGACACAGGGAGTGAGCTACAGAGAAATAGTGCATTATTTGTCAGATTTCTTCCACAAGATAATTGATAACAAGTGCCAGTGAACACAGAAAGAAAAAAAGAAAAGAAAAAAAGCAGCAAAAGGAAAGTGATTTTTAAGATATCTTTTTCTTTCCCTTTCCATAGGAAATAAAAAGAAAAGTGGAGAAGAGAGAGAGACAGAGAGAGACAGAGAGAGAAGCAAGTTCCTTCCACAATAGGTAGCACACTAATTTTGGTCAACCTGTTGATGAGAGAAAAAAGTCCAAGTTATAATAATAATATAAAATAGAATTCTAAAAAACCTGTCAGTCTGCAGATTAAACCACTCCAGATTGGCTGCACACAGCTTCGTCCCTTTCCTAAACCAAGCATAAATAAACAGTTACATGAAGCCACTATCAAACAAGACCAAAAGATAGAGAGAAGCGGGGTCGGGTGGTGGCGCACCTGGTTGAGCACACAGATTATAGTGCGCAAAGACCTGGGTTCGAGCCCCTGGTCCCCACCTGCAGGGGGAAAGCTTCGCAAGTGGTGAAGCAGGGCTGCAGGTGTCTCTCTGTCTCTCTCCCTCTCTCCCTCTTCCTTCTCAGTTTCTGGCTGTCTCTATCCAATAAATAAAGATAGTTAATTTTTTTTTAAAGATAGAGAGAAGGAAGACAGATAATCTTACCCAGGCAAGACTGGGGCCCTGACTTGTTATATTTTCTATCACTCAGATAGAGATCCATCCCTCTTCATAAAAAGAGGGGTTTGCTTGGGGAAGTATATCTCTTGTCCTACTTTGGATGACACACCTGCTGATCCTAGAATCTTGATAATGAAATTAGGTCCATAGGAGGCCTACCAAAAGTAGCTGTAATGTGGGGTTGGTCTTGTGCCTGGTGGAGTGCAGAGCAGAAATAGTAAAACCAAAGACCCCCAGCCAAATCCCTGTTTCCTTTGTCCTTGTTGACCTCTGTTTGCCAGCACAAGAGTGAACTATAGGGCTCTTCTTTGGTAGCACCCTGACCCACTCCTGCCCTCCTCTTCCACCACTGGCCCAGAAATCCTACTCTCACCCAAACTTTCCAGGTTTAAAGTAAGGACTTCAGAAGCTGGATAAGGGCAAGATACTAGCACACATTAATGATGCCCCTTTGGGTTACTTTAATGATGGACCTTTAGGTCCCATCATCTGGGACCCTAGTCAAGGAATAAGTGGACCTCTGCATCCCTCTAGATCTGAGCTCACATTCTGTGGTCATGAGTAGGAACATTCCATGTATAACTCTTGGGAGTATTCTCCTGAATGCGCCCCACAAGGGTTGGACCAATTTACATTCCCACCAGCAGTGTAGGAGGTTTTCTTTGTACTCACAACCTCTCCATCATTTGTTGCTGCTGTTCTTTTTGATGTATGCCATTTTCACAGGGGTAAAGTGGTATTTGAATGTTGTCTTTATTTGCATTTCTCTGACAATCAGTCACCTGGAGCAATTTTTCATGTGTTTGTTATCCTTTGGGATCTCTTCTGTAGTTACTGTTCTGTTCAAATCCTCTGCCCATTTCTGGATCACTATTATTTCTATAACTATCAATATGTGTATTTGCCAAATTTTTTCTTTTTAAATTTTTATTAGTGATTTAATATTGATTTACAAAATGACAAGGTAATAGTGGTACCACTATCTACCAATTTCCCCACTAGAGTTCTGAATTTCCAATCCCTCTACTGTAAGCTACAACAGTTTTTTTTAAGGTTTAGATATATGTTAACTATTATGTCTACAACTATCTGTCTATATTTGTATATATATTGCCCCTTTTTTCTCTACAGTCTCATTTTCTCTTCCTTTCCAAGTCACACATATACCTGTTATTGCATCCAAATGTTTCTCCCTTTGTCCTCTTCTTTCTCTGAGTCATTATGGAGTTGAAGTTCAGAGCCCTCTGATCATCATCTCCCTATCATTTTCAGGTGCACAAGGTAGTTCTGACTGCTTTGATTGGTTCTCTGCTAGGAATGGGTGTTGGCAGGCAGTGTGATCCATATCTCCAGCTTGCTTCTATCGTTCCTTAGTGGGGTGGGGATATTGGAGAGGTGAGGTTCCAAGACACATTGGTGAGATTGAACTGTTTTAGACATATTCTTTTTTTAAAAAAATTATTTATAAAAAGGAAACATTGACAAAACCATAGTATAAGGGGGGTACAACTTCACACAATTCCCACCACAAGAACTCTATAACCCATCCCCTCCCTTGATAGCTTTCCTATTTTTTAACCCTCTGGGAGTATGGACTAAAGGTCGTTGTGGGATGTAGAAGGTGGAAGGTCTGGCTTCTGTAATTGCTTCCCCACTGAGCATGGTCGTTGACAGGTTGGTCCATACTATAAGCTTGTCTCTATCATTCCCTAGTGGGGAAAGGCTCTCAGGAAGCAGAGCTCCAGGACACATTAGTGGGGTTGTCTATCCAGGGACTTCTGGTGGGCATCATGCTAGCATCTGGAACCTGGTGGTTAAAAAGAAGGTTAAGATACAAAGCTAAACAAATTGTAGACCAATCATGGACCTAGCAGCTGGAATAATGCAATTGAGGAGTTGGGAGGTCCTCCATTTTTGTAGATAGCTAGTAGGCATATTTTAGTTAAATTCCAAAGGGCCTGAGGAGATACTAGTTTTTTTTCCTTTTTCTTTTTGCCCCTGAACCTGAAATCTGATATGCCAGTGGATCCAAGTTATTGTCTGGGCAGATGATATCATGGCTGGAAAAAGGACCAGAAAGCTGCATCAGGAAAAGAGAGTATCTCCCTAATATGAGAAAGGTTTATAAATACTGTTGACTGTAAAACCCCCTTGATTTGATGCAACCTAGATCCCATAATTTGTTTAGGAGCCTGTCTGACCTCTGCATCCCTCTAGATCTGAGCTCACATTCTGTGGTCATGAGTAGGAATATTCCATGCTGCCCAATATCAATCCCATCTTCCTTAGGTGTAGCATAGAGTATATTGTCCATCCTCCAAATGGAGAATGGAACATTCTCTCCCATTGTTGATACAGGTTGAGGGCGAGGTCCTATGGGGGCCCACAAAGGGGTCTATTTTTGTTGTTCCTGATAGAAATGACTGGTAACAATGGATAGAGGGATTTATTTGAGTTCTAGTCCCATCATGTCTGTTTGGGAATCTCAGGACTCCCCTGATTAGGGTTCCAGCTGATGGAATGGCCTGATATTGACTAAAGAGTTATCGTTAAATTATCACAGTCCCTTGCCCTTATTCAGCTTTTTCAGTCCTTGCTTTGATAAGGTTAGCTTTAGTGAGTGAGTAGGTGAGTAGGGTATCTATGTAGTCTATGTAGACACTATTTAATTGGGAACTTTATACTGACTTACTACAGACTATTGTGTACTTTGGCTTTCAGGTGTATATTTTGCCCTAATTTATGGATACATTTATGCTCTAGCTTATGGGACCTGGTCTATATCTAGGTTTTGGGACTTGGTTAGGAAGTGAACCTTTTGGAATGGATTTTAAAATACCATTAAAGGAAAGGTCTCACCCAAGTAATGAGTGTGAAGGGTTGGTATTCCATGCCTGATACCTCTGGACACAGTCTGAATTGAAACATGCTCAGATGGTCCTTGTTTCATTGATTAGGTTGGGATCGGCAGATGCAATATCATTTGGTATGACCTGAGGAAGCATGCAGGAAAGTGAGCCCCAACCCAGAGGTTCCAGGACTAGGAGAAATATAGGCTCTATAGAGGAAGCAGGAGGTTCCTGCTGTCTTAGGGTTTAAGAAGACAATAGATAGTTATTGTTATAATCACATTATTTGGCAATTGGGTTGACTTTTAAAAATCCCCTGGTTAGGATTTGCTGTATCATACACAGCCTCACCATATTTTATGTCCTTTGACATTATTTGTATATAGCTATATCACAGGTTGCTTCTGTTCTCCCTGCAGTAAGCTTTTAATAGAGTCTATATATTAAAGACTCAGCCTATGTATTAAAAAGACTCAGTCTGTGCTTTAAAATTTTTGAGACATTCAGTCAGTTTTCCCCCTCTCATATTACTTAGTGATTTATATGACTAAAATTATGAGTGAATTCAAAAAGCAGAAGAAAGAGGAAGGAATAAAAGAAGACAAGAACAAGAAAATGTCTAAGAGCAGTGAAAGAAAAGAGTTTTTTTTTAATTAGCTAGGAGGAGGGGAAAGTGGAGGGAAGAGGTAGAGTGAAACAAGTTCCTCTCACAATGGATAGGACATCCAGCCACCTAGCAATGGAAAAAAAAACACAGTAACAGTTAATTTTTGTCAACCTGAGGGGGGGCACGCATATATATAATAGTAATAATAAAATAGAATAGAGTGAAAAAACCCTATCTGTCATTCTCCAGGTAGTCTTTCCGAGACAGGGGTGAGGCTCTGATTGGTCAGACATTTTCTAACTCAAATAGCGCTCCAGCCTCTTAAGAAAAAAGAGAAGAAAATCAAAAAGGAAATGGATTTGAATGACATGCCTGGTGATCCAGGAATCTTGGTAAAGAAAATAGCTCAGTGGTAGGACTGCAAAGAGTAGCTGTCCATCCTCTGGGGTCTGGTTCTGGGGTGGGGGGCGATGAGCTTCAGAAATAATCAAAATATTTCCTTTATTTGTTCTCCATTTTCTAACCCGAGTGAGCCCTCCTTGGTGTCACACTTAGGACCCCTTATTCACCCTACTGCTGACGGCCCAGTATCCTACCCTATGCAGTGAATCCTAGGTCACAAGCCATTGCTTGTGGGAGCTTACGCCAGCAGCTGCCTGCAAGTCATCATCTTGGCTCCACCCCCTAGACATATTCTTAGTGGTTCACAATTATCATAGTTTTTCCTTGACTTTGATAGATATCATGGAGTTGAACAAAGGTATTGTCTGAGACTGTGGTGTCAGAGTAGAGAAAAGGGCTAAAATGTTGGATTAGGGAAGAGAGTAGCTCCCAGTCTGGATAAAAATCTATGAATAAAATAAACTTTTGGGGCCAGGTGTTGGTGTACCTGGTTGAGCACACATATCACAATGTGCAAGGACCCAGGTTCGAGCCTCTGATCTCCACCTGCAGGGGGAAAGCTTTGCAAGTAGTGAAGCAGTGTTTCAGGTCTCTCTCTCTCTATCTCTCTCTCACACACACACACTCACACACACACACACACACACACACACACCCTTTCCTCTTGATTTCTGGCTGTATACTACCCAATAAATAAAATAAAGATAACTTTTTAAAAATAATAAAATGTTTACCCCACCCACCTTACCCAAGACCCATATATTTGTATTTATCACAGGATACTATGAAACCTCTGAGTCCCTATTGGTCTGAGCTTGCAATTCATGGTCACAGTTGGGGGCATTCCAGGACTGCACTCCTTTCAGGACCAGTCTTCCTTGAGTGGCAGAGTATGTAGACCCAGTCTCCCTTTAGAGATTGAGGAAGTCCCTACCATTGCTATTCTACACCGAGGGCAAGGTCCTGTAGAGGCCCAAAAGAGGGATTATGCTGATGTTCCTGATGGAAATGACCAATGATAGTGGCGAGAGGGATCCATTAGAGGTTTAGGCTTATCATATTTGTGTGGGAATCCAAGGATTCCCTGACTAGGGACTCAGATGACGGGGTTGTCTAATATTGACCAAAATGGCCATTATTACATGAGCCAGTCTATTCCCTTATTCAACTTTTGTAGTCCTGGTGACTTTAGACTTCCTCCCCATTGCATAAGCGTTGAGTGTCATTTGTTTTACTCAACTAGAATTAGCCTTTTGGGATCTTTCTTCATTTGTTCTTTCTGTTAGATTGCTAAACTAATTTTGTTTAAGTCAGATCCATTAGAGAATTTACAATGCCTTCTTTAGGCACTTCTACTAAAATTCTAGGCTTATTCAGTCTAATCATAGAGAACTAATAATCACATTTACTTTGAGTTATATAATTTCATCTTGCTTGTGGATACATGTACACCTATGCCCAGTATCCTATACCCTACCTGTTTCTAATATTTATAACTTTGTGCCATTTTGGTAGGTTGACATCTCAGGCTTGGTATTTCTGGCAACAGTCTGCAGTAAGACTTCAGTAGCAGCATAACAGTGGATGGCATCCCTAATAGTATTGATCTAGTTGAGGTAAAAGTGTTACTATGTTGCTAAAGAATCAGAGAGAAGAAATATCAAGAAGTATGTGCATAGTCTTAGAGGTTTCAGGAGTAGGATTAAATGAGGATTTTAAAGAGAATAGGAAGGGTTTCTTGAAGTCTTAGAAAGAATTTAAAATAACAATAGTTGTTATCATAACCAAGTTAGTTGGGGGTTTGTTTTTCTATGAAAATTCAATGGGTTAAACTTTAATCCACCAAGAAATAAATTTTAAAAATAAGTAAAAAGCTTCTGCACAGCAAATGAAACCACCACCCAAACAGAGAGACCTCCCACAGAATGGGAGAAGATCTTTGCATTCCATATATCTGCCAAGAGGCTAGTAACCAAAATATATAAAGAGTTCACTAAATTTAGCAACAATAATTTAAAAAAGATAATTTTTATGGTTTCTAAGTTTGAATGATTACAAATTGTGCATCTATAAACATAGATGTATATAGATCTATTTGGATAAGTATTTTTGTATTTGTGTAGATATATAGGAGAGGGACTACTGGATCATAAAACACAACCATTTCTAATCTTCTGAGTTATAGGAGTGTTCCACAATGCATCCCCACCAACAGTGTATAAGAATTCTTTTTACTCCACATACTTGACAGCACTTTTGGTTTCTGTCCTTTCTGGTGTATGGCAATCCATATGTGCAAATTGACATATTGGCTTTAGTTGAAATTTTCTGATAATCGGTGACTTTGAACATCTCTTCCTTGTCTGTTGGCCCTCTGGATATTTTTCTTCTTGAAGATTTCTGTCCATGCCCTCTCTACATTTTTATTAGTTATTTAATAATGATTAACAAGATTGTAGGATAAGAGGGTGAGCAATTCCATAAAATTTCCACCATCAGAGTTCTGTAACCTATCCTTGCATTTTTGTTTCCCTATTCTTTCTCCCTCTGACAATATGGACCAAAAGTATTTATGGAGTACAGTAGTGGGGAACTCTGACTTCTATAATTGATTCTCTGCTGAACATGGACACTGGCAAGTTGATCCATACCCCTATCCTGTTTCTATCTTTCCCTAATGAGATAGAACTCTGGGGAAGTGAGATTCCAAGACACATTGGTCAGGTTGTCTTTGGAATTCAGGATTTCATTATGGTAGCCTCTGCAACTTGGTGGCTGAACAGCAGTAATGTATAAAGCAGAACAAATTGTTTAATAAACATCAAGCTAAAGGTAAGAATAGAGCAGATGGGACTAAGTATCTTTGTATGGAAAGAAGCTAGGAAGTCTAAAGTCTATTTTAAGAGTATCTCAAGTGGCCCATGACTTTGATAGTTTTTGCATGAGCACAAGCCCTCTCTACATCTTTAATATTTTGTTGTTGTTCCTGAGTTTTTTCTAATTCTTTATATATTTTTGTCATTAGCCCTTTGTCTGATCTATGGTATGTAATGATCTTCTCCAATTCAACAGAGTGTATTTTAGTAAGAGTCCTTTCTACTGTACAGAAACTTTTTCACTTTGATGGTTGATTTTTTTTTCACTATTGAACTTGATTCTTCAGAAATATTTCTGAAACAAACATCATGAAATATTCTGTCAATGCTTTCCTTTATATATTTGGTAATTTATGGTTTAATGTCCAGGTCTGATTCATCTGGAGTTGCCTTTTTCCATCATGATCTACAGTCATTAAGGTTCATCTTTCTGAATCCTTAAACCCAATGTTTCCAAACACCACTCTCCATTTTATGTTTTAGGACTCCTCATTATGAATTATTTGTCTTGAGGTGTGGGAGCTTATATCTGAATTCTCAACTCTTTTATACTCATCTGTGGGGAAAGGCTCACTGTCTGGGAAATTCAGGCCATTATTTCCATGTGAGTCTAAGAGGGATGACCCCGAGCCCCCTCCTCACAGGAGGGGCATTAGGCAGGTCTTCACTCGACCCCATAACCTTATGATAGTTGGAGCTTTCCAGACTGGGAACCTTCCTTGCACATGCTTCCTCAATCCCTTTGAACAAAGGCCATAAATTGCCATAATGGCTAACTGAAACCCACCACAAATATGCTGGTCATGATTTCCCTCCATGCACTTGCCCTCGTCAGTAGGGTCCACAGGACCCCTGGGGTGGCCCATTTCCCCTCAGCCTCTGCAGTCACCGGCTGATGTGCAGAGGAGAACCAGCCCCCACACTCATCTGTGTGTCTGCTTGTTTTAGTAACAGGTTTTTCTGGTCCTAATTGTCTTTAATAAATATACAGGACACCTCCTTTCCTTTTAGTATTTTTTTTCTGAAATCCCTCTTGTTATGAGTATATAATTTTATGCTCTTTACCTAAGCTATTTTCAAGGTAAACCCTTTTCCAGCCTTTCTCCAAGTCTGTAGTATCCAGAGCAATATTCTGACATATGCACCACCAGGGATTAAAATTGCTACTTCATTCCAAAGAATTGAATACCTTATCCACTGTGCCAGCTTTCAGGCATCAGTGGCATTATTTCATATGAAACCCTAAAACCTACAAAAATAAAAATTATAAGTAGATTAAAATTTATTATCACTTTATATGTATGAGAGTAATTGAAAGCCTAATAGCATAGTGGCAAGGTAAAGAAAGAAGCAGAGAGAGGTTTTTGCTTTAAAGGGACATCTTCCAATAAAACATCAGACATTTGCACAGAAATGCTTTCTATTTTTATCTCTCGATACCACTGAAGAATGTTAGAGACTTAGAGTTGGGATGTTTTACTAGAAAACTACCAAAAGAAACTTGCTTCTGCATATGTTTCAAAATGTTCCTAAAGTGATACTTCATCATTAAATCCATTTTTCAGCTTTCTACACTTTTGTCAAGGTGACATATTTTCACAATATTTTGTAGCACAACATATTTACTACACATTTTATTTAGTATTACAGTAAGAGTTACCTTCTTTCCCTTCAACACACCTGGAAAAGTCTCTCATACTATATCTGTTGCTGCTTTGCTTGAAGGTTTTTGGAGATCCCTAGTGCTGAGCTGTTTTCTCTACCCTTCCACTAATCCTTTGATGTCTTCATCACTGACTTAAAAACCCAAAGACTTTACCAGAGATACTGTATCTACAAATATTGGACTACATTCAGCCATCAACTTTCTGTAGGCAGAGTTCACAGACTTATAAGAGGAAGCACACCAGTCACAATGACAAAGTGGAGGTACTGAAATGGCCCCTGCAGAGGGGCTGGGTGATGGCACACCAGACTAAGTGCACATAGTACAAAATTGTTCCTATAGAACTGTCAGCTCAGTATCCAAGTTCATTGCTCAGAGCTTTTTTTTTTAAGATTTATCTATTTATTAATTAATGAGAAACATAGGAGGAGAGAGAAAGAGCCAGACATCACTCTGGTACATGTGCTGCCATGGATTGAATTCAGGACCTCATGCTTGAGAGTCTGATGCTTTATCCACTGTGCTACCTCCCAGACCACTTGCACAGAGCTTCCAAGAGCACTTGGTATACAGAGTTTTGTTTGTTCATTTGTCTTTTAATTTGAGATTTCATAATGGTTTATAGGTTGGAGCAGAGTAATTTTGTTGGGGGCTTGGGAAACTCATAGTTGTAAAATTAAATTCCTTCAGCAATAGGTCTTCTAAGCCTGGAGAGTGAACATGAACATTGTACACTATTATTAAAACCCTTAGAGACAGTTCTTTATTCTATAATATTTTTTACATGGAGTCTAAACACTTTGTTCATTCATTCAGCAAAGATTGCCTGGTGGGGGCCAGATAGTAGTACAACGGGTTAAGTGCACGTGGCACAAAGTGGAGTACTGAAGAAAGAATCCTGGTTGGAGCATCCCCACCACCACCACCCCCAAGTGGTGAAGTAGGTCTGAAGGTTTCTATCCTTCTCTCCCCCTCTCTGTCTTCCCCTCCTCTCCCAATTTCTCTCTATCCTATCCAACAACAATAACAATAGTAACATCAAGGGAAACAAAGGTAACAAAAATGGGGACGAATGGCTTCCAGGGGCAGTGGATTCGTAGTGCAGGCACTGAGCCCCAGTGATAACACTGGAGGCAAAAAAAAAAAATCTGCCTGGTTATACAGGTTTTGATGTCTGCCTATGGCATTACACTTAACTTACCTTATGCCACATTTTGACCTTTTAATATTTGGAGGTTTTCACTGTGATAGATAGACTAGTAGAAATTGAATGGGGTTTTTGGTGTTGTTTTGTGGAGTTGTTTCTCTAGGGGAGAGAGAGAGAGAGAAAGGAAGACTTTACAGCACCGAAGCTTCCTTCATTGTGTTGGGGGCTGAACTTAACCAATTTTAAGTTTTAAATTCCCTGAACTTTCCCACAAAATGACAGTTATCCTGTATTTCATTGGTTTGTACCCTGAAAATGTTTTATCTTTTTTTTTTTAGCAATATAAGATGTACTAGGCATTTCTATCTGAAATAAACCATTCTAATCACATTTGAAGACTCACAGAAAGATAAAATTCAGACTCTGCATAGACTCTAAACTCACTAAAAATTTTTGAGCAGCTACTTTGTTGGCATTGACTTTATGTCAGCTTCACCATGCCTGGCTTTAAACAGTTCACTACTTTGTTCCAGGTTTGTCTTTTAACATACTGTTTTGTTTTCTCTTTTCTTGGAAATATTATCACCTGGTATCTATTTTTAATTAATCAAGATGCACAATTTCTACACTTCTTCCAATGTCCATGGAAGCCTTTGCACCTCTAGTAAAACTTACACTTTTAATAGTTTCCTTATTTGACACTATCTTAAAGATCATTGTTCTGAAGAACAGATATATAGTATTTATCCTCATACTTAACCATGATCTGTTTTTTTCTCCTATAATGGTTATCACTAATTCTCTTTTGATGAATTATATTACTAACCTTCTTTGAACTCATAACTTCTAAGAAAGAAATAAACTTGAAATAAAAATGCAAGTATATGGTGTAATATAAGGGTTTCTACACTTGTACAAAACTTTCTGTGAAAATAATGTGTCATTCTTTATTTTGTGTTTATTTTGTCATTCTTTATTTTATCTTTACTCATTTTAGTAAATGTTATTCATGAGTGCTAAGCAAGTGTCGGGTTCTGAATAATTTTTCTCATAGAAATGTATTAAGTGCTCTCTTGGAGTGTTTTTTTGAAGACAACAGATGCTAAGATGTATTTACTTGACCTGTATCTGATAACCTTTCCTTCAGTATTGAGGAATTCTCATGTACTGTGTCCCAGAGATATACTGAATTCTCAAGTATGAGGTCCCAACTTTAATTTTCTTACTAACTTGTGCCAGAGCAGTACTCAAACCCTCCTCCTAGTCATCCTCATGCTTCTTTTCCTTTCCCTTTCTCACTTATAAATAAAAAAGTAAATATATTTAAAAAGAAGTGTTTCCCCTTATTAGTCTCTTTTTCTGGAACCGCTAACATATAAATGTTGTTCTTATTCATGTTATACCACAACTTTCTTATATTATCTTCAGTTGTTTCATTTTTTTCTTATAGCTATGTTTTCTTCTTTCTTTCTTTCTTTTATTTATGAAAAGTAAACACTAACAAAAACCATAGGATAAGAGGAGTACAACTCCACACCATTGCCACCACCAGAACTCCATATCCCATCCCCTCCCCTGATAGATTTCCTATTCTTTACCCTCTGGGAGTATAGACCCAGGGTCATTATGGGGTGCAGAAGGTGGAAGGTCTGGCTTCTGCAATTGCTTCCCCACTGAACATGGGTGCTGGCAGGTCAATCCATACTTCCAACCTGTCTCTCTCTTTCCCTAGTGGGGTGAGGCTCTGGTGAAGCAGGGCTCCATGACACATTGGTGGGGTCATCTGCCAAGGGAAGTCTGGTTGGCATCATGGTAGCATCTGGAACCTGATGGCTGAAAAAAGAGTTAAAATATAAAGTCAAACATGTTGTAGACTAATCATGAACCTGGAGTAGTTCAGATGGAGATATGGGGACTTCCAATTTGTAGATAGCTAGTAGGCCTATTTTAGTTATATTCCAAAGGGCCCATGACTATACTAGTTTTTTTGCTTGTTTTCTTCCTGAGCCTGACAACAGATATGCAGATGGATCCAAGTTATTGTCTGAGGAGATCATGTCATGGCCTGAAAAAGGGCCAAACAGCTGGATCAGGGAGGAGAATAGCTCCCAAATATGTGAAAGGTGTATAAATATTGTTGACTGTAAACCCAATCTATTTGATCTGATCTACCCTGGAGCTTATATACAGTTTAGGAGCCTATGTGATCTCTGCATCCCTGTAGATCTCAGCTCACATTCTGTGGTTGTGAGTAAGAACGTTCCAAGCTGCCCCAATTTCAGGACCTATCTTCCTCAGGTGGTAGATAGAGTATGTAGTTCCTTCGGAGGATGGAACATTCTCCCTTCAGAGGATGGAACATTCTCTACCACTGTTGATCCATGCCGAGGGCAAGATCCTATGGGAGCCCACAAAGGGGTGAATTGTGTTGTTCTGGATAGAGATGACTGGTACCAATGGAGAGAGGAATTTATTCAAGATCTAGGAACATTGAATATGTTTGGGAATCTCATGACTCCCCAACTAAGGCTCCAGCTGATGGGGTGGCCTGATAGTGACTAAAGATCCATCATTAAAGTATGCTAGTCTCTTGCCTTTTATAAGTTTTTATAGTCCTTACTTTGATAAGGTTAGCTTTGAACTGAGGGAAGTGTAATAGGAAGTAGGTGAGGAAGGTAACTTTGTCTCAGTAGACACTATTTCATTCGGTACTTTATCATTTCTTTTTAAGTCTTTTTACTTGCTTACTGCATATATTGACTCGGTATAGACTACTGTGCATGTTTGCTTTCAAGTATATATTTTGTTCTAGTTTATGGATACATGTAAATATATGCCCTATCTTAAGGGACCTGGTCTATATCTAGGTTTTGGAACTTTGTTAGGAAGGGAACCACCTGAAATGGAATTGGAGAGTCCTATGAAAGGAAAAGTCTCATCTGAATAATGAAGCTGAAGGGTTGACATTCCACATTCCACATCTCTGGATACAGTCTGAAGTGAAGCATGCTGAAGTGGTACTCACTGCATTGATTAGGTTGGGATCAGCAAATGCAGCATCAGTTGGTATGAACTGAGAGAAGCATGCATGCATGAATGTGAGCCCCACCCTAGAGGTTCCAGAACTGGGGAAATATCGGCTCTACTGAGGAAGCGTGATTGCTATGGCAAGAACTTCAATACTATGTTGAAAAGTTATGGTGATAATAGACATCCCTGTCTAGTTCACAGTCTGAGGGGGAATGATTTCAGCTTCTGTCCATTGAGTATGATGTTGGCTGTAGGTTTGCTATATATGGACTACACCATAATGAGGAATTTCCCATCTATTCCTATTTTTTGTAGTGTTTTGAGCATGAATGGGGGTTGGGTTTTGCCAAAGGCTTCCTCTGCATTTATTGAGATAATCATCCTGTTTTTGATTTTGCTATTCTTGATGTGGTGAATGACATTAATTGACTTTTGTATATTTAACCAGCCTTACATTCCAGGGATAAATATAACTTGGTCATGATGAAGAGTCTTTTGATATACTGCTGTATCTGGTTGGCCAGGATCTTGTTCAATATTTTGGCATCTATGTTTATCAGAGATATTGGTCTGTAGTTTTCCTTTTTTGATTTGTCCCTATCTACTTTTAGTATTAGGGTAATGTTGGCTTTATAGAACTTGGAATTGAGTGTCCCTTTTACTTCAGTCTTTTGGAAGAGCATTAGAAGTATAGGTATTAACTGTTTCCTGAAGGTTTTGTAGAATTCATTTGTAAAGCCATCTGGTCCAGGACTTTTGTTGTTTGGAAGATTGTTAATACTTGTTTCAATTTATTTGTCTGTTATTGGTCCATTTATGTTTTGTAGTCCTTCTTGGTTCAGTTTTGGAAGGGTATATGTTTCTAGGAATTCTTCCATTTCTTCCAGATACTCTAGTTTGGTGGCATATAAAAATGGACAGAAGTAAAAGTTTCTATTGATTTTCTGGATTGCTGTGGTGTCAGTTTGATATCTACTGTGTCATTTACAATTTTATTTATTCACATCTTCTTTTTTGTTGATTATAGCTAGGGTTTTATCCATTTTGTTTAATTTTTCAAAGAACCAACATTTGGCTTCATTGATCTTTTGTATAGTACCCTTATTTTCAATGTTGTTTATGTTTGCTCTAATTTTAGTGATTCTGTCCTTCTAGTTTCTTTAGGGTTCCTTTGTTCCTCTTCGTCTAAGTCCGTAATGTGTGCTACAGGGTCATTTATTTGAGCTTTTTCTTGTTCACTAACGTGTGCATGTATGGTTATGAGTTTCCCTCTTAGTACTGCTCTAGCTGTGTCCCAAATATTTTGATAGCTTGTGTCCTCATTTTAATTTTTTTCAGGAACATTTGAATGTCTTGCTTTAGTGCCTCTTTAACCCAGTGGTTACTAAGCAGCATGTTGCTGCGTTTTCAAATTTGGTGGCTTTTACTAAAATTATTTTCTGTTGTTGAATGATAGCTTACTCCACTGTGGTTTGAGAAGATACTTGGGAGATTTCAATGCTCTTTAATTTGTTGAGACTGTCTTTGTGGCCTAATATTTGCTCTATCCTTGAGGATGTGCTCTATGCATTTTAAAAGAATGTTTATTTTATTTTGGGGGGATGAAGAACTATGAAAATATCCAGGAGGTCTAGTCTGTCCATCTCTTCATTTAATTCTCTTGTTTCCTTGTTTATTATCTGCTTCCTTGATCTGTTTTAGTGTGAGAGTGGGGTGTTGATGTCTCCCACTATTACTGTATTACTATTGGCTTATTTTTGTATTTATTTTTTAGTAGTTGTTTGGGTGCATAGATGGTAATAATTGTTAAATCTTCTTGGTTTATTAATCCTCTGATCATTATGTAATAGACTTGCCTATCTTTTATTACTTTATTAAATTTAAAGTCTATTGTGTCAGACATGAGAATAGCTGTTCCTCCCCTTTTTTGTGGTCTATTATCCTGTATGATAGTTTTCTATCCTTTCATGTCATCTATTTTTGTCTTGATGGGTCAGGTGGGATTCTTACAAGCAGTATATGGTGGGGTGTGTTTTCTGATCCATCCTCCCACTCTGTGCCTTTTAATGGGTGAGTTTAAGCCATAGACATTTATTGATATTATGGATGTAAGGTATCGCAGTGCCATTATTCAACATATTTTTTTTTGCTCTCATATATGGCAAGTATGGTGATGTTCTTGTTTATAAGAGGTCTTTTATAACCTCTTTCAGGGCAGGCTTGGTGATGGTTGCCTCCTTTAATTGTTGCATGTCCGAAAAGATTTTAATCCCTCCATCTACTTTGAATGAAAGTCTAGCAGGATATAGTATCCTTGGTTGAAACCCTTTTCCATTGACTGCTTAATAGATATCCCACCATTCTGTTTTTTGGCTTTTAGAGTTTGAGTGGAGAAATTTGCAAATAATCTTACGGCTTTTCCCCTGGATGTGCCTTTTTGTTTTCCTCTTGTAGCCTTTAGGATCTTTTCCTTATACTTACTTCTTTTCACTGTAACTATGATGTGTTCTGGTGTTTTCAGATCTGGGTTGATTCTGTTTGCGACTCTCTAGGCCTCTTGTATCTTTTTTTTTCCTTTTTTTTAATATTTATTTTATTTATTTATTCCCTTTTGTTGCCCTTGTTGTTTTATTGTTGTAGTTATTATTGTTGTTGTCGTTGTTGAATAGGACAGAGAGAAATGGAGAGAGGAGGGGAAGACAGAGAGGAGGAGAGAAAGATAGACACCTGCAGACCTGCTTCACCGCCTGTGAAGTGACTCCCCTGCAGGTGGGGAGCCGGGGTTCGAGCCGGGATCCTTATGCCAGTCCTTGTGCTTTGCGCCACCTGCGCTTAACCCGCTGCGCTACAGCCCGACTCCCGGCCTCTTGTATCTTAATGTCCTTTCTGCTGTTTAAGGATGGAATATCTTCTTCTATTTTTCCTCTAGGATGTTTACTTCCCCTTCCTCTCTTCCTCTGGTAGACCAATTATGTGAATGTTACTTCTTTTGAGATCATCCCATATGTCTCTGTTGTTGTCTTCAGTATCTCTCAATCTCTTTTTTAGCCCTTTTACCTCCTTCTTTGTTTTCGCTAGCTCATCCTTTGATTGATTTTGTTTTCTCCTTCTGTTAATCTGCTTTCCATTCCCTCAGCTTCCTTCTTCAGATATAATACTTGCCTATTCAGATATACTATTAACTTATTCTGTAATTGTCCTTTTAGCTCAGCTATTTGAGCTTTTTCCTCCATAGTTGTTTTTATTTCTGAGATTAATAGGTCTTTTATTGCTTCCATACTTTTGTTATCTATGGTTACTTCTGACTTCTTTGAAGTTTCTTCTGTGCTCCTGTCCTGATTCATTGTGGTAGTCATTTTATTTCCTCTTGATTTAGCACTTTTCTTTTATTGATGTGGTTTGTATGTTTCTGTTCTGTCATTCTTTAGTCAGATTTTTTCCACAAAATAATTCACAAACGAGTGTCAGTGAATTCAGAAAGCAAAAGAAGGAAGGAGAAAGATTTTTTAAAAAGAGCAATGAAAGGAAAAAGTTTTTTTTTTTAATTAAGAGAGAAAAAGAAGGATGGAGGGAAAAGGGAGAGAGAAGCAAGTTCCTCCCACAATGGATAGCACACCCAGTTACCTATCAATGGGAAAAAAAAAAGCACTAACAGTTAATTATGGTCAACCTGAAGAGGAGGGAAAAGTGACACAACTATATAATAATAGTAATAATAAAATAAAATAGAGTGAAAAAACCTAACATCAGTCTGTATATTGGACTGCTCCAAAATGGCTGCAAACAACCTGGTCACCTTCCTAAAACAAAGACAAGAAAGAAAGAAAGAAAGAAAGAAAGAAAGAAAGAAAGAAAGAGAGAGAGAAAGAAAGAAACTCCACCTAGTCTTTCCCTATAACCCTATTTGTAACCCTATTTGGTCATGTATTCTATTACTCAAATAGAGCTCCAGCCCTTTCAAAAAGAAAAAAGAAAAAGAAAAACAGCCTTGGAATGACACCCCTGCTGAGCCAGGAATCTTGATTTAAAAAAAAAAAAAAGCTCCACAGGAAGTCTTCTAGGAGAGGCTGGCCAGACCATGGGGAGCTGGTTTGGGGTGTGGGGAGGGTGAGTTCAGAAATAGTCAAGCCAAATATTTTCTTTTATTTGTCCTTTTGGCCTCTGTTTGCCAGCCCAAAAGTGGGTTATTGCACTCTTTTTTCGTATAACACTGACCACCCTTTTTTCTTTTTTCCCACTGATATCCCAGATATCCTACCCTCTCCTGAGAATCCCATATTTAAAGCTGCTTCTTTCTGAGCTCACATCAGGTATTGTCTCCAAGTTGTCGTGTTGACTCCTCCCCATCGACACTTGGTTTTAACAGTTTTGATATGTGACATTATTACAGCTATAAGGTCATATATCACTGTTGCTATGATTTGTATTTCTCTAATGCAAATTACATGATTACATGTAATCATGAGAATTTTCTAATGCCTATTGACCATATGTATCTCTTCCTTGGTGAATTAGGTGTTCAGATCTCCTCCACATTTTGCAGGGTTGCTTGTTAATTTGCTGCTGAATTTTGTGAGTTATTTATGCATTTGCATTATTTGTCCTTTGATGACATTTGTCCTTTGATGGCATGTGAATATATTCTAACAATCAGTAAGATTTTTTTATTGGGTTTACAATATAGACTTTTTTTTTCCTCCAGGGTTATTGCTGGACTCGGTGCCTGCACCATGAATCCACCGCTCCTGGAGGCCATTTTTCCCCGTTTTTGTTGCCCTAGTTGTTGCAGCCTCGTTGCGGTTATTATTGCCATTGTTGACGTTGTTTTTGTTGTTGGATAGGACAGAGAGAAATGGAGAGAGGAGGGGAAGACAGAGAGAGGGGGAGAGAAAGACAGACACCTGCAGACCTGCTTCACCACCCGTGAAGCGACTCCCCTGCAGGTGGGGAGCCGGGGGCTCAAACCGGGATCCTTAGCCGGTCCCTGCGCTTTGTGCCACGTGCGCTTAACCCACTGCGCCACCGCCCAATCCCCAATATAGACTTTTTTTTTAACCAGAGCACAGTTCAGTTGTGGCTTATGGTGGTACGGGGTGGGTTGGCGGTGGGGGATTGAACCTGAGACTTCAGAGCTTCAGGCATCAGAGTTTCTTTGCATAAACATTATGCTATCTACTCCACCCCAGTAATATTTTTTTTAACTTCATGGGGAGGTTAATGGATAATATGGTATGGTTGTTGACATATGGATACATATTCTCATCTCCTTGTTATAGGTGTTTCCAAAACATTTTCATCCCCAACTTAGGTCCCTTTAAACCATAATATACCAGGATTCTAGCCTTTGTTCTTTAAAGTAGTCTCATTGGTTTGTTTCCTCCTTTTTACCTTGCCACTGAAGATTTAGACTCTACAAAAATCTCTACTCAGTGCAGTTGTTAACACATGAGTACAGTTTCTGATCTCCCTGTGAAAGTTCTTTGCAGAACTTTCTCACTCATAATGTATTTCCTTTTACATCATCATGCAACAGAACTCCAAGGCTCTCTTCACCCCCTTTCACCTCCTTTTTTTTTCAGAGTTCCTTATTTTGATGTAGTACAACATGAACAATCCAAGTTTTATGCTGTGATTTCCTTCTCTGTCCTTATTCTTTAAGTTTCACCTGTCCTTATTCTTTAAGTTTCATCTACAAGTGATACATCCAGTATTTGTCCTCTTTTTATTTTATCTCACTTAACATGTCTTCAGGCTCCATTCAAGACTACATAAAGGTGATGGCTTCATCATTTTTAACAGAACAGTGATATTCCATTACGTGTGTGTGTGTGTGTGTGTGTGTGTGTGTGTGTGTGTGTGTGTGTGTGTGTGTGTGTGTATGTATTCCATCCATCAGTCATTGGACATCTAGTTCCTTTCAAAGTTTCCACTGTTATGAATTGTGCTGGTATAGGTGTAAAGCTATTTCTTTGGATGGGTTTTTTTGCTTCCTTTGTATAGAACATCAGGAAAGAAATTGAATGTTTCCTATAAGGGTTGGACCAATTTGTAATACAGTCATACCATCAGTGCAGAAGTTTCTCTTTTCCCCTGAATCTTCTTCAACATCTGTTGTGACTGTCCATTTATTGAGGTGGGTAATTGTTGCTATGCTTCACATTGGTTTGGTCTCGCTCCCCCCTCCCTGCCTCTGGGAGATTGTGGTTTGACCCCTGCTAGTTTCCCACGCCCCCTTCTCCCTGCCCCCTGAGCCTACGGGCTTGGAGAGTTCTTGCTGCTGCCACCGGAGGAGAAGGATACAGGACAGATCTTTGTGGTGACTGGTTTGGGTTAGTTTTTGAATCGTTGTTTGTGAATAAAGACATACAGCTTCTCTGCCCAGACGTGTGTCCTTGAGTCTCTGTTTACCACAGCGTAGCTAGCCTGGCCTGCTGGAGCCCCGAACTTTAAGAACAAATGATATTTACCAGATAATGATACCCGGTAAATAATTATTTATACATGAGTAAAATTTCTTCAATTTTCTGAAAATCATGCTCACCCCCAAACTAGATCCTCTTTCACCATTATGCACCAGGATCACAAAGACCTCCCTAGCCTCCCTCGAGAATCATTTATTGGGTGCAACACACCAAAACCAGTCCAAGTTCTACTTTGTGTTTACCATTTATTTCTGTTAATAACTGAGATCACCCATATTCATCCATCTCTTTCTGGCTTATCTCACTTAACATGATTCTTTCAATCTCCATCTAAGCCAAGGTGAAAAAAGATGAATTCATCATCTTTAACAGCTGAGCAATGTTCCATTGGGTGTATATACCAAAACTGTCTTAGTCACTCATCTGATGTTGTGCTGCTATTAACATAGATATATACATATCTTTTTGGATGAGTGTTTTTGATTTCTAGGGACATATTCCCAAGAGAGGAATTGTCAGGTCATAAGGTATGTCATTTCTAGCTTTCTAAGGGTTTTCTAGACTGCTCTCCACAAGAGTTGAACCAATTTCCATTCGCATCAGCAGTGTAGCAGGGTTCCTTAACTCCTGAAATCTCTACAACATTTGTTGTAATTATCTTTTCTGTTGTATAATATTCTCACAGGAGTTAAGTGGTATCTCTTTGTCTCTATGGGTACTTCCCTGACAACCAATGACTTGGAGCATTATTGTACGTCTTTTAGTCTTTTTTATCTCTGTCCATAAAATCTACTTTAAACAAATTTATTTATAAAAAGGAAACATTGACAAAACCATAGGATAAGAGGGGTACAGCTTTGCACAATCCCCACCACCAGACCTCTGTATTCCATCCCCTCTACTGATAGCATTCCTATTCTTTAACCCTCTGGGAGTATGGACCCACGATCACTGTGGGATGCAGAAGATTAAAGGTCTGGCTTCTGTAATTGCTACCCTGCTGAACATGGGCGTTTACAGGTCTATCCATACCCCCAGCTTGTCTCTCTCTTTCCCAGGTGGGGAAGAGCTCTGAGGAAGCAGAGCTCCAAGGCACATTGGTGGTATTGTCTGTCCAGGAAAGTCTGCTTGCATCCTGCTAGCATCTGGAACCTGGTGGCTGAAAAGAGAGTTAACATACAAAGCCAAACAAATTGTTTACCAATCATGGACCTAAAGGCTGTAATAGTGCAGATGAAGTGTTGGGGGGTCTTCCATTTTGTATACAGCTAGTAGGCATATTTTAGTTATATTTTAAAGGGCCTGTAGCTATACTAGTGTTTTGTTTTTTTTGCCTGAGTCTGAAATCTGATATGCAGGTGGATCCTAATTATTGTCTGGGGAGATGATGCCATGGCTGGAAAAAGGACCAGAAAGCTGGATCAGAGAAGAGAGTAGCTCCCTAGTGTAGGAAAGAGGTATAAACATTATTGACTGTAAACCTCATCGATTTGATGTAATCTGGAGCCCATAATTAGCTTAGGAGCCTGTGTGACCTCTACATACCTCTAGACCTAAACTCACATTCAGTGGTATGAGTAGGAACATTCCATGCTGCCCCAGTATCAACCTATCTTCCTCGGGTGTAGCATAGATTATATTGTCCATCCTACCTTAGGAGGATAGAAAATTTTCTACCATTATTGATCCAAGTTAATGGCAAGGTACTATGGGGGCCCACAAAGGGGTCTATTTTGTTGTTCCTGATAGAAATGACCAGTAACAATGAAGAGAGGGATTTGTTCGAGGTCTAGGGCCATCAAGTCTGTTTGGGAATCTCAGGACTCCCTGATTAGGAGTGATAGTGACTAAAGAGTCATTGTTAAAGTATGCCAGTCTCTTGTCCTTATTCAGCTTTTGCAGCCCTTGCTTTGATAAAGTTAGCTTTGGAGTGAGTGAGAGAACTGTAATAGGAAGTAGGTGAGGAGGGTATCTAAGTCTAAGTAGGTGAGGAGGGTATCTAAGTCTAATAACTATTTCGTTATTAACTTGATACTGACTCACTACAGACTATTGTGTATTTTTGCTTTCAGGTATCTATTTTTCACATGGATACATGTGAACATATGCTCTTACAGGACCTGGCCTATATCTAGGTTTTGGGATTTTGTTAGGAGGTGAACCTCATGGAATGGAATTAGAGAATACCAAGAAAAGAAGGTCTCACCCGATTGATGAGGGTGAAAGGTTGGCAATCCATGCCTGATGCCTCTGTACACAGTCTGAGGTGAAGCGTGCTGAGATGGTACTCATTGCATTGATTACATTGGAATCAGCAGATGCAATATCATATAGCCTGACTTGAGAGAAGCATGCAGGGAAGTGAGCCCCATCCCAGAGATTACAGGATTGGGAGAAACATAAGCTCTATAGAGGAAGTGGGAGATTCCTGTTATCATAGGGTTTAAGAAGACAATGGATAATTATTGCGGTAATCACATTGTTTGGCAATTGGGTTGACTTTTTAAAATCCCTTTGTTAGGATTTGCTATATCATACACAGCCTCACCATATTTTATGTCCTTTGACATTATTTGTATATAAATAAACCACCACTTGCTTCTGTTCTCCCTGGACTAAGCTTTTTAAAGAGTCAACATATTAAAGACTCAGCCTATGTATTATAAAGACTCAGTCTGTGCTTTAAAAAGTTTGAGACTTTCTTTTTAAAAAAATTTATTTATTTACTTAATAAAGGAGGCTAACAAAATCATAAGATGGGGGGGTACAACTCCACACAATTCCCGCCACCCAATCTCCATATCCCATCCCATCCCCAATAGCTTTCCCATTCTCTATCCCTCTGGGAGCATGGACCCAGGGTCGTTGTGGGTTGCAGAAGGTGGGAAGTCTGTCTTCTGTAATTGATTCCCCACTGAACATGGGCGTTGACTGGTCTATCCATGCTCCCAGTCCCCCGCTCATATTACTTAAATAGTGATTTATATGACTACAAACTAATAAGTGTGTACAGAAACATCATTCCCACCACCAAAAGACTGTGTCCCATCCCACCTCCCCACCCCCTGTCCCATGAATCTGAACATCCACCCTCACCCTCCACCCAGGGTTTTTACTTTGGTGCCCTACTGCAAATTTAGTCAGATCCTGCTTCGAATTTTCCTGTTATTCTTTCTCAACTTCTGTTTATGAGTGGGATCATCCCATACTTGGCTTTATCTTTATGACTTAGCTCACTTAATATAATTTCTTCTAGCTCCATGCAAAATGAGTCAGAGAATGTAGGCTCATTGTTCTTAATAGCTGCATAGTATTCCATTGTGTATATATACCCCAGCTTTCTCAGCAACTCATCTGTTGTTGGGCACCTGGGTTGCTTCCAGTTTTAGCTATTATGAATTGTGCTGCTATGAACATAGGTGTGCACATATCTTTTTGGTTGGGTGTGACAGAGTCCTTGGGGTATATCCCCAGGGGAGGAATTACTGGATTATATGGAAGGTACATGTCTAGCCTTGTGAGAGTTCTCCAGACTGCTCTCCACAGAGGCTGGACCAATTTACATTCCCACCAGCAGTGTAGAAGGGTTCCTCTGTCCCCACAGCCTCTCCAGCATTTGTTGCTGCTGTCCTTTTTGATGTATGCCATTCTCACAGGAGTTAGGTTGTATCTTACTGTTGTCTTTATTTGCATTTCTCTGACAATCAGTGACCTGGAGCAATTTTTCATATGTTTGTTAGCCTTTTGGATCTCCTTTGAAGTGAATGTTTTGTTCATATCCTCAGCCCATTTTTGGTTGGGGTCATTTACATTTTTGATGCTAAGTTTGCTGAGCTCTTTGTATATTTTCGTGATTCGTTTCTTGTCTGATGTATGGCATGTGAAGATCTCTCATTCTGTGAGGGGTCTCTTTGTTTGTATGATAGTTTCTTTGGCTGTGCAGAAGCCTTTAAAATTGATGTAGTACCACTGATTTGTTTCTGCTTTAGTCTTCCTTGCAGTTGGGTTTGTATCTTCAAAGATGTCCTTGAGGTTTAGGTGGGAAAGTGTTCCAGCAATGTTTTCCTCTAAGTATTTGATAGTTTCTTGTCTAACATCCAGGTCCTTGACCCATTTGGAGTTGATTTTTGTTTCTGATGAAATAAGGTGTTTAAGTTTCATTCTTCTGCATGTTTCAATGCAGTGTTTCCAGCACCATTTATTGAAGAGAGCCTCCTTCCTCCATTAATAATTTGACCCCTTTATCAAAGATTTGTTGTCCTTAGGTGTAGGGGTTTAGTTCTGGGCTTTCAATTTCTGTTCCACTGGTCTGTGTGCCTATTTTTGTTCCAGTACCAGGCTGTTCTGAGGATGATGGCCTTATCATGTACTTTGAGATTTGGGAGTATGATACCTCCACTTTGTTTATTTTTCTCAAGATTGTTTTGGCAATTCTAGGTATTTTCTGGTTCCATATAAATGATTGTAGTTTTTGTTCTCTTTTTTTAAAGAAGCTTGATGGAACTGTGATGGATATTGCGTTAAATTTTTATATGGCTCTGGGAAGAATATTCATTTTTTATTTTTTCTTTTTTATTTATTTTATAAAGGTAGTGAGAAATTGAGAGGAAAGGAAATATGTAGAGAGAGACAGAGATTCACCTGCAGCACTGCTTCACCACTTGTGAGGCTTTTTCCCCTGCAGGTGGAGACCAGAGGCTTGAACCTGGGTCCTTGTGCTTTGTAATATGTGTGCTCAACCAGGTGCACCACCACCCAGCCCCAAGAATATTCATTTTGATGATATTTATTCTTCCAATCCATGAGCATGGGATGTCTTTCCATTTCTTGGTATCAGTTTCTACTTCCTTGAATAGTGAATCACAGTTTTCAGAATACAAGCCTTTCACTTCTTTGCTCAGCTTTATTCCTAGGTATTTTACTGATTTTTCTGCAACAATGAATGAGAGTGATTTTTGGATGTCTTCTTCTTCAGATTTAGTTTTTGCATAAAGAAATGCTACTGACATTTATTACATTGATTTTGTAGCCTAACACCTTGCTATATTGCCTAATAACTTCCAGTTGTTTTCTGCTGGATTATTTAGGTTTTTCTATGTATACTATCACATTATCTGTAAATAGTGACAGCTTGATTTTAGTCTGTATTCCTTTGATTTTTTTCTCTTCCCTGATTGCTATGGCAAGATCTTCCAGTAGTATGTTGAAGAGAGAACACTACAGAACTGTTTTACAACTTAAGAATCTTCCTCGTTGCAGTGGGGACCAGAGGTTTGAACTGAGGTCATGCACATAGTAATGTGTGTGCTTAATCAGATATTCAACCACCTGGCTTTGATAAAACACATTTTAAAGACAGCATATGAGGATTTCCTGCATCCTAAATCCTATAAGAAGTTTATGCCCCTCACCTCTTAGTAGAGCTGTCACCGCCCCTTTCCATACCCTGTCTAAAAAGCATTAAACAGCGTCATCCCCCAGTAAAAATCCAGCACTACAACTACTGTCTAATGATCAATGTTACACACACTCTGGCCAGAACTACCTTATATCCCCACCCCACCCCCCATTCCCATCACTACAAAAACTCAGTGGAAGTCACATTTAAAAAAAAACAATTGAGAAGAGAAGGGTGATAGAGAGGGAAAGAGGCAGAGAGACACCTACAGCACTGCTTCACCACTTATATAGCTTTTTCCCTACACGTAGAGACCAGGGGCTTGAACCTGAGTCCTTGTGCACTGTAATATTTGCATTTAACCAGATGCATTACTGCCTGGCTCTTAGAAGGCACATTTTCAAATATACCAGGACCTAGGTTCCAGTTCTCAGTCACTACATGGAGGTACCACATAAAAAACATCACAAATATTGGAGTAGAACTGCAATTTTTATCCTCTTTGTGTGTCTTTTTTCCCTCACTGTCACTACCATTGTATTTGGAAAAAAAAAAAAAGGATGGAGGGAAGGAATAGTAGTACTAATAAAACATAGCTTTTTTTCTTTACTATTCTTTTCATTCATAACAGGCAGAAATCTACTTTCTGGAGGTGAAGTTTCCAGGTGTATAAAGTATGAGTACAAACTACTGCTTGTACTTTACACCTATGAATTTTACAAGTGTTTAAGAGGTTGTTATATTGTTATGGACTTTTCAATTTTTCTATTTGATAGTGATCTGCATGATTATAAGATAATAGGGGTATATAGTTTTATATTACTCCAACCTCCAGAGTTCTGTGCCCCCCCAATGATAACTACTATAGTTATCCCAAGGTCTTAAAAATTGGTTTACTGTTTTTTCTTCAAGTTTCTGTGTAACAGTTCTCTATAGTCCACACATGAGTGAAACCATCTGGTAATTGTTCTTTACTTCCTTATTTTACTAAAAATAATCAATTCCAGTTCCATCCATTTTGTTCCAGAGGATACAATATCATCTTTTTAAATTGCTGAGTAGTGCTCTGTTGAGTATATGCCCCATAAATTCTTTATCCAGTCATCTGTCAATGAGCATTTAGGTTATTTCCACTCTTTAGCTATTGTGAATAGAAAGGATATAAATATTGTGGGACATATGCCCCTTTGAATTAGTTCTTTCATGTTTTTTGAATAAATACCTAAGAGTGGCACTGCAAGACCATAAGGTGTTTCCATTTGTATTTGTTAAAGGATTTTCTTTTTTAATTTTTTCCCTTATTGAGGAATTAATGGTTTACATCTGACAGTTTGTACATGCATAACATTTCTGTTTTCCACATAACAATACAACCCCCAGTAGGTCCTCCGTCATAAACGATTTTCTTATTTTTTTTTTAATAAATTTTTTCGGATTTTTCTTCTTTTTTTTTGTTTATTTCCTTTTGTTGCCCTTATTGTCTTATTGTTGTAGTTATTATTGATGTTGTTATTGTTGTTGTTGTTGGATAGGACAGAGAGAAATGGAGAGAGGAAGGGAAAACAGATAAGGGGAGAGAAAGACAGACACCTGCAGACCTGCTTCACCACTTGACTTCCCTGCATGTAGGGAACCAGGGGCTTGAACCGGGATCCTTATGCAGGTCCTTGCGCTTAGCACTACATGCGCTTAACTTGCTGCGCTACCGCCGACTCCCCATAAAGGATTTTCTATACTGTTCTCCCTAATGGATGTACTAGTTTGCAGTCCCACCAGCAGAGCCGTTCTTTCTCCACATTCTCACCAGTCTTTATCATTTCCTATTTTGTTGATGAAAGCTATTCTCACAGAAGTAAGGTAGAATCTCAGTGTGGTTTTAATTTGCATTTCTTTAATGATAAGTGAAGTGGAACATTTCAAAGATGACTTTGGGTCATGTGTGTCTCTTCTTTAGAGAACTGTCTATAACTTCTTATTTTTTTATTGGTTAGAATCTGAATCAGACTTCTTTATTTTTTGAGACCATCCACAGGAAATATACAAACAATAAGTACAATATTGAATCAAACTACAGTCTGGTTTAATACATTCCAGATTGCTTGAGTTCATTTGCTATCCTTTTCCCTCATGTACAGGTTATAACTTTTGTTTAGAACTACTCCTACAGAAATATATTAATAGATCTACTTACTCTTACACTTATTCTCCTAGGGAAACAGAAGTACCTGTGTGCTAGCAGAAATGATTGCACCATTGATAAATTTAGAAGGAAGAATTGCCCATCTTGTCGTCTCCGGAAATGCTATGAAGCAGGAATGACTCTGGGAGGTATGATGTTTTACTCCCTCTTTTTTTACTTTCTTTTATTTGTTTTCCTGCACCCCTCTCTTATTCTCTCATTAAATAACATTTTTTCACTTTCATGTTTTCAAGAAAATTAGCCATGCTCTAGATGCAAGATGATCCCTTCATGCTTATGTGGTCATCAGTCAACCAGAGACATTATTTTTTTTACATTTCTTATTATTTTCAAATATTTTTATTTATTTATTTATTATTGGATAGAGAATGGGTGAAATTGAGAGGGGAAGGGGAGATACAGAGGGAGCAAGAGAGCCCTGTAACCCTGCTTCACCACTCTTGAAACCTTCTCCTTATGTGTGGAGGCCAGGGGTTTGAAGCTGGGTTCTTGCACTCTATAATGTGTGCGCTTAACCAGCTGAACCATTGCCTGGCCCTCAGTGACATTCTTTATATATGATGCCAGTTCCTATTCTGTATCTCAATATAGGAACAAAAGTGAAGTTAAGATCAGGACCCATCAAATGATGAATGAGTGTCATCTTGGCTGTGAGGGTTCACCAGTAAAATGTAATGGTTCTGAATTAATGTTAAATTGTGATTAGGATGAAATAACCAAGGCACATAGAATAGTTACAAGTGCAAGATGACCCAGATAGGGACTGGCTCTAAATATCCAGGGAAATCTTTCAGGTAAATGCTGGCAACTTGGAATAAGAACCTGTTTTTCTTTGAAGTCTATGACTAGCCTGTTAAGCAGAGCCAATTTTCAATCCCACATCTTCCAGGGGGTAAGTGGTCCTTTTAATCATTTTCTTTTCACTACAAATCTATTGATCATTTCTAAAGCATTCTTTTTTCAGTATCACAGTGACTTGACAGAAGGACGTTGCAGTTTTTCAGAGTGATTCCTCTACTCATAAAACTTTCTACATAGTATGTGTCTACTATGAGTGGTCTCAAATTTTCATAAGTATCTAACTGACACATATCTCTCTTTCCAAATATGTGCTTCTTCATGGTTACATCTGCTCAAATCCAGGTTCCTTCCTGTTCCCTGCTGCTTACAAAAGTTACACTTTTTATGAAAAAGTAAACATAAGCTCATTAGTTTACTTTGATTTTGAAATGCAAATCTAAAAAAATCAAGTCTTTTCCAGAATGACTGAAATGGTATCCTTATATCTCCTTAAGTGGCAACCTGGAAAGATCAAGATCCTAAAATTCTACCCTTTTTCCCTGTACTCAAGACTAATGTAGAGCACTTGTCCTTCTCCAGTTTTCAATGTAACACTCAATACCTTGCATGTCTGTAGTGGTATTTACAAAAAAAAAAACTATAATTTTAACCATGTGTGAGCTTCATGTGACCATTTTCCCCTATTCACAAGCTAGGGAAATGTAATCTTTAGGCAGATCAAAGATCTACAAGTGAATTTGAGCCAGGCACAATTTATGAAAGCCCCAACAGAAGCGTCTCAATTTTTTTCAAGTACTCCCTGATATCACATAAATGTATTCTTTTTACTTTATTTATTTATTTATTTCCCTCTTGTTGCCCTTATTTTTTATTGTTGTTGTAGTTATAATTGTTGTTATTGATGTCGTTGTTGATAGGACAGAGAGAAATGGAGAGAGGAGGGGAAGACAGAAAGGGAGAGAGAAAGACATCTGCAGACCTGCCTCACCCCTTGTGAAGAAACGCCCCTGCAGGTGGTTGAGCCAGGGACTCGAACCGAGATCCTTACACCAGTCCTTGAGCTTCGCGCCATATGCACTTAACCTGTTATGCTACTGCCCGACTCCCACCTAAATGTATTCTGTTAGTGTTTCTCATAATGTCAAATAAAATGAGATGAAGCTATCTGATAAAAACAGCATTGTTCTTTTTTACTTAATATACTGCAGGAAATTTCATGCAGTGGAAGAGGCAAAATTATGGTAGGAGAGTTCAGATAGAAATCCAGGAAAGGTCTGGCTTCTGTAATTGCAGCTCGGGTGGTGGGAATTGTGTGGAGTTGTACCCCTCCTATCCTATGGTTTTGTTAATGTCTCCTTTCTTAAATAAATAAATTATAATTAATATGTTTGGATAGGAAAAAAAAAGAAATCCAGGAAAGATATTAAAGGTATTGGTAGAACTGATCTTATTATAAATATTATAATCTAATGAATATATATATGTGTGTGTGTGCATTCAGAGTGACCAATCTGTATTGTAGACCCATGTTTGAATCCTGGTTCTCATATTTATTAGCATCTTGACTTTTAATAACTCTGTAACCCCTTACGAACCTCTTCCTCTTCTTTCTTAAAAAGGGAAAGCAAGCAGCTACATTATATGATACTACTTATATATTTTTAATAACTAATACTCCCTAAATAGAAAATTTTGGATAAAGGGCTAGATGAGCTCGATTTCTGCAACATTATGTGAACTAGGTGCTGTGTTTCTACGTTATTATTTTTTTCTACTTTTTTTATTGGAGAATTAATGTTTTACATTCAACAGTAAGTACAATGGTTTGTACATGCATAACATTCCCCAGTTTCCCATATAACAATACAACCCCCACTAGGTCCTCTGAATCCTTCTTGGACCTGTATTTTCCCCAGCCACCCACCCCAGTCTTTTACTTTGGTGCGATATACCAATTCCATTTCAGGTTCTACTTGTGTTTTCTTTTCTGATCTTGTTTTTCAACTTCGGCCTGAGAGTGAGATCATCCCATATTCATCCTTCTGTTTCTGACTTATTTCACTCAACATGATTTTTTTCAAGGTCCATCCAAGATCGGCTGAAAACGGTGAAGTCACCATTTTTTACCGCTCAGTAGTATTCCATTGTGTATATATACTACAACTTGCTCAGCCACTCATCTGTTGTTGGACACCTGGGTTGTTTCCAGGTTTTGGCTATTACAAATAACTGAGCTAAGAACACAACTAGGTGAACAAGCTAAAACAGTATCAGAACAGGGAAACAAAATAGATGAACTCCAGAAAACAGTAGAGGGCAGAGGGAATAGAATCAATGAGGCTGAAGACAGAATTAGCAAGATCGAGGACGAATTAGAGACAACTAAAAAAGAAGTAAGAGGTCTCAAAAAGAGATTAAAAGATGCTGAAAACAACAACAGAGTCCTATGGGATGACTTCAAAAGAAACAATATATGCATTATTGGCTTACCAGAGGAAGAAAGATAGGGAGAGGAAGAAAGCATTCTTCAGGCCATAATAGCTGAAAACTTCTCTATTCTAGACAACATCAAAGACATAAAGATTTTAAAAGCCCAGAGGGTCCCAAACAGAATTAACCCAGACTTAAAGACACCAAGACACATCATTTTTAGAATGGAAAGGAATAAGGATAAAGAAAGGATGCTGAAGGCTGCAAGAGAAAAACAAAGAGTCACCTACAGAGGAAAACCCATAAGATTAGCAGCAGACTTCTCCACATAAACACTACAGGCCAGAAGAGAATGGCAAGATATCTATCGAGTGCTCAATGAGAAAGGCTTTCAACCAAGAATTCTACATTATTAATGAAACCTAGAGAAGCTAAGAAAAATTAAAATTTGAAAAGTCGCCATTTTAATCAAAGTATCATATAAAATGAACTAATCACCACCAGATTATACATTCTATTTAATCATACTGATCATTTTGCTATTTTTTAATTTATTCATAAAATAAAAATATCAACAAGACCATAGGACTACAACTCTGCATGATTTCCACCAGCCCCTCCCTTAAAAGCTTTCCTATTCTTTATCTCTCTGGAAACATAGACCCAGGGTCATTATGACGTGCAGAAGGTGGAAGGTCTGGCTTCTTTAATTGCTTCTCTGCTGAACATGGGCATTGGCAGGTCGACTTATACTTCCAGCCTGTCTGTATCTTCCCCTGGTGGGGCAAGGTTCTGGAGAGGTGGAGTTCCAGGACACATAACCTTAACATTCTCCATCAGATAAAATAGTTTTCCAGGGAGTCGGGCGGTAGCGCAGTGGGTTAAGCCCACGTGGCACGAAGCACAAGGACCGGCATAAGAATCCTAGTTCGAGCCCCTGGCTCCCCACCTGCAGGGAATCACTTCACAGGCTGTGAATCCAGTCTGCAGGTCTTTCTCTCCCCCTGTCTTCCCATCCTCTCTCTATTTCTCTCTGTCCTGTCTAACAAAGACAACATCTCTCTATTTCTCTGTCCTGTCTAACAATGACAACACCGGTAACAACAACAATAATAACTACAACAACAATAAAAAAACAAGGGCAACAAAAGGGAAAAAAATAAATATAAAAAAATAATAAATAGTTTTCCAATGCATAAATAAAGGAACTATTTGTTTGTAAGAATTGGTAGGTAATTTTGTATGGATGTCTTCTCTGGACACCAGACTTGCTATGGGAATATTTATCTCTATACATTTTTTTTTCAAATTAGGTGATACATTCACATCCTCCTTTTATAAGCATGATTAAACTTGTAACAGTAGTAATAAACTTAGCTGGACTGTGAACCTTAGGTCAACTTTGTTCATAATATAAAAGGATAATTAAATACTATACTAATCTGGAACCATACATATGCTTCAAAATTGTCATTTCTATTGGCTTTCTTTGTACACAATATATTTGTATGACCCTTGCTCTTGTTTTTTGTGTATTTAATTACTTTGGTTGGATTTATAAGATTGTATTATTTTTTCTTTTAAAAAGTGTTGTTACATTTAATTCTCAAAACTACTTATCTGTAAATTATGTATATAATATGGGGAAGTCTCTGGTAGACACCCGTTTTTTTCCACCTGATGATATAAATTACAGGTTTGCTTTGAAACAAGTAAAGATTAATGGCACAAAAGTTCCCCATAAAACCAGACTTTAAAATTATATTCATATCTCAGACAACACTAATAAAGAAGAATTAAGAAGTCAGAGCTATCTACTGATCTGACAACAAAACCTGCAGACTATCTAAATATTTGTAGAGAGATTCTCCCACACAAATGGTCATAGGAAAAAAAGATTAGAAACGAATCCAAAGTTTCACTGAAAATAACTGAAGCTCAAAATATTTCCTGGCTTTGTACACTGACCTAGGTTGCCCACTTCAGTAACTGCTGTCTTTTGATCATCATGCTGCCACTGGAATCATGATCCCCATTCTATATGAATTATATATTCTATATTCATTATATACCCATATTGAACAACTTCTTGATTATTTCACAGCCTCATTTTTTCCCAGGGTGGTCAATAACTAACACTTCAACTATCTCTTCTCATCACTAGAAAATAATTCTCACTTATTCAGTAATCAATTCCCATCTTGTTCTTACCCAACACCTGTCAGCCAACAACCTGCATCTTGTTGTTATGTATTTGCCTGCTCTGCATATTTCATAAAGTGGAATATGTCTTTTTGTGCCTTCCATCTTTAGATTATTATGGTTGTGAGGTTCATCTATGTTGCAGTATGTTATCAGTAACTGTCCCACTTATGAATGAATAATATCCCACTAGATGTATATAACATGATTTCCTATGCCATTCTAATCAGGTGATGAACATTTGGTTTGATTCTCCCTTTTAGCTACTGTGAATAGTGTTGTTACGAATATTCGGGTACAAGAATTTGTGTACCCACTTTCAATTTGAGGGGCATATATCTTGGAGTGGAGCATTTAGATTGTTAAATTTATGTTTCAACTTTTCCTTTTTTGTTTTCTTTTTTTATTTCTTTATTGGAGAATTAATGTTTTACATTCAACAGTAAATACAATAGTTTGCACATGCATAACATTCCCCAGTTTCCCATATAACAATACAACTCCCACTAGGTCCTCTATCATCCTTCATGGACCTGTATTCTCCCCCACCCACCCACCCCAGAGTCTTTTACTTTGGTGCGATAGGTAAAAGATAATATTAGTTTTATTTACTTAAACACGTTTTGAACTTATTTATTTATTAATGGAGCCAATGGATGAGAGAGGAAGGCAACAGAGAAAAGGGTCAGAGGACTGCTCAACTCTGGCTTACAGTAGTGCCAGAGATTGAACCTATGTTTCCCTTTTTATAGAATAGTCCATCTTTTTTCCATTGCAGCTAAATAATTTTTATATTACCAGTAAATTTTTATAAGGGTTCCAACTTCTACAGATATTTTACAAAGTGAAAAACTATGGTGATTATACTTGGTGGAAGAAGAGGGGAAAATGGGTAGACAGAAAGATCGCAGAACTTTGGTTATGGGTGCAGTGTAGATATATACCCCATTAAAGTATGATCTTGTAAGTTGTTATTAAGTCAATAAAATGTAAATTAAAGTGTGTAGTCAAAAATAACCTGTGATTACAATGAACTCTTTTTGAAAATGAGTCTGTATACAATGGAAATGTTTACTTATCAATTCTCATGGTAGATATAAATTTATAATTTCTTAGAGTGTCATACTAAGTATTCAAGTTGATACGCTGAATTTAGTTCTCAAATATGAATGAATATAGTCAATACAGTGAAAATAAATTGAAAAATGTTGGAGTTGGTTTCTATTAGAATCTAATTCATTGATATTTACTGTTTGTTGTGCAAAAATTGCCATATTAATCAATGGAGCTTCAGAATGTTAGTCTTCAAGAAATTTCCCCAAGATATAAGAATTCTTGTTGCTAATATTCTTGGTGTAATTAATGTTCTTGGTTACATAGACTTAGGCTAAAGACCTAGCTCCCTTATTTACTGTGCCCTCTTAAGCTTCAGCTTATTCATTTGTCTTTTATAAGTACCAAACAGAAAGTTCACAAAGATTAGATTATACTCACAAAGATTAGATTATACAGTGAATATTAGTATATTTGGAAAATGACAAAGTAATAGATTAGTATGATGGTTTATTATTATTTAACTGGTAAGGTTATTTATAAACTTAACAGTTGAGCTATTTTTCTTTCATTATTAGTGATTTAATAATTATTAACAAATTATAAGATAACACAGTTATCTTATACACACAGTTCCCACCAACAGAGTTCCATGCCCCATTTCCTCCACTTGAAGCTTCTTTATTCATTTTTATTTATATAACTTTATTTATAAAATGGAAATATAGACAAGACCACAGGGTAAGAGGGGTACATTTCCATACCACCAGTCCTACCACCAGAACTCTGTATCCAATCCTTCCCCTTGATAGACTTCATATTCTTTATCCCTCCGAGAGTATGGAGCCAGGATAACTATGGGGTGCAGAAAGTGGAAGGTCTCTGTGAAGCTTCTACAAAAATATATATATTTCACCAAACTAGAGAATCTGGAAGAAATGTAAGAATTTCTAGAAACACATACCCTTCCAAAACTGAACCAAGAAGAGCTACAAAACCTAAATGCACCAATCATAGACAAAAAAATCAAAACAGTTCTAAAGAATATTCCCAACAACAAAAGTCCTGGACTAGTTGGCTTTACAAACATACTCTACAAAACTATCAGGAAACAGTTAATACCTATAAATTTAAAGCTCTTCCAAAGGATCGAAGAAACAGGAAAACACCCTTCCACTTTCTATGAATCCAAGATCACCTTGATACCAAAAGAAGATAGGGACATAACAAAAAAGGAACCTACAGACCAATATCTCTGATGAACATTGAAGCTAAAATATTGAAGAAGATCCTAGCCAGCTGGATACAGCAGTATATTAAAAAAAATTGTTCATCATGACTAATTGGAATTTATCCCATTAATGCATGGCTGGTTCAATATACATAAGTCAACAAATGGCATTCACCACATCAGTAAAAGCAAAACCAAAAACCACATGATTAGCTCAATAGATGCAGAGAAAGCCTTTGACAAAATCCAACACCCATTCATGCTCAAAACTCTACAAAAATGGGAATAGATGGGAAATTCCTCAAGATATTGGAGTCCATATACAGCAAACCTACAACCAACATCATACTTAAGGAGCAGAAGCTGAAAGCATTCCCCCTCAGATCCTCAGATCGGGGACTAGACAGGGCTATCCACTATCACCATTAGTCTTCAACATAATATTGGAAGTTCTTGCCATAGCAATCAGGCAAGAAAAAAGAATCAAAGAAATACAGATTGGAAGGGAAGAAGTCAAGCTCTCACTATTTGCAGATGATATGATAGTATATATAGAGAAACCTAAAGAATCCAACAG
Source organism: Erinaceus europaeus (assembly GCF_950295315.1). Taxonomy (NCBI): domain Eukaryota; kingdom Metazoa; phylum Chordata; class Mammalia; order Eulipotyphla; family Erinaceidae; genus Erinaceus; species Erinaceus europaeus. The sequence continues at coordinate 80,661,150 of NC_080185.1, read as the reverse complement.
AAAGCTACTGGAGGTTACTAGGCAATACAGCAAGGTGTCAGGCTACAAAGTCAATGTACAAAAATCAGTGGCATTTCTTTATGTAAACACTAAATCCTAAGAAGAGGATACCCAGAAATCACTCCCATTCATTGTTGCAGCAAAATCAATAAAATACCTAAGAATAAACCTGACCAAAGAAATGAAAGACTTGAATACTGAAAACTATGAGTCACTATTTAAGATAATAGAAAATGAGACAAAGAAATGGAAAGATAACCCATGATTATGAATCATAAAAATTAATATCATCAGAATGAATATTCTCCCCAGAGCCATATACAAATTTAACGTGATACCCATCAAAGTTCCACCAGCTTCTTTAAGAGAATAGAACAAAAACCACAGTCATTTATCTGGAGCCAGAAAACACCTAGAATTGCCAAAACAGTCTTGAGGAAAAGATACAGAAATGGTGGCATCATACTCCCAGATCTAAAACTGCATTGCAAGTCCATCATCATCAAGACAGCTTGGTACTGGAACAAAAGTAGGCACACATACCAGTGGAACAGAATTGAAAGCCCAGAAAAAAAAAAAACCCAAACCTATGGAGATCTAATTGTTGATAAAGGGGGCCAAATTATTAAATGGAGGAAGGAGACTCTCTTCAATAAATGGTACTGAGAAAACTGGCTTAAAACATGCAGAAGAATGAAACTGAACTACTTAATCTCACTAGAAACAAAAGTCAACTCCAAATGGATCAAGGACCTGGATGCTAGACCAGAAACTATCAAATACTTAGAGAAAAACATTGGTAGAACACTTTTCCACCTAAACCTCAAAGGCATCATTGATAACACAAACCCAGTTGCTAGGAAGACTAAAGCAAAAACAAATCAATGGGACTGCATCAAACCGAAAAGCTTCTGCACAGCAAATGAAACCATCACCCCAACAAAGAGACCCTTCACAGAATGGGAGAAGATCGTCACATTCCATACTTCTGACAAGAGACTAGTAACCAAAACACATAAAGAGCACATCAAAGTTATCAACAAAAAAGCAAATAACCCCACCCAAAAGTTGGCAGAGTATATGAACAGATTATTCACTACAGAAGAGATACTAAATGATAACAAATATATGGAAAACTGTTCCATGTCACTGATTGTCAGAGAAAAGCAAATAAAATACAGCATTGAGATAGCACCTCACTCCTGTAAGAAATGCATATGTCAAAAATGACAGCAGCAAAAAGTGCTGGAGAGGTTGTGGGAACAAAGGAACCCTCCTACACTGCTGGTGGGAATGGAATTTGGTCCAACCTCTATGGAGAGCAGTCTGCAGAACTCTCACAAGGCTAGAAATAGACCTCCCATATTATCCAGTAATTTCTCTCCTATGGATATATTCTAAGGACTCCATAACACCCAACCAAAAAGATATGTGTACACCTATGTTCATAGCAGCACAATTCATAATAGCTACAGCCTGGAAGCAAACTAGGTGTCCAACAACAGATGAATGAAAGCTGTGGTATCTATATACCACATAGGTATTAATAACAATGAACCCACATAGGTATTAATAACAATGAACCCACTTTCTCTGACCCATCTTGGATAGAACTAGATGGAATTATATTAAGTGAGATAAGTCAGAAAGACAAGTAGGCATATGGGGTGATCCTACTCATAAACAGAAGTTGAGAAAGAAGAACAGAACAGGAAACTCAGAATCTCTGCTTCAATGATTCAAATCCAACTATAAAGAAAACAAAGTGAAGAGATCTGAGTCCGAATCTGACTGAGTTCGGAGTATGGCACCACAGTAGAAGCTTCCCTGTTCTTTATCCCTCTGGGAGTATGGGCCAAAATTATTTATGACATGTAGAAGGTGGTAGGTATGGTTTCTGTAATTCTTTCTCCATTAAACGTAGATGTTAGCATGTTGATCCATCCCCCACAGCCTCTGTTTCTATCTTTCCCTGATGGGCTCTGGGAGGAAAGGTTCTAGGGCACATAGAAGTTGAGTTTTATCCTGAGTTATGACATATGAACAGAACAAGAAATATAGAGACCCACCCTACTAGGGAAAGAGAGAGGCAGACTGGGAGTATGGACTGACCAGTCAACGCCCATGTTCAGCGGGGAAGCAATTACAGAAGCCAGACCTTCCACCTTCTACAACCCACAATGACCCATGCTCCATGCTCCCAGAGGGATAGAGAGTGGGGAAGCTACCAGGGGAGGGGGTGGGATATGGAGTTTGGATGGTGGGAATTGTGTGGAGTTGTACCCCTCCTACCCTATGGTTTTGTTAATTTATCCTTTTTTAAATAAATAAATAAAATTCAATCTACTTAAACCAAAAATATCACCAGTATCTTTTTTGCAAACATACTTTGGGAGATAAAACTATTCCTCTATGATAATATTTTTGTAAAACAACATTTCTTCAATCAAAATAAATTCAAAAGAGAATCATTTATTATGTTCAAACTCCATGTCAACAAAAATCGAATTGTCCACTCTGATACATAATGTTGTTTGGAAAACAATTCTTTCTTTAAAAAATCCTTTGTTTTGTGATATGTTATTTAAATTTATTTTTATTAACTAATTTGATAAGACAGAGAGGATTTGAGAGGTAAAGTAGGATAGAAAGGAAGAGAAGAAGACACTCACATAACTTCTTCACCAGTCATGAAGCTTCCCCCCTGCAGGTCAGGACCAAGATTTTGAACCTGGGCCCTTGTGCATTATAACATATGCATTCAATGAAGTACATCGCACCAGCCCCTGAAAACAAATATTTTTTGCAAAATTTACCTCCAAATCACCTGGAGAAAACTACTACAAAGTTTATTTCTAACTTGGAAAATTAACTGTACAGCATACTTTTGCTCAACCAATGTAAAATTAGAAAGTAAATGCCACAAAAGAGTAAATTAACTCAGCATTTAGGAAGTAGACTTTTCTTTTTTACTTTTTTATCATATGTTGTTTTTTTTCTTATCATTCTTTTTCCTTTTGCATTTATCTTTGTTTTTTCCCTCCCCTGATAGCTTTCCTATGCTTTAACCCTCTGAGAGTATGGACCCAGGGTCATTATGGGGTGCAGAAGGTAGAAGATCTGACTTCTGTAATTGCGTCCCCACTGAACATGGGCACTGACACGTCAATCCATACTCTCAAACTGTCTCTCTCTTTCCCTAATGGGACAGGGCTCTCGGGAAATGGGGGATCCAGGACATATTGGTGGGGTTGTCTGCCCAGGGAGGTCCGGTTGGCATCATGGTAGCATCTGGAACCCGAGTAATGAAGGATTGACATTCCACGCCTGATATCTCTGGACACAGTCTGAAGTGAAGCATGCCTAGGTGATATGCATTGCATTGAATAGGTTGGGATCAGCAGATGCAGTATCATTTGTTATGAACTGAGAGAAGCATGCAGGAAAGTGAGCCCCACCCTAGAGGTTCCAGGATTGGAGGAAATATGGGCTTTATGGAGAATGTGGGAAGGAGGTTCCTGCTGTCTTAGGGTTTAAGAAGGCAATAGAGCACAAGTACCAGCGTAAGGATCCCAGTTCGAGCTCCCAGCTCCCCACCTGCAGGGGAGTCACTTCACAAGTGGTGAAGCAGGTCTGCAGGTGTATGTCTTTCTCTCCCCCTCTCTGTCTTCCTCTCCTCTCTTCATTTCTCTCTGTCCTAATCAGCAACAACAGCAACAATAAAAGAAAAGAAGGCAATAGGTAGTTTTTGCTATAATCAAATTATTTGGCAATTGGTTTAACTTTGAAAATCCCATTGTTAGGATTTGCTGTATCATACACGACATCACCATAATTTATGTCCTTTGACATTATTTATATATAGCTGTGTCTTATAAAGTAACGCCAACAGTTGCTTCTTTTCTTCCTGGTCTAAGCTTTTAGAAAAGTCCATGTTACAAAGAACAAGACATTATTAGAAATGTATTATCAATTTGAGAGCACTGTTAAAATTCAGTCTGGCTACACGTTTGAAGTCTTAAGTGCTTAGATTGAAGGAACACATACTCAGCCTATGGTCTGTGCATTAAAAGGTTTGATACATTCAATCATTTTTCCACCCTCGTGTTACTTAAATATTGATTTATGAGACTACAAGTTAATAGGAGTGTATATCAACACCCTTCCCACTACCAAAGGACAGTATCCTAACACCCCCCCCAGTGAAGCTGAAAATCTACTCTCACCCTCCACCCACAGATTTTTGCTTTGGTGCCCTACTCAAAACTCAGTCAGATCTTACTTTGATTTTCCCTTTCTGTTCTTCTTTCTCAACAATTATCTTTATTTTTAGCCATACATATCTACACAGTTATTCAATTATGAGTTTTTCTTAATTGAGGGAGTTAATGGTTTGTGATATATTTATTGACATATGATACAATTTCATTGTTTACCAGGACCTCCTAGTTGTGTTACACTTCTCCCTCTCCCATTTTTCCCAGGGTCTTTTGCTTGATGCAATAGACCTTGTCTAGTTCACATTTCACTTTGTGACTGAAGAGTTATCTTAAAAGTATGCCAATCTCTTGCCCTACTTCAGCTTCTGCAGTCTTTACTTTGATAACCTTATCAAAAGCTTTGGAGTGAGTGAGGGAAGTATAATAGGAAGCAGGTGAGGAGGGGATCTAAGTCTAAGTAGACACTATTTTATTAGGAATTTTATGGGGTTTTTTGTTTTGTTTTTTAGGTCTTTCTATTTGCTTGCTGCATATATTGATTCACTGTAGACTGTTGTGCACTTTTGCTTTCAGGTATATATTTTGCCCTAGTTTATGGATACATGTGTACATATGCCCTATCTCATGGGACCTGGTCTATATCTAGGTTTTGGGACTTTGTTAGGAAGTGAACCTGCTGAAATGGAATTAGAGAATCCTATGAGAAAGGAAAGGTCTCACTGGAGTAATGATGCTGAAGGGTTGACTTTCCATGCCTGGCATCTCTGGACACAGTCCAAAGTGAAGCATGCTGAGGTGGTACTGGTTGTGTTGAGTAGGTTGGGATCAGCAGATGCAGTATCAATTGGTATGAATTGAGAGGAATATGCAGGAAAATGAGCCCCACACTAGAGGTTCCAGGACTGGGGGAAATATAGGCTTGATAGAAAAATAGGAGGTTCCTGCTGTCTTAGGGTTTAAGAAGGCAATAGATAGTTATTGCCATAATCAAATTATTTGTCAGTTGGGTTAACTATGAAAATCCCATTGTTAGGATTTGCTGTATTATGATTTACAACACCTTTGGCATTATTTATTTTTTACTTTGGCATAATTTATTTATAGCTTTGTCTTATAAAGTAACGCCACCAGTTGCTTCTGATCTCCCTGGTCTGAGATTTTAGAAGAGTCAATATTTCAAATAACAAGTCTTTATTAGAAATGTATTAACAATTTGAGACCACTGTTAAAATTCAGTCCGGTTACACTCAGCCTAGGGTCTGTGCATTAAAAGGTTTGAAACATTCAATCAGTTTTTCCCCTCTCATATTAATTAAATAGTGATTTAAGAGACTACAAGTTAATAGGATTGTACATCAACACCATTCCCATCAACAAAGGACTGTTTGGACCCTCCACCCCCCAGTGAAGCTGAACATCTACTCTCACCCTCCACCCAGAGATTTTTACTTTGGTTTGCTGGTTTTGTTTTTTGTTGCTAAGCTTACTGAGCTCTTTATGCAATTTGCTTATTAGCCCTTTGTCTGAGATGCGTTGTGTAAAGGTCTCCAATAATGTAGGTTATTGTTCTGTAGTTACCTTTTGTTGTTTAAACTCTCTTCAGTTTGATATAGACCCATTGGTTTATTTTTGCTTTTGTTTTCTTTATTGTTGGATTTGAATTATTGAAGGTTTTTGTGAAACAGAGATTGTGAAGTGTCTTACCAATGTTTCCTTCTATGTATTTGATAGAATGTCCATGTCCTTGATCCACTTAGAGTTGACTTTTGTGCACAGTGACATGTGACAATTCAATTTCATCCACTTGTATGTTTCTATCCAAATTTCCCAACACCATTTGTTGAGAAGTTTCTCCTTTCACGATTAAGTTGTTAAAGCACCCTTGTCAAAAATTAGTTGGCCATATATATGGGAGCCTATTTATGGATCTTCAGTTTTATTACGTTGGTCTATATGTGTGTTTTTGGTTCCAGTACCAGGCAGTTTTGATCACAGTAGCTCTGTAATATAGTAGTAATATTACTAGTATAATATAGTAGCTTGAGGTTAGGTAAAATAATGCCTCTGATCATATTCCTTTTTTTTTTTGCAAGATTGCTTTGGAAATCCTGGGTATTCATTAGTTCAAGATAAAAGTTTGTAACTTTTGTTCTATTCCTTTAAAGAAATTTCTTGGTACTTTGATGGGGATGACATTAAATCTGTATGTGGTTCTGCGTAGGTTGGTCATTTTGATGATGTTATTTCTTCCAATCCACGAGCATAGTATATTTTCTGTTTCTTAGTATATCTTTCTATTTCCTTGATGAATGAGCCATATCTTTTAGTGTATGTGTCCTTTTTCTTTCTTAACTTTATTCCCAAATATTTTATTGTTTTGCTGTTATAGTGAAAGAAACTTATTTCTACATATTTTCTTCTAATAGCATAGTATCTATGTTCATCAGGAATACTATCTGTAGTTTTAATTTTTGTTGTGTCTCTGTATGCTTTTGGTTATTAGGCTGATGTTGGCTGCATAAAGGTGTTATCAAGGATCCCTATGTCTTCAATATTTTGGAAGAACTTGAGGAGTATTGATAGTAAGAAAGAAAGATTCAGAGGACCTAGTAGGGGTTGTATTGTTATATGGGAATCTGGGGAATGTTATGCATGTACAAACTATTGTACTTACTTTTGAATGTAAAACGTTAATTCCCCAATAAAAAATAGTACAATAAAAAAAGAAAAACAGCATCACCAAAAGCATGCCATATATCAGAACAATATAAGAGTTTCAAACAACGGCATTACAATGTCTTAAATCTATAATACTAATAAATTTCAATTACCTGAATTTACCCATTAGAAGGCACAGAGTAGGAAGATGCATAAGAAAACACAACCCAACTATATGTTGTCTGCATGAATCCCACGTAACTCAACAGACAAACACAGACTCAATGTGAAAGGACGGAAAACTATCAAACAAGTGGGAGTTGGGCATTAGCCCAGCGGGTTAAATGCACATGGTGCAAAGGGCAAGGACTGGATCAAGAACCCCAGTTCAAGCCCCGGCTCCTACCTGCAGGGGAGTCACTTCACAGGCAGTGAAGTAGGTCTGCAGGTGTCTGTCTTTCTCTCCTCCTCTCTGTCTTCCCCTCTTCTCTCCATTTCTCTCTGTCCTACCCAACAATGATGAGATCACTAACAACAACTACAACGACAATAAGAAAACAAGGGCAACAAAAGGGAAAAAAATAAATATAAAATTTTTTTTTAAATACATTAAAAAGGGAGTCAGGCGGTAGCGCAGCGGGTTAAGCACATATGACACAAAGCGCAAGGATCTGCGTAAGGATCCCGGTTCGAGCCTCCAGCTCCCCACCTGCAGGGGAGTCTTCACAGGCAGTGAAGCAGGTCTGCAGGTGTTTATCTTTCTCTCCCCTCTCTGTCTTCCCCTCCTCTCTCCATTTCTCTCTGTCCTATGCAACAAAGAAGACATCAATAACAACAATAGTAATAACAACAATAAAAAAAATTTTAAAAAGAAAACTATCATACAAGCTAATGGATCAAAAGGAGGGGCAGGAACAGCTATTCTCATATCTGACAGAACAGCTTTTATTATTTGTTTATTTTTATTTTTATTTTAATTTATAAAAAGGAAACACTGGCAAAAGCCATAGGATAAGAGGGGTACAACTCCACACAATTCCCACCACCAGAACTCCATATCCCATCCCCTCCCCTGATAGCTTTCCTGTTCTTTATCCCTCTTGGAGTATGGACCCAGGGTCATTATGGGGTGCAGAAGGTGAAAGGTCTGGCTTCTGTAATTGCTTCCCTGCTGAACATGGGTGTTGACAAGTTGATCCATACTCCCATCTTGTCTCTCTCTTTCCCTAGTGGGGCAGAACTCTGGGGACGTGGGGCTCCAGGACACATTAGTGGTGTCATCTGCCCAGGGAAGTCCAGTTGGCATCATGTTAGCAGCTGGAACCTGATGGCTGAAAAAAAAGTTAACATATAAAGCCAAACAAATTGTTGGATAATCATGAACTTAAAGGCTGGAACAGTTCAGATGCTGAGTTGGGGGAGTCTCTATTTTTTAGATAGTTATATTCCAAAGGGCCTATGACTATACTTGTTGTTTTGTTTGTTTGTTTGCCTGTTTGTTTCTTTTTCCCCTGATCCCGTCATCTGATATGCAGGTGGATCCAAGTTATTGTCTGGGGAAATTATGTTATAGCTGCAAAAAGGATCAAAAAGCTGGATCAGGGAAGAGAGTAGCTGCCAAATATGGGAAAGATGTATAAATATTGTTGATTCTAAACCCCACTAATTTGATCTGTGGCCCATATCCAGCTTAGGAGCCTGCGTGACCTCTGCATCCCTGTAGATCTGAGCTCACATTCTGTAGTCATGAGTAAGAATGTTCCAAGCTGCTCCAATTTCAGGACCCATCTTACTTGAGTGAAACATAAAATATGTTGTCCAGCCTCCCTTCAGCTGCGGCCCTAGTTGGGGAGTCCTGACACAACAGATTTTAAAATAAATAAAATTAAAATTTGGGGTGGAAATTATTTAATGCTCAGAGGATCAGTCAATCAAGATGATATAACTATTACTAACATCTACAAACTCAAAAATAAGCCATCTAAATACATCAAACATCTACTGAAAGACCTACATTAGTATATTAACAGCAACACAGTAATAGCAGGAAACTTTAGCAGTCCATTCTATCAACTTGACAGATAATCTAGGTATAGAATTAATAGATAACAAGGGAATTAAATGAAGAGATAAATAAACTAGAACTATTAGACATATTCAGAGTCATTCAACCCAAGAAATCGGGGTACACATTCTATACAAGTCCATATGGGGCATTCTTGAAGACAGACCATATAATGGGCCACAAAGAACATGCCAATGAATTCAAATCATTGAAATCATCCCAAGCATCTTCTCAGACCACAGTGGAATTAAATTAACACTTAACAACAAACACAAATTCCAAAATATAGAAACTCAACAGTACACGACTTAAAAACTACTAGGTCACAGATTAAATTAAGAAAGGAATGAAATGTTTCAAGAATCCAGTGAAAATGAAGACACAAGCTATCAAAATATTTGGTACAGTTAGGGAAGTTCATAGTAGTACAAGTACACATTAAAAAAATAAGAAATAGCTCAAGTAAACACCTTGATTGGACACCTTATAGACTTAGAAGAAAAACAGAGGAATGAATCCTAAAGCAAGCAGAAGGACTGAAATCACTAAAATTAGGGCAGAAATATATGCCACCAATATAGAGAACCTGGATAACATGGAAGAGTTGCTAGATACATACAAACTTCCAAAAATAAACAGAGAGGAACTATAAAATATGAATAGCCAATCATAGCCAAAGAAATTGAAACAGGTCTCAAAATCTTTTCCAACAATAAACATCCTGGACCAAGTGGTTTTACAAATGAATTATACAAAACCTTCAAAGAAGAGTTAATACCTCTACTTTTAAAGCTCTTTCAAATGATTGAAGTCTTCTCTGAAGCCAGCATCACCCTGATAACAAAAGCAGACAGGGACACAACAAAAAAAGAAATACACTTAAAGTTGGTAATATATTTCTTTTTTTTTTTAATTTTTTATTTAAGAAAGGATTAGTGAACAAAAGCATAAGGTAGGAGGGGTACAACTCCACACAATTCCCACCACCCAATCCCCATAACCCACCCTCTCCCATGATAGCCTTCCCATTCTCTATTTCTATGCTTTTTCTTCTGCAACAGTCTCTGAAATCAATTTATTTATGGTAGATGTGAAGTTAGCAAAATCAAAGGCAGACAAATATGAAAGCCAGACACAAGAGGGAACACACACACACACACACACACACACACACACGCACACCTCCTGACTCTGATATTCTGGAGAAAAGCCAAGGAAGAACTTCAGGAGGGAGAATTTTGCCCTCCTCTGGGCAGAATTTTAACCTCAAATCCAGCAAGAATTTCCCTAATGTGGAATGAAAAGCTAAAGTGGTTTACTTTTTAACTGTTTTCTATTTGTTTAAATCTTGCATATTTTTGATAATGAATTTCTTTTAATAAAGGCATTAATATATCCATGGTATTTTCTTATTTACAACAGACTGACAGAATTAATGTTGTTAACATCTTTTTTTTTCCCCTCTCAACTGCTTTCCAGGTCATGATGACCTGTTCAGCCTGGACTGTTTCACATTTGTTTTTAATGCTAGTTTAAATGTAATTGTAAAAGCATGTATACTCTAAATTCACATATTTAACTTTTTCCAGTGGAAAAGTCTGGTATGTGAAAATATTTCCAGACTCTACAGTTCCATATGAACCAATTTTTTGGTAATGGTGTTGTACCCCTCACCCATAATGGCATATGAACAGTGAGCCCCCTTTTTCTGGTTCAATGGTGAAAGGAAACATGAAAATAATGCCTGCCAGATCCTGTGCTTTGGCAAAGATATGCAGCATTACAAAGCATTCTATTATTAATTACAGTTACTTCTCCATGAACTAAAAACCATTAAACTAAATATTCCAACATAAACTGTACAAGATAAAATTCAATATTATTTGTCCTAGCTATTTCACTCACTCAAACTGGGATGAAGAAAGGAATAAAGATATATGTGAAAGGATGAAAGAACTTCCTTTACTTAGAAAATTTCATTTATATTTGTCAGTATACACTTACACCCAGATGCACTCACTCCTAAATACTCATTTTACAACAACTAATCATTAACTTGGTCCACTTCTTATTATTGTGCTAGTTCATTCCCACTAATCTCCACTTGATTCTTTGACTCACTATCACATGCTCAACCTAATGAAATTAAAGGAGTACTACCCTAGAAGTTAGAACACATGGTTCTAGTCCTTGGCCTGCTACTATTTAGCTATTACTTTGGACAGAACTTGACTTTGGCTGTTAGTCTAGTCGTTTTTTAAAATTATGGGTAATTTAAGGACTTCAAACATTTTCTTGGAAATTTTTCTTCAAACAAAAACTAATATGGAGTCCCAAATGTAGATACAAATGTACTACTACTCTGGTTGGGGTAAATATGAAATTATTGGAGCCACATGCTCAGGCTCATTTTGTTCCTCTCTGCAGTCTTTAATTCAATTTTTAGAATCCTTAGGGATCTTTTGTTGTGTGCTATTGGTGTCTGGAAACACCTTTAACTCTGATTCTCATAATTTACTTCATTCCTTGCAAAAACTATACACTGCATCAATGAGCTTTTCCAGGCATACATGCTTGAGATAAAAGAATAAAATGAAGCAATGTGGGGTTTAGCAATGAGCAGGAACAGGAGACATATTTTATTAAACTACAAGGCTTACATGCCATATTATTACCGATATTCTTTATTGACACACATATGAATCAGAATAATATTATTAATGTACAGATAGAGAGATTAAGATACAGAGATACAGAGTCTTGACCAGTAACTAATAAAGGCTACAGCTAATCTCCAAGTTGCAGATGTTATCATGATTCTTTTATTCTTTTTTAATTTTTATTTTTAAAATTGACAAGATTATAGAGTTAGAGGGGTACATTTCTACACACTGACCACCCCCAGAACTCCATATCCACTCCCTTCCCTTGATAGCTTCCCTATTCTTTATCCCTCTGATAGTATGGACCTAGGATCATTGTAGTGTGCAGAAAGTGGAAGGTCTGGATTCTGTAATTGCTTCTCAACTGAACATGGGCATTTGTATGTCGATCCATACTCCCAGCTTGCCTCTCCCTGTCCCTATTGGGGCAGGAATCTGGGGAGGCAGGACTATGGGACACATAGTGGGGTTGTCTGCCCAGGGAAGTCAGGTTGGCACCATGGTATCATCTGGCACCTGGTGAAGATATAAAGCAGAACAAACTGTTGAACAATCATGAACCTAAAGGCAAGAATATTACAGATGAAGATTTGGGGCCTTCGTTTTAGATAAAGCTAGTAGGTCTAATTTAGATATATTCCAGAGGGCCTATTATTATTCCTACTAGTTTTTGCCTAAGCCTGACATCTAATATGCAGGTGGACCCAAGTTATTCTCTGGGGAGATAATGTCATAATTGGAAAAAGGACTAGAAAGCTGGATCAGAGAAGAGAGTAGATCCCAAATATGGGGAAAGCATGTAAATATTGTTGACTGTAAAAACCATCGATTTCATCTGGGGTCAATATTCAGCACAGGAGCCTATGTAATCTCTACATTTCTGTAGGTCTAAGCCTCTCATTCTGTGGTCACAGATGGAAACATTCCAGGATGCATTAATTTCAGGACCCATCTTCCTCAGTAGTAGGTAGAGTATGTTTTCCAGCCTCCCTTCAGAGAAGGGGGCATTCCCTACCATTATTGATCCACACTGAGGACAAGATTCTATAGGGGCCTACAAAGGGGTCTGTTATGTTATTCCTGATTTAGATGACCAGTGACAGTGGTAACAGGAAAGTGTAATAGGAAGTAGGTGAGAAGAGTATATAGGTCTAAGTAGCAGCTGTTTCATTAAGTACTTTAAGGTGTGCTTTTAGGACTTTCCACTTGCTTGCTTCATTTATGGACTCACTGCAAATTATTATGCACTTTTGATTTTAGGTATATATTTCCCCTAACATATGGATACATGTACATATGCCCTGTCTCATAGACCTTGGTCTGTATCTACGTTTTGAGGTTTTGTTAAGAAGTGTGCCACCCTAAATGGAATTAAGGAGTCTTATGAGCTAGGAAAGGTCTCACCAGAGTAATGAACCTGAAGGGTTGACATTCCACGCCTGACAACTCTGGACACAGTTCGAAGTGAAACAGGATGCGGTGGTACTGGCTGCATTGATTAGGCTGAGACCAGCAGATGCAGTATCAACTGGTATGAATTGAGACAAACGTGCAGGAAAGTGAGCCCCACCCTAGAGGTTCAAGGACTGGGGGAAATATAGGCTTGATAGAGGAAGTGGGAGGTTGCTTCTTAGTGTTTAAGAAATACATAGTTATAGTTATAATGAAATTATTTGGCAATTGGACTAACTTTGAAAATCCTAGTGTTAGGATTTGCTGTATCATACAAGACTTCACCATAATTTATGTTCTTTTATGATATATATATATATGTGTGTGTATATACAATCTGTATCATAAATTAACACCACCAGTTGCTTCAGTTCTCCTTATTTAAGCTCTTAGGATAGTTAATATTTCAAAGAACAAGTTATTATTAAAATGTATTAACAATTTGAGCCCATTAAAATTCAATCTGATTACCAATTTAAGTCTTAAGTTCTTAGATTTAAGGAACATATACTCAGGATATGGACTATGCATCAAACAGTTTGAGACATTCAATCCATTTTCCCCTCTCATATTAATTATATACTTATTTATGAGACTGTACGTTAATAGGAGTATATATTAACACCAATTTCACCACCAAAGGTCTGAGTATCTTCCTCTGCCCCTCAGTGAAACTGAACATCTACACTCACCCTCCACCCAGAGATTTTTACCTTGGTGTCATACTCCAAAATCAGTCAGATTCTGCTTTGAGTTTCCCTTTCTGTTCTCTCAACTTCTGTTTATGAGTGGAATTAACCCATACTATTCTTTGTCTTGCTGACTTAGCTCACTTAATATAATTCCTTCTAGCTCCATCCAAGATGGGTCAGAGAAGGTGGGTTCATTGTTCTTTTTAATTTTTTTTTATTTATAAAAAGGAAACATTGACAAAACCATATGATAAGAGGGGTACAATTCTACAAAATTCTCACAATCAGAACTCCATATTCCATTCCCTCCCTTGATAGCTTTCCTTTTATTTAAGTTTCTGGGAATATGGACCCAAGGTCATTGTGGGATGCAGAAGGTGGAAAGTCTGACTTCTGTAATTGCTTCCCCGATGAACATGGGCTTTGACAGGTCGATCCATACTCCCAGCCTATCCTATCTCTCTCTTTCCCTAATGGGGTGGGGCTCTGGGGAAGCTGAGGTCCAGGACACAATGGAGGGGTTGTCTGTCCAGGGAAGTCTGGTTGGCATCCTACTAGTATCTGGATCCTGGTGATTGACAAGAGAGTTAACATACAAAGCCAAACAAATTGTTGACCAATCATGAACCTAAAGGCTGGGACAGTGCAGATGAAGAGTTGGGGGGGTCCTCCATTTTGTAAACAGCTAGTAGGCATATTTTAGTTATATTTCAAAGGGCCTGTGGCTATACTAGTTTATTTCTTTTTTTTTCCCTGAGCCTAAAATCTGATATGCAGGTGGATCCAAGTTATTGTCTGGAGATGATGTCATGGCTAAAAAAAGGACCAGAAAGCTGGATCAGCGAAGGGAGCAGCTCCCTAATATGGGAAAGGGGTATAAATATTGTTGACTGTAAAATCCATCGATTTAATGTGATCTGGGGCCCATATTCAGTTTAGGAGCCTATGTGACCTCTGCATCCCTGTAGATCTAAGCTCACATTCTTTGGTCATGAGTAGGAACATTCCAAGCTGCCCCAATATCAGGACCCATCTTCCTCAGGTGTAGCATAGAGTATATTGTCCATCCTCCAAAGGGAGGATAGAACATTCTCTACCATTGTTGATCCAAGTTGAGGGCAAGGTCCTAGGGGAGCCCACCAAGGGTTCTGTTTTGTTGTTCCTCAAAGAGATGATCTGTAACAATGGAGAGTGGGATTTATTTAAGGTCTAGTCCCATCATGTCTGTTTGGGAATCTCAGGGCCCCAGCTGATGGGGTGGCCTGATAGTGACTAAGGAGTCATCATTAAATTGTGCCAGTATCTTGCCCTTATTCAGCTTTTGCAGTCCTTGCTTTGATAAGGTTAGCTTTGGAGTGAGTGAGAAAACTGTGATAATAAGGAGGTTAGAAATGTATCTAAGTCTAAGTAGACAATATTTCATTAGGAACTTTATACTGACTCACTACAGACTATTGTGTAATTTGCCTTTCAGGTATATATTTTGCCCTAATTTATGGATATATGTAAACATATGCTCTGTCTCATGGGACTACATAGCATTCCATTGTGTAACTATACCATAGCTGTTTCAGCCATTCATCTATTGTTGTCTTTATTTGCATTTCTCTCACCAATCTGTGGCCTGGAGAATATTTTTATGTGTTTGTTAGCCTTTTAGATCTCTTCTGCTCTTCTGTAATGAGTATTCTGTTCACAAATCTGCACATGTTTGGGTGGGGTCATTGTTTTTTTGCTAAATTTTGGGAGCTGTCTTTTTATTTATAAAAAGGAAAAATTGACAAAACCATAGGATAAGAGGGGTACAGCTCCACACAGTTCCCGCCACCAGAACTCTGTATCCCATCCCCTCCCCTGATAGCTTTCCTATTATTTAACCCTCTGGGAATATGGACCTAAGGTCATTGTTAGATGCAGAAGGTGGAAGGTCTGGCTTCTGTAATGGCTTCCCTGATGAACATGGGTGTTGACAGGCTGATCCATACTCCCATCCTGTCTTTCTCTTTCCCTAGTGGGGAAGGGCTCTGGGGAAGTGGGGCTCCAGGACACATAGGTGGGGTTGTCTGTCCAGGGATGTCTGCTCGGCATCATGCTAGCATCTGGAACCTGTTGGTTGACAAGAGAGTTAACATACAAAGCCAAACAAATTGTTGACCAATCATGGACCTAAAGGCTGGAATAGTGCAGATGAATAGTTGTGGGGTCTCCATTTTGTATATAGCTAGTAGGCATATTTTAGTTATATTCCAAAGGGCCTATTTTTTTTTTGCCTTCTTCTTCTTCTAGCGTTTGCCCTTCTTCCGTAGCCAGTCAACAGCATCAGGTTGAGCCTGATGTAAAGTTTTGAGACCTCCTTTGAATCTGGAGAGGTGGCAGTTGTTGACTATGTGGGTCATAGTCTGTCTGTAGCCACAGGGGCAGTTCGGGTTGTCTCTGGCTCCCCAGCGATGGAACATAGCCTGTTCGATAGCGATTGAGGAGGGCCCAATCATAACGTGCTAGGTCACAGCCGGGTTGACGCTTGCAGGGGTCTGTGATGAGGTGTTTGTTCTTTACCTCGGCTGACTGCCAACTCTGTTTCCAAGAGTCTGGAACAGAGAAGTTCGGTGTAGGCGTAGGAGACCAGATTGGGTGACGAGTCGTCAAGCGTTGGACAGGGTGGGCAAAGATATCCACGTATATTGGCAGGTCTGGTTGAGCGTAGACATGGGAAATGAACTTAGATGATGCCGCATCCCGACGAATATCTGGCGGGGCGATGTTACTAAGAACTGGCAGCCATGGGACCTGGGTGGAACGGATGGTTCCAGAAATTATCCTCATGGAGGAATATAATTTGGAATCGACCAAGTGGACATGGGGGCTACGGAACCATCCTGGGGCACAGTATTCTGCAGTGGAATAGCATAATGCCAGAGATGATGATCGTAGTGTGGAAGTGCTCGCACCCCATGAGGAGCTGGCCAGTCTTGCAATGATGTTATTCCTCGCGCCCACCTTTGCTGCAGTTTTTATGAGATGTTTGTGAAATGACAGAGTGCGATCGAGAGTAACGCCAAGATAGACTGGCTGGGCTTTTTTTGCCTGAGCAGGTGATATGCAGATGGATTCTAATTATTGTCTGGGGAGATGATGCCATGGTCTGCAGAAGGACCAGAAAGCTGGATCAGGGAAGAGAGTAACTGCCAAATACGGGATCTGGGCCCCATATTCAGCTTAGTAGCCTCTGCTTGTGAACTCTGCATCCTTGTAGATCTTAGCTCACATTTTGTGGACATAAGTAGGAACATTTCAAGCTGCCCCAATATCAGGACCCATCTTCCTCAGGTGTAGCATAGATTATATTGTCCATCCTCCCATCGGAGGATGGAACATTCTCTACCACTGTTGATCCAAGTTGAGGACAAGGTCCTATGGGGGCCCAGAAAGGGGTCTATTGTGTTGTTCCTGATGAAATGACCAGTAACAATGGAAGGGAGGATTTATTCGAGGTCTAGACTCATCATGTCTGTTTGCGAATCTCAGGACTCCCAGAATAGGGCCCCATCTGATGAGGTGGCCTGATAGTGACTGAAGAGTCATCTTTATAGTATGCTAGTCTCTTGCCCTTATTCAGCTTTTGCAGTCCTTGCTTTGATAAGGTTAGCTTTGGACTGAGTGAGAGAACTGTAATAGGAAGTAGGTGAGTAGGGTATCTAAGTCTAAGTAAACACTATTTAATTAGGAACTTTATACTGACTTACTACAGACTACTGTGTACTTTGGCTTTCAGGTTTATATTTTGCCCTAATTTATGGGTACATGTGAACATATGCTTTAGCTTACAGGACCTGGCCTATATCTAGTTTTTGGGACTTTGTTAGGATGTGAACCTCCTGGAATGTAATAGAATACTATGAAAGGAAAGGTCTCATCCGAGTAATGAGGGTAGACAGTTGACTGTTGTATGCTTTACATTGGGTTGTTCTAGATCTCCCCCGCCAAGAGAATTGGATCAGTCCAGTTAGTTTCGCGGGCCTGCTTGGCCCCGCCCCGAAGGAACGCCGCCAGAGTTCGAGAGTTCCTGAGTTCGAGAGTAAGGGAGAGTTGGAGAGTTCCACAGTTGGAGAGTTCCAGAGTAAGAGAGAGTGCTTGCGCTGCCACAAAGAGACAGCAGAGTTCTGTTTGGTGATTAGTTTGTTTTAGTTTATGAATCATTGTTCCTGAATAAAGAAATACAGCTTCCCTGCCCAGCCGTATGTCTCTGGTCGTCTCTGTTACCCGCCCGTGAAGCTAGCCTGGCCAGCTAGAGCCGCCAAATTTTAACAACAAAGCCTGGCTAGCTCAGTCGGTAGAGCATGAGACTCTTAATCTCAGGGTCATGGGTTCGTGCCCCACGTTGGGCGCCATTTGTTGTTAAAATTTTCGGCTCTAGGATTGATGCAGTTCACCAATACCAGTTAGCCAAACAACACCTGTAGTCCTAGAAATAATAGCAACCAAATTCAAAGAAAAAAGAAAGAGAAAGGAAAAAAAGGGAAAGCAAATATAGCCAATTATGCAAATCTACTGTCCACTGTAAATTCTAGGAATAGTAAGGAGAAAGGAGAAGTAGAGAAGAGAGACAGTAAGAGAAAGTAAGGAGAAAAGGAAGTAGAGAAGAGAGACAGAAAGAGAGAGAGAGAATCCACTCTGAGTCAGATTTCTTCCCCAGAATAATTCACAAATGAATATCCATGAATTCAGAAAGCAAAAGAATCAAGAAGGAAGACAAGAAGACAAGAACAAGAAAATAAAGAGCAGTGAAATGAGGGTTTTTTTTTTTAATTAGCTAGGAGGAGGGTAAAAGGAGAGTGGAGGGGAAAGGTAGAGAGACACAAGTTCCTCTCACACTGGATAGGATACCCAGTCACCTAGTAATGGAAAAGACAACAACAGTTAATTTTAGTCAACCTGAGGAAGGGGGGGGGCAGGGACGCTCTTATATATTAATAGCAATAAAATAGGATAGAGTAGAAAACCGTAACAGTCAGTCTGCAGTTTGGACAGCTCCAGATTGGCTCAGGCAGCCTGAGCAAAGATAGCCAATTGTAATAAGTATCCCCCCCTCAAAAAAAAAAAACCCTCCAGGTAGTCTTTCCCAGGAAGGAGTGAGGTTCTGATGATTGGTCAGGTATTTTGTCACTCACATAGAGCTCCAGCCACTTAAAAAAAAGAGAGAGAAGGAAAACAAAAAGGGAAAGGCTTGGAATGACACCCATAGCGAGCCAGTAATCTTGGTAAAGAAAAAAGCTCAGCAGGAAGCCTGCTAGGAGCAATTGTCTAGCCCCTGGGGTCTGGTTCTGGGGTGGGGGGAGGGGTGAGCTTCAGAAATAATCAAAAGATTTCCTTTCTGGCTTCTCCCTGGCTTCCGTTTTCTAACCCAAGAGTGATGTCACCCTAGGACACCTTATTCACCCTCCTGCTGAGGGCCCAGTATCCTGCCCTATCCACAGAATCCCTGGTCACAAGCTGCTGCTTGTTGGAGCTCACACCAGCCACTGCTTCCAAGTTGCCACCTTGGCTCCGCCCCCTGTGAACTTTTTATGTACATTTGGTTATTAGTCTCTTGTCTGATGTACGGCACGTGAATATCTGCTCCCATTCTGTGTGGGGTCTCTTTGCTTTGTGATGGTTTCTTTGGATGTACAGAAGCTTTTAAGTTTATAGTTCCATTGAGTTTTTTTTTTTTTTTTTAGTCTTTCATGCAGTTGGGTTTGTATCATAGTGTTCCACTAGTGTTTTCCTCTATGTATTTGAAAGTTTCTGGTCTAAAACCCAGGTTTGATCCATTTGGAGTTGACGTTTATTCTCATGCGGTAAAGTGGTTCAGTTTAATTCTGCATGCTTCAAGCCAGTTTTCCCAGCACCATTTATTGAAGAGAGCCTCCTTCCTACATTTAATATTTTGAGCCCCTTTATCATAAATTAGATATTCAAAGGCATGGAGGTTTAGTATTGGGATTTCAATTCTGTTCCACTGGTTTATCTATTTTTGTTCCAGTGCCAGGCTGTTTTGATTATGATATCCTTATAGTATAGTTTGAGATCTTAGAGTGTGATACTTCCATTTCTGTTTATTTTCCTCAGATTGCTTTGGCAATTATTGGTGTTTTCTGGTTCCACATAAATTATTATAATTTTAGTTCTATTCTCTTAAAGAAACTAGACTTAGATGGGTATAACATTGAATTTGTATATGGCTCTGGGGTGAATATTCATTTTGATATTAATTCTTCTGATCCATGAGCATGGGATGTCTTTTCATTTCTTTGTATCACTTTATATTTCTTTGAATAGTGAATCATAGTTTTTAGTATACAAGTCTTTCACTTCTTTGGTAAGGTTTATTCCAAGGTATTTCACTGATTTTGCTGTGACAGTGAATAGAAGTGATTTCTGGATATCCTCTTCTTCAGGTTTAGTGTTTGCATAAAGAAATGCCACTGATTTTTGTACATTGATTTTGTAGCCTGACACCTTGTTATATTGCCTCATAATTTCCAGTAGGTTTCTGCCAGATTCTTTATTTTTTCTATGTATACTATCATATCACCTGCAAATAGTGAGAATTTGACTTCTTCCCTTCCAATCTGCATTCATTCTATTCCTTTCTCTTTCCTGATTAATATGGGGAGAACTTCAACTATGTTGAAGAATAATGGTGATAATGGACAGCCCTGTCTAGTCCTTGATCTGGTTGGAAATGCTTTCAGTGTCTGTTCATTGCATAAGGTGCTTTTGTTTGCAGGTTTGCTGTATATGGACCCCACTATCTTTACGAATTTCTTCCTTGAGTTCCTCTTTGACCCAGTGTTTATTATGCAGTATGTTGTTCAGTTTCCAAATTCTGTGACTTTTACTAATTTTCTGTTTGTTGTTGAGGGTTAGCTTTACTCCACTGTGGTCTGAGAAGATGCTTGGGATGATTTCAATGCTCTTGAATTTGTCAATATTGTCTTTGTGGCCTAACATGTGGTCTATCCTTGAGGATGTGCTGTGTGTATTTGAAAAGAATGTGTATTCCAGTTTCTTGGGGTGAAAATCTCTGAAAATTTCCAGGAGGTCTAGTCTATCCATCTCTTCAAGTAATTTTCTTGTTCCTTTGTTTATTCTCTGCTTAGTTGATCTGTCTAAGTGTTTAAGTGGGGTGTTGAAGTCTCCTACTATTACTGAATTACTACTACTATAATTTGTAGATCTTTCATTTTGTGTTGGATATATTTAGATGTTCCTTCATTGGGTGCATAGTTGTTAGTAATTATTAAATCTTCTTAGTTGATTGATATCCTGATCACTATGTAGTGTTTCTGCCTATCTTTTATTATTTTATTTAAAGCCTATTGTTTCCGAGATGAATATGGCTGACCCTGACCTTTTTTGTATTCCATTAGCCTGTATGATAGTTTTCTATTCTTTCACTTTAAGTCCGTGTTTGTATTTTTGGGTCAGGTGGGATTCTTGCAGACAGCATGTGGTTGTATCGCCTCCTTTAACTGTTGTTTGTCAAGAAGTTTTTTTACTCCTCCATCTAGTCTGAATAAAAGTCTAGCAGGATTTATTATCCTTAGTTGAAACCCTTTTTCATTTTGATCTGAATGCAATGATAGAAAGTGAGTATTTTTATCACTTTTTTATTGATTTAATGATTGACAAGATCATAGGATAAGAGGGGTACAATTCCACACAATACCCACCACCAGAGTTCTGTATTGCATCCCCTCCATTGGATGCTTTTTTATCCCTCTGGGAGCATGGATACAGGATCATTATGGGGTGCAGAAGGTGGAATGTCTGACTTTTTTAATTGCTTCTCTGCTGAACATGGGCATTGACAGGTCAATCCACACTCCCAGCCTGTTTCTCTCTTTCCCTAGTGAGACAAGGTTCTGGAGAGGTCAGCTTCCAGGGTTCATTGGTGAGGTCATCTTCCAGGGAAGTCAGGTTGGTGTCATGGTAGCATCTACAACTTGGTGGCTGAAAAGCATTAGGATATAAAGCAAAACAAATTGTTTAATAATAAGGAACCTAAAGGTAAGACTATAGCCAATGAGATTTGGGATCTCCATTTTGGAAAAAGCTAGTAGGTATATTTTAGGTATATTCCAAGGGGCCCGTGACTTTGCTAATTTTTTTCCTGAGTCTGAGAGCTAATATGCAGGTAGGTTAAAGGTGTTTTCTGGGGAAGTGGTGTCAGAGTTGTAAATAAGACTGAAAAGCTGGATCAGGGCAGAGAGTAGCTACTAAATATGGGAAAAGTGTATAAATATTGTTAACTGTAAACCCCATCAATTTATTCTGTGGCCCATATTCAACAGAGGAGCCTGTGTAGCCTCTGTAGATCTGAGCTCATATTCTGTGGTCATAGCTAGGAACATTCTGGGCTGCACCCATCTTCCTCGATTAGAAGAGTATGTTGAACCAACCTTCCTTCAGAGAATGGGACAGTCCCTATCATTGTTGACCTACATTGAGGGTAAGATCCTATAGAGTCCCACAAGTGGGTCCACTATGTTGTTCCTGATGGAGGTGACCAGTGAAAGTGAAGAGAAGGATCTGTTTGAGGTCTAGGTCCATCATGTCAATGTGGGAATCCCAGGATTCTCTAACTAGGGCCCCATATGATGGGGTGGTCTGGTAGTGACCAAAGAAGCCATCATTAAAGTATGCTAGTCTCTTGCCCTTACCCAGCTTTTGTAGTTCTTATTTTTTCTGACAAGGTTAATCTTGGAGTGATTGAGGGAAGTGAAATAGGAAATAGGTGAGGACGGTATCTAGATCTAAGTAGAAACTATTTAATTAAGTACTTTATGGTGTATTTTTTTAGTACTTTCTACTTGCTGCACTTATTGCATCACTGCAAACTATTATGTATTTTATATATATTATGTTATATATTATATTTTACATATATTAAGTTATAAATTTTATGGATACATGTGCACATGTATTCTATCTCATGGGCCCTGCACCACCTGATATGGAATTGAGGCATCCTATATGCTAGGAACAGTCTCATCAGAGTACTGGAGCTGAAAGGTTAACATTGCACACTATTGTCTCTGGACACAATCTGAAGCAAAACTTGTATTTTATACTCTAGAGTCCACGGCGAAATATAAAGAAGAGAAATATCCTTAATCTTTGACAGAAGACACTGCAAGTTTCTCCCTCGGGGCGGGAGGTAGCCCAGAGGGTTAAGCGCACATGGCTCAAAGCATGAGAACCACAGTTTGAGCCCCTGGTTCCCCACTTGCAGGGGGTGGGGGTCGCTTCACAAGTGGTGAAGCAGGTCTGCAGGTTTCTGTCTTTCTCTCCCCCTCTCTGTCTGCCCTTCTCTCGATTTCTTTCTGTACTATCCAACAAGAACAAAGATAAACAACAAGGGCAACAAAATGGGGGGATAGCCTCCAGAACTAGTGGATTCACAGTGCAGACACTGAACCCCAGCAATAACCTTGGAGGCAAAAAAATAAAATAAATTTAAAAAAAAGTTTCTCCCTCTACCTTAAATCCTCCATACCCATGAATGGAATAGCCTCTATCATTAGGTTTCATATAACAAGTCTGCTGAAATGCCTTAAGGATACAGTGGCTAAAGAGACTACAGATAAACCATATCTATGCACCTTTACCAAGATATGAAAATATTTATCTGGTGCATAAGATATAGTTCATATGAGGTTCTAATAATACAGATTGAAAAATGAGTCTCCTTAATGGTTCAGGCAATAGGATTCACTATTGTTCTCCAGTCTTCTGAGTAGTAGATAGTAAAGTGTTTTTGTGGCAGGTAAGTATTTATTTAGTAATGTTCCTTGCCGTATGACATTCTCACGGGGGTGAAGTGGTATTCTTGCTTGCCTTCATTGAGTTAAGAATAACTGGAAAGGTAAACAATTAAAAGTGACTCACTAACCATTAGAACAATTAACCCTATTTTCCCCTTTCCTGACTTTCCTATTCAATTTAAATAGAACAGTATATCTCTGTTATGACTTTGGGATTGACAATCCTGTACCTTACAGAGAATTATATCTCACTCTGGGGCTCAGGTGCAGAAGGCAGTAGGGACATGAGGGGATGACCTTCCTGGATGAAAATAAGGCTAGGATGCTTCGTTGTACAGCATTCAGGTCCTCTAGCAATACACCAGCCTTTGCTGCAGAGAGAACAGAGGATCCCATGGCAGAATGAATGGAATCTGATTTCAATTAGGTTTAATACAGTCAAGCTCTTCAGACAGAGAGGCCAGAACACCTGGTGCAGCTTGTGCCCCTGTGGCCACAGGGGCAACACATTACCCAGGTATTGGAGGCGAATGGAAATATGACGTCCTTTCCTATATAGGTCTCAGTGGAGGAGGATGTGAAAATACCAGACAAATTCTCATTATCACTACACAGAGAAGGGGAATTATTTCATCTTGATGGATTCTTCCCACACTTTCTGCACATATTGATCTTGCTTGTAATGAGTTTCCTTAGATCCACAAATTATTATCCCACTGAGATCTGAGTCATTGACAAGAGAGTCGAGGTGACAGAGTGTACCTCACTGATTGCACCAGCAACAATTATTCTCTGTGTCCCTCGACATTTTGAAAAGTCTTTGGATTCATCTGTATAAAATTCATTTGTATTCTTTTCTTCTTTTTCAATAGCATGAGTAGGCCATAACAAAAGGGACAGTTTCCCTGGAGAGTCGTTTACATTCTCAGTACTACACCATAGATGTTTCTGAAAATTACAGAAATGTTCTATATTGGCACTGTTATAAAGAGGCACTAGCCACTACTGTATCTTTGAAAGCTGAAATGTGACTTATGAAACCGATGAATTATGTATTTTTATTTTCTTTGATTTCAAAAATCACTGTGTGGCTGTTTGTTTCCATTTTGAATATTGCAATTCCAGAAGGCACTCTGAGAATCAGATATAGAAATAAGTTATTATTTCTGGGTTAGAAATAAGAGCCCTTATTCTAGCTTCAGCTCTGCCACTATATGACCCCACCCTCTCTGGTCTCATCCAGAGACCTGAAGTGTTAAATTAATATGAGAGATCCAAAAGACTGAATTCAACTTCAAATGAATTTTAGTAAATTTTTATATAATTTTTATTTATAAAAAGGAAACACTAACAAAAACCATAGGATAAGAGGGGTATTTTGAAGTATATGAATGCCTTCTAGGGGTGTATGTATGCATGTGTGCATATATGTATATGACAAGAGCAGGAAGGAGGGAATTCATTTCAGTTTAGTAGAGTCCCCAATGTTTCTTTCCATCCTCTTTCTGATACATATAAATACACCACTGTGTATTAACTGCATTAAGTATGTAAAACCCTGCATGAAATGATTTTCATAAATTCTTTTTTTAATCATTGTATTGGGAATTAATAATTTAAATCACAGTTGTTGACACATAGATGCAATTTGTCATCGCCTCATGATAAATGTCTGTGAAACACTCTCACCGCCAACTTGAGTCCTTTTCCATCATCGTGCACCAGGACTCCGAAGTCACTCCAGTTGTGTCCCTATCTTCCTTCCTCCAAAGACCTTTGTTTTGGTGCAGTACACCAAACCTAGTTTATGTTTTACTTTGTGTTTCTGTTTTTTTGTTTGTTTGTTTCCTTCTTTTTTGTTATTAAGTTTCAACTACTAGTGAAGTCATCCTGTACTCTTCTCTTTCTAGCTTATTTCATTTAACATAATTCCTTAAAGCACCATCCAAAATGAGACAATGGAAGTAACTTCATCTTTCTTTTTATTTTCATTTCTTTATCAGTTATTTAATAATGATTAACAAGATTGTAGGTTAAGAAGGTTACAATTCCAGAAGTCAGGTGGTAGCACGGGTTAAGCGCATGTGGCGCAAAGCAAAAGGACCCTCATAAGGATCCCGGTTGGAGCACCTGCTCTCTACCTGCAAGGGGCTCACTTCACAGGCACTGAAGCAGGTCTGCAGGTGTCTATCTTTCTCTCCCCTTCTCTGTCTTCCCCTCCTCTCTCCATTTCTCTCTGTCCTACCCAACAACGATGACATCAATAACAACAACAATAAAAAATGAGGGCAACAAAAGAGAATAAATAAAATAAATATTAAAAAAAGAAGGTTACAATTCCATATGATTCCCACCACCCGAGTTCCTTATCCCATCCCCTCCATTGAAAGCTTCCCTATTCTTCATCTATCTGGGGGAATGGACCAAAATTTCTCATGGCATGCAGAAGGTGGAAGGCCTGGCTTCTGTGATTTCTTCTCCACTGAACACGGATATTGGCATGTAGATTCATAACCCCAGTTTATCTCTGTCTTTCCCTAGTGGGGTAGGGCTCTGGGGGTGTGGGGGTGAAGACAAATTGGTGTGGTAGTCTGCTCAGGGAAGTCAGGATGGCATCATGGTAGCTTTGACAACTTGGTGGCTAGAAAGCTGTATTATATAAAGCAGGACTATTTGTTTAATAATCTGGAACATAAAGGGTCTTGGCGTGGGAAGAAGCTAGACAGTTCATTTTGGGTATATTCCAAGGGGCCCATGGCTTTAGTCATTTTTGCCAAGCCCAATAACTATCATGCAGATGGGCTTAGAAGATGGTGTCAGAGTGGAAAATTGGACTACAAAGCTGGATTAAAATAGAGAGTAGCTCCCAAACATGAGGAAACTATTTTGATAGCTTGTTTCTATATTTTCATTTGATTCTCAAAGACAAAAAAAAACACCTTAATTTCCTCCTTAATTTCCTCTTTGGTCCAGTAGTTGCTAAGTAGTGCAGTGCTAAATTTCCATATTTGGGAACTTTTACTAATTTTCTTTTTGTTGTTAAGTGTTAGCTTAATTCCACTGTGGTCTGAGAAGATGCTTGAGATCATTTCAATGCTCTTGAATTTCTTTATATTGTCTTTGTGGCCAAGTGGATGATCTATCCTTGAGAATGTCTCATGTGGACTCAAAAAGAATGTGTATTCGAGTTTCTTGGGGTGTAGGACTCTTAAAATGCCCAGACGATACAGTCTATCTATCTCTTCAATTAATTCCCTTGTTTATTAGTTATCTGCCTAGATGTTCTGCCTGTGTCTGAAAGTGGGGTGTTGAAGTTTCCTACTATTACTACTGACATATTTTTGTAGCTCTCTCAGTAGGTATTTGCCTTATTTAGATCAGCCCTCATTGGTATATGTTAATAATTGTCAATTCCTCTTGGTTGACTTATTCCCTGAGCATTATGTAATGTCCATGGCTATCTTTTATTAATTTATTTTATAGTCTATTGTATCAGAAATGAGAATAGCTACCCCTGACCTGACATTTTTGTGGTCCTTTAGCCTGTATGATAGTTTTCCATCCTTTCATGTTGAATCTGTGTTTGCCTTGTTGAGTTAGGTGGTATTCCTACAAACAACATATGGTTGTGTTGTGTTTTCTGATCAATCTGCCTACTCTGTGCCTTTTAATTGGTGAATTTATGCCATTGACACTTATTAATATTATGTATTTAGGATATTGCAGAGCCATTATTCACCTTTTTGAGTGCTCTCATAAATGCCTTTTTTGTGATGCTGTTAATGTTTATAGGAGGCCTTTTGGAACCTTTTTTTCAGGGAGGGCTTGTGATAGTTGCCTCCGTTAATTGTTGCTTGTCTGAGAAAGGTTTTTATCCCTTCATCTAGTCTGAATGACAGTCTATCAGGGTATACTGTTTTTGGTTGAAACCCTTTTTCACTGAGAGGTCAATATATATGTATATCTTGTCATTCTTCTCTGGATTTTAGAGTCTGTGTGGAGAAGTATGCTGAAAGTTTTATGAGTTTTCCTCTGTATGTGATTTTTTAAATTTTTTTTTATTTAAGAAAGGATTAATTAACAAAACCATAGGGTATGAGGGGTACAACTCCACACAATTCCCACCACCCAATCTCCATAACCCACCCCCTCCCCTGTATGTGATTTTTTGTTTTTCTCTTGCAACTTTTAGAATCCGTCCTTTATGCTTACTTCTTTCATTGTTAGTTACCTATGGTGTGTCTTGTTGTCTTAACTTCATCATTCTTAACAGCTGAAGAATAGTCTTAGCCACTCATATGTCCTTGGGCACCTAGGTTGCTTACAAGTTTGGACTAATTACAAATTGTAATGCTATGAACATAGTGTGCAAAAATCTCTTTGGCTAGGTGTGCTTGTTTCCTTTGGGTGTGTCTCTAGGACTGGGATTGTAGGCTCTTAGAGTATATCTATTTCTATCATTCTGAGAATTTTCCAGACTTCTCTTCACAGAAGTTTGACCTATTTACATTACCACCACTATAACCTTCCAACATTTGTCCTTACTGTCTTTTCTGATGTATGACATTTTCACAGAAATGAAGTGGTATCTCCTTGCTGTCTTATCATTTGTATGATAATCAGTGACTCTGGGCATTTTTTATATGTCTGTTGGCCCTTTTTCTTTTTTTATAATAACCATAGGATAAGGCCCTTTTGTGTTTTTTAAGGAATAATTTTTTTTTTTTAGAAACTGTATTTTCCCCTTTTGTTGCCCTTATTGTTTATTGTCGTCATTGTTGTTATTGTTGGTAGTGGTGATGTTGTATAGGACAGAGAGAAATTTAGAAATTTAGGGGAAGACACCTGCAGACCTGCTTCACCACTTGTGAAGTGATCCCCTCGCAGGTGGGGAGTCAGGGGCTAGAACCGGGATCCTTACACCGGTCCTTGCACTTTGTGCCATGTGCACTTAACCCGTTGCACCACCACCTGGCTCCCAAGCTTATTTTTCTAATGTCTGTTGGCCTACTGGATCCCTTCTTTGGTGAATATTCTGTCCATATACTCTCCAATTTGAGATTGAGTCATTTGGTTTTTGTTCTCTGAGTTTGGTGAGATCTTTGTATATTTTGGTTATTAACCTTTTGTCTGCTGTGTGACATAAAAAGATTTTTCCCATTCCATAAGGAGTCTATCTGGATGGTGATTTCTTTTGCCATGCTGAAACTTTTCAGCCTGATGCAGATCCATTTATTTATTTATTTATTTTTAATGAATGGATTTGTGTAATTGAAGAACCTTTTACAACTTAGATTGAAAAGAATTCTGCCAATGTTTTACTCTAAATATTTGATGGTCCCTGGCTTAAAATCTAAACCCTTGGTCTATTTGAAGTTTACTTTTATGTTTGGTGAAATGTAATGGTCCTGTTTTATTCTTCAGCATATTTCAACCCAAAGTTTACCACATCTATGGACATCTAATTTTTGACAAGAGGGTCCAATATATTAAATGGGGGAAAGCATAGTCTCTTCAACAAATAATTTCTTTGAATTTTCCTTCTTCTTGCTATGAAACTTTTAATAATTTTAGTGCCCCAAACATGTTTATAATTTGAGGACATGACTAGAGTATTCTAGCTTCCAATTCTAAGTACTGAATTTTAGAATCAAGGACTAGGATAGAAAGGAAATAGACTACAACTCCAATCCTACTGTTCACCTTCACTCTTAGGATACAAGTATGGTTCAGGGATTCACTGTGGAATTAAGTAATACAATGTGTTTATGAATTGGACAAATAGAAGATCTAATCATCTTCTCCCTGTACTAGGCTAGAATGGGGACTACCTGAACTAGAAACTCCTGAGTACAAGACCAGAAATACATGACCCTGTATGTATATGTGTGTGGGGGGTTGTACTTTTAGAAATCAGAGGAGCAGATACAGTGGGTACTGCAAGTTTGTATAATTATTAACAGGAATCTATGTCAGTAGTGATTTCACCAGATGACAAGATATTGCCTCTTGTTCTAGAAGATGAGCTACGTCTAACTTATACATCTGACCTCGGTGAAAGAGAGAAGGTGGATTATGAGTATGCATATTTCCTTATTACTGAATGTCTGAACCCTGAATAAATTATTATTGTATAAAGTCATATTAAATTTTCTTTTATCAAAGACTTATATGAGTTATTCCCTTTGCTCCTCTTTTACTACTAAACCCCTAATTTTCTCTTCCATTTGATTTGTTCGAACATGAGATCCATTTTGTTCTATTTTTATTTATGTATTTATTTTGCCTCCAGAGTTATCACTGGGGCTTGGTGCCTGCACTATGAATCCACTGCTCCTGGAGACTATCTTCTCCATTTTTTGCCCTTATTGTTATTATTGTTGCCGTTATCATTATTATTATTACAATTATTGTTGTTGTTGAATAGGACAGAGAGAAATGGAGAGAGGAGGAGAAGACAGAGAGGGGGAGAGGAAGATAGACACCTGCTGACCTGCTTCACCACTTGTGAAGTGACTTCCCTCCAGGTGGGGAGCTGGAGTTCAAACAGAGATCATTATGCAGGTCTTTTCACTTCACACCATGTGCACTTATCCCAGTTGATCCATTTTTGCACTTACTAAGTTAGACTTTGATTGGAGCCTATATAGCAGTACTTATTTTTCTTTCTTTTAATTTTTTATTTATAAAAAGGAAACATAGACAAAACCATAGGATAAGAGGGGTATAACTTCGCACAATTCCCACCACCAGACCTCCGTATACCAACCCCTCCCCTGATAGCTTTCCTACTCTTTAACCCTCTGGGAGTATGGACCCAAGTTCATTGTCGGATGCAGAAGGTTGAAGGTATGGCTTCTGTAATTGCTTCCCTGCTCAACATGGGCACTGACAGGTCGATCCATACTCCCAAGCAGGACTTATTTTTCATTTGTATCCTTTTGATTCAAACCTGTGAGCCATTCTTGCACTGATTTAATAAGTTGAACTATGATTTCAGTTTATATTTCAGGATTTACTTTTTATTGTTCTACTTAGAGCTGAAAATATGTTCTAGATAACCGTCTTATTATGCAGGAACCAGAAATTGATAAGCAATAGGTGTTGCTGCATTTATCAATTTAAATTGAGCCACTATCTTATCTCTTTGATTTATATATTACTACAATTATCACTATTACTATTGTCATCATCACCATTATTTTTATTTTAAAGAAATCAGAGATAAAGTAATTTATATATTACAACTGCCTATGCAAGGTCTCAGTGCCATGACTCTTTCAATTATTATTATTTATAACAATATAAATGTCTGGAAAATAAAACAAAATGAGTGCCTAAGGACCTTTCTTTTTCTTTTTCTTTTTAATTGGGAGGTTTCTCATTTCAGTACAGTTTTTGGCACACAGGTACAATAGCCCATCTTGCTACAATGTGTCTGCAAAACAATTTCACCCCCAACTCAGGTTCTTTTTTTGTTGTTTTTATATCTTAATTTTTTTATTTTTATAAAGTGGACTTATCCATTATCATGTACCAGAACCTGAAGAAGAAAAAAAAAAGCCTTCTCTCTACCACTCCTCTGTTTTTCACAAAAGTCCTTTGTCCTGGTGCAATCACCCAACCAATGAAAGTTTTTACTTTCTGTTTCCCCTTTATGTTAATATTTATCCTCTTTCTGGCTTATGTCACTTAGCATGATTCCTTCAGACTCCAACCAAGATGAAGTGACGAAAGTGACTTCACCATTTTTAATAGCTGAGTAATATTCCATTCTTCTTCTTCTAGCGTTTGCCCTTCTTCCGTAGCCAGTCAACAGCATCAGGTTGAGCCTGATGTCTGCTTGTTGCTGGCTTTGAAAGTGACTGGGATCCATGTGGATTCAGTCAGCTAGGAAGGATCGTCAGTTTCCCCAATAAATGGGTACTCACGGGATGCACCACGAGAAGGTCGATCCAATGCATCCCAATATTCCATTGAAATTATACTACACAGGAAAGTTCCAGTTTTCTAAACCCAGAATGGGATGATCTATAGGCTGAGCATAAAAATGCAAAATTGTCAAGGGTGACTACAGCTCAGCAACTACAGAGCTCCTGGCTGTCCACCCTTCCTTCCTTTCTTCCTTTCTTCCTTCCTTCCTTCCTTCCTTCCTTCCTTCCTTCCTTCCTTCCTTCCTTCTGCCTGCCTTGTTTAAGATAGAGACAGAAAGAGGCAAAGGGGGAAGAAAGAAACAACCTACACTACTCCACCATGTTTGAAGCTTCCTCACTGCGGGTGGGAACTGGGACTTAAACCCAGGTCCACTATACTGGATGCACTATACTGGATGCACCTCCACCCAACACCTCAAAGCCATATTTTAAACCTCATTGCCACCTAATACTTAAATATATAAACATTATGTACCCAGTCTGCTTGATCATCTCTGATATAATGAGTTCCTGCAACATTTCCATCTTCAGTGTACTTTAAGAATCGTTACTCATGTGTGTGTGCATACACGTGCACTCATGCATGTGCGTGTTGAGAGGGAAAGAGAAAAACATACTAAAATCCAAGTTTCTCTACTTTTCTGGTACCTCTTAGAAACCAAAGAATATGTACAATCCTTGCTCAATAAATCTACCTTTCTAGTCTCTCTTCCTAGAAGTATGTTTTAATATGCTAGAATAGACAGAACTATTTCAGCAAATTTTTTGAATTATTCTGGTAGCTGGAGGGATAAAACAATGGTTATGGGAGTTGGGCTGTAGTGCAACGGGTTAAGTGCATGTGGCGCCAAGCACAAGGACTGGCTTAAGGATCCTGGTTTGAGCCACCAGCTCCCCACCTGCAGGGGAGTCCCTTCACAGGTTGTGAAGCAGGTCTGCAGGTGTCTATCTATCTCTCTTCCTCTCTGTATTACCCTCCTCTCTCCATTTCTCTCTGTTCTATCCAACGACGACATCAATAATGTAACAATAACAATAATAACCACAACAACAATAAAAAACAGCATGGGCAGCAAAAGGGGAAATAATTTTTTAAGTGGTTGTGCATCATGTCTGAGGCTCCAAAAACCCTTGCTGAAACCCAGACTCGATCATAAGCAAGAGCTGAGCAGTATTCTGCTTTAAAAAAAAATCTGTATTTGCCTATTATCTGCAGATTAAGCCCAAATTCATAATAAACATGAATTTTCCATTAAAATAAAATCTCACCTTTGTTTTCAATTATATTTATAGACATTCCCCCCATACACATACACCATATACACTTCAGTTATACTGATCTCTAACTATTCCTCAAAATACTACTCAGTGTTCTTATTTATGCCTTGTCTACCCATTTTTGTCTGAGGAAACCCTCACCATACGTCAAGTTCAAAGGCCACCATAAATCACTTCCTGCACAAACTTACATATATAGATTACTATCTTCCACTATTGTTATATCTCAGTTGTAACATTTAACATTTTCTCTAGACTTTGTGGGCATTTATTTCTGCTCTACTACATTGAGGTGGGACCACTGTACTTATTTTTTTTTCTGAAACCAGGGTCTTACTCATAAGTGATTTCACCATTCCTCAGCCATTTCTTTTTTTAATCTAAAGAGATACTCCCATGTGATACTTGGCCTGGAATCTGGGCTGCTTGTATGACAAGGCACTACCCTACAGAGTAAACTATGTATCCGATGCTCTGTGCCCATTCTGTCACTTAAAAGTAAATACCTAAAATTAATATCTGCTGAATGAAAATAATAATTCATAAGGATATTGGTAAACGATTTAGTTTAAGATCTGATTATGAAAACCAAAGGCTGCATTTAGGCAGCACTCAAGACTATAGTAGGTCACTCTGGAAAAGGGGCTAGGACACTTTTCCTCAAGGAGTTTATAATCTATCAGAAGAAAGAATGAGCACAGTTACATTATAAATTCAAACACCTTTTTTATTGCCATCAGATTTATTACTGGGACTCAATTCCAGCACTATGAATCTGCACCTCTTGGTGGATATTTCTTCTTCTTTTTTATATTTTATTTGATAAGACAGAGGGAAATTAAGAAGGGAAGGGGAGATAGAGAGGGAGAGAGAAAGACAGACATCTGCTTTAATGCCCCTGAAGGCTCTCCCTGAAAGTGGGGAACAGGGACTCAAACCTCATTACACATAATGTAATGGTGTGTGCTCAACACCACTCACACTCTCAAATAACTTTTCTAAGAGACTCACTGTACTGTGTGATTTCGACAACTGATAATAACTCCAAGTTCCCCTTCCTTTCCAATAGCCCGGAAGCTGAAGAAACTTGGCAATCTGAAACTACAGGAAGAAGGAGAATCTTCCAGTGCCACCAGCCCAACTGAGGAGCCAACCCAGAAGCTAACAGTATCACACATTGAAGGCTATGAGTGTCAGCCTATCTTTCTGAATGTCTTAGAAGCTATCGAGCCAGGTGTGGTGTGTGCTGGACATGACAACAATCAACCCGACTCCTTTGCAGCCTTGCTCTCTAGTCTCAATGAACTTGGAGAGAGACAGCTTGTACATGTAGTCAAGTGGGCCAAGGCTTTGCCTGGTAAGGAAAAGGAAATCAGAGGCATGGGGAAGGGGGATCAAATTTAATTGATATTCCTATAGACCAGACGTCATGCCCAGTCTTTTACTGTCCATTAACTCATGAAGTCCCCACTGCATCCATGCGGTTTAAAGATTGGTTTAACTTATACTTTGAAAACAAGAGAACTTATAATCAAATCTAAGAAAAGAGCAAGTATCTTTATAGAGGACCCCTAACATTGGCATGTAGCAATTGTTTTTCCATCTTCAACACACAAACACAAAAAAATTGCTTAATGATAGCAAGTCGTATATGCTTTTATATGCCTTAACACGCACACACACACACGCGACCACACACACACACTGTAATGACAATGTATCTCAACTGTTATTTTGCTTTCAGTATTTCAGTATTACATTTAGAAATTATATGCCTTAAGAACACTTAAATTATGGTGTGGTGAAAATAAAATGGTATTAGAATCAGAACACTTTAATTTTCTGTGTCAGTTCTGGTAATTCATTATGTGATCCATTTTCTGGCAATTCATTATGTGATCCCTTTTCATTTTGGGTTTCAAGTTATCTGTATAATATGTGAAAAGTGGTTTGATAATTCAAAATTTATTATGTGAATGATTAGTGGTTTTTTTAGCTACCTAGGAGTCATAATGGTAGAAAACATTAGATTACTGTGAAAAAATACAAAATGTTTGTTTAACTTATGCTTGACTACCTCTAGTTAAAGAGTAATCACTCCCTTCTCATATCATCTACTGTTTGAACAGGTATGACTACAAAATATGAGAGTCTGGAGAAGCATAAGATCATATACTCAAAGATTCACAAACTCTAACAAGCCAACCAATTTCTCAAAAGTATAAAATACAGATGCAAGTGTACCTGTTTAATTTAAAGCCAGTGTTTTTCCTCAGCTTTCTCACTATTCTTGCCAAAGGTTAAAGCTCCAAGGAACACATTTTTAAAACAAATTAGTCCGGAGTTGGGTGGTTGGGTTAACAGTGGGTTAAGTGCAAGTGGCACAAAGCATGAGGACTGGCTTAAGGATCCTGGTTGGAGCCCCCAGCTCCCCACCTGCAGGGGAGCTGCTTCATAAGCAGTGAAGCAGATGTGCAGGTGTGTATCTTTCCCTCCCCCTCTCTGTCTTCCCCTCCTCTCTCCATTTCTCTCTGTCCTGTCTAACAACGATGACATCAATAACACCAACAAGAATAATTATGACAACAATAAAAAAAACAAGGGCAACAAAAGGGAAAATAAATAAAAAAAAACAAATTAGTCTATGATTCAGAGTTCTTTTGACCTAAATCTCTTCTTACAGTGTCAACAAATAACCTGCCTTTTGATAATAACTTAGATGGCAATTGATGCTGAACAGAATACTTGTCTGATTTAGATTTTAGAAAAAAAAACTATAAAATAAGGGAATTTTTCCTGAGTTTCATGGCTACACACTGAAACTCTGGAAAAAAGTGTTCTTTATTTACATTTACATTGACAAGTAAGAGTGCCAAAATTTGAACCTAGGTTTCCTCTTGATTCCAGATCCCCTAAGTATCTTATCCCACTTACAGTTTGTGCTGTCCCTCTCCCCACCTCCTTGCCTTAGTAATCCTGAACGTTGCATTGAGAAACCAAGGCTTCTTCACACAGTCACTTGACTCTTAATGTGGGCTTACTATCTTTGAAAATATAGCATTTTGGCTCCTAGTCCATATGAAAGTTTTGTCTTTCCAAGTTGCAAGGCCCAATAACAGTCACTAGATTGTCCTTAACAACTTCTCAACTCTGGAAGCTGAGGTTAACTAATGAAATAAATTACTGGAAAGAAAGCTTGAGGATTCTACCTGTGTACTCACTGTGCCAAAACAGAGGATTCACAAAGGTAGGGAAAATAAGGAAAAGAGAAAGTCACATAAATTTTCACTACTTATTCAGCTGTTTACATTGATACAATGTGTGCAACAGATATTTGGCTTAATCTTTATAGGTAATTGATAACAACTAACTAGTGTCATTTTAAAGTATAAATAACCCTCTAATATATGAAGTATATGTCGATATTATAATTATATAAGACACATATACATAGTACATATGTATATGTCATACACATATATCAATTCATATATATAATTTATATTATACATATGATTTTACCTAGATGTCTTGTTAGAATCCTATATCAAATAATTTTGACAGAACTTTTATGACTAGGTTTATATGTAAGTTGGCCTTCCTCATCCTAAGTCCAAGCACAAGAAGTTGAGGATATTAGTTTACCATCTAATTCACTCATTCAAGAAAATTTTGTATGACCTTGAACCATTTAAAAAGATAGTTTCAAAAATAAATAAACCAATAACCACAGTCATAAGAACTGTTATTTATATTGTCAATAATCACCTACTATTTCAATTTATTTGTTCATTTAACCAATTGAGTTCCTCTCTAATGCAAGGCATTATGCTAAACACCTACACAGATTGTGCTATAAGTTTTTAATAATGATTATGATATATGTAAATTCCATGAATAGTAACTTATATTTTAAAAATGATAACTATAGACAGATAAGTAGACAAGTGCTCATAAGACTTGTCTGATTTGAGGTGTTAACTATAGACTAGTATGACATTGAGGAAACTACATGTCTGCATGTTATTATGTTTCCTCATTTGTAGAAATGGTAGAATAATAACATTGAAAATTGTTATCAACTCTGAAATTTTTTTATAACTAATTACTAGTACAGTAGTTGAAACCTGTCAGGTGGTCTGCTGTTATTTGATTTGAGGGCTTAAGCCACTGCTTTCATTAAAATCAATTTAAGCTGCCACCAAACTTCAGAAGTTTATGAGTAAGTCTCAGGAATAACTCATCTTCTTTAAAGACCTTGACTATAGGGTGTACTAGAGCATTAACAGTTTCTAAATTGGTCTGTTTTTTTGGGCCTGTTTTATCAGAATGAACATGAGCATACAGGTTTCAAATTTAGATTGCTAAGAGATTATGTTGATTGGACTCTAGTGAGAAAACAGGATCTCAAAGAAACTATCTCTGTTCATTAACCTACTTGGTGTTTTTCATAACCTGAGAATGACTCCACTCCACTCAGTTTCTCCAGAATAGCTTAACACAGTGCTAAACAGATGTGGAGTGAATGTGTGCTATAGGAAATAGACTACAACTACAGCTATTGCTTCCTTCAGTTACCCCTTGATAACCATGGTATTTGAAACTCAAAGGCAGGCTATTTAAACAGAATAAAGTATTATAATCACATTAGATTAAACTTCTAAGAAAATAATTTGGATGTATATATGGTGATTATAATTAATTAGATAATTATCATTAATGGCATTTAAATAGTATTCAAGCCAAATTAAGCTTTTCTTTCTTTTTTTTTAATCTTTGTTCTCAGCCATCTTAGGTGGAAGGGTATATCCCTGTGTTGGAAAGAAGGAATATGTATTAACATCTTTCTTGGTACCTTCATGGTTCAGTCTTCAGCTTATTTATGTACCCTCATGTTCCCACCCACAAGCTAAGGGTTTCCTTATTTCTCATTATCTCCCATCCTTGTGGTTCAGGATCTGAGCTTCCAGAATCCCTCTCTAAGAGATCCTTAGATGTTCCATGCTTGGTTTTAACTTGTTGTTGCCCATCAAAGAACATCTGTATTCTATGATATATTAGGCCTTCAGGCAGGAAATACTGTAGTGTCTGAAGCACTGTATAGTGTATCAGTATACAATTACAATTAAGATGAAAGGCATAGGACTGAAAACTAAGACATCAGCAAATGGTGGAACTCTAAAGGGAGTTATATGGGAGGCTAGAACATTAAACAAAAGGGAAATATATGCACTTGGACAGAGACTAACCAAGCAGCACAATATGTTTAGATAGACTTCAGAAAACAGCCTATAACAATAAAAATCTAGGTGGCAGGAGGAATTATTATTACACTGCATCTTCAGAAAAGAGTAGCAATCAAGAACACAGGCTTTGAAGTCAGGCTTCTTAGCTTTGGAATCTGGACTGCCAGTTTACAAGAATTATGATCTTAGACAAGTTTCATAACTTTTCCATGAGTCACTTTTGCTGATTCATAGAGTGAAGATAATAGTGGATCCTAATTCATTAGATTTTTGTGAGGATTAACTGAACTAAAGTGCTTACAAAAATTATGCTTAGCAGTCAGAGATAAATTATTATTCTACCCTTTTCACTATCATCATCATCTAATTTCAAAAGCTCAGTGAAGTAGAGAATTCAAAAATTCTCATACCTTACCATGTTTGTTTGTTTTACCTGATCCTAAGCAGTGGTGATTTCTGGTGCTTTTAAGGAACTTTCCTGTTGCTGAAAGTTTACAGATTAGCAGAGACTCTGACACAGTTCATTCCATTGAAGCTGAATCTGACCACTGCCTCTTCCCCATCTCAATTCAGGCTTCAGAAACCTGCATGTGGATGACCAGATGGCAGTCATTCAGTACTCCTGGATGGGACTTATGGTGTTTGCCATGGGCTGGCGTTCCTTTACCAATGTCAATTCCAGAATGCTCTACTTCGCCCCTGACCTCGTTTTCAATGAGTAAGTGCCCATAGGTTCAGAACTACCATAATCACAGTCTTCTAGCCTTCTGGATGATGACTATGATGGTAATGGGTATAAAAATTTATCCTATCCTATTTGACCTATAGACGAAGCAGTAGAGGCTGAAGCCAGACTATTGAATGTGAAGTGGCTTTTTTCAGCTGGAGAGTCCATTGGTGTGAGGCAAATCTTATTGCTGAGGCCATTCCTACTCCACTTACTTCATAGCCCTGATATTTTTTTATTTTTTTCTGACCTACATTGTGTCATATCTCAGAATCTTATGTAAAAGTCCCTACACTACACACTGTGAAATGGATTGTAGAGATAATGCTGAATAATTTGGGGACTGATTTGATCTGGTTCCTTCATTAACACTGAGTACTACTAGGTTTTTGATGAGTAAGCCCTTCATGTCAAAACTATTTTTCTACACCTTATTGATGCCTCACAATAAGCTGGTTACTTTTTTAACATTTATTAATGATTTATAGATTGTAGGATAAGAGGGGTACAATTCCATACAGTTCCCACCACCAGAGTTCTGTATCCCATCCCCTCCATTTGGAGCTTTCCTATTCTTTATCCCTCTGGGTATATGGACTGAGGATCATTATGGGATGCAGAAGGTGGGAAAGCTGGCTTCCATAATTGCTTCTCTGCTGAACATATGCATGTTGATCCAAGCTTCTTTCTATCTTTCTCTAGAGGGGGCAGGGCTCTGGAGAGGTGGGGTTCCAAGACACACTGGTGAGGTCGTCTGCCCAGAGAAGTCAGGTTGGCATCATGGTAGAAACTTGGTAGCTGAAAAAAAACATTAATATATAAAGCAGGAAAATTGTTTTTATAATCAGGAAACTAAAGGTATGGATATATCAAATGAGATTTGTGGTTTCCATTTTGGAAAAAGCTAGCAAGTCTGTTTTAAGTATATTCCAAGGGGGCAGTGACTACTAATTTTTGCCTGAGCCACACAGATAGCATGCAGGTACACTAGGAGTATTACCTGGAAAGATGGTGTCAGATTTGGAAATAGGACTAGAAAGATGGATTAGGGCAGAGAGTGGCTCCTTAACATGGGGAAAATATATAAATGCCGTTGACTTTAAATCCCAATGATCTGATCTGGGGCCCACGTCTATTCTTATTCAGCACAGGAGCCTGTGTAACCTCGGCATCCCTGTATGTCTGACCTCTCATTCCATGGACATAGCTAAGAACATTCAAGGCTGTATTCATTTCAGGACCCGTCTTCCTACAGTAGCAGAGTATGTTGACCCAGCCTCCCTTTGGAGAGTGGGGCAATCCCTACCATTGTTGATCTACATTGAGGGCAATATCCTATGGAGGCCCACAAAAGGGTTTATGATTTTCTTCCTGATGGAGATAACCAGTGATGGTGAAGAGGGATATGTTAGAGGTCTAGGCCCATTATATCTGTGTGGGAATCCCAGGATTCACTGACTAGAGCTCCAGATCATGGGGTTGCCTGGTAGTGATAAAAAGGGCCATCATTAAAGTGTGCTGGTCACTTTCCCTTACCCAGTTTTTATAGCCCTTACTTAATCTGACATGGTTGGACTTGAAGTGATGAGGGAACTGAAATAGGAAATAGGAAAGGAGACTATGTAGGTCTAAGCAGAAACAGTGTGATTAAGATGCCTTATGGCATCTTTTTAAGTCTTTATACTTGCGTGCTTCACTTATTGAGTCACTGCAGACTATTCTGTACTTTTACAATAAGGTCTGTATTTTCAGCTAACCTATGGATACATGTGCACATGTACCCTGTTTTATGGGTCCTTGGATATATCTAAGTTCTGTACGTTCATTAGGAAGTGCACTATCCAAAAAGGAATTAAATGAGCTAGGAAAGGTCTGACTGGAATAATGGAGCTGAAGGATTGACATGCCATACCTGGCATCTTTGGACACAGTCTGAAGTGAAACATGTTGAAGTGGTACTGACTGCATTGATTTGCTTGAGATTAGCAGATATAATATCAAATGGTATGGATTGAGATAAGCATGAAGGAAAATGAGTCAAGCCCAAGAAGTTCCAGGACTGGGAGAAATATCAGTTTTATAGAGAATAAGGAAGGTTCCTTGCTGTCCTAGAGTTTAAGAAGGCAATACTCAGGGGCCAGGTGGTGGTGCATCTGGTTTAGCACACATGTTATAGTGTGCAAGGACCCAGGTTCAAACCCCTGGCCTCCGCCTGCAGGTTTAAAGCTTCACAAGTGGTGAAGCAGTGCTAAAGGTGTCTTTCTGTCTCTCTCCCTCTCTATCACCCCTTTCCCTCTCAATTTCTGACTATCTCTATCCAGCAAATAAATAAATATTTTTTAAAAACTTGTTAAAAGAAGGCAATAGGTATAGTTATTATAATAACCAAATTACTTGGAAATTTACCATGATTTATGACATTTAATGCTATTTTCAAATAACTGTATCTTCTTTTTTATTTAGTTATAAAATGGAAACACTGACAAGACTGATAAGAGGGGTACAATTCCCACCACCAGAGCTCCATATCCCATTCCCTCCCCTGATAGCTTTCTTATTTTTTAACCCCATGGGAGTATGGACCCAGGATCATTATGGGGTGCAGAAGGTGGAAGGTCTGGCTTCTGTAGTTGGTTCCCCACTGAACATGGACTTTGACAGGTTGATACATACTCCTACCCTGTCTCTCTCTTTCCCTAGTTGGGCAGTGCCCTGAGGAAGTGGAGCTCCAGGATACATTGGTGGAGTCATCTGTCCAGGGAAGTCCAGTTGGCATCATGGTACCATCTGGAACCTGGTGGCTGAGAAAGAGTTAAGATACAAAGCCATACAAATTGCTGATTAATCATGAACCTAAAGGCTGGAAAATTGCAGATGAAGATTTGGGTCTCTGTTTTGTAAATAGCTAGTAGGTCTATTTTAGGTATATTCCAAAGGGCCCATGACTTTATTGGTTTTTGCCTCAGCCTGACATCTGATATGCAGGTGGACCCAGGTTACTGTCTGGAGAGATGATGTAATGGCTGGTAAAAGGGCTAGAAAGCTGGATCAGGGAAGAGAGTAGTTCCCAAATATGGGGAAAATGTATAAATAGCGTTGACTGTAAAACCCATCGATTTGATATGGGGCCAATATTCAACAAAGGGGCCTATGTAACCTCTACATCCCTGTAGGTCCAAACTTGCATTCTGTCGTCATGAACAGGAACATTCTGAGTTGTACCAATTTCAGGACCCATCTTCTTTAGTTGGCAGATAGAGTATGTTATCCACCCCCACTTCGGAAGATGGAACATTCCCTACCATTGTTGATCCACATAGAAGATAAGGTCCTATAGGGCCCCCAAAGGGTCAAATATAACTAGCTTTTGTATACTGACAATACCAGTTGCTTCCGGTCTCTCTGGTCTAAGATTATAGGTTATTTAATATTTCAAAAAAAGGCATTATTAGAAATGCATTAACAATTTAAGACCAATGTTAAAATTCAAACATTGTACTAATTTGAAAAATGAAGTGCTTAGATTGAAGGAATATATACTCAGAACTGAGTTCTATATATTAAAAACTTAAAATAGGCCTACTAACTATTTCAAAAAAAAAACCTAGTATAGCCACAGTCCCTTTGGAATATAACTAAAATATGCCTTCTAGTTATCTACAGAATGGAGATATCCCCCAACTCTTCATCTGCACTACTCAAGCCTTTAGGTTCATGATTAGTCGACAACTTGTTTGGCTTTATATGTTAACTCTCTCTTTTTTTAATTTTTAAAATATTTTATATTTATTTATTTTCCTTTTTGTTGCCCTTGTTGTTTTTTATTGTTGTTGTAGATGTTATTGTGGTTACTGATGTTGTCTTTGTTAGATAGGACAGAGAGAAATGGAGAGAGGAGGGGA
Organism: Erinaceus europaeus; assembly: GCF_950295315.1. Classification (NCBI taxonomy): domain Eukaryota; kingdom Metazoa; phylum Chordata; class Mammalia; order Eulipotyphla; family Erinaceidae; genus Erinaceus; species Erinaceus europaeus. Next base: position 80,618,504 of record NC_080185.1, on the reverse strand, counting down.
AGACAGAGAGGGAGAAAGAAAGACAGACACCTGAAGTCCTGCTTCACTGCCTGTGAAGTGACGCCCCTGCAGGTGGGGAGCCCGGGGCTTGAACTGAGATCCTTATGCCAGTACTTGGAATTTGTGCCATGTGCTCTTAACCCGCTGCGCTACCGCTGGACTCCCATGTTAGTTCTCCTTTAAGCCACGAGGTTCCAGATGCTAGGATGATGCCAACCAGACTTCCCTGGACAAACAACCCCACTAATGTGTCCTGGACCTCCGACTCCCCAGAACCCCACCCACAAGGGAAAGAGAGACTCAGGCTGGGAGTATGGATCAAACTGTCAACACCCATGTTCAGCAGGGAAGCAATTACAGAAGCCAGACCTTCACCTTCTGCATCCCACAACGACCTTGGGTCCATAATCCCAGAGGGTTAAAGAATAGGAAAGCAATGGGGGGAGGGTGGGATATGGAGTTCTGGTGGTGGGAACTGAGTGGAGTTGTTCTCCTATTATACTATGGTTTTGTTAGTGTTTCCTTTTTATAAATAAATTAAATAAAAAATAAAATATATAAAATAAAATATTACTTTATTAAGTGGTATATTATGATGAGTCAAAAAAGCTAATTTATGTTAAATTTTTCATACATGACAGTCAACAAATAAAAGCTATGTACATTTCTTTTTTTTAATTTCTTTATTAGGGAATTAATGTTTTACATTCAACAGTAAATACAATAGTTTGTACATGCATAACATTTCCCATTTTTCCATATAACAATGCAACCCCCAGTAGGACCTTTTGGGGCCTGTATTCTCCCCCTCACCCACCCCAGAGTCTTTTACTTTGGTGCAATACGCGAATTCCAGTTCAGGTTCTACTTGTGTTTTCTTTTCGGATCCTGTTTTTCAACTTCTGCCTGAGAGTGAGATCATCCCATATTCATCCTTCTGTTTCTGACTTATTTCACTTAACATGAATTTTTCAAGGTCCATCCAAGATTAGCTGAAAACTGTGAAGTCACCATTTTTTATACCTGAGTAGTATTCTGTTGTGTATATATACCACAACTTGCTCAGCCACTCATCTGTTGTCAGACACCTAGGTTGCTTCCAGGTTTTGGCTATTACAAAACTATTGTGCTGCTAAGAACATATGTGTAAAAGCTATTGTGCTGCTAAGAACATATGTGTACACAGATCTTTTTGGAAAGGTGTGTTGGGTTCCTTATGATAAATCCACAGGAGAGGAATTGCAGGATCATAGGTTAGTAGGTCCATTTATAACCTTTTGAGAGTTCTTCAGACTGTTCTCCACAGAGGTTAGACCAATTTACAGTGCTACCAGGAGTGCAGGAGGGTTCCTTTGACCCCACAACCTCTCCAACATTTGCTACTGTTACCTTTTCTGATGTATGACATTCTCACAAGAGTGAAGTGGTATCTCATTTTTGTCTTTATTTGCATTTCTCTGACAAAAAAAAAGACTTAGAGCGTTTTCTCATGAGTTTCTTGGCCTTTTGGATCTCTTCTGTGGTGACTATTCTGTCCATGTCCTCGCCCCATTTTTGAATGGGGTATTTGTTTTCTTATTGTTGAGTTTGACAAGCTCTTTATATATGTTGATTATTAGCCTCTTGTGTGATGTATGGAATGTTAAGATATTCTCACATTCTGTGAGGGGTGTCTTGGTTTGGGTAGTGATTTCATTTGCTGTGCAGAAACTTTTTAATTTGATGTCGTCCCATAGGTTTGTGCTTGCCTTAATCTTCTTTGTAATTGGATTCCTTTCATTGAAGATGACTTTAAACTTTATTCAGAAAAAATTTCTGCCAATATTTTCCTCTAAGTATCTGATAGTTTCTGGTCTAACATCCAAGTCCTTGATCCACTGGGAATGTACTTTTGTTTTTGGTGAAATATAGTGGTTCAGTTTCGTTCTTCTGCATGTTTTAACCCATTTTTTCCAACAGCATCTGTGGAAGAGACTCTGCTTTCCCCATTTAATAGTCTGGGCACCTTTGTCAAAGATTAGATGTCCATAGGTGTGAGAGCTTACTACTGGGCTCTCAATTCTATTTCAATGGTCAGTGTTTCTATTCATGTTCCAGTACCAAGCAATTTTGATGACAATGGCCCTATAATACAATTTGAGATCTGGGAGTGTGATGCCTCCAGTTCTGTTCTTTCTTCTCAAGATGGTTTTGGCAATTCTAGATCTTTGCTGGTTCTAGATAAACATCTGTAGCATTTGTTCTATTCTCCTTAAAAAAAAAAAAAGGTGGTTGGGATCTTGATGGAGATAGCATTAAATTTGTAGATGGCTCTGGGTAGTATATTAATTTTGATGATGTTAATTCTTCCAACCCATGAACATGGAATATCTTTCCACTTCTTTGTGTCTTCTTCAATTTCCTTAAGTAGTGACTTATAATTTTCAGTATACAAGTCTTTCACTTCTTTGGTTAGGTTTATTCCTAGATATTTTATTGTTATTGTTGCAATAGTAGAAGGAATTGATTTCTGGATTTCAACTTTTTCTAACTTAGTGTTTGCATAGAAGAATGCCACTGACTTTTGAATGTTAATTTTGTAGCCTGACACCTTACTATATTGCCTGATGATTTCCAAAAGCTTCTTGCTGGATTCTTTAGATTTTTCTATGTATACTTTCATGTCATTTGAAAATAGGGAGAGTATGACTTCTTCTCTTCCAACCTGTATTCCTTTAATTCCTTGCTCCTGCATGATTGCTATGGCAAAAACTTCCAACAATATGTTGAATAGTAATGGTGATAGTGGGTAGCCCTTTCAAGTACCTGATCTGAGTGGAAATGCTTGCAGTGTTTCACCACTGAGTATGATATAGACTCCACTATCTTCAGGAATTTTCCATCTATTCCCATTTTTGTAGTGTTTTGATCATAAAGGGATGTTAGATTTTGTCAAAGCCTTTCTCTGCATCTATTGATATGACCATTTTTTTTTTGGTCTTGCTTTTGTTGATTTGGTGGAACACGTTGACTGATTTATGTATATTAAACCAACCCTGCATGCCTGGGATAAACCCCACTTGGTCATGATGAACAATCTTTTTAATATACTGCTGTATCTGGTTGGCTAGAATTTTGTTCAATATTTTAGCATCTATGTTCATAAGAGGTATTGGTCTGGAGTTTCCTTTTTTGGTTGTGTCCCTGTCTGCTTTTATTATCAAAGTGAACTTGGCTTCATAGAAGCTGGAAGGGAGTATTCTAGTGTCTTCCAGAAGTGGAAGACTTTTAAAAGTGGAGGTATTAGTTCTTTGAAAATTTTGTAGAATTCATTTGTAAAACCATCTGGTCCAGGACTTTTATTTTTGGGAAGGTTTTCATAACTGTTTCTATTTCATTAGCTGTGATGGGCCTGTTCATGTTATCTAGTTCCTCTTTATTTAATTTTGGAAGTTCGTTGGTATCTAGGAAATCATCCATTTTATCCAGGTTCTCTAGCTTGGTGTCATATAGTTGTTCATAGAAGTCTACCATGACAAGCTGAATTGCTGCGGTGTCTGTTATGATATCTCCTCTTTCATTTACTATCTGATTTATTTGGGTCTTCTCCCTTTTTTGTTTTGTGAGTCTGGCTAAAGTTTTGTCCATTTTGTTCACTCCTTCAAAGAACCAATATTTACTTTCCTTGATCTTTTGAATGTTTTTCTTGTTTGCAGTGTTATATATTTCTGCCCTAACTTTAGTTATTTCTGTCCTTCTGGTTGCTTTAGGCTTACTTTGTTCTTCTTCTTCTAGGTCATTAAGATGTGCAACAAGGCTGTTTTTTTGTGCTTTTTCTTGTTTCCTAATGTGTGCTTGTATGGCTATGAACCCTCCTCTCAGGACTGCCTTAGCCATATCCCAAATATTTTGATAGCTTGTGTCTTCATTTTCATTGAAGTCTCGAAATATTTTGATTTCTTCCTCTATTTCCTCTTTGACCCAGTAGTTCTTAAATAGAGTACTGTTGAGCTTCCACATTTTGGGATGATTCCTAATCTTTTTTTTTATTGTTAAGTATTAGTTTAATTCCACTATGGTCTGAGAAGATGCTTGGGATGATTTAAATGCTCTTGAATTTGCTGATTTTGTCCTTGTGGCCTAACATATGGTCTATCCTTGAGAATGACCCAGGTGGACTTGAGTAAAATATGTATTCCAGTTTCTTTGGATGAATGACTCTGAAACTGTCCAATAGTTCTAGTTTCTCTATCTCCTCATTGAGTTCACTCACGTTTTTATTGATTTTCTGCATGGACGATCTGTCAAGTTGAGAGAGTGGGGTGTTGAAGTCCCCTACTATGACTGTGTTGTTGTTAATATTTTGCTGTAGCTCTTTCAGTAGATGTTTGATATATTCAGATGGCTTCTAATTGGGTGCATAGAAGTTAATAATTGTTAAGTCTTCTTGATTGACTGATCCTCTGAGAGTTAAGTAGTGTCCATCCCTATCTTTTTAAATTTTATTTATTTTAAAGTCTATCGTGTCAGATATGAGAATAGCTGTTACTGACCTTTTCTGTGGGCCATTGGCTTGTATGATAGTTTTCCATCCTTTCACTTTGAGTCTGTGTTTGTCTTGTTAAGTTAGGTGGATTTCCTGTAGACAGCATATTGCTGGGTTGTGTTTTCTGATCCATCTTCCTACTCTTTGCCTTTTAATGGTGAATGCAGGCCATTGATATTTATTGATAGAAAATATTGAAGATATTTGAATGCCATTCTTATAGATTTTTAGAGTGTCCTTATATATGGCATATTGATGGTGGACGGACTGTTTATAGGAGACATTTCAGAACTTCTTTCAGGACGCGCTTGGTGATAGTTGATTCTTTCAACTGTTGCTTGTCTCAGTATGTTTTTATACCTTCATCTAGTCTGAATGACAGTCTAACATGATACAGTAGTCTTGGTTGAAAGCCTTTCTCATTGAGTAGTCAGTATATATTTTGCCATTCTCTTCTGGCCTGTAGTGTTTGAAGTTTGCTGCTAATCTTATGGGTTTTCCTCTGTGACTCTTTGCTTTTTCTCTTTTAGCCTTCAGAATCCTTTCTTTATCCTTATTCCTTTCCATTCTAAATATGATGTTTCTTGGTGTCTTTTAGTCTGGGTTAATTCTGTTTGGAACCCTCTGGGCTTCTTGAACCTTTATGTCTTTCATGTTGTCTAGATTAGAGAAGTTCTCAGCAATTATGTCCTGAAAAATGCTTTCTGCCCCTCCCTCTCTTTCTTCCTCTGGTAAGCCAATAATGCGTATGTTATTTCTTTTGAAATCACCCCAAAAGTCTCTATTGTTGTTTTCAGTATCTGTTACTCGCTTTTTGAGATCTCTTAGTTCTTTTTTCGTTGTCTCTAATTTGTCCTGGATCTTGCTAATTATGTCTTCAGACTCATTTATTCTATTCTCTCTCCCCTCTAATGTTTTCTGGAGTTCATCTATTTTGTTATGCTGTTTTGATACTGCTTTAGCTAGTTGTGTTCTTTGCTCAGCTATTTCAGCTTTCAGCTCTATAATAACCTTGAGACAATTAGTGTTTTCTTCCAGAGTCTCATTGGTTGTTTCTGCATTTCTGATGACAATCCTTTCAAACTCTTTACTTGCTCCTGTTATTATTTCCTTAACCAGTGTTTGGATGTTGACCTCATTATTTTGTGCTTCAACTTTGGGGGCTTTTAGCTGGATTCTTGTCCTGATTAATTTCTCCAATATTTCTTCTTTTTGGTTTAACCTTTTTATATAGTGTGCTATGAGGTCCCTCTCTCAGTACTTTTCAAATTACTGATCACTCTTGCCTGTATTGACTTGTGTCTAATTAAGGTAATTAAAGGTTCACAGTTGTGGAAATTGACAGTTGTTTCATTATTATTTTAATCCCTGACTTGGAGTTTAAAAGGCCTAAGAGGTTTAAAGCCTCTTTTGTTCTTTTTCTTCCATGTAGGCTATGGGAGCCTGAGGGCTTTTAAACTATAAGTACGCTTCTTAACTTAATCACTGACTCCTGACTAAGAGATAAAGCAGGGTGGGGCAGAGATAATCCAGTTATACAAAGAGACTCTCACAGCTCCAGCACTAGGCCAACAAGTTATAGATCTTCTCCTGAGTTTCCTCTTTAGTTCACTATCCCCTGGTGTCAGCAGAGGACCTTCCCCAGCTTCTCCAGGTTCTGAGGGAAGTAGCAATGGAGAATAACAATTGCGTTTGGTGAGTCTTAGGGGAGTCCTATCCTCCCCTCAGCCATCTTTTTTTGGTGAAACAGACTGGAGGTGGTGTCTCAACCGGTAAACTGCCGGACTATTACCAGCCACTTAATCTCTGTCTAGGCTCCTCTCTGTCCACAAGCCACTCATATTTGCATTCATTGGTGATTTTGTGGGTTCCTGAAGTCACTCTAGTACTGTCTTGTTGCAGTCCCAGGTGGTCTCCTTTGGTATTTCTTGTTGACCTGGGAGAGGAGAGGATTGAAACGCAGCTGCTGCTGCTTTGTAGCCCTGCCTCCAGAAGTCTCCCAATATGTCCTTTTCTGATACTCTTTCTAGAATAGGTCTTATTTTCTGTCAGCTGTCTGAGGTCCTTTATGATATAGTAAACAGAGGTGGCCAGAAAAAATATCACCAAGAATTCTGAGCTAGTCTCACCAGAGACAATGTCTTTGGTTAAGAAAAGAACTGTCTTCATCCTCTTCATTTTATCCCTCTAATCCAGAAGAGCCTTAAAATAAAATCTACAGGCTAATGCTAGTACCACAGTGTAACATTGAGGAGAATGAGTGTCCATAGATGCCCTAAGCCAACACTGGTAATCAGAAGTTATTAATAACCATTGGGCTTCCGACACAGTCTAATTTGTGGCTTCCAGATATCCATAGGGCTACCTACGATGCCATCTCCTAGGAAAGGCTTTAAAAAGATCCATTCCTGTTAATTTCCCATCCTAACTCTCCTATTCTCCAGTAATAGAATAAACTTCCATTCAGGGTCTTGAGATTATTGGTTACTTTCTAAATCCCAATTCCTTCTCTTTCACTGTGAAAATGTGTGGAACTCCATAGATTTGTCATTAATAGAAGTTTGAAAGTGTAGTGAACATCAAGGTTAACAGATCTTATTTATAAAATCTCTAGAAGGGGCCGGTTGGTAGCACACCTGGTTGACTGCACAATGACCTGGGTTTGAGCCTATGCTCCCCATCTACAGGAGAAAAGCTTTGGGAGTGGTGAAGCAGGGCTGTAGGTGTCATCTCTTTCTCTATCCTCCTCTGTCTTCCCCGACCATCTAGATTTCTGGCTGTTTCTATCCAATAAATAAATATATACATTTTTAATAAAGAAAGGTAAGATGAAAGAACTTAGAGGATAAGCTATGGTCAGTTGACAGGTGATGTGAGGTAAACACTTCCTCTTTCCTAATACATTTCACCCTGAATTGAACACTCAACGACATCTACCCTCTTTCACTGTGCTAACTAATATTTCAACCTGTATGCATAAGCAGTAAAAGGCCTGCTCAGCCTGTGGATAAGACTAGTTGTTTGGGAACAAAAATGACAAACCACAGATCATAATTCATAATTTCTGAATGATGGAACCTAAAGGCTACTAGATGTTCTATTAGATTTTTCACATGGCCAGTAAAGAAACACAGAGGTTACATCTCTAAAAACTTTTCCAAACCTTAGCCTCTTTTCTATATAGTTCACTGGTGCTAATATGATTATCTGTTCCTAAGTCACTATAATAAAATCAGCTTATATGTGTTTATAGCTATCAATCTGTGGTTAGTAACAGTCAGTATATGAAGTAATAGACTGCTCTTTATCAGGAGATGATGATGATGTAGTAGTAGTAGTATCAGTAGTGGTATCAGTAGTAGTAGTAGTCATAGTCATAGTAATAGAAGTAGCAGCAAAAGGAGGAGGAGGAGGAAGAAAAAGAGGAGGAGAGTATGGTCTTATACATGCACATTTTTACCACTCTGGGTGTTTTTTTCCTTCAGATAGAGAGAGTGACCAGACTATGGTGCACCTAGTTAAGTGTACACATCACAGTGTGCAAAGACCTGGGTTCAAGCCCTTGATTCCCCCCACCTGCATAAGGAAAACTTCAAAAGTTGTGAAGTAGGGCTACAGGTGTCTATCTGTCTCTTTCTCTTTCTATCTTACCCTCCCTTCTCAATTTCTGTCTGTCTCTATCCAATAATAATAATAATAATAATAATAAATATTAGATTAACAGAGACAGGAGGGATTACAGATCTTCAATTTCCTCCAGGGACAGTTCAGATCTGAGCAGAGCACATAGCAGTACAGACATCTTACCCAATAATCTATATTTCTAGTTGATATGTTTAGATTAGCTATTCAGAAACACTTCCTGGCTGATTTTAAACTCATTGTAAAGGGATGAAAGGGAAAATTCTGTCCTGGACATTTTTTAAACAAGTAATTGTGTTTTTAGTATGGGAAATGGCAGAGGAAAATGACTGGATTATCACCACTATTCACATGGAGATCTTGATATCTTTATATTAGGGAAAGATAGAAAAAGGCTGGGTGTATGGATTGATCTGCTAATGCCCATGTCCAGTGGAAAAGGAATTACAGAAGCCATACCTTCCATCTTCTGCTCCTCATAAAGAATATTGGTTCATACTCCCAGAGAGGAATAAAGAATAGGGAAACTCCCAATGAAGGGGATAGGACATAGAACTATAGTCGTGGTAACTGTATAGAATTGCACCCCTCTTAATAATCTGGTTAATCATTATTAAATCATGAATACAATTTAAAATAATTGACTTTTATGGCAGATGTCCTGAAATATTCTGAATTCTTATGCCTGAAAGGCTTATCTCACTCTAAGATATTATAAATATAGACAAGGAGATCAAGGCCAATTGTGCTAATTTAGCTAAGTATTCCTTTACCTCTCACAGGAAAACTGGAGGGTCAGAAGCACAGGAACCTGAATATTACATATGCTGTCCTATATCATAGTCAGAGAAGATGAATAATTTGTCTGAATTTTGGAAAACTATAACACTACATTTATGAATTGAAGTACCAACAAAAGAAACAAACAGAAAGATCTTTGGATAAGCTGTGAGGAAATGGCAACTAGAGACATTTTCTGAGGAAGTACAGTGAAGCTTTCTTTAACTCCTTTCCTCTTTCCATGTGTTTTCAAACCAGGTACCGTATGCACAAGTCCAGGATGTATAGCCAGTGTGTCAGAATGAGACACCTCTCTCAAGAATTTGGATGGCTCCAAATCACTCCCCAGGAATTTCTGTGCATGAAAGCACTGCTGCTCTTCAGCATTAGTAAGTACCTGTAGGTAAAGGAGATGCCCACTGAGAAGTAGTGGCTCAAAAGAGAGCAGCTTTTGCCATTAAACAATTATTAGGGAAAAATCAACTCTTAACATTTCCTTTTCTTTTTTTCCTTTACCTTCCCTCTACCAATTTCCTGTAACAACCTGTTTCCTAAGATAGATAAATTTCATATCTCGAAACCACTTTCTTTACTGAAGTTCATCTTCCATCAGTTTTTTTTATCTACCCACGATATATCTCTGGGACAAAGATCCTTTGGCTGATTGAAGCAGGTCTCTTAATTTTTCCACAGCTTCTACAATAGAAACACTCAAGGATCACCTCTATTGTAGGGCAGGAAGAATTTCCTCTCAGAAGGATTTCCTCTTCTGCCAAAATGAAGGTGTATTCTAAGAAACTCATATAGGATTTATCAGCCAGGGAATCTTTCTGGTTTTTTTAAATTTATTTATTTATAAAATTGAAACATTTTTGGATGGGGTCATTTGCTTTTTGTGGTGCTAAGTTTGCTGAGTTCTCTGTATATTTTGGTGATTAGTCTCTTGTCTGATATTTGGCATGTGAAGATCTTCTCCCACTCTGTGAGGGGTCTCTTTGTGTGATAGTTTCTTTAGCTGTGCAGAAGCTTTTCAATTTAATGTAGTCCCATTGGTTTGTTTCTGCTTTAGTCTTCCTTGCAATTGGGTTTATGATTGTTCAACAATTTGTTTGGATTTGTATATTAACTCTCTCATCAGCCACCAGGTTCCGGATGTCAGCAAGATGCTGACCAGACTTCCCTGGACATACGACCCCATCAATGTGTACTGGAGCTCCACTTCCTCAGAGCCCCACCCTACTAGGGAAAGAGAGAGACTGACTGGGAGTATGGATCAACCACTCAAAGCCAATGTTCAGCGGAAAAGCAATTATAGAAGCCAGACCTTTCACCCTCTGCAACCCACAACGACCCTGGATCCATACTCCCAGAGAGATAGAGAATGGGAAGGCTATCAGGGGAGGGGATGGGATACGGAGATAAGGTTATGGGAATTGTGCGGAACTGTACCCCTCTTATTCTATGGTTTTGTTAATGTCTCCTTTCTTAAATAAAAAAAAAGAAAAGAAAAAGAAAAGAAAACAGCAAAAAAAAAATTGAAACATTGACAAGGCCATAGGATAATAGGGGTACAATTCCCACCACCAGAGCTCCATATCCATTCCCTCCCCTGATAACTTTCCTGTTTTTAACCCCATGGGAGTATGGACCCAGGGTCATTATGGGGTGCAGAAGATGGAAGGCCTGGCTTTTTTAATTGCTTCCCCACTGAACATGGGCATTGACAGACCTACTCATACTCCCAGCCTGGCTTTCTCTTTCCCTTGTGGGGCAGGGCTCTGGAGAAGCGGAGCTCCGGTACACATCAGTGGAGTCATCTGTCAAGGGAAGTCCAGTTGGCATCATGGTACCATCTGGAACATGGTGGCTGAAAAACAGTTAAGATACAAAGCCATACAAATTGTTGATTAATCATGAACCTATAGGCTGGACTATTGCAGATGAAGATTTGGGGTCTCTGTTTTGGAAATAGCTAGTAGATCTATTTTAGGTATATTTCAAAGGGCCCATGACTTTATCAGTTTTTGCCTTAGCCTGATCTGATATGCAGGAGGACCCAGGTTATTATCTGGGGAGATGATATCATGGCTAGTAAATGGGCTAGAAAGCTGGATTAGGCAAGAGAGTAGCTCCCAAATATGGGGAAAGTGTATAAATATTGTTGACTATAAAGTCCACTAATATCTGGAATCTTTCTTTAATGACTTTTCTAAATAGAGTGCTTCCTTGGCCTCTGTATGGGAGAAATGAGACATTTTTTCTTTATACTTTCTTTTTTTTTTTTCAAGATTATCTCTGAGATCTCTGAGGCTCAACTCCTAGTGTACTGTTTTTTTCTATAGATGATGACAGAGAGGGAGAGTAATAAATCAATGAGAGATGTCGCAAGGTGACTTCGTAACTCATGGAGCTTCTTCCATGTGGGTGGTTCAAACCCAGGTCCTTGAACATGGTAACATGTACTTTACTGTGTGAGCCATTTTCCAGTTCCCTAAATGAGGCATTTTTATTCAAGGTCATATGTTTTAATTTTACAACTCAGAGTTGAATTGTGGACAAACATACTTATAAATTCTTAGGAAACCTGTAGTTAAAAAACAAAAAAGACTAGAAAAGGAAAAGGCACATCAATTTTATTTCCTTGATGCCATTTAGATTAAACTCAGTTAGCCTTTATCCTTAGACTTTCTTGGCAGAAAGAAGGTCACAGACTTCATTCAACTGACGGAAAGCCAATTACTTGGTTCTCTCCCCTCTGTGGGTTGGAGTCAAGTCTATGGACAGAATACTTGATGCTATGTCTAATGTCTCCTCATTGACATGCTCTCCCTCCCTATTCTATCTTCATCCCATGTCAGTTCCAGTGGATGGGCTAAAAAATCAAAAATTCTTTGATGAACTTCGAATGAACTACATCAAGGAACTTGATCGTATCATTGCATGCAAGAGAAAAAATCCCACATCCTGCTCAAGACGTTTTTACCAGCTCACCAAGCTCCTGGACTCTGTGCAGCCTGTAAGCAAAATATGGAGGGTACTTTGTCATGGGAAACAGCATGAGTGAAGTAATAATACACTTTTCTAAGACCTGGCAACACCTGTTGGGAGGCTCTTTTTCCCCCTCTGGCTTTGAATGTGGTCCAAGAAGAAAATGCAATGGAGAAGAAAGGAACACAGGTCACAATGTCCCAGCTGGATGTTGTGAAAGTGGTGGAGGAGTTGAGAACAGAGTATCTGGAACTCAGGGAAGGGGCTGAGAGCAGATAAGTTTTCTAGGCAGACAAAACAGACTTGGATGTTTTTTCTTCTTCTTTAAGATATGTGTGTGTGTGCGTGTACATGTGCGTGTGCGTGTGCGTGTGTGTGTGTGTGTTTACACATGCACTTGAATAGGAACACTCTGTTCTGAGTCAGAGAGCTTTCAGTGGTGTAAGAGATCCTTTGTGAGCCCTCAGTGACTCCCTAGAGTCTATTTAGTGAATGCATGCACACACAAAACACACATACATAGGGAAAGAGGAGGACCTCAGGGAGGGGGAATGCCTGACAGAAACCAACCTGGTTTTCTCTCTTATTGTTCCCTGACAGATTGCACGAGAGCTGCATCAGTTCACTTTTGACCTTCTTATCAAGTCCCACATGGTGAGCGTGGACTTTCCAGAAATGATGGCAGAGATCATCTCTGTGCAAGTTCCCAAGATCCTTTCTGGGAAAGTTAAGCCCATCTATTTCCACACACAGTAAAGCTTTATGAACCCCTGTTTCATCACCCCAAACCACTACCCCTTTCAGATACTTTTGCCTGTTATAACTCTGCACTACTTTTTCTGCAGTGCCTTGGCAAATTTCCTCTACCGATGTGCAATCTGTCATGAAGATGTTCCTGAATTCTTTTTGCTGGGCTTTTTCTCTTTCCTCTTTTTAACCCCTTCCTATAAGATACTTCCATAGGTCTTTTAGATTACCCTACCTGCTATAGCTCTTATCTGTGCTTTCAGTGGTGTTGTAGTTCTTTAAATCTGTGATGATCCTCATGTGGCCCAGTGTCAAGTTGTGCTTGTTTATAGCACCACACTGTGTGCCAGCCACATAAACATTTACTCATCTAATTCCATGGGAAGTTTAGAGAGCTAAGAGTATCTGGGAAAACAAAGGGGAAAGAAACCATGCTAGAGATTTTTTCCTCTTAATAAATAATAAAAGCAGACAAACAGACATCCTGAATAAGGTAAAAAGTAATTAGAATAAATTAAAAAGTGCTGGCCTGTGGGGAGCCAGACTTCATTTTCCCCAAAACTTTCCTCCCTTTAAGACTATTTTCTGCCAATGGCTATTACCATGAAAGGGCAGGGTGACCGCAGAGCTGAACTGGGGCAGGAGGAGGGCAAATTTAAGAGAAGTCAAAGAGGACAGATAGATCACCACTACCTGCCCACAGCCTTTGCCCCTGAGGGCTAAACTGTTCAGCTGCATTGCAAGTCATTGTACTGGAAAATGTGCTTCTATTTTGAAAACACATCTGCATGTGACTGCCCTCCTCCGTCCCTTTTCCTTCTCACCCTCTGCCTCCACCCTCAAATTGATTTTCAATAACTTTTCAAGTTTTGAACTGAATGTTCTGTTTAACAAAAACTTGGCCACTTTCACTGAAAAGCCAGACGAGAGAGAAGGAGGAAAGATAGCTAGCCTTTGGAAGGTCCCGTTTGATCCAGATAAGTTTTATCATCTGTGTGCCAGGAAGGAGCTTGAAACTGAAGTTCAAAGAAAAGAAAATGGTGGCTTGGCTATTCTCCTGCTTAGGACATTGAAGATGTAATTGCTATTTGCCCCTACCTCTAAGAGACCTGAATGTTTTCTGCTTCATTTCAGGCAGTTGCTAGCTACCTTTAGTGCTTTGTGGGTCTGAGTTGCACAGACTGCATTTCACCCATGTTGGTAAAGTTTGCTCACTTTGGGGGGCAAGTCTGTAGACTCTACTAAAAGTCTCCACCACCAAGAAGACTAGTAAGACAGAATTGTTGACATTTACCCATAGATTCCGGTAGGGTCAAGACATCTTACCAAACATCCCTCACCAGATCTTCAGTCTTAAGACAGACTGGAAAGATGGTATCACTGGGACTGGACAAGCTGCCATCTTAGATATGTCGTACAGAGATGGAATCCTTCTATAAGTGGAGATAAGTCCATTTTCTCCCTCAGAGAAACTAAATGGGATACTAAGGTCAGGGATAAGGAAAAAAAAATCCATTACCAGGGTGTGAAGAATGAAGGATCTAGCTAGAACCAGAAAGCCTAAAATAATTTCCTTCTTATCCAGCATATCCACCTGAAGAATTCGTGGGAAAGATGAGAAGAAATCACAAGTGGACTCATACTATTAAGTATTTAGAGGCAAAGTTTAAACCCAGATGTGTCCCACTTAGTGACTTTACTAATATATCTCCTTTGCTACTGAATCTGTGCTCTGACATTGGATCATGCTCTTAGAATGTGGTTGAAATGTTGAGACTACAGAAATATGAACTCCTTCAGATGACTTCATATGACTGCAGTGGAATGCAGTCATGAACCCATAGTATATTTCTGGGACAATGGTTTCATATTCTGGGACAATAGTTGATTTTGTTTCCAATCCCAAGTGCAGGGAAATTTTTATCCACTTTTTTATCTTGACCACTGTCCTCTCCTATAACTCTTACCATCATTTACTAAACACAGAAATTTAAACGCAAGTCACCAAGCTGCCCCTTTCAGTTGGTTCACTCTACTTATTGTTAAGTTTTGTGTGATATATGAACTACATGGCTTTTCTACCGTGATTTCTTTATAAATATTAATAGTCAAGAGGGCCAGGTAAGATGGGTGATTTTGATTTTCTTTTTTTTTCTCACAGTTGATAATGTCTTGGTTTTTTGATAGATCCTGGTTTTCTTTGTTATGGCACTATTTGATTTATGTAAGCTTACAGAATTGCTTTTAATTGTCTTAAGCAGAAAAAAATCTACCATTCTCTTCATTTAACCTAGGTTAGACTTTGTTTCTTTGCCTCTACTTTGAACATATTTTCATCTTTTGTGGTATATAAATTCAGTTATATCATCCCAATCTCTCTTGTAAATACTGAAAGTTCTCCTTTGACTATTTTAGACTATCAGATTTTTTCATCTCTGTGGATTTTCCAATTGTGACTCTTTCTTTATGAGTATATATGTTTTTCATCAGTGGAAGTAAAAAGTCAGTGAAATAGCAGTGTAATTAAAAGCAGAAAAAACTGGATTATTCTGGATTTCAAAGTGGCAAAACTGGGAGAAACAGTCTAAAACAGACATTCGGCCTTCTGTTTTTGCACTGGGTTTTCAGTAAACAAAAGCAATTTTTAGGTTGAATTTGTTATCCTGCAAATGAACAAGGTTTTGTTTGTTTGTTTCTTTTTTCACATTTTGTTTTTTGGTCATTAGTGTTGCAGCCTATATAACTGATGGAAATTCCATTGTGCATGAACAAGAAAAGCTGTGGTTGTTGGTACATTGTGCTTACCTGTGAAAGGTCAACCATCCAGACTCACCTGATGAGCTGGAAGAAGAGGATCACTCACCAGAAAAATAACAGAGACTATCTCCAAAGATGTTTGCTGTGCTCTATGTAATTGAGAGTGAAGAAGAGAAAATTTAAAGACCAGAGGAAAGACTTTACTTGTGCTGTGCAGAAATAGCTGCCAAAATCACAAACTTTGTGGTTAGATAAAGGAGTCACATGGCAATTTCAGCTCTCATTGATTGGGCAATCTGAGCTGAAATTTGAATTAGGTTCTTTGTTTCATTGTTCTTCTATGCCACATACAATATCTTTGTTCTTGGAGAGTTATTATTTTTTTAATAAGAAAAGAATTTTTGAAGGATTCTATCATATATGTTTGAAAAATAAAACCAGTAATGCATATATTTTTATGTATGTTTACCAGCACTGGAAAAGAAAAGGGATTTCACTCTGTCTTTTGGTTAGTTTCTGAGGTTACTAAGTTGAGAAAAAAAATGCACTAATGCTATAATTCCTCTCCGTCCATACACTACTTCTTAAATAGATATATGCATATCTAGCAAAATATACTCTATTTGAACCTTAATAGTAAATGGAACTGCCACCCATTTAATATGGATACAGTGTAAGTAACTTAAATTTATTTGTCCAAAAGCCTCAAAGTATTTGTTTCATTAGGTACAACATAAATGTGACCTTTTCACTTTTCTTACTTGATATTTACAAGGACTCAAAATCCCAGGTGCCTATGCCGGGGCTTCACTTCCTGAGACTTCCTCTCCAGACTGCCTAGCATCTATCCCTGCATAGTCCCTGCATGGCCCTAGGAAAACAAATGGTTAACTACTTATAATCCTGTTCTAGTTTCCCAGGTGAAAGGGCAGTGAGCCAAAGAAGTGGCTTTCATGTTTGAACCCCTGAAGTAGGTCATGGGAACCGTTAACTGCCAAAGCACAGGATCAAGTCCCAGAACTTAACATCAAAATAAGTCATTTAGTATGTGCAATGTCTTCTAAAAGGAAGTTTTTACCCCTTCTACCTTTTTATACACAGTTCTGTTCTCATCACTAATCTCTTTAAAAATCTTTGAAAGCCTTTTAAAAAGGACAAAGAGATGAAAGCATAACATTATGTAACCAAAGATTATACCGTATCTGCTACAATAGCAAAATTTAAAGGCAGGGAAGAAGCAAGCATTACTGCCTCTTTTGTAAACTAACCAAAGACAGACCTTGCTAGTGACTCACTTTTGAGGGTTGTGGGGTTCTTACACACACATACACACACACACACACACACACACACACACACACACAGACACTTAATTTTTTAAATAAGGGATTGTGGGTCCTTCACTAAGTCATTTCATGAGCAAAACTAGCTTTCCTCTTTCTTAGTAGTTACTGAGGAAACTCTTGAAGCTTCATCATTGCATGGTTGTAAATGGAACTTTCTTGGCTACCTGTTTACAAACATGTTAGCTTATCTGAAGATGTGGCTTATTTGAAGATGTGAATTCAGCTCTTGCTGAGAAGGAGGAATTTAAAAGAATAGTTTTTGCACTAGACGGATAGTAGACAGAAATAACTATTTCTGCCCCTTTTTGATTAACACAATAAGTTCTTTGTGGTTTAAAGTAGAATTATATTGTAAATGAGTACCTGTATTCATGTTTCAAAACTGAATTATATATAGAGAGATATCATGTGTTCTGATAACTTTACCTTTTCTGCACCTTTATATTTGGTTCCAGGTTACAAATAATACCATGTACTTGTAAGAAAGGCTATAGTTACATCTTGGAAGCCCTCTCCTAATGGAAAAGATATCTAGTATAATGAGATGACTAGGAGATAAATGCCTTTATTGGGACCTGACCCATAGACCTTTAAAAGGATCATAGTGGCTAAATGTTTAGAGTACATGGTGTATTGCACTTTACTAGCCCCGGACTGTTGAATGTGTAAAGGGTGGTGAAAACTCATTGGAACCAACTGATATTTGCATAGGAAGCCAAAGGTCTACCCAAATGATTAAACAAAGGGCCACTTAAAGGACCTAGAGGTTTGAAGAAGTAAAGACTTTTTGTTCTTTACCATTTTGTGAGAGAAGGGCAGTTTCCTGCATTTGGGACCTGGAGCAAGTGCTCCATCTTTCATACAATTCAGTCACCTATGACTGAGGTGTTCTTGCTACTGGGTAACTGTGTGATCTAATTCTGGTTTTGGGGTATGTTTTGTAAAGATTTTGACAATGAAAATGTGCTTTTCTTTGTTAAAAATTTGCCAGTGTAGTAGAAGTTATATTCCTATAGATATAGATTTACCTCTTCCCATATGTAGAGGTGTCTTTCTTTAGTTAAGAGCTTGACACTCGGGTCTGTTGCCCAGAGCCTCCCAACCCTTAACCATTTCTAGGTGAAGGCAGAAAAATAAGTACTTTTGCTATTACTCTCCTGACACTTAAGTCTGGAAGGTGCCCATCCCAAAAAATGATTCGCCATTATTTTAATTTGGCAAGTAGAAACATAAAGGGAAGATTTGCCTTTGATTCTGCTTCATATCATTTTATTTTCCAGACAATAAGAAATATACATTAATATTTCTAATTCCAATTTCAAATAGCAAAGATGCAGTTTTACTTTGTCATCCCACTTATATCTTAGTTTTTTTTTGGAATAAAATGAGAAATTTTGGAATGAATGACCCTTGCAACTTAAAACAGTTCCTACATGCACTTTAGCAAGGCAACTTCCATTGGCTCCCAAATAGACATATACCCCAAAGGAAAAAAAAATGAAATACTGTTTCTCCTCTGATGATGCCCTCCCTGGCTGACATTTGACATTTTGGATTCTGTCCCCTGCACAGCAGACAGATCAGGACTGTACTATCTCTCTATCTTATTCTTTAGTGCTTACTGTACTGTCTTACTCCATAAGCCATTCATATGCTGAGAGTAACCACCATTGGGATGACCCTGGTTAAACACATATTTTTGATCCACTCATCGGTACCCTTCTGCTTTCCCTAGACAAGAACTTTGATTGAGAGTGTCTCTGATATGACATTCTTATGCTGTCAATGAGAATAATTTGGTATCCAAAATAAAAATTAATTTTCAACTTTGATGGGAAAATAGAGAAAAATACTACAAATGTATTTTAAAAGAGACACAATTTTGCTCGAAAATTATTTTGATGGAGCTTCAGTTCTCACAAAGACACTTGATCTCTACTGGGCAGCAGAACCAGCCCCAAGCAGTAGTGTCCTGTTATCTTTTTTGTAATCTTGGAAATTTTTGTTGCTCTAAATACAATTAAAATTGATGAAACTTGTTTGTTGGAATACCTGTGTGGTTCTGTATTTGTTTCTGTCTGCTTTCAGAAGTATCTTATATTATATATAAAAAATTAGCTACTGGAACTTAGAACAGAAAATGGAAACACAAAATAAAACGTGGATTGGGTTTGATATATTGCACCAAAACAAAGATCTCTGGGGAGGAGGGCAGAAAGGATACTGAGGTGAAGGTGTTGAGGTCCTGATGCATGGTGGTGGAAAAGGACCTAGGCTGGAAGTAGAGTGATTTTCAGACTCCTATCATGGTAAGACGAGAAATTTTATTCATCTATTAGCAACTGTACTGTAACCCCATTTAAAAGGACTGGTCTACAAGCTAAAATCTGACCATAGCTCCTGTTGTGACTGCAGGCATGAGTTATTGCACAAAAGACAGAGCGAGAGAGGCACAAGAAAAACTGATAATACTCCCTTATCATCACTTTTATTTGTTAAAATATAACACAATATAAAATTTCAGATGAATATCATCAGAGTTATTTTCATTAGCTTTTTATTGGCTGTCTTTATTGAAGTCATTTGGAATAATTCTTAGTGACTTTTTATGCTATTTTAATTTTCATATATTTAAAATGAATCATGTGCACAATGGTTATAAATTTGCCTCATGATAATGTTATCATAGTTTGATATGGAACCATCAAAGACTTTTTACTTAAAAGTGCAGGTAGCTCATTATCACCTCTCATTAAAACCTTGTGCTTCACAACAGGAAGGAAACCAAACTAAGCAAGCTGTTCACTGTCATTTTCATCATCTGGGGGGGGGTTGAAATGGATGTCTGTATATTTCCAGGCTTCTGATAAGGAATGGGCATATTTATATCATATATATATATATATAATTTTTAACTCTTGAAACCCCCAGATAAAGTTGGACCAGCTGTTTGTGGGGAGAGGAGTTCAAAAGTTCAAGAAATATTCACTTCCTATCTCCCTTTAGTAAAAATACTTATGGGTTCTATAATTTAATGTAGGAGCTAGAGATACAAGCCCCAAAATGTGATAGATGGTGTTAAGGAAATATATGAAAGTTCTCTCTGATTCAGTGTCC
This sequence comes from Erinaceus europaeus, assembly GCF_950295315.1. Classification (NCBI taxonomy): domain Eukaryota; kingdom Metazoa; phylum Chordata; class Mammalia; order Eulipotyphla; family Erinaceidae; genus Erinaceus; species Erinaceus europaeus. The sequence continues at coordinate 80,598,602 of NC_080185.1, read as the reverse complement.
CTACCTGTAACAGGAGTTATCACAATGTCTTTCCTCTGGGTCAGGCTGGAAATTTAATAAGGAGTATGACCAAACCTTTTTTTTTTTAGCTTTTATCCCTGTTACAGTGTCAGAACTGAAATGCCTTTCTCATAAATTTTCCTTTTTTTTTTTCTGACCATAATCTATCACTGAGGTTTGGTGCCTGCATAATGATTTCACTGCTCCTGGTGGTCTTTCTTTTTTTCTGATAGAGGGTGAAGCTGATAGGGAGAGATGAGAAAAGGGAAAAGGGGAAAGAAACACCTTCAGCACTTCTCCATAACTCATGAAGCATCTCCCCAAAGGTGAGGACCAGGATCTTGAGCCAAAGGCCTTGCACCTGGTGCACCTGGTAAAGCATTTTCATTTCCTGAGAGTGCCTAGTTGAGAGAGAAAGTTTTTAAAAAATTGTAACATAATAGCTTTAATATGATGGAATTCCAAGAAAAAAGATAACTAGTCTAATCAAGTGGGATGGTCAAGGAAGGCTTTTTTCTAAAAATTTCTTTATTAGGGGGTTAACAATTTATAGCTGACAGTAAAATACAATAGTTTGTACATGCATAACATTTCCCAGTTTTCACATAACAATTCAGCCCCCACTAGGTCTTTCTCTGCTGTCATGTTCCAGGACCTGAGTCCCCGACCCACCCTCCCCAAAGTCTTTTACTTTGGTGCAGTACACCAACTCCAGTCCAAGTTCTACTTAGTATTTTCTCTTCTGATCTTGTCAAACCTATATTTCTAAGTCCAAACAAGCACATCTGAAAGATTAGTTGGACATAGAAACATAGCAATTTGAGAAAATATAAGTTGTAGTCTAAATTTTAGCTATTGCCAATGGTGAAATTTTCTTAATGCTACATATTTTCCTTTCTTTTTATTTTATTTATTTTGTTTTTGAGATAAGACTAAGCCAGTGAAATTCAATAAAGATAGGACTTAAGTGGAAAAAGGAGCATTCTTTCACAGGAAAGAGATTGTAAGGTAAACTACAAATAGTTTAGTTTACCCTGAGAGAAAAATTTGAAGAAATGTATTTATGAGAGATGATGAAGAGCAAAGTCACTGAAGATATATTTATCATACTGGAGAGTTTGGTCATTATACCAAGGTTAAAGGAGAGACATATAAATTCTTGTCATCATTCATTTTGCAGAACACATTATCTCATCTGAACATATTTCCCTGAGGAATCAAATGGATCAAGCAAGAGTTCATTTTGAACATATAAAAACTTAGCATGGTGAACTGATTGGTACAAAGGATATCCATATACAGTTAATGGTTCTATATGTAAATCAAGAGAGTCTCTTTATTTCCAGTTTTAGGCTCCCACTTTCAAATAAAAGGCCCCAGGACCTAATACTATACTTGGAATATGTAGGTCAAGGATTCCCACAGAGACAGCACAGTCTGTCTACTTTCCCACTTGCACCTGCTATGGCTTTCCTGAGGTGACACTTTTTGAACACAGGGTTCCTACATGGTAGGCAGGACATGCCAGAGAGGAGTAGTAGCATCATCAGAGAGATAGTGAAGTCTCTAGAAAGCCTGTAAAATTGGTGCTATAAGTTTTATATGTCTTGATAAGTAGTATAATCTCAGAGCCAGGCAGTGGCACACCTGGTTAAGCATACACATTACAATGCACAAGGACCCAGGTTCAAGCCCCTGGTTGCCACCTGCAAAGGGAAAGTTTCACTAGGCAGGGCTACAAACATCTCTGTATTTTTCCCATACTTTACCCCCCTCCCCTATGAAGTTCTCTTTGTCTCCATCCAATAATAAATAAGAAAAAAAGAAGTATAATTTGTTCTTTAGGTAAGTCATTTTCATTGTTCATGTGTGAAAAATAATAATCACATGCATAACATTCTTCTAGGGTCACATGAAATTCATTATTTAGTCCCTTTCTCTTCCACTGAAGAAAGCATGGTTGTTCATGAAACTGACTGTATAGGTACTTAATTTAGAAGATAATCACCAATTAACTTCAATATTTTAGATATCAACAAATTACTTGTCAAACTTCACAACTGATAGCAGAACAGTTGAAATATTTAAGAATTTTTAAGCAAACTTGTTACAATTACCCCACCCTGCTTTATTCCTTGGTCAGAAATGAGTGATTAATCTAAAATACCTACTTATAGTTAAAAAGCCCTCGGGCTCCTGTAGCCAACAGGGGAAAAAAAGAACAAAAGAGCGTTAAACAACCACTGTGCTTCAACTCAAATATTGATATAACATTGAAAAAAACTTTTAATTTTCACAACTGTGAATTGTTTAAGTAACTTACAAGTCAATCCAGGCAAGAGTGATCAATGGATTGAAAAGTACTGAGAGAAAGAGTTGGGCAGTAGCAGAGTGGGTTAAACACACATGGCGCAAAGTGCAAGGACAAGCATCAGAATCCCAGTTCGAGCCCCTGGCTTCCCACCTGCAGGGGTGTCCCTTCACAGGCAGGGAAGTAGGTCTGCAAGTGTCTATCTTTCTCTCCCCCTCTCTGTCTTTCTCTCCATTTCTCTCTGTCCTATTTAACCACGATGACATCAGTAACTACAACAATAAAAAGCAAGGGCAACAAAAGGGAAAATAAATTTAAAAGTATAAAAATTTAAAAAGAAAAGTACTGAGAGAAGAATATAACACACTATATACAATGGTTAAACCAAGAAAAAAACACCAAAAAAATGAACCAGGACAAAAGTTTAGCAAAAGCCCCACAAAGGTAGAAGCACATAAGAATGAGGACAGCATCCAAATACTAACTAAGGCATTAGTCACAGGAGTGAGGAAATAGTTTGAAAGAAATGTCATCAGAAATGGGGGAACAACAAAAGAGACTTAAAGAAAACATTATCTCAAGGTAATTAGAGAGCTGAAACCTGAAATAGCTGAGCTAAGAGCACAACTAGCTGAACAAGCTAATATGGTATCAGAACAGGGAAACAAAATAGCTGAGCTACAGAAAACAGCAAAAGGGACAGAGAATAAAATAAATAAGGCATAAAACAGAATTAACAAGACTGAGAATTAATTAGAAAAACTAATAAAGAAGCCAGAGAGCTCTGAAAGAGATTAAGAGATACTGAAAACAACAGGGACATATGGGATGAGTTAAAAAGAAGTAATATATGCATTATAGGCCTACCAGAGGAAGAAATGAAGGGTAAGAAAGCATTCTACAGGAAAATTATGATGAGAACTTCCCTATTCTAGACAACATAAAACATATAAAAGGAAGGCGGAGCCAAGATGGCAACTTTGGAGCCACAGCTGCCATGAGCCCAAGAGGCAGAAGCTTGCAACCCGGAATCCACTGGATCTGGTAGGATATGGGGCTGTCTGTAGGAGGGTGAATAAGGGCTGGTCAAAGTGACAACAAAATACAGTCCCATAACTGTTGGTGTTCTTCTAAATTCTGCTTATAAGACCTTCTGTTTTGATCATCACTTTAGGTTCGCTTGTATTACTTACGATATGGTCTATTTACATAATCACTGTTTTACCTGGGTCCCACCCTGTCTGCAGGGTATTGGTTTAATCCCCTCTGGTTAGATGGAAGCTTTCTATGTTCTGTTCGAGCTCTTTTCTTGCTCCGCCCCCTCTCCTAGTAATTTTCCTTTCCCTTGTCACTTCCAGTGAAGAGATGCATAAAAGGCAATGTATCTGATTAATAAGCGAGATACTGCTTCACAGCTCAGCCATGAGTCCCTAGTCATCTCTCTACCACCCGTTAAGCTAGACCGGCAACTGGTGCCCCAAACTGGGACTGGCACATAACTCTCTCTTGGGCTAACAAATGGAAGTCAAGGGGACAAAGGAAAATCCCTTGATTTTTTTTTTAAACTCAGCCCCCACCCCAATACCAGCTTGCAGGGCCAGCTCAGCCACTCCTAGCAGGCTCCCCACTGAGCTATTTTCTTTACCAAGATTCCTGGCTCACCAGGAGTGTCATTCATTTCACAATTCATTTAACTTCTCTCTTTTTTATTTTTTTAAGTGGCTGGAACTATATTTGAGTGACAAAATACCTGACCAATCAGAGTCTCATCCCTGCCTGGGAAAGACTACCTGGAGGTTTTTTTTTTTGGATTCTTCTCACAATTGGCTGTCTTTGCTCCAGCAGTCCAAGCTGCAGACTGACTGTTAGGGGTTTTCTACCCTGTTTTATTTTATTTTATTACCACTATTATTATATACATGTATCCCATTTACATCCACTTTCTTCAGGTTGTCCAAAATTAACAATTGTTGTTTTTCCATTGCTAGGCTACTGGGTGTCCTATCCATTGGGAGAGGAACTTGTTTATCTCTACCTCTTCTCTCTACTCTCCTTTTTCCCTCCTCCTAGATAATTAAAAAATAAACTCTTTCCTTTCACTGCTCTTCCTTTTTTCATCTTTCTTTCTTTCTTTCTATCTTCCACCCTTTCTTTTTTTTCTTTTCTTCCTTCCTCCTTCTTTTGTTTATTGAATTCACTGAAACTTTCTTGTGAATTATTTAAGGGAAGAATCTGACTTGGAGTGGACTCTATGTGTGTGGGTCTTCTCTACTTCCTTTTCTCCCATTTCAATCCCTAGAATTTATAGTGGACAGTAGAATTGCATTATTGTCTACTCTTGTTCTCCCTTTCTTCCTGTCTCTTTTTCTTTTGTTTGGTTGCTATTCTTTCATGGACTGGAGGTGTTTGGCTAAATGATATTGGTTGAACTGCATCAATCCTTGCCTCAGTTACTATTGTTATAATTTCTGAGGTTGGTGACTGCACTTGTCATAAAGGTAAGCATGACTTGTACTCAAAACACAACAACTAGAGAACTACAGAACAGAAAAATAACCACATCATAAAAAATGGTTGAATCAAGAGCAAATAAAACTGCTATCACAATGAATCAGGACAGGAACCCAGAATAAACTGCAAATCAGTCAGAAGTAACTAGAGATAAGAAAAGTGTGCAAGCAATAGTAAACCTAATAGTCACAGAAATGAAGACAACTATGGAGGTAAGGGCTATCAGAACTAGGGAAATAATATAGGAGAACCTCAAAGAAAATACAACCTACCTCAAGGTAATTAGAGAAATGAAAGCTGAAATTGCTGAGCTAAAAGTCCAACTAGCAGAACAAGCTAATACTATAACTGAACTGAAGAGAGAAGCTGAGGCAAGGGAAAGCATATTAACAGAAGCAGAAAACAGAATTAGCCACACAGAAGATGAGCTAGAGAAAACTAAGAAAGAGATAAAAGAGCTCAAAAAGAGATTGAGAGACACTGAAAACAACAACAGAGACATTCGGGATGATATCAAAAGAAGTAACATTCCTATAATTGGCTGCCAGAGGAAGAAAGAGAGGAAGGGGAGGTAAACAGTATAGAGGAAATAATGGAAGAAAACTTCTCAGATCTAAACAACAGAAAGGACTTTAATATTCAAGAGGCCAAGTCCACAAAAAAACCCAGACCTGAAGACACCAAGACATATCATAGTTAGAATGAAAAGAAGTAAGGATAAAGAAAGGATCCTAAAGGCTTCAAGGAAAAAACAAAAAGTCACATACAGGGGAAAACCCATAAGATATCAGCAGACTTCTCCACTCAAACTCTAAAAGCCAGAAGAGAATGGCAAGATATCTATCAAGCCCTGAATGAAAAAGGGTTTCAACCAAGGATAATATATCCTACTAGACTTTCACTCAAACTAGATGGAGGGATCAAAACCTTCTCAGACAGACAACAGTTAAAGGAGGCAACCATCACCAAGCCTGCCCTGAAAAAGGTTCTAAAAGACCTCTTATAAACAAGAACATCACCATAATACTTGCCATATATCAGAGCAAATGAGCAACTGTTGAAGAATAGCACTACAATATACTCAATTCATAATATCAATAAATTTAAATTCACCCATTAAAAGGCACAGAGTGGGAGGATGGATCAAAAACACAACCCAACCTTATGCTGCTTGCAAGAATCCCACCTGACCCAACAAGACAAATACAGACTTAAAGTGAAAGGATGGTAAATTATCATACAAGCTAATGGACCACAAAAAAGTCAAGAACAGACATTTTCATCTCTGACACCATAGACTTTCAATTAAATAAAGTAATAAAAGATAGGCAAGGACATTACATAATGATTAGAGGATCAATCAACCAAGAAGATTTAACAATTATTAACATCTATGTACCCAATGAAGGACCATCTAAATACATCAAGGATCCACTGAAAGAACTATAAAAATACATCAATAGTAATACAATAAGAGGGGGAATCTCTCACACTTAGACACATCAACAAAGCAGATAATCAACAAAGAAACAGAATAATTAAATGAATAGATGAACAGACTAGTCCTCCTGGACATTTTCAGAGTCCTTCAACCCAAAAAAACTGGAATACACATTCTTTTCAAATCCACACAGCACATCCTCAAGGATAGACCACATGTTAGGCCACAAAGACAGTATCAACAATTTCAAGAGCATTGAAGTCATCCCAAGTAGCTTCTCAGACCACAGTGGAGTAAAGCAAACAAAAAAGAGAAAGCAACAAAGAGAAAATTAGTAAAAGTCACAGAATTTGGAAACTAAACAACATTCTGCTTAAGAAATGCTGGGTCATAGTGGCACTCAAGAAAAAAAATTAAAATGTTCCTGGAAACAAATGAAAACAAAGATACAAGTTATCAAAATATTTTGGACATAGCTAAAACAGTATTGAGAGGGAAACTCATAGCCATATAATCACATATTAGAGAACAAGAAAAAGCTCAAATAAATTACCTTACTGCATGCCTTAAGGACTTAGAGGAAGAAGAACAAAGGGACCCTAAAGTAACCAGAAGGATGGAAATCACTAAAATTAGAGCAGAAATAAACAGCAACAAAAGTAAGAGAACCGTACAAAAGATCAATGAAGCAAAATGTTGGTTCTTTGAAAAATTAAACAACATTGGCAAACCCCTAGCCATACTCACTAAAAAAGGGGATAAGACCCAAATAAATAGAGTTGTAAACTAAAGAGTAAATATCACAACTGACACCACAGAAATCCAGAAAATCATACAAGACTTCTACGAAGAACTATAAGCCACCTATCTAGAGAATCTGGAAGAAATGGACGAATTCCTGGAAACATATAACCTTCAAAAACTGAACCAAAAACTACAAAACCTAAAAGCACCAATCACAGACAAAGAAATCGAAACAGATATTAAGAATCTTCACAACAACAAAACTCCTGAACCAGATGGCTTCACAAACGAATTCAACAAAACTTTCAGGAAACAGTTAATACCTGCACTTCTAAAGCTCTTCCACAAGATGGAATAAACAAGAATACTCCCTTCAGCCTTCTATGAAGCCAACAACACCCTGATACCAAAAGCAGATAGGAACACAACAAAAAAGGAAAACTACAGACCAATATCTCTGATGAACATAGATGCCAAAATATTAAACAAGATCCTGGTCAACCTGATACAGCAGTATAACAAGTGTGATTTATCCCAGGAATGCAAGGCTGGTTCAGCATACATAAGTCAATCAGTGTCATTCACCGTATCAATCCACCTTCTCTGTCCACCATCTTGGACAGAGCTAGAAAGAATGAGCTAAGTGAGCTAAGTCAGAAAGATAAAGATGAGTATGGTATGATCGCACTCATCAACAGAAGTTGAGAAAGAAGAACAGAAAGGGAAACTAAAAGCAGGATCTGATTAAATTGAGAGTAAGGCACCAAAGTAAAAACCTGGGGTGAGGTTGAGGGTGGATATTTGGCATCCCTGGGAGGTGAGGGGTGAGTGTGGGGGTGGGGGGATGGGACACAGTCTTTTGGTAGTGGGAATGGTGTTTATGTACACTCCTATTAATTTATAGTCATATAAATCTCTAATTAATATGAGAGGGCAAAATTTGATTATCTGTCTCAAACTTTTTAAAGCACAGACTGAGTCTTTTTAATACATAGGCAGAGTCTCTGATATTCTGACTCTCTCAAAAGCCTAGACCAGGGAGAACAGAAGGAACCATTGGCTCAGCTATATATAAATAATGTCAAAGAACATAAATTATGGTGATATTGGGAATTATACAGCAAATGCTAACAAAGGGAATTTTCAAAGTTAACCCAATTACCAAATAATGTGATGATAACAATAACTATCCATTGTCTTCTTGAACCCTAAGAAAGCAGGAAACTCACATTTCTACTATAGAGCCTATATTGCCCCCAGTCCTGGAACTTTAGGGTGGGGTGCACTTTCCTGCACACTTCTCTTAATTCATACCAAATAATATTGCATCTGCCAATCACAACCTAATCAACACAACAACTACCAACTCAACATGCTTCACTTCAGACTGTGTCCAGAGACTTCAGGTGTGGAATGACAACCCTTCAGCTTCATCACTCGGGTGAGAGACCTTTCCTTTCATAGTATTCTCTAATTCCATTCCAGGTAGTTAACTTCCTAACAAAGTCCGAAAACCTAGATATAAACTAGGTCCTGTGAGATAGAGCATATGTTCACAAATATCCATAAACTAGGGCAAAATATATAGCTGAAAGCTAAAGTAAACAATAGTCTGCAGTGAGTACCATCCAATACTTCATCTGCACTATTCCAGCCTTTAGGTACATGACTGTTCAACAATTTGTTTGACTTTGTATGTTAACTCTCTTTTCAGCCACCAGGTTCCAGATGCCAGCATGATGCCAACCAAACTTCCCTGGACAGATGATCTCACCAATGTGTCCTGGAGCTCTGCTTCCCCAGGGCCCCACCATACTAGGGAAAGAGAGAGGCCAGCTGGGAGTATGGATTGACCAGTCAACGCCCATGTTCGGGATCAGCGGGAAAGCAATTACAGAAGCCAGACCTTCAACCTTCTGCATCCCACAATGACCTTGGGTCCATATTCCCAGGGGGATAAAGAATAGGAAAGCTGTCAGGGGAGGTGACGGGATATGGAGATCTGGTGGTGGGAATTGTGTGGAGTTGTACCCCTCTTATCCTATTGTTTTCTTAATGTCTCCCGCCGGGCTAACATGGGGATGCCTCTTCCCAGGTGCGTACTCTCTCTGGATTGGAGAGAACTCGACCTGAGCCAGCCTGGGCTGCTACTCACTCAGTGACATGAGGGAGATAACTCAGGAACCAAGCACATGGCGGTGGCAGCGAGGCAATGTAATGTATTTATTGATCAGAGAGCCAAGGCTTTTTAAAGGGCAGACCCGGAAGTGGCAAGTCAGAAATGGAAATGGCTATGAAAGGGGCAGAGAAAGGCAAAAGGGGGCTGAGAAGGTAGAAAGTTCCTTAGGAACTGTTTGGAGGGTTTTAACTGGATTAATTGGTAGGATTAATACTACCCTGCAGGCAGGAAGGGTCTTGAGGGCAGAAAGAAGATAGATCAAAGGAATGGAATGGGTGGGGATCTTTCAGCCAAAACAATGATTATGTAGATAGGCCATAGTATCAGCAATGCAGGGTGTTTGTGAGCCCTGCCAAGCTTAACCACATTCTCACAATTTCCTGACATCCCCCCTTTCTTTTTATCAGGCCACAGTATCAGGAATGCGGGGTGCTTTGTGAGGCAGGGAGTCTGATAAGACAGGGCACACCTTTGGGGTCACTCCTGTCCCTTTCTGCTCAACCTCTCGGTAGAGAGAGAGACTGACAGGATAGATGCACTCCTCAGGTCAAACCCTGCCAGGCTCTACCACATTGTCACAATTTCCCAACAGTCTCCTTTTTTTAAATAAAAAAATATATAAAGTTTCAAGATACAAGTAAGTAAAGAAACAGCACCTTGAAAGGAAAAAAAAACTCACAACAAAAATCAGAATGGAGTGAAGTACTATAAAAGTATATTACTAATAACTCTAAATGTGAAAAGCCTAAATTCACCTGTCAGACTGGCTAAATGAATTAAAGAACAGGATCTATCCAATATGTGTCTTCAGGAGCACACAAACCTATAAAATACAAACTGAAGCTTAATGTAAGAGTATGGCGCAAGATGTCCCAAGCTCATAATTCAGAAAAAGAGCAGGGACAACTATTCAGTTCTCAAATAAAATAGACTTTCATGTAAGAAAAATAAGCAGAAATAGAGAAGGACATTACACAATGATCAAAGAATTAATCCAACAAGAAGACATAACCATTATAAATATATATGCCCCAAACTCAGGTCAACCCCAATATATAAAACAAATACTTACTGAACTTAAGTGAGACATTAACAGTAACACAGTAATAGTAGAAGATGTTAACACACCACTCACAGCAAAAGGTTGGTCATCTGGACAAAATGTCAGTTGTGAAATAGAGGTCTTAAATGAAATCATAGACAAAATGAACCTGATGGATATATACAGAACTTTCCATTCCAAAATAAGTGAATACACATTCTCAAGTACACATGGAACATTCAAAAGGATTGACCATATGCTGAGCCACAAAAACAGCCTAAACAAATATATAAATATTAAAATTATAAAATGCTTCTGAAAAGCATTCATACCTGAAGGCATGAATATATAAAACAAACACAAAAGGAAAAAATTGTCCCAAATTATTGAAATTAAACAAGATGCTTTTGAATAATACATGTGTCACTGAAGAAATAAAAAAATTAGTAGTTACCTCAATACCAAAGAAAATGAAGAAGCCAAACATCAGATCCTATAGGATACAGCAAAAACAGTCTTGAAAGGGAAGTTCACAGCAACAGGTACACATTAATAAAGAAGAGATTTCATCATCTAACAACCCAACTAAATCAACTTGAGTTGGTGCAGCAAAGAGATACAATATTCAGCTGAAAACAGGATATAGTGAAAATCAAAGCAGAAATCAACGAAATAGAAAACATAAAGAAATAAATGTTAATTAAACCATGAGCTGGTTCTTTGAAATATCCTTGTAAATAAAATAGATAAAGCACTAGCTTCACTCACCAAGTGAAAGAGAATGCAATAATAAAATCAATTAGAAATGAGAGAGGAGATAATACAACAGATGAGGCTGGATACAAAGGATCATGCAAAACTCTTCTGGATATCTATATGGAAATAAATTAGACAATTTAGAAGAAACTGTCACATTTGTAGAGTCATAGCAACTATAAACCTTCATATAAGAGGAAGTAGATAAACTTTACTGGCCAATCACTAATAAAGAAATGGAAAAAGTAATCAACACCCTCCTTGAGAACAATAGCCCATGTGCATATTGCTAGACTAATAGATTAAATTAAAAAAATCAAAGAACTAATACCCATCCTCCTCAAACTCTCCCAGAAAATAGAATAAGAGGGAACATTCCCAAGCACATTATTTTATGCTAATATCACTCTGATCCGCAAATCAGGAAAGGACTCTACCAAAAAGAAAAATATAGACCTATAATCTTGATGACCATAGATGCAAATATCCTCAACAAAATCTTGCCTAATCAAATCCAACAACATATTAAAAGAATACTCCACAAAACCAAGTAAATTCCCAGTAAATCTGAAAACCAGTCAATGCAATTCACTTATCAACAAAATGAAAGATAAAAATCATGATTTATTAATCTACACATTAAAAAATTTGACAAGGTTGAACAACCATATATGACAAAGACCTTTAAGAAACTGAGAGTGGAAGGAAAATTCAACATTATAAAGGCTATATATGACAAGTCTATGGCCAACATCATGCTCAGCAAAGGAAAAATTGAAATCTTATCCTCTAAAATTAGAAATTAGCCAAATATATCCATTTTCACCACTTTTTTTTTCAGTAGTGTCTTTTTATTTTTTTTTTGTTTTGTTTTTCTTTCAACTTTTATTTATGAAATGGAAACACTGACAATACCATAGAATAAGAGGGGTACAATTCCCACCACCTTCTCCATATCCCATCTCCTCCCCTATTCTTTAACCCTCTGGGAATATTTAAACAGGATCATTATGGGGTACAGAAGGTGGAAGGTTTTGCCTCTGTAATAGCTTCACAGATGAAAATGGGCATTGGCAGGAAGAGCCATACTCCCAGCAAGTCACTCTCGTTCCCTAGTAGGGCAGAGCTCTGAGGAACCAGGGCTCAAGGACACATTGGTGGAGCCGTCTGACCAGGGAAGTCTGGTTGGCATAAGGTTAGTTTCTGGACCTGGGGCTGAAAAAAGATTTAAGATATAAAACAAAACAAATTGTTGACTGATCATGAACCTAAAGGCTGGAATATTGCAGATGAAAATTTGGGGTCTTTGTTTTGGAAAAAGCTAGAGGTCTATTTTAGGAATATTCCAAGGTGCTCATGACCCAAGTAGTTTTGCCTAAGACTGACATCTCATATGCAGGTGGACCCAAGTATGGGAAAATGATGTCATGGCTGAAAAAAGGGCTAGAAGCCCAATAAAAGAAGACAGTAGCTCTCAAATATGGGGGAAAATGTATAAATATTGTTGACTGTGAACCCCACTGATTTGATCTCTACCACCATGTTGTCCCCTCAGGTTACTGCCAGTTCCCACGAGAGTTAATACAATATTCTCGGAGTGCCTTTCCCAACCAATCTTATCCCGACTCGTCACTCCTGGTTCTTGCCCTATAAAGCCCTCCTACTTCCGCCTCTTTCTCTCTTGCCCGCTTTTCACATAGGTGATTAGACGCAGGGAAGGGTGCTGTTTGAGGTGGCCATTTTTGCTAGCTCCACATGGCGCTCTCACCCAACTCTGAGGTGCCTGTGCAAATAAAGAATTGTGTTCCCTCTTCTCTCCGGATCTCCTCTATCTCTCCTCTGTGGTGCAGCCCAACAGATCTTGAGTCCATATTCAGCATAGGAGCCTATGTAATATCTGCATCCCTGTAGATATGAGCTCACATTCTGTGGTTATGAGTAGGAACATTCCAAGTTGCACCAATTACAGGACTCATCTTCTTCAGGTGGTAGATAGAATATGTTATCCAACTTCCCTTCAGAGGATGTAACATTCTCTACCATTTTTGATCCACATTAAGGACAAGGTCCTATGGGGGCCCACAAAGGGGTTCATTATGTTGTTCCTGATGGAGATGACCAGTGATGATGGAGAAAGGGATCTATTTATTTCAAGGGTCATCATGTCTGTGTGGGAATCCCAGGACTCCCCAACTAGGGCTCCAAATGATAGGGTGGACTGATAGTGACTAAAGAGCCATCATTAAAGTATGCCAGTCTATTGCCCTTATTCAGCTGTTGTACTTTGATAAGGTTAGCTTTGGAGTGAGTGAGAGAAATGTTATAGAAAGTAGGTGAGGAGGGTATCTAAATATAAGTAGAAACTATTTCGTTGGGCACTTTATGGTGTCTTTTTGGGTCTTTCTACTTGCTTGCTGCATATATTGACTCATTGAAGACTATTGTGCACTTTTCCTTTCAGGTATATATTTTGCCCTAATTTGAGGATACATGGGACATATGTCCTATCTCATGGGATCTGGTCTATATCTATGTTTTGGGACATTGTTAAGAAGTGAACCACCCAAAATGGAATTAGAGATTCCTATGAGAAAGGAAAGGTCTCACCCGAGTAATGAAGCTGAAGGGTTGACATTCCATGCCTGATGTCTGTCAAAACAGTCTGAAAAGAAGCATGCCAAGGTGATATTTGTTACATTGATTAGGTTGAGATCAACAGATGCAGTATCAATTGTTATGAATTGAGAGAAGCATGCAGAAAAGTGAGCCCCACCCCAGAGGTTCTAGGATTGGAGGAAATATGGGCTTTATGGAGGAAGTGGGAGGTTCCTGTTGTCTAAGGATTAAAGAAGGCAATAGATAGTTATTGCTATTATCAAATTATTTGGCAATTGGGCTAACTTTGAAAATCCCAGTGTTAGGATTTGCTATATTTACCTCACCATAATTTATATCCTTTGATGTTATTTTATATATAGCTGTACCTTATAAAGTAATTTCACCAGTGGCTTCTGATCTCCCTGGTTTAAGCTTTTAGTAGGGTCAAAATTTCAAAGAATAAGTCATTGTTAGACATATATTAACAATCCAAGCCCATTGTTAAAACAGTTTCATTACCAGTTTGAGTCTTAAATGCTTAGAATGTAGAAACATATACTCAGCTTATGGTGTGTGCATTAAAAAGTTTGAGACAGAGTCAGGTGGTAACTCAGCGAGTTAAGCACACATGTTACAAAGCGCAAGGACTGGCATAAGGATCCCAGTTTGAGCCCTTGGCTCCCCACCTGCAGGGGAGTCATTTCACAGGCAGTGAAGCAGGTCTTCAGGTGTCTATCTTTCTCTCCCCCTGTCTTCCCCTCTGCTCTCCACTTCTCTCTGTCCTACCCAACAATGATGACATCAATAACAACAATAATAATAACTACAACGATAAAACAAGGGCAATAAAAGGGAATAAATAATTTTTTAAAGTTTGAGACATTCAATTTTCCCCTCTCATATTAATTAGTGATTTATGAGACTACAAGTTAATAGGAGTATACATCAACACCATTCCCACCTCCTAAGGACTGTGTCCCACCCCATCCTGCCCCCATCCCCAGTGAAGCCAAATATCTACCCTCACCTACCACCCAGAGATTTTTATTTTGGTTCCCTACTCCAAACTCAGTCAGATCCTGTTTTGAGTTTCCCTTTCTGTTCTTTCTCAACTTAATATTTAAGAGTGGGGTCATCCTATACTCATCTTTTTCTTTCTGACTTATGTCACTTAACATAATTCTTTCTAGTTCCTTCCAAGATGGGTCAGAAAAGGTTGTTTCATTACTCTTAATAGCTGCATAGTATTCCATTGTGTGTATATATACCAATACTTACTCAGCAATTCATCTGTTGTTGGGTGGCACCTTGTATGCTGCCAGGTTTGAACTATTACAAATTTTGCTGCTATGAACATAGATGTACAGATACTTTTTGGTTGTGGGTTATGGAGTTCTTGGGGTATATCCCTAGGAAAGGAATTAATGGGTCAGATGGAAGGTCCATTCCTAGCCTCATGAGGGTTCTCCAGAATGCTTTTTATAGAAGGTGGAACAATTTACATTCCCACCAGCAATGCAGAAGGGTCCCTTTGTCCCCACAACCTCTCCAGCATTTGTTGTTGTTATCATTTTTGATGTATTACATTCTTACAAAGGTGAGTTGGTATCTCAATGTTGTCTTTATTTCCATTGATCTGACAACCAGTGACCTGGAACAATTTTTCATGTGTTTGTTAGCCTTTCTGAACACTTATTTAGGGAATTTTCTTCTTTACATGAAAAATTAACCTTTGTTTTATTTTTTTTAATACCAGAGCACTCTACCTCTGGCTTATGGTGGTGTAGGGATTTAACCTGGAACCTCAGGTATAAAAGCTTTATTTATTTATTTATCAAAAAATTTTAATTGGGTTATTGATGTTTTACATTTGATAGTAAATAAAATAGTTTGTACATGCATAATGTCTCTTACTTTTCCACATAACAATAGAACCCCCACTAGCTGCTCTGTCATCCATTTTTGGACCTGTACTCTCCCCTGAAACACATAACCCAGAGTCTTTTACTTTGGTGCAATACACCAACTCCAGTTCATGTTCTACTTGTCTTTTCTCTTCTGATCTTGCTTTTCAACTTCTGCCTGAGAGTGTGATCATCCCATATTCATCCTTCTTTTTCTGACTTATTTCACTTAGCATGATTTCTTCAAGCCCCATCCAAGATGGACTGAAAACGGTGAAGTCACCACTTTTAGTAGCTGAGTAGTATTCCATTTCATATATATATACCACAACTTGCTCAGCCACTCATCTGTTTTGGACACATAGGTTACTACCATGTTTTGGCTATTACAAGCTGTGCTGCTAAGAACATAGGTATACACAATTTTTTTTGGATGTGTGTGTTGGGTTCCTTAAGATATATCCCCAGGAGAGGAATTGCAGGATCATAGGGTAGGTCTATTTGTACCCTTCTGAGAGTTCTCCAGACTATTCTCCACAGGGGTAGACCTATTTATCTTCCCACCAGCAGTGAAGGAGCATTCCTTTGACCCCACAAACTCTGCAGATATCTTTTCTATTTTTCTATTTTTATATTTATTTATTTCCCTTGATTTTTTTATTGTGTTGTTATTGATGTTGTCGACAGAGAGAAATAGAGGAGGGGAAGACAGAGAGGTGTGGAAAAAGATAGATACCTGCAGACCTGCTTCACTGCAAGTGAAGCAACTCCCCTGCAGGTGGGGAGCCAGGGGCTTGAACCGGGGTCCTTACACAGGTCCTTGCACTTCATGCCACGTGCACTTAACCTGCTGCACTACTGCCCAACCATCTGCTGCTACCTTTTCTGATGTATGACATTCTCACAGGAGTGAAGTGGTATCTCTTTGTTGTCTTTATTCGCATTTCTCTGACAATCAAATGCTTGGAGCATTTTTTCATGTTTTTTTGGCCATTGGAACTCTTCTGTGTTAATATTCTGTCCATGTCCTGGCCCCATTTTTGAATGGAGTCATGTGTTGTCTTGATATTGAGTTTGGAAAGCTCTTTATATGTTTTGGTTATCAGCCACTTGTCTGATGTATGGCATGTAAAGATATTCTCCCATTTTGTGAGGGGTGTCTTGGTTAAGGTAGTGGTTTCTTTTGCTGTGCAGAAGCTTTTTAATTTGATGTAGTCCAATAGGTTTGTGCTTGCCTTAGTCTTCTTTGTAATTGGATTCCTTTCATTGAAGATGTCTTTAAACTTTATCCAGAAAAAAAGTTCTACCAATCTTTTCCTCTAAGTATCTCATAGTTTCTGGTCTAATATCCAAGTCCTTGATCCACTGGGAATGTACTTTTGTTTTTGGTGAAATATAGTGGTTCAGTTTCGTTCTTCTGCATGTCTCAACCATTTTTTCCAACACCATTTGTGGAAGAGACTTTGCTTTCCCCATTAAATAGTCTGGCCACCTTTGTCAAAGATTAGATGTCCATAGGTGTGGGGGCTTACTTCTGGACTCTCAAATATATTCCACTGGTCAGTGTGCCTATTCATGTTTCATTACTAAGCAATTTTGATGACGATGGCCTTATTAATACAATCTGAGATCTGGGAGTGTGATGTTTCCAGTTCTGTTCTTTCTTCTCAAGATTGTTTTGGCAATTCTAGGTCCTTTCTGGTTTCATATTTGTAGCATTTGTTCTATTCTCCTAAAAAAAAAAAAAAGGTGGTTGGGATCTTGATGGGGATAGCATTAAATTTGTAGATGGCTCTGGGTAGTATATTCATTTTGATAGTGTTAATTCCTCCAACCCATGAACATGGAATATCTTTACACAAATTGTGTCTTTTTTCAATTTCCTTGAGTAGTAACCCGTAATTTTCAGTATACAAGTCTTTCACTTCTTTGGTTAGGTTTATTTCTAGATATTTTATTGTTTTTGTTGCTGTAGTAAAAGGAATTGATTTCTGTATTTCAACTTTTTCTGACTTAGTGTTTGCATAGAGGAATGCCATTGACTTTTGAATGTTAATTTTGTAGCTTGATACCTTGCCTGATGATTTCCAAAAGCTCCTTGCTGCATTCTTTAGGTTTTTCTATGTCTGCTATCATGTCATCTACAAATAGGGAGAGTCTGACTTCTTCTCTTCCTACCTGTATCCCTTTAATTCCTTGATCCTGCCTGATAGCTATGGTAAGAACTTTCAACACTATGTTGAATAGTAATGGTGATAGTGGGTAGCCCTATCTAGTACCTGATCTGAGGGGAAATGCTTCCAGTTTTTCACCACTGAGTATAATGTTGGCTGTAGGTTTGCTATATATAGACTCCACTATCTTCAAGAATTTTCCATTTATTCCCATTTTTGTAGCATTTTGATCTTAAAGCGATGTATTTTGTCAAAGGCTTTCTCTGCATCTATTGATATGACCATGTGGTTTTTGGTCTTGCTTTTATTGGTGTTGTGGACCACATTGTTTGATTTATGAATATTAAAGCAACCTTGCATGCCTGGGATAAGCCCCACTCGGTCATGATAAACAATCTTTTTAATATACCGCTGTATCCGTTTGGCTAGAATTTTTTTCAATATTTTAGCATCTATGTTCATCAGATATATTGGTCTGTAGTTTTCTTTTTTGGTTGTGTCCCTGTCTGCTTTTGGTATCAGAGTGATGCTGGCATAATAGAAGCTAGAAGGGTGTTTTCCTATGTCTTCTATCTTATGAAAGAGTCTTAAAAGCAGAATTACTAACTCTTTCTTGAACTGTGTAATGAATATACTGTTCATATCCTGTGCTAATTTATGGATGGGGAAATTTGATTTTTTAGTTGCTACATTTGGTGAGCTCTCTGTTTGTTTTTGTTATTAATCTTTTGTCTGATGTATGATACATGAAGATCTTCTCCCATTCTGTGAGAGGTCTCTTGGTTTGGGTGATGGTCTCTTTTGTTCTGCAGAATCTCTTCAATTTTATGTAATCCCAATCATTTGTTTTTGCTTTAGGTTTCCTTGCAATTGGGTTTTTTATCATCAATGATGTTTTTGAGGTTTAGGTGGGAAAGAGTTCCACCAATGTTTTTCTCTGAGTATTTGATAGTTTCTGGTCTAAAACCCAGGTCCTTGATCTGTTTGGAGCTGACTTTTGTTTCTGGTGAGATAAAGGGTTCAGCTTCATTCTTCTGCAAGTTTCAACCCAGTTTTCTCAGAAACATTTACTGAAGATATCATCTTTCTTCAGTTTTATATTTTGACCGCCTTATCAAAGTTTAGATGTCCATAGGTGTGGGAGTTTATTACTAGGATTTACATCCGATTCCACTATTCTGTGTACTATGCTGTACTAAGCTGCTTTTTTTATTTATTTAAGAAAGGAGACATTAACAAAACCATAAGATAGGAGGGGTACAATTCCATACAATTCCCACCACCCAATCTCTATATCCCATCATCTCCCCAATAGCTTTCCCATTCTCTATCCCTGTGGGAGTATGGGCCCAGGGTCATTGTGGGTTGCAGAAGGTGGAAGGTCTGGCTTCTGCAATTGCTTCCCTGCTGAACATCGACGTTGACTGGTCAGTCCATACTCCCAGTATGCCTCTCTCTTTCCCTAGTAGGGTGGGTCTCTGGGGAAGCAGAGCTCCAGGACACATTGGTGGGGTCTTCAGTCCAGGGAAGCCTGGCCGGCATCCTGATGGCATCTGGAACCTGGTGGCTGAAAAGAGAGTTAGCATACAAAGCCAAACAAATTGTAGAGCAATCATGGACCTAAAGGTTGGAATAGTGGAGAGGAAGTGTTGGGGGGGTACTCACTGCAAACTCTAGTGTACTTATGCTTTCAGGTATATATTTTGCACTAGTTTATGGATACATGTGAACATATGCTCTATCTCATGAAACCTGGGACTTTGTTAGGAAGTGAACCACCTGGGATGGAATTAGAGAATACTATGAAAGGAAAGGTCTCACCTGAGTAATGAAGCTGAAAGGTTGTCGTCCCATGCCTGAAGTCTCTGGACACAGTCTGAGCTGTAGCATGTTGAGGTGGCAGTAGTTTTGTTGATTAAGTTGAGATCAGCAGATGCAATATTATTTGATATGAGTTGGGAGAGGCATGTGGGAAAGTGGGTCCTAACCTAAGGTTCCAGGATTGGGGGAAATATAGGCACTATAGTGGAAATGTGAGGTTCCTGCTGTCTTAAGATTCAAGAGGACAATGGATAGTTATTGTTATCATCACATTATTTGGTAATTGGGTTAACTTTGAAAAGTCCCTTTGTTAGGGTTTTCTGTATAATACCCAGTATCTTGTATATAGCTGTGCCACTGGTTGCTTCTGATCTACTTGGTCTAGGCTTTTGAGAGAGTCCGCATATCAGAGACACAGTACTATGCTGTTTTGATGATGATAGCCTTATACTAACTATAGTTTGAGGTCTGGGATTGTGATACCACCATTTCTATTTCTTTATCTCAAAATTGTTTTGGTGATTCTATTTGTTTTCTGCTTCCAGACAAATGATTACATTTTGTTTTGTCTATTCTTTTAAAGAAGCTTGGTGGATCTTTGATGGGTATCACACTAAATTTGTATATGGGTCTGGGTAGAATTTTCATTTTAATGATATTAATTCTTCCAATCCATGAATATGGGATGCCTTTCCATTGTTTGGTGTCATTTACTATTTCTTTAAATATAATTTTCAGTATACAGTTCTTTCACTTCTTTGTCAGGTTTATTCCAAGATATTTTATTGTTTTTATTGTGACTATGAATGGGAGTGATGTCTGGATATCCTTTACTACAGACTCATTGTTTGCATAAAGAAATACCACTGATTTTTGCACATTAATTTTGTAGCCTGATACCTTGCTATATCTATAGCAATTTTGTACATTAATTTTGTAACCTGATATCTTGCCTAATGATTTCCAGTAGCTTTCTGCTGGATTAATTAGGTTTTTCTATATGTACTATCATATCATCTGCAAATATTGAGAAATTTAATTCTTTCAGTCTGTATTATTTTAATTCCTTTCTCTTGCCTGATTTCTATGGAAAGAATTTCCAATACTATGTCAAAAAATAATGGTGATAATAGACAGCCCTCTCGAGTCCTCAGACTTAAGGGGAATCTATTCACCTTCTGTCCATTAAGAATGATGTTAGCTGTAGTTTTACTGTATATGGACTACAATATCTTGAGGAATTTTCCACCTATTCCCATTTTTGTAGTGTCTTGAGCATGAAATGGTGTTGTAGTTTGTCACAGACATTCTCTGCATCTGTTCAGATAATCATGTGACTTTTGATTTTGCTTTTATTGATGTGGTGAATGATGTTGATTGAATTATGTATATTGAACCAGCCCTAAATTCCTGGAATAAATCTCATTTGGTCTTGATAAACAATTTTTTGATATACTAC
Organism: Erinaceus europaeus; assembly: GCF_950295315.1. Lineage (NCBI taxonomy): Eukaryota > Metazoa > Chordata > Mammalia > Eulipotyphla > Erinaceidae > Erinaceus > Erinaceus europaeus. Next base: position 80,577,662 of record NC_080185.1, on the reverse strand, counting down.
TGTATATGGTTGGCTAGGACCTTGTACAATAGTTTAGCATCTATGAACATCTGAATTTCTTGCTTGATTTCCTCTTTGACCCCATGGCTATTAAACAGTATGGGGCTGAGTTTCCAAATTTTGTGACTTTTAGCAATTTTTGTTTGTTTTTGAGTGTTAGCTTTACTCCACTGTAGTCTGCGAAGATGTTTGGGATGATTTCCATGTTCCTGAATTTGCTGATACTGTCTTTTTTTAATTTATTTTTTATTTAAGAAAGGATTAATTAACAAATCCATAGCATAGGAGGCGTACAACTCCACATAATTCTCACCACCCAATCTCCATATCCCATCCCCTCCCCGATAGCCTTCCCATTCTCTATCCCTCTGGGAGCATGGACCCAGGGTCCTTGTGGGTTGCAGAAGGTGGAAGGTCTGGCTTCTGTAATTGCTTCCCTGCTGAACATGGACGTTGACTGGTCAGTCCATACTCCCAGTCTGCCTCTCTCTTTCCCTAGTAGGGTGGGTGTCTGGGGAAGCGGAGCTCCAGGGCACATTGGTGAGGTCTTCAGTCCAGGGAAGCCTGGCCAGCATCCTGATGGTGTCTGGAACCTGGTGGCTGAAAAGAGAGTTAACATACAAAGCCAAACAAATTGTTGAGCAATCATGGACCCAAAGCTTGGAATAGTGGAGAGGAAGTGATGGGGGGTAGTCACTGCAAACTCTAGTGTGCTTCTGCTTTCAGGTATATATTTTGCACTAGTTTATGGATACATGTGAACATATGCTCTATCTCATGAAACCTGGTCTATATCTAAGTTTTGGGACTTTGTTAGGAAGTGAACCACCTGGGATGGAATTAGAGAATACTATGAAAGGAAAGGTCTCACCTGAGTAATGGAGCTGAAGGTTTGTCATTCCACAAGTGAAGTCTCTGGACACAGTCTGAGATGAAGCATGTTGAGGTGGCCATCATTGTGTTGATTAGGTTGTGATCAGCAGATGCAAGAATATTTGATATGGATTGGGAGAGGCATACGGGAAAGTGGGCCTATCCAAAGGTTCAAGGACTGGGGGAAGTAGAGGCTCTATAGTGGAGATGTGAGATTCCTGCTGTCTTAGGGTTCAAAAAGACAATGGATAGTCATTGTTATCATCACATTATTTGGTAATTGGGTTAACTTTGAAAAGTCGGTTTGTTAGGGTTTGCTGTACAGTACCCAGTATCTCGTAAATAGCTGTGCTATTGGTGGCTTCTGATCTACTTGGTCTAGGCTTTTGAGAAAGTCCGCACATCAAATACACATCCTATATATTAAAAAGACAGTCTGTGTTTTAAAAACTTCGAGACCTACAATTAATTTTCCCCCTCTCATATTAATTATCTAGTGATTCATATGACTACACTTTACTAGGAGTGTACATAAACACCATTCCTACCACCAAAAGACAGTGACCCATCCCACCCACCCACTCCCACCCCCCACTGTCCCAGGAAGCTGCATGTCTACCCCTCACCACAGGGTTTTTACTTTGGTGCCCTACTTACACTTTGGTCAGGTCCTGCTTTTAGTATTCCTTTCAGATCCTCTTACTCAACTTCTGTTGATGAGTGGGATCATCCCATACTCATCTTTATCTTTCTGAGTTAACTCACTTAACATAATTCCTTCTAGCTCTGTCCAAGATGATTCAGAGAAGGTGGGTTCATTGTTCTTGATAGCTGCATAGTATTCCATTGTGTATATATACCACAGCTTTCTCAGCCACTCATCTGTTGTTGGGCACTGGGTTGCTTCCAGGTTTTAGCTATTATGAATTGTGCTGCTATGAACATAGGAGTACACACCTCTTTTTGGTTGGGTGTTATGGAGTCCTTGGGGTATAAGCCCAGGAGAGGAATTACTGGATCCTATGGAAAGTCCATGTCTAGCCTTGTGAGAGTTTTCCAGACTGCTCTCCACAGAGGCTGTTGGGAATGTAAATTGGTCCAGCCTCTGTGGAGAGCAGTCTGGACTGTCTTTTTAACGTAACATGTGCTCTATCCTTGAAGATGTGCTGTGTGGACTTGAAAATAATGTGTATTCCAGTTTCTTGGAGTGAAGAACTCTGAAAATGCCCAGGATATCTAATGTCTCCATTCCTTTGATTATCTTGTTTCTTTGTTAATTTTCTGCTTAGTTGATCTGAGTGTGAAAGTGGGGTGTTGAAGACTCCTACTATTACTGTATTACTATTGATGTATTTTTGTAACTTTTTCAGTTAGTGTTTGATGTATTTAGCTGGGCCCTCATTGGGTGCATAGATGTTAACAACTGTTAAATATTATTGGTTGACTGATCCTCTGATCATTATGTAATCACCTTTTCTATATTTTATAACTTTATTTAATTTAAAATCTATTGTGTCAAAGATGAGAATTGCTGTTCCTGCCCCTTTTTTTGTGGTCCATTAGCCTGTATGTTAGTTTTCATACTTTCACTTTAAGTATGTGTTTGTTTTGTTAGGTCAGGTGTGAATCTTTCAGGAAGCATATGGTTGGGTTGTGTCTCATGTTAACTCTAGTGGCTAACAACAGGACAAGACCAGGAGATTGGGTAAGAGAGTCAATTAGCTAAAGATGTTTAGAAGGACATGTTAATTATCTCAACAAAGGAGAAGTAGACAGAGTGGAGCCTTGAAGGAAGATAGAGGAGATCAAAGTGGAGGCGGGGTTTAAGGAGACAGGAAGGAAGAGTCTTTTGGTCAAGGCAGAATGGTGATATGTGGATTATGTGTGATCACAGTGGGTGAACTATAGTGAACTTCAAGCAGGCAAACCATTTTGTTTATAACAAGGAAATGAGTTAAGTGTTAGTGAGTGTAGGTTCCTGTGATGCTTGGGAGACTGACAAGGGGAAACTGAGTCAGGAAAGCTTTTCCCTCCATGCTCGACCCCTGGAAGGGAGAGGCTGACAGGCGGGGTATTTTTTCAGACCTCCATCTTTATGCTGGGAGTTCCTATATGCTCTTACCATGCTTTCACAATTAACCCCACAAAGTGTTGGGGGGTTCTCCATTTTTTTTAGATAGATAGTAGGCATATTTTAATTATATTTCAAAGGGCCTGTATCTGTACTAGTTTTTTTTCTCTGAGGATGAAATCTGATATGCATGTGGATCCAAGTTATTGTCTGGGGAGGTGATGTCATGGCTGAAAAAGGGACCAGAAAGCTGGATCCCTAATATGGGGAAGAGGTATAAATATTGGTGACTGTAAACCCATCAATTTGTTGTGATCTGGGACACATATTCAGCTTAGGAGCTTATGTGACCTCTGCATCCCTGTAGATCTGAGCTCACATTCTGTGGTCATGAGTAGGACCATTCCAAGCTGCCCCAATACCAAGACCCATCTTCCTTCCTCAGGTGTAGCATAGAGTATGTTGGCCATCCTCTCTTCAGTGGATGGAAAATTCTCTATCATTGTTAATCTAAGTTGAGGGCAAGATCCTATGGGGGCCACAAAGGGATCTATTTTGTTGTTCCTGGTAGAGATGACTGGTAACAATCAAGAGAGGGATTTATTTGAGGTCTAGGCCCATCATGTCTGTTTGGGAATCTCAGGACTCCCCAAATAGGGACCCAGCTGATAGGGTGGCCTGATAGTGACTACAGAGTCATCCTTAAAGTATGCTAGTCTCTTGCCCTTACTCAGATTTTGCAGTCCTTGCTTTGGTAAGGTTAGCTTTGAAGTGAGTGAGAAAACTGTAATAGGAAGTAGGTGAGGAGGGTATCTCAAACTTTTTAGGGAAAGAGAGAGACATTCTGGGAGTATGGATCATCCTGTCAATGCCCATGTTCAGTGAGGAAGCAATTACAGAAGCCAGACCTTCCACGTTCTTCACCCCATAATGACCTTGGGCCCATACTCCCAGAGGGTTAAATAATATGGTAGCTATCAGAGGATGAGATGGGATACAGAGTTCTGGTGGTGGGAATTGTATGAAGTTTTGCCCCTCTTATCCTATGGTTTAGTCAATGTTTCCTTTTTATAAATAAAAAATTTAAAAAAAAAACTTTTTAATGCACAGACCATAGTCTGAGTCTTTGGTATGTTTTCTCTCTTAAAAGCTTAGACCAGGGAAAACAGAAGCAACTGGTCACACAGCTATATATAAAAAATATCAAAGGATATAAATTATGGTGATGTTTTGTATGTTACACAAAATCCTAACAAAGATATTTTTCAAAGTTAACCCAATTGCCAATTTGATTATAACAATAACTATCTATTGCCTTCTTTAATCCTTAGACAGCAGTAACCTCCCAATCCTCTACAGAGCCTATATTTCTCCAGTCCTGGAACCTCTAGAGTGGGGCTCACTCTCCTGCATGATTCTCTCAATTCATACCAAATGATATGGCATCTGCTGATCCCAACTTAATCAATGCAAAGAGTATTGGTATGCATCACTTCAAACTGTGTCCAGAGATGTCAGGTGTGGAATATCAACCCTTCAGCCACATTATTCAACAATTTTTTTGCTCTAATATTTGTCACATATTTGGGGATGTTTTTCTTTATAGGAGGTCATTTAGAAAGTCAGGGAAAGTCTGGTGATAGTTGACTTCTTTAACTATTGTTTGTCTCTGAAGTTTTTTTGTTTGATTTTTTTAACCTTTTTTCTAAATTTTTATTTAGTAAAAGGGAACACTGAAAAAAAACATAGTATTAGAGTGGTACAACTCCACACAAATCCCACCACCATAACTCCATATCTCATTCTCCCTATGATAGCTTCCCTATTCTTTACCCCTCTGGGAATATGGATCCAAGGTTATTATGTGTGCAGAAGATTTAAGGTCTGACTTTTGTAATTGCTTCCCCGCTGAACATGGGTGCTGGCAGGTTGATCCATAATCTCAGTCTGTCTCTCTCTTTCCATAAAGTGGCAAGACTCTGGGACACATTGGTGGGTTCATCTGCCCAGGGAAGTCCGGGTGGCATCATGGTAGCATACGGAACCTGGTTGCTGAATGAAGAGTTAACATATAAAGCCAAAAAAATTGTTGACTAATCATCAACCTAAAGGCTGGAATATTGCAAATGAAAATTTGGGGATCTCCATTTTGTAGATAATTAGTAAACCTATTTTAGCTATATTCCAAAGGGCCCATGACTATACTATTTTTTTTCTGAGCCTGATACCTAATATGCAAGTGGATCCAAGTTATTATTTGGGGAGATGATGTCATATTGGAAAATGGCTAAAGAGTCTGATCAGGGAGAGAGTAGCCCCTAAATATGAGAAAGGTTTATAAATATTTTTTACTGTAAACCCTAGAGATTTTATCTGATCTGGGGCCCATATTCAGCTTAGGACTCTATGTGACCACAGAATCCCTGTTGATCTGAGCTTACATTCTGTGATCATGAGTAGGAACATTCCAAGCTGACTCAGTTTCAGGACCCATCTTCCTCAGGTGGAACACAGAGTATGTTGTCCATCCTTCCTTCGGAGTATGGAACATTCTCTACTGTTGTTGATCCACATTGAGGGCAAGACCCTATGGGGGCCCACAAAGTGGTCTATTGTATTGTTCCTAATAGAAATGACTGGTGACAATGGAAAGAGCAATTTATTCGATGTCTAGGCTCATCATGTCTGTTTGGGAATCTCAGGACTCTCCGACTGTGTCACAAGCTGATGGAATGGCCTGATAGTGACTAAAAGAGTCATCATAAAAGTATGCCAATCTCTTACCTTTATTTAGTATTTTCAGTCCTTACCTTGTTAAGGTTAGCTTTAGAGTGAGTGAGGGAAATGTATTAGGAAGTTGGTGAGGAGGGTATCTAAGTCTAAGTAGAAATTATTTCATTGGGAACTTCAGGGTTTCTTTTTATGCCTTTCTACTTGCTTGCTGCATATATTGACTCACTGCAAACTATTGTACACTTTTCCTTTCAGGTATATATTTTGCCCTGAGTTATGGATATATCAGTATATGGACCTGGTGTATATCTATGTTTTGTTAGGAAGTGAACCACCTGAAATGAAATTAGAGAATCATATGAGAAAAGAAAGGTCTCACCCGAGTAATAAGGCTGAAGGGTTGACAATCTGTGCCTAATGTCTCTTGACACATTCTGAAGTGAAGTATGCCGAGGTGTTACTGGTTGCATTGATTAGGTTGGGGTAAGCAGATGCACTATTGTTTGGTGTGAATTGAGAGAAGCATGTAGTAAAGTGAGCCCAACCCTAGAAGTTCTAGGACTGGAGGAAATATGAGCTTTATAGAGGAAGCAGGATGTTCCTGCTGTCTTAGGGTTTACTAAGGCAATAGATAGTTATTGTTATAATCAAATTATTTGGAAGTTGTGTTATCTTTGAAAATCTCATTGTTAGGATTTGCTGTATCATACACAACATCAACATAATTTATGTCCTTTGACATTATTTATATATAGCTATGTCTTAATTAATGCCACCAGTTGCTTCTGTTCTCCTTGGTCTAAGCTTTTAGAAGAGTCTGCATTTCAAAGAAGTCATTATTAGAAATGTATTATCCATTTGGTACCACTGTTAAAATGCAGTCTGACTACATGTTTTCTGACCCTCCTTTAATGGATCTAGAAGCAATTATGTTAAGTGAAATAAGTCAGAAAGACAAACATGAGTATAGGATAATCCCACTCACTAACTGAAGTTGAGAACAAAGAACAGAAAGGGAAACTCAAAGCAAGATCTTAATGAGTTTGGAGTAGAGCATCAAAGAAAAATCTCTGAACTTTGATTATATCTGCCCGCTTGTACCCCCCAATAAATGAGCCATTCTAAGAGGCTTCTCCTGGAGCTGATTGGTCATGTGTTTCCTTTCTTTCTCTCCACGCACATTACCCTCATCGCCAAAGCCCCCCTAGAACTCCCAGGGGCCGCCCTGGTCTCTGCCACCAGTGGCCAGGGAGATGGAGAGCCCCAAAATGACCCACAATCTGTTGTTCCCCTAATTCTGATAGCCTTTTCCTCAATGGTTGTCCTCATTTCTGTGATTGATAGTCCAATTATTATTTGGATACTTTTCTTGTCTATAATTGTTTCTGATGTAATTGGAGTTTCTTCTGGGGTCCTTTCCTGATTTATTGTGATAGCAGTTTTATTTGGTCTTAATTTAACCATTTTTATTGGTGTGGTTTGTATTTTTCTGTCCTGTTGATCTTCAGTTGTTGTGTTGTGTGAGTATAGGCCACACTAGAGTCTTTTCTCGGATGAAGCGACAAACCTCAGAAAGTACAATAGCAGCCAAGGGAAAGATTAATCCAGTTCCACCAAAACAAGTTATCCAAGCAACACCTCCACTTTGAACTTCCAGTTTTTGAAGAAACCTCTTTGCAGAGCTCAGGCCAGGTGTTGTCTCTGAGTCACCATCTTGGCTCCCCACTCTCACTACTTCTATTCAACATAGTCATAGAAGCACTAGCCAGGGGTGATGAAGAGGGAGACCTGAAGGGAGCAACTAAAAAGACTTTAAAAAAACTGATTCAAACCCTGAAAATTCTAAGAAGAAACAGGTTTATCAGGTCTATAGGAGATAAACTAGAGAGGAGAGAACAAAAAGAAACCACAGAGTAAAAGTATAACTCATCCATAAGCCAGCAAAAAGAAGCTAAAAAAAAGATATGTGTACACCAATTTTCATAGCAGCACAATTTGTTAATAGCTAAAACTGGAAGCAACCCATGTGCACAACAACAGAGGAGTGGCTGAGAAAGCTGTGGTATATATACACAGTTGAATATTATGCAGCTATTAAGAACAATGAACGTACCTTCTCTGACCCATCTTGGATGGAGCTGGAAGGAATTATGTTAAGTGAGCTAAGTCAGAAAGATAAAGAAGTAACCAGTCACACAGCTATATACAAATAATGTCAAAGGACATAAATTATGGTGATGTTGTATATAATATAACAAATCCTAACAAAGGGATTTTTCAAAGTTAACTCAGTTGCCAAATAATGTGATTATAGCAATAATTGTCTATTGTCTTCTTAACCCTAAGACAGCAGGAACCTCCCACTTCCTCTATAGAGCCTATATTGCCCCCAGTCCTGGAACCTCTGGGATGGGGCTCACTTTCCTGCATACTTCTCTCAATTAATACCAAATGATATTGCATCCATCAATCCCAACCTAATCAATGGAATGAGTACCAACTCAGCATGCTTCACTTCAGACTGTGTCCAGAGACATCAGGAATGGAATGTCAACCCTTCACCCTCATTACTTGGGTAAGACCTTTAATTTCATAGCATTCTCTAATTCCATTCCAGGAGGTTCACTTCCTAATAGAGTCCCAAAACCTATGTATAGACCAAGTCCAGTGAGATAGAGTATAAGTTCACATGTATCCATAAATTAGGGCAAAATATATACCTGAAAGCAAAAATACACAATAGTCTGTAGTGAGTCAGTATAAAGTTTGTAATGAAATAGTATCTAACTAGGCTTAGATACCCTCCTCACCTACTTCCTATTACAGTTCTCTCATTCACTCCAAAGCTAACCTTGGGAAAGCAAGGACTGAAAAAGCCGAATAAGGGCAAGAAACTAGCATGCTTTAATGATGACTCTTTAGTCACTATCAAACCACCCCACCAGGTGGGGCCTCTTCCAGGAAGTCCTGAGATTCCCAAACAGACAACATGAGCCTAAACCTCAAATGAATCCCTCTTTCCACTGTTACCAGTCATCTCTGTCAGGAACAACACAATAGACGCCATTGTGGGCCCCCCAACTTGAATCAATAACAGTAGAGAATGTTCCATCCGACGAAGGGAGGATGGCCAACATACTCTATGCTATACATGAGGAAAATGGGTCCTGATATTGGGGCAGCTTGGAATGTTCCTACTCATGACCACAGAATGTGAGCTCAGATTCAGATGCAGAGGTCACATAAGCTTAATATGGGTCCCAGACCAAATCAAATCAATGGGGTTTACAGTCAACTAGTGAGGGTTTTATTGTTATATGGAAAAATGAGAAACGTTATGCATGTACAAACTATTGTACTTAATGTCAAATGTAAAACATGAATACCCCAATAAATAAATTAAAAGAAAAAAGAGAAAATATAAAAAAAAAGTACCACCTGAGGATGCTTCACTTCAGATTGTGTCCAGAGATGTTAGGCATCAAATGTCAACCCTTCAGCATCATTGCTTGGGTGAGACTTTTCCTTTCATAGGATTCTCTAATTCCATTCCAAATGTTTCACTTCCTAACAAAGTTCCAAAACCTAGATATAGACCAGGTCCCATGAGACAGAATATATGGTCACATGTATCCATAAATTAGGGCAAAATATATACCTAAATGCAAAAGTACACAATAGTATGCAGTGAGTCAGTATAGAGTTTATAATGAAATTGTGTGTACTTAGACCTAAATACCCTCCTCACCTACTTGTTATTATCCTTCCCTCACTCACTCCAAAGCTAACCTTATCAAAGCAAGGACTGAAAAAGCTGAATAAGGGCAAGAGACTGGCATACCTTAATGATGACTATTTAATCACTATCAGACCACCCAATCATCTGGGGCCCTAGTTGGGGAATCCTGAGATTCTCAAACAGACATGATAAGACTAGACTTCGAATACATCCCTCTCTCCATTGTTACCAGTCATCTCTAACAGGAACAACAAAATAGACCCCTTTGTGGACCCCCATAGGACCTTGCCATCAACTTGGATCAACAATGGTAGAGAATGTTCCATCCTCTGAAGGGAGGGTGCACAACATACTCTATGCTACTCTTGAGAAGATGGGTTGATATTGGGGCAACTTGGAATGTTCCCACTCATAACCACAGAATGTGATCTCAGATCTACAGGGATGCAGAGGTCACATAGGCTCCTAAGCTGAATATGTGCCCCAGATCACATCAAATCGATGGGGTTTACAGTAAACAGTATTTATACACATTTCCCATATTTGGGAACTACTCTCTTCCCTGATACAGCTTTCTGGTCTTTTATGCAGCCATGACATCATCTCCTCAGACAGTAACTTGGATACCCCTGCATACCAGATTTCAGGCTCAGGGGAAAAAATTAATATAGCCACTGGCCCCGTGGAATATAACTAAAATATGCCAACTAGCTATATACAAAATGGAGGACACCCCCTCAACTCTTCATCTGGACTATACCAGCCTTTAGGTTCATGATTGGTCAATAATTTGTTTGGCTTTATATATTAACTCTCTTCAGCCACCAGGTACCAGATGCTAACATGATGCCAACCAGATTTCCATGGACAGACAACCCCACCAGTGTGTTCTGAAGCTCTGCTTCCCCAGAGCCCCACCCCTCTAGGGAAAGAGTGAGACAGGCTGGGAGTATGGATTGACTTGTCAATGCCCTTGTTCAGTGGGGAAACAGTTACATAAGCCAGACCTTCCACATTCTGTATCCCACAATGGTGGGAACTGTGTGGAGCTGTACCCCTCTTATCCTACGGTTTAGTCAGTGTTTCCTTTTTATAAATAAAATAAAAATAATTAAAATGGGAGAATGAAGGATCTTAAAAAAGGGCAATAAAAAGGAATAAATAAATAAATATTTTTTTAATATTTATTTTATTTATTTATTCCCTTTCGTTACTCTTGTTGTTTTACTGTTGTAGTTATTATTGTTGTCATTGTTGTTGGATAGGACAGAGAGAAATGGAGAGAGGAGGGGGAAGGCAGAGAGGGAGAGAGAAAGACACCTTCAGACCTGCTTCACCACTTGTGAAGTGACTCCTCTGCAGGTGGGGAGCCGGGTGCTCGAACCAGGATCCTTTCGCCGGTCCTTGCGCTTTGTGTGGCACAACCTGCGCTTAACCAGCTGTACTACAGCCTGACTCCCAATAAATAACTATTTTGAAAAATTTAAAAAGAGAATAGAACAAAAATTATAGTCATGGGTGCTGTGTGGTGGCACACCTGCTTGAGCATATATTACATATTACAATATCACAATGTGCAAGGACTCTAATTTGAGCCCCCAGTCCACACCTGAAGGGGGAAAGCTTTGGGAGTGGAGCAATGCTACATTGCTCTGTGTGTGTGTCTCTCTCTCTTGATTTCTGATTGTCTCTATCCAATAAATAAATATAATAAAAATTAAAAATTACACTCTTGGATCTGGAACCAGGAAACACCTAGAATTGCCAAAACAATCCCAACAATAAGAAATAGAAATGGAGGAATCAAACTTGCAGATCTCAAACTATGTTACATGGGCATTATAATAAAAACATCCTGGTAGTGGAAGAAAAATAGGTACATAGACCAGTGGAACAGAATTGAAAGCCAAGAAATAAAGCCCCACACCTATGGAAATCTAATTTTTGACAAGGAGGCTCAAAATATTAAATGGAGGGATTAGTTTCTCTTCAATAAATGGCACTGAAAAAATAAAAGAGATTGAAACATGTAGAAGAATGAAACTGAACCACTTTGTAACACCAAAACAAAAACAAACTCCAAATCGATCAAGGGCTTGGATGTTATACCAGACACTATCAAATACTTAGAAGAAAATATTGGTGGAACACTTTCCTTATAAATATTAAGGGCGTCTTTATGATGCAGAGCCAATAGCAAGGAAAACTAAAAAAAAAATTAATCCATAGCTAACCTTGTCAGACAAAGTAAGGACTACAAAAGCTGAATAAGGGCAGGAGACTGGCATACTTTACTGATGACTCTTTAGTCACTATCAAGTCACCCCATTAGCTGGGGCCCTGTATCAGTCATTTGGTACTGTCAATATCTAAGATATAATGATTAGCAGATACCCCAAAAGGTCACAAACCATAGTGAGGTCAAATATATTACTGTAGATCTTAACCATTGGATTTTCATAGGAAAAAATAACAACTAACTTGGCTATAATAATAACTAACTCACTTGATTATTGGAGTTGGAGGGATGATATATCTAGAGCATCATCTCTGGATACAGTTCGAAGTAAAACATGATGTGGAGGCACTGGCTACACTGATTTCACTGAAATAAGCAGAGTCAGTATTATAGGGGAGGAGATAAAGGGGAGGAGATAAAGGGGAGAAGTATTAAGAAATACAAGGTCTATCATGTCTGTGTGGGAAGCCCAGGGCTTCCTGACTAGGGACCCTGGTGATGGAGTGGTCTGGGAGTGACTAAAGAGTCATCATTAAAATATGCTAGTTTCTTGCCTTTATTCAGATTTTGTAGTCCTTACTTTGTTTGACAAGGTTAGGTTTGCAGTTATTAGGTGACATATAATAGGAGACCTCTAACAGATTCCTCTCACCATTATCACTGGTCATCACCATCAGGAACAACATAACGGACCCCTTTTGTGGACCCCTAAAGGATCTTGCCCTCAATGTAGATCAATAGTGGTAGGGAATGTTCTATTCTCTGAAGGAAGGTTGGACAATATACCCTACCTGCAGAAGATGTGTCCCAAAATTAGTGCAGCCTAGAATGTTCCTAGCCATGACCACAGAATGTGAGCTCAGACCTACAGTAATGCAGAGGTTACATAGGCTCCTGTGCTGAATAAGGGACCCAGATCAAATCAATGGGTCTTATAGTTAACAATGTTTATATACTTTCCCCATATTTGGTAGATACTCTCTTCCCTGTTTGAGCTTTCTAGTTTTTTTTTCCAACTATGACACCATCTCCCCAGAAAATAACCTGGGTCCATCTGCGTATTAGAAGTTAGGTGAAGGCAAAAACTAGTAAAGTCATGGGCCCTCTAGAATATACCTAATAATAGGAGTATAGATTAACATCATTTCCACCAACAAAGATCTGTGTTACTACCCCCAACACCTACAAAAGACCTTAAATCTACACTTCTCCCCTACCCAAGAGTCTTTTACTTTGGTGCAATATCCAAATCTAGTTCAAATTATGCTTCTCATTTTCCACCCTGTTTTTCTTTCTCAATGTCTATTTATGAGTGGTATCATCTTTCTTTTCCTGGTTTATCTCACTTAACATAATTCCTTCAAGCTCCATTCAAGAAGGGATGAGTAAGGTGTATGCATTTTTTTAGTAACTGAGTAGTATGTTATTGTGTATATATACCAAAAATTTCTCAGCTGGTCATCTATTGTTAGACACTTGGGTTGCTTCCAGGTCTGACTATTAAATATTATGCTGCTATAAACATAGTTTAAAATATATATATATTTCACAGTTTCTAGTCTAATGTCCACTTTGATTTGATGTGGTGTTAAATAATGATCCAGCTTTATTCTTCTAAATATGGTTGTCCAATTGTTACAGCACTATTTTTGAAGATGATTTATTCCTCCATTGATGGTTTTGGTCCCTTTGTCATCTGGTAAGTAATTATATATGTGTGGGCTTATTTCTGGACTTGCAATTCTGTTTCACTGATTTTCGTGTCCATGTGTATTCTACTATATAGCTGTTTTAATCACTAGTGCTTTGAAATGAAAACTCAATTTGGGGATCATGACCCCTCCATTTTTTTTATCAGAAATGTTTTTGTTATTCTCAGATCCATAGATTATTTGGACAAGTAGTTTATAAGGATTGGTGTGGCATTAAAAGTGTAGGTTGCTTTTGGAAGAATGGCCATGTTAATAATGCTTGTTCTTCTAGTCCATGCACAAGGAATATTCTTTCATTTTTGTCTATTTTCTATTAACAGTATCCTGTATTTTTCACTGTAGATAGCTTTTACCTCCTTTGTGATATTCACTCCCAATTATTATATTTTTGAAAGATCATAAATGGGATTAAGTTTTCAATTCATTTTCCTTTAATTCATAATTTTCTCACCACTATACCACCACATAATTCATCATTTGTATATAGAAATGTAATAGATTTCTGGGTATTAATTTTTTATCCTGCTACTGTACTAAAATTTTTATCCAATGGATAAATAAAATAGATAAACCACTAGCTATACTTACAGGGAGAGAATTAAACAACTAGTTATACTTACAGAGAGAGAAAGAGAGTCTGTGTGTATGTGTGAGACAAAGAAAGGGAGAGAGTGGGCTGGGCAGTGGCTCAGCATGTTAAGCACGCATGGTGTAAGGCGCAAGGACTAGCTTCTGTCTCAAGCAGTGAAGCAGGTCTGCAAGTGTTTTTCTCTTCCTCTCTCTGTCTTTCGCTCCTCTCTTGATTTCTCCCTGTCCTATCCAGCAATAACAACAATAATAACAACAACAAGGGCAACAAAAAAACATTTGTTCCCAAAAATGGCCTCCAGCAGCAGTGGATTTGTAGTGCAGGCATCAAGCCCCAGAGATAACCCTGCCCTGGAGGGAGAGACAGAGATAGAGAGATTTGATAAAAACAATCAGGAATGAGAGAAATGAAATTACAACAAAATATGGGAAGTACAAAAAACCGTAAGAATATACTGCAATCTTATCCATCAAATTAGAGAATATAGATAAAAGGCTTGAATTCCTAAAGTTGTATCAACTGCTAAGCTTAACCCAAGAGGAAGTAAGTAGCTTAAATAGGACAGTCACTAACATAGAAATTGAATGAAGAATCAATAATCTCCATAATAATAAAAGCCCAGGTCTACATTGTTTTAGAAATGAATTTTATAAGACATTTAAACAGTTCCAGAAAATTGATGAGAAGTAATTGTAAAATAAAATGAAAGGGATTTCTGCTGCAGTGAATAATGGACTCGGCTGAGGGGCAAATTCAAACAAATCAGGGTAAACAAGATAGGTATCACTAAATAAGAAGCAAATAAGGCGTAAATAAGAGCATTTCCTAAGCCCAAGAATAGTTACTAAAAGTTCATCCCCACGTGTTCATATTGTTCCAGTCAGCAGTAGTATCAGATCCTAGAGAAACTCAGCTGGAGTTACTGCAAGCCACAGAGTGCTCCAGAAAGTAGGGTCGAATGGAACAGGCCCATTGGAAAGGTAAATCAACAAAGTTTTAATTCACATGTGTCCAAGCCCTAGAGAGAAGCTACATCTCACCACACCCATCTCTTGATCCCCAATCCCAAAATGCATGCTAGCTGCTCCCAGGAACCACCCTCTTCACCAGCATCCTGTCCTTCTTTGACCAGACTTTTGGCTGCTTGCAAATTTGGTCACTAACTTCAGCCAATTACTTTACATCCCTACAGCAGTGCTATATGCTAGAGGCAGAGAAAGAGGGGGGAGAGAGAGATTGATTTGATAAAAAACAATCAGGAATGAGAGAAATTAAATTAGAACAAAAGATGGGAAGTACAAAAAACCGTAAGAATATACTGCAATTATATCCAGCAAATAGAGAACCTAGAACAACAGGGAATAACAACAGACAATAACCTTCAATATGTTCTATGAGATGAAAATTCCATTAATCCCTAAAGCAGGAAAAAAGGATCCAAGAAAAAAGAAGGAAAATCTTGCACCTATATATTAGATAAACAATGAGACAAAGATTAACAAAAAAATTATTGCAACGCAAATTCAACAAAAATATCAAGAGAATTATTCAACATGGCATAGTGAGGTTCCTCCCTCTGAAACAGGAATAACTCAGCAGTAAATGTAAAATACCATATACACAAAAGTAAAAATTAAAAAAACACATGACTGGGGGGGTGGAGCTAAGATGGCAACTTAGAAGCAACACTTGGTGTAAGCTCCAAAAAAAAGCATCTTATAACCTGGGAGTCTCTGCATTGGGTAGAATATCTGGTGCTTACTTGAAAGGGGGAATAAGGGGTGGACAGGGTAACACCAAAAAAGAGTCCTATAACCCACTCTTGGGCTGGCAAACAGAGGCCAAATTGACAAAGAAAGGAAAATCTTTGGTTTGACTATTTCTGAACTCACTCTTCCCCTACACCCCAGAACCAGCCCCATGGGATGGCCAGCTACTCCCAGAAGGCTTCCTGTGGAGCTATTTTCTTTACCAAGATTCCTAGCTAAGCAGGGGTGCCATTCCAAGCTTTTTCTTCTTTTTTTCTTTTTTTTTAAGTGGCTGGAATTCTATTTGAGTGACAAAATACCTGACAAATCGGAGCCTCAGCACTGCCAGGAAAGACTACCTGTAGCTTTATTTTTTTTAATAATTGGTTGTCCTTGCTCAGGCTGCGTGCAGCCAATCTGGAGCTGTCTATGCTGCAGACTTACTGTTAAGGTATTTTTCTCTATTTTATTTTATTGTTACTGTTATTATATATGTGTGTGCCTTTTCCCTCCCCTTCAGGTTGACCAAAATTAACTGCTATTGCTTTTTTACATTGATAGGAGACTGGGTATCCTATCCATTGTGAGAGAAACTAGTTTCTCCCTCTTACTTCCACCCTCTTTTTCTCTCCTCCAAGCTAATTAAAAAAACTCCTTTAACTGCACTTTTTTCTTTTTCTTCTTTTCTTCCTTCTTTTGCTTTCTGAATTCACAGACACTCCTTTGTGAATAATTTTGTGGAAGAAATCTAACATGGAGTGAACTCTCTGTGTGTGTCTCTTTTTTCTACTTTCCTTTCTCCACTGGCTATCCTTAGAATTTCTAGTGGACAGTAGATTTGCATAATTGTCTACTGCTGGGAAATTGTGCAGATGCAGTCACATCTGCCATGTTGTCCCCTCAGGCTACCGCTAGTTCCCGCGAGAGTTGGGACATTCTCGGAGTGCCTGTTCCGCCATGTTGTGCCCTCAGGGCATTGTCTATTTCCCCGCGATATTTGGAGTGCTTTGGTTACTCCTCCTCCTTCCCATTCTCATGGGAGTTATTATCCTACCCTGAAGTGCTATGGTTACTCCTTCCCCTTCCCATTCTAGCGAAAGCTACTCCTATAAAAGCCCTTCTTCCGCACCTCGCTCTATTGCAGGCACTTCACTTTGGTGTTCAGACGCAGGAAAGATTACTGCGTGAGGTGGCCATTTCCGCTACCTCCACGTGGCCCAACCTGCTTCTCTCGCACCCAACTCTGAGGTGCCAGCACAAATAAAGATTTGTGTTTCCTCTTCGCCCCGGACCTCCATTCTCTCTTCTCTGCAGCACCAAACGACACGTGGCACCCGACGTGTCCCACACTCATGCGCGGCATGAGGTCCAGAAAAGACACCCAGACACAGGTAAGTGGCATCCGCCAGCCTCTGTGGCCCCGCGTTTCCCCCACCATGGGATTTTTTCCGTTTTATGAGGAGGTGTCCCAGACATTATATCCTTCTCTCCTGGGACAGGTTTTCGATCTCAGAGATGCTTTCATTTTCATTACACCGTGGGTTCTTATGGCTATATTTGCTACTTTCAGAATATGTTCAAAGCCTCCTACCAAAAGGTTAAGCGACCTTGAAGCTGAGATATGAGAGTTAAAGCATATGTGCTCAAGGCCTAAGTGATCTGCAGTTAGCCCCAAAACTTCTGTCCCCACAGACACATGTTCAGCCACTCCTTTGACCCCACCCCCAGCTGCCCCCGCAGACACGGGTTCAGTTACTATTGCTGAGGCTTCCGCTTCTCTGACTCCTCCTCCTACTGCCCCGGTTTTGGCTTCCCTGAGGCTTCTGTTTCTTTGACTCCTCCCCCTGCTGATACCTCATCATTAAGAGACCTTGTGGCTTCCGCTTCTTTGACTCCTCTCCCTGCTGATACCTCATCATTAAGAGACCTAGTGGCTGAGATATGAGAGTTAAAGGATATCTTTTCAGCATTTAGAGACCTTAAACCATTTGCAGTCCACCCCAAGAGCTCTGTCCCCATAGATACGTGTTCAGTTTCCCCTGAGGCCACTACAGTAGCTTCCACTTCTATGACTCTCTCCCCCGCGTCATCAAACCAAGTCCACACCTTCACGGTAAATGTGGCCCCCAATTGACAAAACCCTCAGGTGTGGCATCCATTCTCCTCTAAAGCGCTCAGAGAACTCAGGCAAGCCAAGAAGGAGGACGGTATTCATGCTCCATGAACCAAATCCATTTTAAGGAGTTTTTACCAGCACCTTAACAGCCCCCAGGACTGGAAAGACCTGGCTTGTGCTGCACTCCCAGACTCCCTCTACCTGCAATGGAAGGCATGATTCCATGAGGAATGCTCTAGACAATCACAGGAAAATGGTAACAAACAGATAGAATGGAATTTTGGTGCTTTGTTTGGAGCAGGAGAGTTTGAATCTAGAACTGAGCAGGCAGAAGCCAAGTTTCCAACTGGTTATTTTGAACAGGTACACATATGCACAACACAAGCATGGGAAAGGGTAACCCCAACCACAGTAGAGTCATCAGTTCCCATTAACTCTCTTTGCCAAGGCACTGATGAATCATTAGCGAACTTCATCTCAAGGGTGAGGGTAACCTTAGAGGGAAAGATTTATAATCCTGAAGTCCGCTCTCTCCTCCTGCGTTCTATTGTCTGGGATGGCATGATACCACAATTCCATCAGGCATGCCTTAGTCTTAAACACCTACACCCAGATAATTGGATTTTAGCAACACAGGAACTTACTTCAGGCTCTTATGGGGCACCCGCTATGACACAGGTTTATGCAGTTACCCCACATAATCAAAACGGGGCCAGCTTTCAGTGCAGTCGCCAAGGGCATTGGCATAACCAATGTCCAGATAAGCTGCAACCACGCCTCCAGTCAGGCCAACCCCGCCTACAGTCAGGGCAACCACACCTACAATCAGGACAACCACGCATCCACTTAAAGCAACCACACCTACAGTCAGGGCAACCCCAACTTCAGTCAGGGTGCCAGAAGCCATGAACACTTTGTCCAAGATGTCAGAAGGGTTTTCATTGGAAGAGAGATTGTTGGTCCAAATTTCATAAAGATGGCACACCCCTGAATGGTACAAATTCGGGGCCTGAGATTTTGTGGATCACTCCTGTTTTAGAACGAGGTCACCCTACTATGACAGTAAAGATTGGCAATATTCCTTTTAAATGTTTGATTGATACAGGGGCAGAAAAGACGATTTTAAGGCAAGCAGAGGTTCCCCAAAATTGGGAGCTTCTCCTGGGACCCCGGATACATGGGGTTGGAGGGGTGACCCAATCTTTTCTCACACGAGACTTGCTCATGTGGGAAGACCTGGAACGTTCTACTGGACACTTCCACCCATTGGTAGCTGATAATAGCACCAACCTATTGGGCAGGGATCTTCTAGAATGTCTTGATGTTAGGATATCCACAGATGACACACGCTTTTGCGAGACCAGATCTAATCAGCACCCCCAATACTAACTGCCACTGTTCGTAACCAAACTCCCTGCTTAGACTGGATTTCTAATGAGCCAGTCTGGGTGGACAGTGGCCTCTGCCTAGGGAAAAGCTAGAAATTTTAAAAGAGCTCGTCCAAGAGCAGTTGTCCTTGGGACACATTCGTCAATCTTGAAGCCCATGGAATACTCCTGTCTTTGTGATTAAAAAGTGCTCGGGAAAATAGCGTCTTCTCCAAGATCTCTGTGCGGTAAATAAAACCATGCAGGTCTGGGGCTCCCCCCAAAGGGGTTTGCCTCTTGCTTCTGCAATTCCCACGGGAATTCCAATCATAGCTATTGATATACAAGATTGTTTTTTTTCCCTTGCATCCACAAGATTGTAAACGTTTTGCCTTCTCTATTCCTTCTATTAATAACACCAGCTCTGCCGATAGATTTGAATGGGTGGTGCTGCCCCAGAGCATGGCCAATAGTCCTACAATTTGTCAAGAGACTGTTAAATCTGCCCTTTTTCCATATATTCATAAGGGTGTTAATGTTTTTCATTACATGGATGACGTCTTAATATGGGGGAAATTAGATACAGATCTCTGTGCCCTACGTGATTTTCTCATTCCTGCAATAAAGAAAAGTGGCCTTAATGTAGCTCCTGAGAAGATACAGCTAATTGCTCCAATATCTTTCTTAGGTTCAGAGATTTCTCTAATGTAAATTCGTCCCTTAAAACCTAGTGTTACTTTTCCTTCTAACCTTACTCTTGCTTCTTTACTAAGTTTTCTTGGAAATTTAAATTGGCTTAGTCAGTATCTTTATCTGCCTACAAGCTTCCTAAAACCACTGTTTGACCTGTTAAAGGAAACAGACAGCCCTCCTCAAAATGTAGGTTAACTCCCGAAGCCTCCTTGGCACTGGAAAGGGTTAACCAGGCCCTCCAGGACATCCACCTTGATCGATTCTCCCCCTCCTCTCCATTAAACCTTCTAATCTTTAACTCCACCCCAACAGTAGTTGGGGCATTGTGGCAGAACCATGGGGTTCTCGAGTGGCTTCACACGCCAGTAGGTGGAGCTCCAAGACTCCTCACTGAGATAGACGCATTAGCATTCATGGGTGGCCAAGGAAGAAGTAGGTCTGTGCAGGTCTTAGGGAAATAACTGGATTTAATTATTCTTCCATTTTCTCTCACAGATACAGAGTGACTCATACGCCATCATTCCCATTTTGCCATAAGCTTCGTAGAGTTTCCAGGACAAATAGATAACCATTTTCCTTCTAATAAATTGATAGCTTCTTTACTTCTTTTGCCCCTTCTGGCACCTAAACTTTTCTCTCTAGATCTGATCCCTTCTGCTCCTACAGTCTTCACTGATGGTGGAAAAATATATATGCCCTTATATATTACCCAGACAAACAATCTCCTAAACCTCTCTTTACTGAGATTTCTGATAATTCCCCTCAGTACAAAGAACTTTATGCCATTTTCCTTGCATTAAAACCTGTACCAGAATCCTTCAACCTTTTTTTCTGACAGTGTGTATACTGTTAACTTACTTCCATGGCTTGCTCGTTCTTATGTGAGAATTGATGACAACCCATTTTCCCCTCTCTTGATTCAAATCGCCTCTACGCTCTGTTCTCAAACCCAACAACTGTATATTCAACACCTTCGGTCCCATAGCCCTCTTCCTCGTTCCATGTCCAAAGGAAATCCTGCAGCTGACCACCTTGCCTCCACAGGAACTCTCCTAGTCTCTGTCTCTGATCCTGCTGACTTTCATTCCCTAACCCATGTTAATCTTAAAGGCCTTCAAGCTTGATTTACTGATGTTCCTTTACCACAGTTGAAACATATCCTTGCTACATGCTTTTCCTGTGAAAGTCTCTATTCAGACTCTTGGGGTTAATCCCCAATGCTTAAAAGCCAATGCTCTTTGGCAAATTGATGTCACCCACATACCAAACTTTGGCAAACAAAAATATGTGTTTGTCTCAATTGATACCTTTTCTAAATTTATGTGGGCGACAGCTCAGACGGGAGAAAGCTCTAAAAAGCTTATAAGCCATATGCTCTCCTGTTTTGTTGTGATGGGCTTACCACTTCAACTGAAAACTGACAATGGGTATGCATTTACCAGCAAACAATTTAAAGATTTTTGTTCCCTCTGGAACATTACTCATACCACAGACATTCCCTATAATCCACAGAGACAAGGCATTGTCGAGAGGGCCCATCAAGATAAAGGAGGAATGTACCCCCCCAATATCCAGCTGGCAAAAGCCTTAACTACATTAAATATCTTTAATATTTACAATAACTCGGACTTACCTCGTATTATTCTTCACTGGCAAACACCATCTACTCTTCCAGCTATTAAGGTCAAGTGGAAAGACCCACTCAATAAAATTTTTAATGGGCCTGACCCTCTATTGATCATGGGAAGCGGTTTTGCATGCATTTTCTCACATAATTACTCTAAACCTGTCTGGGTTCCTGCCCGCCATGTCTGACAATACCCGCATGATGGCACTGCTATCCCCGAAGAACAAGAAATACAAGAGGAGTAGATGCAGGATACATCCCAGGATCCATAATATGACATGGCAGAATCTGGAAAATCTGGCTCACAGAGCCCTCTCTTCTACCACTTCTCTGGATGTCTTATGTTATGACTGGCCAGTTGTGATTTGTGAGTGAGTGTGTTGAATGACCAAAAATTTTTGTATGACCCATATGCTCAGAGTACTCTAAATATTAAAACCATTGTCACTAACATGTGTTAACTCTCTAAGTAACCTGAGTCTGTTTATAGTCCAAAGTAAAAATAGTTAAAAAAATCAAAATATATATTTAACCAAAATTGGTCTGAAGATCCTGCTGTAGAGACTGCTAGGAGAGATAGCATTAGATGACCTTCAAACAAAATCATAAAGATATTTAAACCAATTATAGTTATCAAGGTATCAATTATAGTAAACCTCTAACTTGTTACAAGTTTTATTTTTTTTCACAAGTAAGTTATTACAGCTATCAAGCCTTCGTATGAAGAATAATCTGTTCATATGGTAAGGTATTAAACTGTAAGAAGTTCCTCCATATTCAACCTATGTGAATTAACAACATTCACATATTCTTGTACACTTAACTGGTGTATCTTGTCTTGCCACCATAGGCCTGCCTTTGTCAGCCAACAATTTAAAGGTGTTTCCCTTTATAATATCACCCATGCCACAGACATTTTTTACTACCCCCAAAGACAAATGTCTGTTCCCCTGGACATCACATCCACTGACTGCTTCCCTTAGACTTGAGATATGATCCCACCTCTTCATACCAATGGATACATTCCCCCTTCCTTACCTGTCTACCCTTAGTTGTGGGACCCTTGCTTGTTTTACTTCTTCTGCTCACAGTTGGTTCTATAATTCTTTGCAAGATCATGGCCTTTTTGCAGCAACAGATTGATGCCATAAAGATGCAACCTATACAAGCTCACTATCATAGGTTGGACATGGCAGAATATGGAGTTGCTGCAGAGGATTTGTCCCCCTCCATCAGAACGTCCACCATGTAGAGGGCTGGCTAGCCAATGATGGGTAAGGGGAAACTAGCACTATCCAGTCAACCTAAGACACGGCACCTGGTACTAGTGGGCAAAAAATCACCAGTTTTTCCAATGCCGGGTAAGAAGGAAGGCTGATCCCCAACCTAAGACAGGCACAGTCCACCCTGCCACAAAACAAATCTGCCAAACATCAAAACATGAAATAAGAAAGGGGGACATGTGGGGAGCCACATGTGCCCTCACAGTTGTTATTGGCATGGCCATAGAGTCTTTATTAAAAGATAAGTTCCTGGGAGTCAGGCTGTAGTGCACGGGTTAAGCACAGGTGGCACAAAGCACAAGCACCGGTATGAGGATACCGGTTTGAGCCCTGGCTCCCCACTTGCAAGGGGGTTTCTTCACAATCGGTGAAGCAGGTCTGCAGGTGTGTCTCTTTCTCTCCTACTCTCTGTCTTCCCCTCCTCTCTCCATTTCTCTTTGTCCTATCCAACAACCACAATATCAATAACAACTACAATAAAACAACAAGGGCAACAAAAGGCAATAAATAAATAAATAAATAAATAAATACCAGAAAATGAGATAAGATAAGTTCCCGCTTCCCTACACCTTAGAGTCTTTGTTAAAAGATGAATTCTTTTTCCCCATGAATCACCCAGGACCTTCCAGACAACGGCTGATTACCATGACAAATACAAATAATTATAATAATTAATAAATAAATAAGAAAGATACATCCCCCAATACTCAGTTGTGTAAGGCACCAAACCTCTTTTTATATAAAGCATTCAAATCAGATGCCCTGCTAACCACGAGAAGCAGATTCTTTGTGTTTCTTCTACAGGAATCCCGGAAAAAATCATCTGAACCCCTGCACACCCTGACATCACCCACTAGATGATACGACTACAGTGGCACACCCCCCTGAAACCCTAGATGTCACCTGACGTGATCTGAAGAACCTGATTCACAGACTCCAAGGACAGAACTTTTTACTGCCTGTCTGCCTTTTCTGCTTCTGCTTTGCCTGTCACGTTTTTGCAGTTCCTGCTCACTCTCTAAGGAAAAGCGGAATTCCAGAGGCTGACCTTCCTCATGCAGTGTTTCATCCCCTGCCATTTCTCCCACTAGTCGCTTACTTTGGGCTGAGATTTCTATCGGACTTGCTGGTATACCCTTTGGACACTTTAGCCAATTTTACAGCAGCTTCCTTCCCTTCACGTTGCTGGTTTTTCATAGACTGACCCTGAGTAGTTCATAGACTTTATAGACTGTTGCCCTGGCCATTAGATAAAAGGAAAGGGGGAGATACTGGGAAATTGTTCAGATGCAGTCACATCTGCCATGTTGTCCCCTAAGGCTACTGCTAGTTTCCACAAGAGTTGAGACATTCTTGGAGTGCCTGTTCCGCCACGTTGTGCCCTCAGGTCATTTTCTATTTCCCTGCAATATTTGGAGTGCTTTGGTTACTCCTCCCCCTTCCCATTATCACGAAAGCTACTCCTATAAAAGCCCTTCTTCTTCCGCACCTCGCTCTCTTGCCAGTGCTTCACTTTGGTGTTCAGACGCAGGAAAGGTTACTGAGTGAGGCAGCCATTTTTGCTACCTCCACGTGGCCCAACCTGCTTCTCTCACACCCAACTCTGAGGTGCCAGTGCAAATAAAGATTTGTGTTCCATCTTTGCCCCAGACCTCCTCTGTCTCTCTTCTCTGCAACGCAAAACGACAGTCTACTCTTGCTTTCCTTTTTTCCTTTATCTCTCTCTCTCTCTTTTGATTAAGGTTGCTATTATTTCCTGGACTGGAAATATTGTTTGGCTACTGGTATTGATTGAACTGCATAAATCCTTACTTCAATTGCTATTCTTGTAATCTCTGAGGTTTGTAACTGCATCTGTGAAAAGGCCTTAGTACAGCTTGGCTATAACTCAAAGACAACAACTGAAGAATGACATAACAGAAGAATAAAAACCACATCAATAAAAAGTGGTTAAATCAAGAGCAAATAAAACTGCTACCACAATGAATCAGGAAAGGAGCACAGAATAAACTCCAAATCAGTCAGAAGAAACCAAAGATAAGAAAATTATGCAAGCAATAATAAACCTAATGATCACAGAATTGAAGACAACTATGTAAAAAAGGGCTATCAGAAACAACAGTTGAGACCTACAAGGAAAATACTAGTCACCTTGAGGTAATGGGAGAACTAAAAGCTGAAATAGCTGAGATAAAACTCCAATTAGCAGAACAACATAATACTATAACTGAACTGAAGAAAGAAACTGAAAGAAGGGAAAACAAATTAACAGAAGAAAAAAAAAACAGAATTATCCAGACAGAGGATGACCACAACAACTTGTCATATCAGAGCACATAAAAAATTGTTGAATAATGGCACTATAATACATTAAAACCATAATATCAATAAATGTCAATGGCTGAAACTCACCCAATAAAAGGCACAGAGTGGGAGGATGGATCAGAAAACACAACACAACCATATGCTGCTTACAAGAATCCCACCTGACCCAACAAAACAAAAGTGAAAGGATGGAAAACTATCCTACAGGCTAATGGACCACAAGAAAAGGCAGGAACATCCATTCTCATCTCTGACACAATAGACTTTAAGTTAAATAAAGTAATAAAATATAGGCAAGGCCACTACATAATGATCAGAGGATCAGTCAACCAAGAAAATTCAACAGTCATTAACATCTATGCACCCAATGAGGGCGTTCTAAAAACATCAAACACCTACTGAAAGAACTACAAAAATACATTAATAGTAATACAATAGTAGTGGGAGACTTCAACACTCCACTATCACACTTAGATCAGTGAAGCAGGGAATCAACATAGAAACATGAGAATTAAATGAAAACATGGACAGACTAGACGTCCTGGACATTTTCATAGTTCTTCACCCCAAAAAACTGAAATACACATTCTTTTCAAATACACACAGCACATCCTCAAGGATAGACCACATGTTATGCCACAAAGACAGTATCACCAAGTTCAAGAGAATTGAAATCATCCCAAGTATCTTCTCAGACCCCAGTGGAGTCAGCTAACATTCAACAACAAACAGAAAATTACTAAAAGTAACAGAATTTGGAAACTCAAAAACATGCTGCTTAATAACTGCTGGGTCAAAGAGGCACTCAAGCAAGAAATTCAAATGTTCCTTGAAACAAATGAGAATGAAGACACAAGCTATCAAAATATTTGGTACACAGCTAAAGCAGTAATGAGAGGGAAACTCATGACCATACAATCACAGATTAGTGAACAAGAAAAAGCTCAAATAAATGAGCTTAATGTATGCCTTATGGACTTAGAAGAAGAGGAACAAATGAACCCTAAAGTAACCAGAAGGACTGAAATCACTAAAATTAGAGCAGAAATAAACAATATCAAAAGTAAGAGAACCATACAAAAGATCAATGAAGTCAAATGTTGTTTCTTTGAGAACTTGAACATGATTGACAAAACTCTAGGAAACCTAACTAAAAAAAAAAAAAAGGTCTCAAATAAATAGAATTGTGAATGATACAGGAGATATCACAGCTGACACCACAGAAATCCAGAAAATCATGTGAAACTTTTACAAAGAACTACAAAGGAATATAAGCCACCATTTCTGGAAGAAATGGAAGAATTCCTAGAAACATATACCCTTGCTAAACTGAACCAAGAAGAACTACAAAACTTAAAACGACTGATCACAGAAAAGAAATCGAAACAGGTAAGAAGAATCTTCCAACAACAAAATTCCTGGACAAGAAGGCTTTATTAACAAACTCTACTAAAGCTTCAGGAAAAAGTTAATACCAATACTTCTAAAGCTCTTCCACAAGAATGAAGAAACAGGAACACTCATTTCCACCTTCTATGAAGCCAACATTACCCTGATACCAAAAGGAGATAGGGACACAACATAAAAGGAAAACTACAAACCAATATCTCTGATGAACATAGATGCCAACCTATTGAACAAGTTTCTATCAAACTGGATACATCAGTATATCAAAAAGAATGTTCATCACAACCAAGTGGGATTTATCCCAGGAATGCAAGGCTGGTTCAACATACTTAAGTCAATGAAAGTCATTCACCACATCACTAAAAGTAAAACCAAAAACTACATGACTATCTCAATAGATGCAGAGAAAGCCTTTGATAAAATCCGACACCCATTCATGCTCAAAACACTACAAAAATGTGAATAGATGGGAAATTCCTCAATATAGCGGAGTCCTTATTTAGAAAACCTACAGCCGACAACATACTCAATGGACACAGGCTGAAAGCATCACTCCTGAGATTGGGGACAAGACAGGGCTGTCCATTATCACCAATACTCTTGAAATGAGTATTGAAAGTTCTTGCCATAACAATCAGGTGAGAGAAAGAAATCAAAGGAATACAGACTGGAAGGGAAGAAGTCAAGCTCTCACAAATGATATGATAGTATACATAGAAAAACCGAAAGAATCCAGCAGAAACTACTGAAGGTTACTAGGCAATATAGCAAGGTGTCAGCCTACAAAATTAATGTACAAAAATCTGTGGCATTCCTTATGAAAATACTGAATACGAAGAAGAAGACATCTAAAAATTACTTCCATTCATTGTTTCAGCAAAATCAATAAAATACCTAAGAATAAACCTGACAAAATAAGTGAAAGACTATATTGAAAATTATGAGTCACTATACATGGGAATAGAAAATGATACCAAGAAATGGGAAGACATCCCATGCTCATGGATTGGAATAATTAATTTCATCAAAATTAATATTCCCCCTAGAGCCATATGCAAATTTAATGTGATACCCATCAAAGTTCCACCCCAACTTCTTTAAGAGAATAGAACAAAAATTACAATCATTTATCTAACACCAGAAAACACCTAGAATCACCAGCAAATAAATACAGCATTGAGATACCACTTCACCCCTGTGAGGATGGCATACATCTAATAGGACAGCAGCAATAAATGATAGACAAGCTGTGGGGACAAAAGAACGCTTTTGCACTGCTGGTGGGAATGTAAATTGGTCCAACCTCTGTGGAAAGTAGTCTGGAGAACTCTCACAAGGCTAGACATGGACCTTCCATATGACCCAGTGATTTCTCTCTTAAGGATGTACCCCAAGGACTCCATACACCCAATCAAAAAGATATGTATACATCTATGTTCATAGCAGCACAATTCATAATAGATAAAACCAGAAAGCAATCCAGATATCCAACAATAGATGAATGGCTGAGAAATCTGTGGTATATATACACAATGGAATACTACACTGCTATGAAGAACTATAAACCCACCTTCTCTGACCCATCTTGGATGGAGCTAGAAGGAATTATGTAAAATGAAAAGGAAAAGAAACTGTTTCTGATTATGGTGTTGTCGAGCAAATCCTATAAATGGGATTTTCAAAGTTAAACCAATTGCCAAGTGACTTGGTTATAACTATAACGATCTATTGCTTTCTTAAACCCTAAGACATCAGGAACCCTCCCATTCTCTATAAAGCCCATATTTATCCCAGTTCTGGAAACTCTAGGGTGAAACTCACTTTCTTTTATGCTTCTCCCAATTCATACCAACTGATACTGCACCTGCTGATCCAAACCTAATCAATGCAACCAGTACCACCTCAGCATGTTTCTCTTCAGACTACATCCAGAGATCTCAGGTGTGGAGTGTGAACCCATCAACTTCATCACTCTTGTGAGACCTTTCCTAGCTCATATAATTCCTTAAATTAATTTTAGGTGGTACACTTTTTAACAAACCTTACAACCTAGATATAGACCAGGGTCCATAAGGTGGGGCATAAGTGCATATATCCAGGAGTTGGGGAAAAAAAAAAAAGCAAAAGTGCACAGTCGTTTGCAGTGAGTCAATAAATGTAGCAAGCAAGCAGAAAGACCTACAAAGACACCATAAAGTACATAATGAAATAGTTTCTACTTAGACCTAGATACCTTCCTCACCTGCCTTCTATTGCGTGTCCCTCAATCACTTCAAAGCTAACTCTGTCCAAAAAAATAAGGACTTCAAAAGCTGCATAAGAGACTGGCATACTTTTATGATGACTTTCTAGTCACTACCAGGCCACCTCTGGGTCCATCACTTGGGTCCTTAGTCAGAGAGTCCTGGGATTCTGACAGAGACATGGTGGGCCTAGACTTCTAACAGATCCCTCTCACTACTGTCACTGGTCATTGCCATCAGGAACAACATAATGGACCCCTCTCTGGGCCCCTATTGGACTTGGCTCTCAATGTGAATTAATGATGGTAGGGAATGTCCCATTCTCCTAAGGGAGGTTGGATAGCATACTCTGCCTATCACCTGAGGATAATGGGTACTGAAATTGGCACGGCCTGGAATATTTCTAGCCTTGACCACGGAATATGAGCTCAGACCTACAAGGATGCAGAGGTTGCTGTGATGACTATGGGCCCCAGATCAGATTGATGTGGTTTCCAATTAACAATATTATATTGTTGTATTATTTCCCATATTTGTGAGCTACTCTTTTCCCTGATCCATCTTTCTGGTCCTTTTTCCAACTGTGAAACCATCTCCGCAGACGATATCTTAGGTCAGCTGTATATTGGATTTCAGGTGCAGGCAAAAACTAGTTGGATCATGGCCTCCTTGGAATATGCCTAAAATAGACCTACTAGCTTTTTCCAAAATGGAGACCTTAAATTTCCATCCACAATAATCTTGCCTTTAGGTTCATGATTAGTCAACAATTTGTTCTGCTTTCTATCTTAACTCTTCTCCTACCACCAGGTTCCAGATGCTACCATGATGCCAACCTGACTTCCCTGGACAGACAACCCCACCAATGTGTCCAGGATCCCTGCTTCCCCAGAGCCCTGCCCCACTAGAGAAAGAGAGAGACAGGCTGGGAGTATGCATCAGCCTGTCAATGCCCATGTCTAGTGGGGAAGCAATTATAGAAGGCAGACCTTCCACCTTCTGCACCCTATAATTACCCTAGGTCCATGATCCCAGAGGGTTAAAAAACAGGAAAGCTGGGGCACAGCCAAGATAGCAACTTGGAGACAACACCTCGTGTGAGCTTCAGAAAGCAGCAGCTTACAACCCTGGATTCTCTGGAGAGAGTAGGATATGTAGCGTGTCCGTGAAAGTGTGAATAAGGGCGGGTCAGGGTGACACCAAAATTAGTCCTATAACCCACTCTTGGGCTGGCAAACAGAGGTCAAAAGGACAAAGAATGAAAAATTTTTGTCTTGATTATTTCTTTTTTATCTTTTTTTTAATTTATAAAAAGGAAACATTGGCAAAACCATAGTATAAGAGGGGTACAACTTTGCACAATTCCCACCACCAGAACTCTGTATCCCATCCCTTTGCCTGATAGGTTTCCTATTCTTTAACCCTCTGGGAGTATGGATCCAAGGTCATTTTGGGATGCAGAAGGTGGAAGGTTTGGCTTCTGTAATTGCTTCCCCACTGAACATGGGCATTGACAGCTCGATCCATACTCCCAGCCTGTCCCACTCTTTCCCTAACAGGGAAGGGCTCTGGGGAAGCGGAACTCCAGGACATATTGGTGGGGTTGTCTGTCCAGGGAAATCTAGTCGGCATCATGCTAGCATATGGAACCAGGTGTTTGACAAGAGAGTTAACATACAAAGCCAAACAAATTGTTGACCAGTCATGGACCTAAGGGCTGGAATAGTGCAGATGAAGTTGGGGGGGCCTCATTTTGTAGATAGCTAGTAGGCATATTTTAGTTAAATTCCAAAGGGTCTGTGGCTATACTAGTTTTTCCCCTTTTCTCTTTGCCCCTGAGGCTGAAATCTGATATGCCAGTGGATCCAAGTTATTGTCTATGGAGATGTCCAGAGACATCAGGCATGGAATGACAACCCTTCACCCTCATCACTAGGGTGAGACCTTTCTTTCATGGTATTCTCTAATTCCATTCCAGGAGGTTGACTTCCTAACAAAGTCCCAAAACCTAGATATAGACCAGGTCCCATAAGATAGAGCATACATTCACATGTATCCATAAATTAGGGAAAAATATATACCCAAAAGCAAAAATATGCAATAGTCTGTAGTGAGTTCATAAGGAAATGGTGTCTACTTAGGCTTGACTATTTCTGAACTCACCCTACTACCCCACCCCAGATCAAGCCCCCATCTGGCCAGTTGCTCCTAGCAGGCTTCCTGTTTTCTTTACCAAAATTCCTAGCTCAGCAGAGGTGTCATTCCAAGCCCTTTTCTTTCCTTTTCTTTTTGAAGGGGGCTGGAGATCTATTTGAGTGACAGAATACCTGACATCAGGACCTCAGCCCTGCCTGGGAAAGACTAGCTGGAGTTTTCATTATTATATATGTGTGTCCCTTTTCCTTCCTCTTCAGGTTGACCACAACTAACTGTTGTTGCTTTCTCCACTGATAGGTGACTGAGTGTCCTATCCATTGTGAGAGGAACTTGTTTCTCTCTCCCTCCTCCTTCAATCTTCCTTTTTCTCTCCTTCTATCTAATTTAAAAAAAGAAAAAGAAAAAACTTCTTTCACTGTTCTTTTTTCTTCTTCTTCTTTTTCTTCCTTCTTTTGCTTTTTGAATTCACTAATAATCATTTGTGAACTACTTTGTGGAAGACATCTGACTTGGAGTGGGCTCTCTCTCACTGTGTGTGTGTTGTGTGTGTGTGTGTGTGTGTGTGTGTGTTTCTCTTTTTTCTCCTCTTGCTATCCTTAGAATTTATAGTGGACAGTAGATTTGCATAATTGTCTACTCTTGTTTTGCCTCCTTTCTCTTCTTTTTCTTTCTTAGACTCAAGGTGTTGTTTGTCTAATTGGTATTGGTTGAATTGCATCAGTTCTTTCTTTAGTTGCTATTGTTGTGATTTCTGAGGATTTTTACTGCATTTGTGAAGAATAGTAAAGCTATCAGGGAGGGAATGGGGTATGGAGTTCAGGTGGCGAGAATTGTATGGAACTATACTCATCCTATGGTCTTGTCAGTGTTCCATTTTATAAATAAAAACTTTTTAAAAAGAAATATATATATATAATAAAAATAAAGGAGCTTGAAAAAAGAATTCTAGGTCTGTTATTGGGGAAGTGACTAAACAGATATAGAGTGTATGTGAAGTTCTACGTTTCTACTGCATTTGAATGAGTGGTCCAGGTGTGTGTCTCTCTCTCATAAACTAAGTAAATATACATTGATTGTGTGTGGAAGAGAGTTATAATAATTATTTATGCAAAGATACTCTCATTTTGGTCCACTTTTTGATGGTTATCTTTTATTCTTTTGTAGATCTATCTACAAGAATATTTTTCAAAATGGCCTTGGTTCACCAGCATTGGTATCACTCTATTTTTCCCTCCCCTTTTCTGTGTCTATTTTTTCCTGTTTTTATGTTCTTTATTCTAATACTGATAATCACTTTAAAAGTTGGTATTCCTTTGCCTCTTCTTTTCATGTTGGACTCCTTTCAGAGATTCTTGCAAGTCAAGGTTGGTCTTTCTCTTCCCTCCTCTCTCAATTTCTCTCTTTCCTATTCAACAACAACATCAGTGAAAACAATGGCAATAAGGACAATAACAAGGACAACAAAATGGGTAAAAATGGCCTCCATGAGCAGTGGATTCATAGTGTAGGTTTGCCCTAGCAATAACCCTGGAGGCGAACAGAAAAGAGAAGAAAGGAAAAGAAAATATTTCTCTCTCACATTTGAAGAATAATTTGGCAGAATACAGAATCTATAGCTTGCAATTCTTAACTTTTAGTACTTTAAATATGCTGTTTCACTCTCTCCTTGCCACTAGGGTTTGTAATGAAAACTCTGATGAAAGTCTAGTGGTTCTGCCTTTTTCCTCTCAAATATTTATTTATTTACTTATTTCCTTTTTGTTGCCCTTGTTATTTTTATTGTTGTTGTAGTTATTATTGTTGTTACTGATGTCATCGTTGTTGGATAGGACAGAGGAATGGAAAGAGAAGGGGAAGACAGAGGGAGAGAGAAAGAGACACCTACAGACCTGCTTCACAGATTGTGAAGTGACTCCCCTGCAGGTGGGGAGCCAGGGGCTTGAACTGGCATCATCATGCTGGTCCTTGCACTTTGTGTATGTGCGCTTAACCTGCTGTGCTACCTCCCAACTCCTTCTGTCTTTTTATATAACATGTTTTGTTGTTCATAACGGATTCACAGTATCAAATACCTAGAAACAACCAAAATACTTTTCATCAGATTACTGGATAAAAATTAGTTATTGGACGTATACTCAACAGACTATTATTCAGCAATAAAAAAGATGGTATGTGTCCATAAATTGGATAAAGTGGATGGAATTGGAGAATATTATGCTTAGTACAGCAAGTAAGGAGGTGAGAGAAAACTACAGAATGATTTACCAATTATAAGTGGACTATAGTGAATAGACCATACAAATGTGGAAAAAAAATGTCAACCTATATATAAGACTGTGGGAGGACTATACTGGCTATATAGGGATGAGGGACAAGGACACAGACCTATGGTGATGGGAGTTGTGAAAAAAGACTATACTGTAACCAATTACTCAATAAAGCTCTAAAGTTTTTTTAAAAATTCATCCCAAGGGCAGGGGAGATAGCATAGTGGTTATGCATAAGGACTCCCATGCCTGATACTCCAAGGTTCCAGGTTCAGTCCCATAAGCCAGAGCTAAGCAGTGTTCTTGGGAAAAAATAAAATAATTCCAGGTAGAGAGAATAAATGTGTAGGGAGTCAGGCACAGCAGGTTAAGTGCAGGTAGTGCTAAGCACAAGGACAGGTTAAGCACAGGTGGTGCTAAGCACAAGGACAGGCACAAGGATCCTAGTTTGAGCCCATGGCTCACCACCTGCATGGGAGTAGCTTCACAAGTGGTGAAGCAGGTCTGCAGGTGTCTTATCTTTCTCTCCCCCTCTCTTTCTTTCCTTCCTCTGTCAATTTCTCTCTGTCCTATCCAACAACGACATCAATAACAACAACAATAATGACTGCAACAGTAAAACAAGGGCAACAAAAGGAAATAAGTAAATAAATAAATAAAAGTATCATCACAACCATTTATATAAAAAAAGAATAAATGTGTAAAGTTGGTCAGCTTCCTCAAAAATTTGTCTTTTTGTCCAAATTACCCACTCATTTCCGTAAGTGTGTTTTATTTTTTATTTTTTATTTGTGATTTAATAATGATTGAATAGACTGTAGGATAAGAGGGATACAATTCCCACCACCAGAGTTCATATCCCATCCCCTCCATTGGAAATTTCTATATTAAAATATGTAGAACTGTGATCTGTGTCTGTTTCAAAGCCTTTGTGAATGTTCACTTTAACAGGACAGGAATGATTAATACCTATCAAAGGATCTGAGATTGAGAGTAGCAGTGGAAGTTAACTAAATTTGAAGTGGGAAAAATAGTTGTGTTATAAGTCCAGTTTCTTGTTCAGTTTTCCAATAGATAATTGGCACATTAGTATCTTCATTCTTTTTTTAAAAATTTTTTTATTTAAGAAAGGATTAATGAACAAAAACATAAGGTAGGAGAGGTACAACTCCACACAATTCCCACCACCCAATCTCCATAACCCACCCCCTCCCATGATAGCTTTCCCATTTTCTATCCCTCTGGGAGCATGGACCCATGGTCGTTGAGGGTTGCAGAAGGTAGAAGGTCTGGCTTCTGTTAATTGCTTCCCCTCTGAACATGGGCGTTGACTGGTCGGTCCATACTCCCAGTCTTCATTCTTATACCTCTTGCAGTTTCATATCCTAAGTCTTTATGAAGATAAAAAGAATAGTAGAATGGTTATCCCTTCCAGTCAATATATCCAGCAAAAAAAAATTTTCTCCTCCTCAAACCCAGGTCCTAATACTGTGTCTGTCTCTTTCTTCAGTTTTCTTTGCTACTAATTGACTACAATACCCAGTATGATGAGAAGTAAGATATAGATATCAGTGTAGCCTCAAGTTTTCTGTCCCTTTAATTCATACTTTTTCAATATATACAGTAAAAAATATTGCCTCCTGTTTGGTTATTCTGCTTTATAAATCTCTAGGAATGGTGCTTTTATTATATGTTTATAACAACCTCTCTCAACTCATCCCTGTATGAGAGCAATATATACCATTCTTGTTAGCAACAGCTTGGTCTCTCTTATTCATCTTGCAAGTTGTTGAAAGTCTGCAGTTATTTTCCTTGCCCTACACTTACCAGGCCATTGGTAATTTTAATCAAAGTAGATTTAATTTTAATATTTTAATCTTTTATTTTAATCTTTTTTAAACTTTAAATTTTAATTTTTATTTTAAAATTTCATTTTAATCAAAGTAGATTTTCTTCTCTGGGCCCACGTTTGTAGGCCTAAGAAATCTACATTATAAAGGTCTTGAGGACCCAGGAACTCTCTTATAAATGAGTCATAAAGAAATCATAGTTTAATATCAAGTGAAGAGATGAGCTTGTTCTCTTCTCTCTTCACATTATCTTGCATCTACAACTACAATCCAAAGTGAAATTAATTAGTAGTACATGTTTTTCAAGTACAGAATAACCTTTTTGTGAGAAACTATGACTGACAGATTCTAATTTATGAGCTTTATTACAGTGCATAGACAAACACTGTTGTACTTAGACTGTATCTTTTGAAGGTTATATCATTTATACCTCAAAGCTCTTAACTTTATTGGAAATGGTAGAAAAATGTCATACAAATATTTCATTTTAAAGTTTAATTCCCATATATGCCTCATACTGCAGTAATTTTTGAACATCTAGTTGAATCATACTCTTAGAACTATACAGAAAAGGGTCTGATATATGCACTTGCAGTATACAAGGGTAGTAAAAATGAACTTGCTGTTTTCAAATAATGTTTTAAATAATAGTACTATCCCTATATACCTATACCCCTTTGGTTGCACCTTTAGTACTTCAGTATATTCATTATAAATATAGAAATACCCTTTAAAATAATGGTGTCGTTGATCTTTACTATTAGCTGATGGGTAAGACAGCAGAAGTTTCATGATAAACCCAACCACCCACATGAAATAAATGCTTCCTAGAATGAAAAGAAGGATGAGGAATCAACAAACATTAAATAAGGTAAAGACGCTTTGCCTATCTTTTAATTCTATATGGAGATTTATCTTTGGGGACTCCTCCAGAAGTCTTCAAAGTCACAAATAGACATGCTTAAATTCCAGTCTTAGTTTCATCACCAAATAATAGTGCCTAAGTAATTTTATCTCTAATATACTCTTTCTCTTTGAAAACCAAAGTTCATATTACAATGTTGTCATTGAGGCTTTTCAAAAAGTGTTAGATAAATTTTATGAATCTCTATCTCTTTCTAACTATATGAAAACAGATACAATTAATAACCTCACTTGGCCTTTACTATTGGGTCATATGAGCCTTGACTCCTCTGTTTCCTCTAATAGACAAGTGAGGTGAGGATCAGGTGACTGCTATAATGTTGAAAATAGGATGATTGTCAGGGAATAATCAGAGTTAGTTTTTTCTCAAACAGAGGTGAAGCAATGGCTGTTACAGGAATTCCAAGTGAAGCAGAGAGGTCACATTTCACTGGCTTTCCTTCTTTCTCACTTCTTATACTAAGATAGACACTAAACATGCCTTTGGCTTCCGTCATGTGGGAACTGTAGCTCGCTAAGACATCTAGGTTTACTGACATTTGGCTCATATTTCTCCACTGTTCCTTATGCTAAGTCTTTCCTGCATCCACTCTCAGGCATCTGAATAGCCTTGGCAACTATCGCTTTTGGAGGCCTCTGCCAGTATCAATGGCTTTCAAATGGGGGGTGCAAGAAAGTATTCCAACCTCCCCACTTATCCTTATAGACTGTATTTTAGTAAACAATTGAAAGGTGCATTTAAATCTGTTGAGTACTGAGCATATGCTAGATATACTGCCAAACATACTATATTAGTTATCTCTTGGTGAATGCCCTATAAACACCTCACAGTTGAGTAAACTTAAACTTAGAGGGAGGCAACTCATGTACTCATGCAAAGGCACATCATTAAGAAGTAACAGAGTCATAGCACTCTTATTCTCTAATACCAAATTCATTGCTTCTGCCATAAGAAGTACTTCTTTGAATTTATATCTTTATGTCTCCAAGTCAATCAGATCTGTATAACAGAGTTTCCTGGATTTATATATACATAGACTACCATGTGTAATGAAAATGAGAAAATATTTACAAATTATCTCCATTAATACTAACAATACTCATTGTTTTAGTTTTCAGACTTTACCTCAAATTATCTGGTATCAGGTGCTGACAGCTCCTGTTTTCATTGTAATCCCATAAATCTCTCAATCTAGACCTCTTAGCATCAACCTAAACAAGGTGGCTTTCCCTGGCTTTGGCCATATATAGATACCTGAGACCAAACTCTTCTTTAGACCCAGTTTTCATTCTTATGGATCAGTTTTCATTCTTATGGATCAGCTTTCATTATTATGGATCAGTTTTCATTCTGATTCTTATGCTAAATCCCTCCCACCACACCCAGTAAGCATGCTAATTCCTCCTTCCCTTAAGCATCCTGATTGTTCTAGCTTGAGTGGGATAAATACTTCCTAGGAAGAAAGTACTCTCATTCATACAGTCAAAAAGGTATCAGAAACAGAGCCTAACAATCACCCTCTTTTGTGCTGTCTCTATATTTTAACTGTACAAAGAAACTCAGAGTTTCTAAAGTTAGGCCACCAGAGTGAACTGATCTCTGCCATCTGGCTGTGGTCTGACTGAAACCTGCACTTTGGAAGGATGATGAGCCAGTCAGATCTGTAAGTTTTGCCATAGCTGCTCTAAAAGCCCAGATACTGTTTCTGGCCAATTCCCTAGTCCTTCAATTTTATTAGCTTCATTTTTATGTGCTTTTTAACTCCATGAATACAGCCAAAACCAACATCAAATAACATCAGGGAACATAAGGTCATGATTTCCCCAATCCCCAGTGCTCAGCTCCCCAAGTCTCTTAGAGAAGGTGTGGTCAAAATGCACTGCAGTTTTTCTTTTGCCTGTATTTTCAGAGGGTGGAGAAAACTGCTGCTGATCTGTGAGCTATTCTCAGATACTGCAGCCTCAGAACTCTTTGTGAGAGATTCTTCAGGTCACCATAACCCAAGGAGGAGAAGGAGGGGGGATTATGGGGGTGGAGAAAGAAAACTCAGCCAACAAGCAATCTTAAGATCCCTGTGACCACAAATACTGGGCTTAATGGTTTTGGCCCGTGCCTGCTGGGAGGAAGAGTTAGAGAAGCCAACCCTTTGTCTTTTTGCTTCCTTGCTTCCCCACTACTCTGTTCTTTATTTCCTACATTATTTCCTCCCAGATACAGCTATGAACAACCATTCCAGTAGGCCTGTCATCAGTGTAACAAATCCAAGTCACCTCCAGGACTTCATGTTTAACACTTAGGTAGAAAAGCCAAAAACTATAGACAGGTTTAAGCCATTCCCTATCAGTTCAAGTTCAGGACAGTGTCTGAAACTAGGTAGGGAGCCAATCTGTCTTGCTTGAGCTGAAGGAGTTCCCTGATCTAAAGATATTCAGAAAAAATAAAAACAGTTCAGGTTACAATTTGTTTGGGATATGATGTTGGAAAGTAGGGAAGACATTAGAAGTGACTAGACATAATCTTTCCCTGAATTTCAGGAGCTATGGGTTCTAGTCTTGAGTATGTGTTCATGAGAAGTTGGTTTCTCAATAAATGGCATGGAGAGAAAGAGAGATGGTTGGAAACGGAGGTGGCTCATTAAGTTATCTAGAAGCCAAACTATACTACCATGCTGCTTGAATTGTTTCTCTCCCAGTAAGTCTCAATATTTATAGCTGTGGATTTCTCAGTGTCATTACTCATGGCCTTTTGGAAATAAATATCTCTTCCTAGTTGTACTGCTACCCTATCTGGTAACTAGGATATCCTTCATACTCTTAGTTGATGTTTAGTAGGTAATAATTATGATACTCTTGAGTTCCATGTGTTTTGACAGACTCCACTTCCTACTGGTGGTTATAGTTGGACTTAATCTGTGAAAAATGCTGTGCCTAGATGATAAATATTTTCTCCTTATTTACGTATGGTCTAAAGTTCTTTAAAAAGTATAATTGTTAATCATCAGTATCTGGTATTCATTAGCTATATCTTCTTCCAAAGGGATCTAGGGTGAAAAACGCAAACGAAAGATAGCAGTCATGCTGAGTTCAAAATCACTTTTCCTACTTTTTAACTAAATCTCATTAAATGTTTTAACCTCATTTGCCCTACCTTTCTCTGCCCTTGTTTAGTCCTGCCCTACTAATCATAAGCTATACTCAGTCTATTAATATTTGATGTAGGAGTTAAATAGACATAAACAACATAGATGTAAGGACAAAGGTTACTTTTGAAATCATGAGGCATGATAACTGAAAAAGTCATTTTCTTCACTGTGATCCTTGCATTGTAGAAAGCATACCATTCAATAGACTAAGTAAAGAGAAGAAAGACAAATGCCAGGTGGTTTCACTCATATGTGAACTTGCCAAAAACAAACAAACAAAAACAGATGCAAGCAAACTGTTTTTAAGATTTAAAAGAACTATGGTGGTTATCTTTGTGAAGTGAGAAGGTGAAGATACAGAAATTTCATCTATGCCATCTACCCTGAACATGTCCAGTCTCATCAGAACTTTGGTGGTGGGTATGGTGTTTAACTAACTACACATTGTACTCTTACAATCTTTTAACAAATAACATCTAAAAACTATGACATCAATATTTTAATTTGGCCAATTATAACTGGGTTTATCCCCCACCCTACTTTAGTATTGGGTGTAAGTGAAAAAAGTTTTACCATGCTTTTAAAGTGGACCTATGATTCTTTTTACCAGAGCACTTCTTGGTTCAGTTTTATGTTATGTTAGTTTGGGGTATTAAGCCTTGGACTTTGGAGTCTCAGGAATGAAAATTTCTTTTCATAATTATTATACTACCTTTCTTACCTGACAATAACAAAACTGGAGCTTTTTAGCCCAACAGTCAAGTTCATTAGGGTTAGGGAATGAAAGAATATGTCCAAAAAAAATTTTACTCACAAATGTGTACAGAAACTTTATTCATATGTTGAAAGCAACAATTATTTCCCTCTGTAGACTAATAGAGAAGTAAATAAATATGTCAAGACAACAGAACAGTCATCAGTATCAAAAAGAAATGAGCAATCAATACCTGAAATGATACATAACGAACTGAAATGTACTTTACTAAAGAAGACATTCAGATTACATGGACAGATAAAAACCTTAGAGAAGCAAAAACTGAAGGAATCAGCTATCAACAAACCTGCTCTATAGAGAAGTTCTAAAAGGACTCCTATAAACTATAACATCATCACCAAAAATAGGCCATATATTAGAACACTCAAGACAAATTTAGAATAATGTTATTGAAATATATTAAATCTATAATATTAGTAAATGTCAATGTTATGAATTCACCAATTAAAAGGCAGGGTAGGAAGATAGATTAGAAAACACAACACAACCATATGCTGTCTGCAGGAATCCTGCCTAAATCAACCAGACAGACTCAAAGTAAAAGGAAAGACAACTATTATACAAGCTAATAGACACAAAAATTGACATGAACAGCTATTCTCATATCTGATACAATAGAATTTGAAATAAATAAAATAATAAAAGATATGGATGAACATAACATAATGCTTAAAGGATCAGTTAACCAGGAGAAATCAATATTTATGAACATTTATGTACTTAGTGAGGGACCATCAAGATACATCAAACACTAACTAAATGAGATTAGAAAATACATCAATAGCAACACAGTTATAGTAGGAGACTTCAACACTCACTTAAAAATTATTAGTGGTTTAATAATGATTAGCCAGATTGTAAGATAATAGGGGTACAACTTCATATAGTTCCCACCACCAGAGCTCTGTGTCCCATCCCCTCCTTTGGAAATATCCCTATTCTTTATCTTTCTGAGAGTATGGACCAAAATTCCTTATGGGTTACAGAAGATGGAAGGTCTGGCTTCTGTAATTGCTTTTCCACTGAATATTAACATTGGCATATCAATCCACATCCCCAGCCAATTTCTATCTCTCCCTGATGGGATAGGACTCTGAGGAGATGAGGTTCCAAAACACATTGGTTAAGTTATATGCCCAGGGAAAATAGGTTGGCATCACAATAGCATACGTAACCAAAGGGCTGAAAACTAGTAAGATATAAATCAGAACAAGTTGCTTAAAAATCAAGAAACTAAAGGTAAAACATGAAACTAAGTATCCCATGTGGGAAGAAACTAGGAAGTCTATTTTAGGTACATTCCAAGGGGCACATAACTTTATTAATTTTTGCCTGAGCCTAACAGGTGACATGACAGGTAGACTAGGGGTGTGGGAGTCTCTTTGCATAACCACTGTGACATCTGTCCCCCACCTCTTGACCAATCACTCTTGGTCAAGAGAGAGTGATTAAGCTAATAAGCCGGATTACAGTTAAAATGCCTCTGGCTCTCATAGACTACAGGTAAGAAAAAGAACAAAATAGGCTTTAACAACATCTGTGCTTCAACTTGGGGATTGAAATAATACTGAAACAAGTGTTAATGTACACAAATGTAAAGTCTTTCAGTACCTTAGTTAAACACAAGTCAAACACGGCAAGAGTGATCAGTAATTTGAAAAGTACTGAGAGAAGGACATCATAATATACTATATAGAATGGTTAAATCAAGAAGAAATATTGGAGAAATAAACAAGGACAAAAGTCCAGTGAAGAGCCCCCCTAAGGCTCAAGCACAGAATAATGAGGTTAACATCTAATTGCTAGTGAGTAAAGAATTTGAAAGAGTAACTAAAGAGTTTGAAGAATTCTCAAGAGAAATAAAGAAAAAAAAAGAGACTCTGGAAGAAAACACTAATTATCTCAAGGTTATTACAGTGCCGAAAGCTGAA
Organism: Erinaceus europaeus; assembly: GCF_950295315.1. Classification (NCBI taxonomy): domain Eukaryota; kingdom Metazoa; phylum Chordata; class Mammalia; order Eulipotyphla; family Erinaceidae; genus Erinaceus; species Erinaceus europaeus. Next base: position 80,535,850 of record NC_080185.1, on the reverse strand, counting down.
ATAGCTGAAAAATTTAACAGTATCAGAACTGGGTAATGAAATAAATGAACTACAGAAAAAAGTACAGGGGAGAGAGAATAGAATAAATGAGGCTGAAAACAGAATTAGCAAGATCAAGGATGAATTAGAGAAAAATATGAAATAAGTAAGATTAAGAGATACTGAAACATCAACAGAGACATATGGAATGAGTTCAAAAGAAATTATATACACATTAATGGCTTAACAGAGAAAGAAAGAGAGGAAGGGGAAGAAAGCATTCTTCAGGACATAATAACTGAGAACTTCTCTAGTCTAAACAGCATAAAAGACATACAACTTCAAGAAGCCCAGAAGGTAACAAACAGAATTAACACAGACTAAAAGACACCAAGACACATCATATTTAGAATGGAAAGGAATAAGGATAAAGAAACGATCCTAAAGGCTGCAAGAGAAAAACAAAGAGTCACGTACAAAGGAAAATCCATAAGATTAGCAGCAGAATTTGCCACACAAACACTACAGGCCAAAAGAGAATGGCAAGATATCTACTGAGTGCTCAGTGAGAAAGGCTTTCAATCAAGACTACTGTATCCTGCTAGACTGTCATTTACACTAGATGGAGGCATAAAAACCTTTTCAGACAACCAACAGTTGAAAGAATCAACTATCATCAAGACTTCCCTGAAAGAAATTCTGCAAGGTCTCCTATAAACAGTCAGACCACTATAAATAAGCCATCTATCAGAACACTCTAAAAATCTGCAAGAATGGCATTCAAATATCTTCAGTCTTTGATATCAATGAATATCAATGGCCTAACTTCACCTATTAAAAGGTACAGAGTGGTAGTCGGGCGGCAGAGCAGCAGGTTAGGAGCACATGGCGCAAAGCACAAGGACCGATGTAAGGATCCTGGTTAGAGCCCACAGCTCCTCGCCTGTAGGGAGTCACTTCAAAAGCAGTGAAGCAAGTCTGCAGGTATCTGTCTTTCTCTCTTCCTCTCTGTCTTCCCCTCCTCTCTCCATTTCTCTCTGTCCTATCCAACAACAAAGACAGACAACAATATTAACTACAAAAATAAAGCAACAAGGGCAACGAAAAGGGAATAAATAAATAAATAAACTTTAAAAAATTAATAAAAGGCACAAGTAGGAAGATGGATCAGAAAGCACAACCCAACAATATGCTGTCTGCAGGAAACCCAGTAACTCAATAAGATAAACAAGGAATCAAAGTTAAAGGATAGAAAATTATCATACAAGCGAATGGCCCACAAAAAGGGTAGGAACAGCTATTCTCATATCTGACATGGTAGACTTTAAAATAAATAAAATTTAGAAAGACAGGGATGAACCAGAAACAATCAAATACTTAGAGGAAAACATTGGTAAAACACTTTCCCACCTACACCTCAAGGACATCTTTGATGAAATAAACCCAATTGCAAGAAAGACTAAAGCAGAAACAAACCAATGGGACTACATCAAATTGAAAAGCTTCTGCACATCCAAAGAAACTATTAAAAAAACAGAGAGACCCCTCACAGAAAGGGAGAAGATCTTCACATGCCATACATCAGACAAGAAACTAATCACCAAAATATATAAAGAGCTCAGCAAACTTAGCACCAAAAAAGCAAATGACCCCATCCAAAAATGGTCAGAGGATATGAACAAAACATTCACCTCAGAGGAGATCCAAAAGGCTAACAAACATATGAAAAACTGCTCTAGGTCACTAATTATCAGAGAAATGCAAATAAAGACAACATTGAGATACCACCTCACTCCTGTAAGAATGGCATACATCAAAAAGGACAGCAGCAACAAATGCTGGAGAGGCTGTGGGGACAGAGGAACACTTTTGCATTGCTGGTGGGAATGTAAATTGGTCCAGCCTCTCTGGAGAGCAGTCTGGAAAACTCTCAGAAGGCTAGACATGGACCTTCCATATGATCCAATAATTCCTCTCCAAGGACTCCATAACACCCAACGAAAAAGAGGTGTGTACTCGTATGCTCATAGCAGTACAATTCATAATAGCTAAAACCTGGAAGCAACCCAGGTGCCCAACAACATATGAGTGGATGAGAAAGATGTGGTATATATACACAATGGAATACTATGCAGCTATCAAGAACAATGAACCCACCTTCTATGATTCATCTTGGACAGAGCAAGATGGAATTATGTTAAGTGAGCTGAGTCAGAAAGATAAAGATGAGTATGGGATGATCCCACTCATAAACAGAAGTTGAGTAAGAAGATCTGAAAGGGAAACTAAAAGCAGGATCAGACTAAATGAAAGTAGGGCACCAAAGTAAAAACCCTGTGGTGAGGGGTAGAATGCGGCTTCCTGGGCAAGTGGGGGGTGGTGATGGGTGGGTGGGATGGGACACAGTCTTTTGGTGGTGGGAATGTACACTCCTAGTAAAGTGTAGTCATATATCACTAGTTAATTAATATGAGAGGGGGAAATTTAATTGTAAGTCTCGAAGTTTTTAAAACTCAAACTGAGTCTTCTTAATATATAGGCTGTGTATTTGATATGCGGACTCTCTCAAAAGCCTAGATCAAGTAGATCAGAGGCAACCACTGGCACAGCTATTTACAAGATACTGGGTACTATACAGCAAACCCTAACAAACCGACTTTTCAAAGTTAACCCAGTTACCAAATAATGTGATGATAACATTAACTATCCATTGTCTTTTTGAACCCTAAGACAGCAGGAACCTCACATCTCCACTATAGAGCCTATATTTCTCCCAGTCCTGGAACCTTAGGACAGGGCCCACTTTCCCACATGCCTCTCCCAATCCATACCAAATAATATTGCATCAGCTGATCGCAACCTAATCAATGCAACGATTGCCACCTCAACATGCTTCAGCTCATATCCAGAGACTTTTGGTGTGGAATGACAACCCTTCAGCTTCATTACTCGGGTGAGAACTTTCCTTTCATAGCATTGTCTTGTTCCAACCCAGGTGGATCACTTTCTAACAAAGTCCCAAAACCTAGATATACACCAGGTTCTGTGAGAGAGAGCATATGTTCACACGTATCCATAAACTAGTGCAAAATATATACCTGAAAGCAGAAGTACACTAGAGTTTGCAGTGAGTATCCTCCTAACACTTCCTCTCCACTATTCCAACCTTTTGGTCCATGATTGCTCAACAAGTTGTTTGGCTTTGTATGTTAACTCTCTTTTCAGTCACCAGATTCCAGATACCATCAGGATGCCAGCCAGGCTTCCCTGCACTGAAGACTCCACCAATTTGCCCTGGAGCTCCACTTCCCCAGAGACCCACCCTACTAGGGAAAGAGAGAGGCAGACTGGGAGTATGGACCGACCTGTCAATGTCCATGTTCAGCAGGGAAGCAATTACAGAAGCCAGACCTTCCACCTTCTGCAACCCACAAAGACCCTGGGTCCATGCTCCCAGAGGGATAGAGAATGGGAAAACTATCAGGAGGGGGGATGGTATATGGAGATTGGGTGGTGAGAATTGTGTGGAGTTGTACCCCTTCTGCCCTTTGGTTTTGTCAATTTATCCTTTCTTAAATAAAAATAAATTTAATAAAAAGAAAGAGAGATAGGGATGGACATTACATAATGCTCAGAGGAACAGTCAATTAAGAGGACTTATTATTAACATCTATGCAGCCAATGAGAAGCCATCTAAATATATCAAACATCTACTGAAAGATCTACAGCAATAATATTAAGAGCAACATAGTTATAGTAGGGGACATCAAAACCCCAATCTCAACTTCATAGATCATCCAGGCAGAAAACAAATAAATAAATGAGGGAGCTAAATAAAGAGATAAACTATAAATACTGTCTAGACATGGACCTTCCATGTGACACACTAATTCCTCTCCTAGGGATATACCCCAAGGACTCCATAACACTCAACCAAAAAGATATGTGTACACCTATGTTCATAGCAGCACAATTCATAAGAGCTAAAACCTGGAAGCAACCCAGGTGCCCCACAACAGATAAGTGTCTGAGAAAGCTGTGGTATATATACACAATGAAATACTACACAGACATGAAGAACAATGAACCCACCTACTCTGACCCATCGTGAATGGAGCTAGAAGCAATTATGTTAAGTGAGCTAAGTCAGAAACACAAAGATGAATATGGGATGATCCCACTCCTAAACAGAATTTGAGAAAGAAGAATGTAAAGGTAAACTCAAAGCAGGATTTAACTGAATTTCAAGTAGGGTACCAAAGTAAAAATCTCTGGGTTGAGGGAGAGGGAGGAAATTTGGAGAGGGGGTAAGAATGGAGGACGGGATAGGACACAGTCTTTTGTAGGTGGGAATGGTGTTTAGGTACAATCATATAATTAATAATCATATAAATCACTAATTAATGTGAGAGGGTAACATTGATTGAATGTCTCAAAAATTTTAATGCACAGACTATAGGCTCAGTTTTTGATATGTTGACTCTCTTAAAAGTTTAGACCAGCAATAACAGGAGAATTAACTATCTATTGCCTTTTTAAACCCTAAGACAGCAGGAATATCCACTTCCTCTATATAGCCTGTATTTCCCCAGTCCTGAAACCTCTAGGTAGGAATCAATTTTCTACATGCTTCTCTAAATTCATATGAAAATAATATTGCATCTACTAATCCCAGCCTAATCAACACAAGGAGTACCACCTTAGCATGCTTTGCTTCAGACTGTGTCCAGAGATGGTAGGCATGGAATGTCAACCCTTCAGCCTCATTACTCAGGCAAGACTTTTCCTTTCATAGTATTCTCTAATTCCATTCCAGGTGGTTCACTTCCAAATAAAGTCCCAAAACCTAGATACAGACCAGGTCCCATGAGATAGAGCATATGCCCACATATATCCATAAATTAGGGCAAAATATATACCTAAAAGCAAAAGTACACATTAGTCTGCAGTGAGTCAGTACAAAGTTCATAATGAAATAGTGTCTACTTAGATTTAGATACCCTCCTCACCTACTCCCCATTACATTTCTCTCACATACTGCAAAGTTAACCTTAACAAATTAAGGACTCTTTAGTCACTATCAGGCCACCCCATCAGCTGGGGCCCCAGTCGGGGAGTCTGGAGGTTCCAAAACATACAGGATGGGCCTAGACCTCAAATGAATTCCTCTCCCCAATGTTACCAGTCATCTCTAACAGGAACAAAACAATAGACCCTTTAGTGGGGCCCTGTAGGGCCTTGCAGTCAACTTGGATCAACAACAGTAGAGAATGTTCCATCCTCCTAAGGGAGGATGAACAACATACTCTATGCTACACCTGAGGAAGATAGGTCCTAAAATTGGGGCAGCTTGGAATGTTGCAACGAATGACCACAGAATGTGAGCTCAGATCTACAGGCATGCTGTCGGTTGTGGCCAGGTGTAGGGCTGTGCCATGGAGAAGAGAGAGAGAGGAGGTCCGGAGCAAATGGGGTGCACAAATTTTTATTATAGGATTGGGGGGGTGGCTCAGGCCATGTGGAGTCAGCTGACAATGGCCGTCCCCACTACCTCACCACCGGGAAAGAAGGAAGTGTCGCTGAGAGAGAGAGAGAGAGAGAGAGAGCCGAGAGCATAGAGAGAGAACGAGGGGGGGAAGTGAGGGAGCTTTTATTGGGCAACAACCAGGGGTGATGTCTGGGGTCAGGATTGGTGTAAGGGGGGCACTACTAGGATTTTGCTGGGCGTGGTAAAACCTGGGGACAGAGACTGCATCAGAATAATTTCTCAGCATCAGGCATGCAGAAGTTACATAGGCTACTAAGATTAATATGGGCCCCAGATCAGATCAAATATAGATTTTACAGTCAGCAACCTTTATACACCTTTCTAACATTTGGGAGCTACTTTCTTCCCTGATCCACCTTTCTGGTCCTTTTCCCAACCATAACATAAACTCCACAGACAATAACTTGAATAAGCCTTCCTATAAGATTTCAGGGTCAGTGGGGAAAAAAACTAGCATAGTCACAGGCCCTTTTAAATATAACTAAAATACGCCTACTAGCTATCTACAAAACGGAGATCCCCAATTTTTTTTATTTAAGAAAGTATTAATTAACAAAACTATAGGGTAGGAGGGGTACAATTCCACACAATTCCCACCACCCATTCGCCATATCCCACCCCCTCCCCTGATAGCTTTCCCATTCTCTATCCCTCTGGGAGCATGGACCCAGGGTCATTATGGGTTGCAGAAGGTAGAAGGTCTGGCTTCTGTAATTGCTTCCCTGCTGAACATGGGCGTTGACTGGTCGGTCCGTACTCCCAGTCTGCCTCTCTCTTTCCCTAGTAGGGTGGGTCTCTGGGGAAACAGAGCTCCAGGACACATTGGTGGGGTCTTCAGTCCAGGGAAGCCTGGCCGGCATCCTGATGACATCTGGAACCTGGTGACTGAAAAGAGAGTTAACATACGAAGTTAACAAGTTGTTGAGCAATCATGGACCCAAAGATTGGAATAGTGGGGAGGAAGTGTTAGGGGGATACTCACTGCAAACTCTAGTGTACTTCTGCTTTCAGGTATATATTTTACAGTAGTTTACGGATACATGTGAACATATGCTCTCTCTCACAGAAATTGGTGTATATCTAGGTTTTGGGACTTTGTTAGAAAGTGAACCACCTGAGATGGAATTAGAGTATACTACGAAAGGAAAGGTCTCACACGAGTAATGAAGCTGAAGTTTGTCATTCCACACGTGTAGTCTCTGGACACAGTCTGAAGTGAAGCATGTTGAGGTGGCAATCGTTGTGTTGGTTAGGTTGTGATTGGCAGATGCAATATTATTTGAAATGGATGGGGAGGGGTATACGGGAAAGTGGGCCTTATCCCATGGGTCCAGGATTGGGGGAAGTAGAGGCTCTATAGTGGAGATGTGAGGTTCCTGCTGTCTTAGGGTTCAAAAAGACAATGGATAGTCATTGTTATCATCACATTATTTGGTAATTGGGTTAACTTTCAAAAGTCCTTTTGTTAGGGTTTGTTGTACAGTGCACAGTATCTTGTATATAGCTGTGCTATTGGTTACTCCTGATCTACTTGGTCTAGGCTTTTGAGAAAGTCTGCATATCAATTACACTGCATATATTGAGAAAAGATTCAGTTTGTGTTTTGAAAAACTTCAAGACATAGAAATAAATTGCCCCCTCTCGTATTAACTAGTGATGTATATGACTACATTTTACATAAACACCATTCCCACCACCAAAAGACTGTGACCCATCCCTCCCACCCACTCCCACCCCCCACTGTCCCAGGAAGCTGTATGTCTACCCCTAACCTCAGGGTTATTACTTTGGTTCCCTACTTATAATTTGGTCAGGTCCTGCTTTTAGTTTCCCTTTCAGATCTTATTCCTTAACTACTGTTGATGAGTGGGATCATCACATACTCATCTTTATCTTTCTGACTTAGCTCACTTAACATAATACCTTCTAGCTCCATCTATGATGGGTCAGAGAAGGTGGGTTCATTGTTCTTGATAGCTGCATAGTATTCCATTGTGTATATATACTACAGCTTTCTCAGTCACTCATCTGGTGTTGGGCACCTGGGTTGCTTCCAGGTATTAGCTATTATGAATTGTGCTGCTATGAACATAGGAGTACACACCTCTTTTTGGTTGGGTGTTATGGAGTCCTTGGGGTATAACCCCAGGAGAGGAATTACTGGATCATATGGAAGGTCCATGTCTAGCCTTCTGAGAGTTTTCCAGACTGCTCTCCACAGAGGTTGGACCAATTTACATTCCCACCAGCAATGTAAAAGGGTTCCTCTGTCCCCACAGCCTCTCCAGCATTTGTTGCTGCTGTCCTTTTTGATGTATGCCATTCTTACAGGAGTGAGGTGGTATCTTAGTGTTGTCTTAATTTGCATTTCTCTGACAATCAGTGACCTAGAGCAATTTTTCATATGTTTGTTAGCCTTTTGGATCTCCTCTGAGGTGAATGTTTTGTTCATATCTTCTGCCCATTTTTGGATGGGGTCATTTGCTTTTTTGGTGCTAAGTTTGCTGAGCTCTTTATATATTTTGGTGATTAGTTTCTTGTCTGATGTATGGCATGTGAAGATCTTCTCCCTTTCTGTGAGGGGGTCTCTCTGTTTTTTTAATAGTTTCTTTGAATGTGCAGAAGCTTTTCAATTTGATGTAGTCCCATTGGTTTGTTTCTGCTTTAGTCTTCCTTGCATTTGGGTTTGATTCATCAAAGATGTCCTTGAGGTGTAGGTGGGAAAGTGTTTCACCAATGTTTTCCTCTAAGTATTTGATTGATTCTGGTCTGACATCTAGGTCGTTGATCCATTTGGAGTTGATTTTTGTTTCTGGTGAGATAAAGTAGTTCCATTTCATTCTTCTGCATGTTAGAACCCAGTTTTCCCAGCACCATTTATTGAAGAGAGCCTCCTTCTTCCATTTAATTCTTTGGGCGACCATATCAAAGATTAGATGTCTGTAGGTGTGGGGATTTATTTCTGGGCTTTCAATTCTGTTCCACTGGTCTGTGTGCCTATTTTTGTTGCAGTACTATGCTGTTTTGATGATGATGGCTTTATAATATAGTTTAAGGTCTGGGAGTGTGATGCCTCCATTTCTGTTTCTTTTCCTTAAGATGGTTTTGGAAATTCTAGGTGTTTTCACATTCCAGATAAATGATTATAGTGTTTGTTCTATTCTCTTAAAGAAGCTTGGTGGAACTTTGATGGGTATTGCATTAAATTTATATACGGTTCTGGGGAGAATATTCATTTTGATGATATTTATTCTTCCAATCCATGAGCATAGTATATCTTTCCATTTCTTGCTATCAGTTTCTATTTCCTTGAGAAAACTCATAGTTTTCAATATATAAGTCTTTCACTTCTTTGGTCAACTTTATTCCTAGGTATTTGATTGATTTTGCTGAAACAGTAAATGGGAGTGATTTCTGGATGTCTTCTTCTTCAGATTTAGTGTTTGCATAAAGAAATGCCACTGATTTTTGTACATTGATTTTGTAGCCTAATACCTTGCTATATTGCCTAATAACTTCCAGTAATTTTCTACTGGATTCTTTAGGTCTTTCTATGTATACTATCATATCATCTGCAAATAGTGAGAGTTTGACTTCTTCCCTTCCAATCTGTATTCCTTTGATTTATTTCTCTTGCCTGATTGCTACGGCAAGTACTTCCAATACTATGCTGAAGAGTAATGGTGACAGTGGACAACCCTGTCTAGTTCCCGATCTGAGGGGGAATGCTTTCAGCTTCTGTCCATTGAGTATGATGTTGGCTGTAGGTTTGCTATATATAGACTCCACTATCTTGAGGAATTTCCCATCTATTCCCATTTTTTGTAGAGTTTTGAGCATGAATGGGTGTTGGATTTTGTCAAAGGCTTTCTCTGCATCTATTGAAATAATCATGTGATTTTTGGCTTTGCTTTTATTGATGTGGTGAATGACATTGATTGACTTACGGATGTTGAACCAGCCTTGCATTCCTGGGATGAATCCCACTTGGTCATGATGAACAATCTTTTTGATATATTGCTGTATCCGGTTGCCCAAGATCTTGTTTAATATTTTGGCATCTATATTCATCAGAGATATTGGTCTGTAGTTTTCCTTTTTTGTTCTGTCCCTATCAGTTTTTGGTATCAGGGTGACGTTGGCTTCATAGAAGGTGGCAGGAAGTATTCCTGTTTCTTCAATCTTATGAAAAAGCTTCAGAAGTATGGGTACTGTTTCCTGAAAGTTTTGTAGAATTCGTTTGTGAAGCCATCTGGTCCAGGACTTTTGTTGTTGGGGAGATTCTTAATAACGGTTTCAATTTCTTTGTCTGTGATTGGTGCATTTAGATTTTGTAGTTCTTCTTGGTTCAGTTTTGGAAGGGCATATGCTTCTAGGAATTGTTCCATTTCTTCTGGATTCTCTAGCTTGGTGGCGTATAGTTCTTTATAGAAGTTTCGCAGGATTCTTTGGATTTCTGTGGTGTCAGTTGTGATATCTCCTCCATCGTTTACAATTCTATTAATTTGAGTCTTCTCTCTTTTTTGTGTGGTGAGTCTGGCTAGGGGTTTGTCAATTTTGTTTAATCTTTCAAAGAACCAACATTTGGCTTCATTGATCTTTTGTATGGTTCTTTTATTTTTGATGTTGTTTATTTCTGCTCTAACTTTAGTGATTTCTGTCCTTCTGGATGCTTTAGGGTTCCTTTGTTCTTCTTCCTCCAAGACCTTGAGGTGTGCAGTAAGGTCGTTCATTTGAGCTTCTTCTTGGTGTTTAATATGTGATTGTATGGCTATAAGTTTCCCTCTCAGTACTGCTTTAGCTGTGTCCCAAATATTTTGATAGGTTGTGTCTTCATTTTCATTTGTTTCCAGGAACATTTGAATTTCCTGCTTGAGTGAATCTCTGACCCAGTGGTTCTTAAGGATTATGTTGTTTAGTTTCCAAATTCTGTGACTTTTAATCATTGTCTGTCTGTTGTTAAATGTTAGTTTTACTGCACTGTGGTCTGAGAAGATGCTAGGGATGATTTCAATGTTCTTGAATTTATTGATGCTTTCTTTGTGGCCTAACATGTGGTCTATCCTTGAGTATGTGTTATGTGGATTTGAAAAGAAGGTGTATTCCAGTTTTTTGGGGTGAAGGACTCTGAAAATGTCCAAGAGGTCACTGGGTGCATAGATGTTAATGATTGTTAAGTCTTCTTGGCTTACTGATTCTCTAATCATTATGTATTGTCCTTGCCTATCTTTTATTACTTTATTTAATTTAAAATCTATCATGTCTGATATGAGAATGGCTGTTCCTGCCCTTTTTTGTAGTCTGTTAGCCTGTATGATAGTTTTCCATCCTTTCACTTTAAGTCAGTGTTTATCTTGTTGTGACAGATGGGAAACTTGCAAGCAGCATATGGTTGGGTTATGTTTTCTGATCCATCCCCCCACTCTGTGCCTTTTGATGGGTGAGTTTAAGCCATTGACATTTACTGATATTATGGATTTAATGTATTGTAGTGCCATTGTTCAAAAAAATTTTTTTGTTGTTTACTCTGACATATTGCCAGTATTGTACTGATGTTCTTGTTTATAAGAGGTCTTTTAGAACCTCTTTTACGGCCAGTTTGGTGATGGTTGCCTCCTGTAATTGTTGTTTGTCTAAGAAGGTTTTGATCCCTCCGTCTAGCTTGAATGAAAGTCTAGCAGGATATATTATCCTTGGTTGAAACCCTTTTTCATTCAGCGATCGATAGATATCTTGCCATTCCCTTCTGGCTTTTAGAGTTTGAGTGGAGAAGTCTGCAGATAATCTTATGGGTTTTCCCTTGTATGTGACTTTTGTTTCCCTCTTGCAGCCTTTGGGATCCTTTCTTTATCCTTACTTCTTCTCATTGTGACTATGATGTGTCTTGGTGTCTTCAGGTCTGGGTTGATTCTGTTTGGTACTCTCTGGGCCTCTTGAATCTTGATGTCCTTTCTGTTATTCGGGTCTGGGGAGTTTTCTTCTATTATTTCCTCTAGAATGTTTCCTTCCCCTTCCTCTCTTTCTTCCTCTGGCAGGCCAATTACGCGAATGTTACTTCTTTTGAGATCATCCCATATGTCTCTGTTGTTGTTTTCAGTGTCTCTCAATCTCTTTTTAAGCTCTTTCACCTCTTTCTTCATTTTCTCTAACTCATCCTCTGTCTGACTGCCAACTCTGTTTCCAAGAGACTGGAACAGAGAAGTTCAGTGTAGGCGTAGGGGACCAGATTGGGTGACGAGACGTCAAGCGTTGGACAGGGTGGGCGAAGATATCCACGTATATTGGCAGGTCTGGTCGAGTGTAGACGTGGGAAATGAACTTAGATGATGCTGCATCCTGACGAATATCTGGCAGGGCGATGTTGCTAAGAACTGGCAGCCATGGAACCAAGGTGGAACGGATGGTTCCAGAAATTATCCTCATGGAGGAATATAATTTGGAATCGACCAAGTGGACATGGGGGCTACAGAACCATACTGGGGCACAGTATTCTGCAGTGGAATAGCATAATGCCAGAGATGATGATCATAGTGTGGAAGCGCTCGCGCCCCATGAGGAGCTGGCCAGTCTTGCAATGATGTTATTCCTCGTGTCCACCTTTGCTGCAGTTTTTATGAGATGTTCGTGAAATGACAGAGTGCGATCGAGAGTAACGCCAAGATAGACTGGCTGGGCTTCATGCCGGATTCTCGTATCGCCAAGCTGCACATTAAGCTCACGCGAGGCCGAGGCATGGTGTAGATGGAAAACAGATGATACCGTTTTTGCAGTGCTAGGGACTACTCACCATTTTTTACAGTAATCAGATATCAGAGACATGTCTTTCATGAGTGTTTCCTTGAGGATGTCGAACTTTGATGCCTGAGTTGCACAGCAGATGTCATCGGCGTAGATGAACTTCCTTGAAGAAGTTTCTGGGAGGTCATTGATGTAAATATTAAATAGTGTAGGAGCAAGAACAGAGCCCTGGGGGAGGCCACTTGAGACAAGTCTCCATCTGCTAGACTTGTCACCCAGATGCACCCAGAATCTTCTGTTTTGGAGAAGAAACGATATAGTGTTGGCCACCCATTGAGGCAGGCATCTTGAGATTTTTGACTAGGAAACCACGGTGCCAAACCGTGTCATAGGCTGCTGTGAGATCAACAAAGACAGCACCTGTCTTTAAATTCTTCTGGGATCCATTTTCAATGTAAGTTGAGAGGGCCAGGGCTTGTTCGCAGGTAGATCTTCCTGGGTGGAAACCAGCTTGGGCGGGTGATAGGAATTTCTCTGTAAGATAAGAAATACGTGACAGAAGTGAAACGAATCCAATTACAAAGAAGAATAAGGAAAGCATAAACCTAAGGGACTACATCTAATTTAAAAGCTTCTGCACAGAAAAAAAACAATACCCAAAGAGACCCCTCACAAAATGGGAGAAGATGCCAAACATCAGACAAGAGTTTAATAAACAACATATATAAAGAGCTTGCCAACCTCAACAGCAAGAAAACTAACGAACCCATCCAAAAATGGGGAGAGGACATGGACAGAATATTCACCATAGAATATGTCCAAATGGGGAGAAACACATGAAAAAATGCTCCAAGTCTTTGATTGTCAGAGAAATGCAAATAAATACAGCAATGAGATACCACCTCACTCCTGTGCTAATGTCAAACATCAGTAAAGGCAAATGCTGGAGAGGTTGTGGCATCAAAGGAACCCTCCTGCACTGCTGGTGGGCATGTAAATGGGTCCAACCTCTATGAAGAGCAGTCTGGAGAACTCTATGAATGCTAGAAATGGACCTATCCTATGATCCTGCAATTCTTCTCCTGAGGATATATCCTACGGAACCCAACACACCCATCTAAAAAAGATTTTTGTATACTTATGCTCATAGCAGCACAATTTGTAATAGCCAAAACTCAGAAGCAACACAGGTGCCCAACAATGGATGAATAGCTGAGAAATCTGTGGTACATTTATACAATGGAATACTACACAGCTATTAAAAACAATGAGCCAACCTTGTTTGGCCCATCTTGGATGGAGCTAGAAGGAATTATGTTAAGTGAGCTAAGTCAGAAAGACAAGGATGAGTATGGGATGATCCCACTCATAAACAGAAATTGCTTGTCTCTTTTCTCCTCTCTCCAACTTCAGCAAAAGAAGCCATTACTGCTTCTTCCAAGTTAGATAATTGGGTGTACAACACATTCTGGGAATGACTTGCCCCAACTCCCTCTTTTCTGTACTACTCTTTTCCTTTCCTTAAAGTTAATATGAAGTCTCTCCTTTCACAGCTTTTTTTCTCTCTTTTTTATTCACTGGCACTGGTTTGTTAATTATCTTGTAGAAGAAGTCTGAGAGTACATTTTTCTTTTTCTCCCTCTCTCTCCCACTGTGTCTCTCCCCTCTTTAATTCTCTCTCTCTCTTCCCACTATCTATAAAAATTATAGTTGACAGCTTATTTTTCTATTTGTCAATTCCTATTTTTCCTTCCTTTTTTCTTCATTTTTTTCTTTTCCTTTTTCTTTCACTTTGTATTGTTGGTTTTTGTTTTTAGAGTGGAGGTGTTGCTTGGCTATCTGTTTTTTATTGAACTGCATTAATCTTCTCTTTGGATGCCATTATACTTTCTGAGGTTTGTGACTTCATCTGAGAAAAGACTCTGATGTGGCCTATAACTGAAGAGTGACAGGATAGAAAAATATAAAGACCAACTTAAAAAAAAAGGTGAAATCTCAATGTGTCCTTGAGCTCTCCTTCCCCAGAGGCCTTCCCCACTAGGGAAAGAGAAAGACGGGCTGGGAGTATGGATCGGCTTGTCAACACCCATGTTCAATGGGGTAATTATAGAAGGCAGACCTTCCAACTTCTGCATACCACAATGACCTTGGGTCCATACTCCCAGAAGGTTAAAAAATAGGAACGTTATCAGGGGAGGGCATGGTATACAGAGTTCTGATGGTGGGAACTGTGTGAAGTTGTACCCCTATTATCCTATGGTTTAGTCAATGTTTCCTTTTTATAAGTGAAAAAAAATGGTGAAATCAAGAGCAAGTAAAACTGCTAGCACAATTAATGAGGACAGAACCCCAGAAGAAACTCCAAATAAGTCAGAAGCAATTATATATAAGAGAACTACCCAAACAGTAATGGAACTATTAGTTACAGAAATGAGGGCAGCTACTGAAAAGGGCTACCAGAAATAGAAAAACAACAGATGAGATCCTCAATGAAAATGCCAGCTACCTCAAGTTAGAGAACTGAAAGCTTAACTAGCTGAGTTAAAGGGACAACTAACAGAACAAGCCAATGCTGTAACTGAACAGAAGAAGGGAGATAAGGGAAGGGAAATCATGTTAACAGAAGCTGAAAAAAGAATTATCCAGACAGAAGATGAGCTAGAGAAAACTAAGAAGGATGTAAAAGAGCTAAAAAAAGATATTGGGAGACAATGAAAACAGTAACAGAGACATATGGGATGATCTAAAAAAATTAACATTGGTATAATTGCCCTACCTAAGGAAGAAAGAGAGGAAGGGGAAGTAAACATCCTAGAGGAAATAATAGAAGAAAACTTCCCAGACCTATAAAAAAACAGAAAGGACACTAAGATATATAGCAAACCTACAGCCAACATCATACTCAACGAACAGAGGCTGAAAGCATCACCCTCAGATCGGGGACTAGACAGAGCTATCCATTATCACCATTACTCTTCAACAGAGTATTGCAAGTTCTTGCCATAGTAATCAGACAAGAGAAAGAAATAAAAGGAATACAGATTGGAAGGGAAGAAGTCAAGCTCTCACAGATGATATGATAGTATACATAGAAAAACCTAAAGAATCCAGCAGAAAACTACTGAAGGTTATTAGGCAATATAGCAATGAGTCAGGCTACAAAATTATTGTACAAAAATCAGTGGAATTTCTCTATGCAAACACTAAATCCGAAGAAGAGGATATCCAGAAATCACTTCAATTCACTGTTTCAGAAAAATCAATAAAATATCTAGGAATGAAACTTACCAAAGAAGTGAAAGACTTTATATTGAAAATCATGAGACACTATTCAAGGGAATAGAAAATGATACCAAGAAATAGAAAGACATCCCATGCTCATATATTGGAATAATTAATATCATCAAAATGAGCATTCTCCCAGAGCCATATGCAAATTTAATGCAATACCAATAAAATTTCCACCGAGCTTCTTTAAGAGAATAGAACAAAAATTACAATCATTTATCTGGAACAAGAAAACACCTATAATCACCAAAATTATCTTGAGGAAAAGAAACAGAAATGGAAGCATCACACTCCCAGATCTCAGTTTATGTTATAAGGCCATCATCATCAAAACAGCCTGGTAGTGGAACAAAAATAGGTACACAGACCAGTGGAACAGAAATGAATGCCCAGAACTAAACCCCAACACATATGGGTATCTTCATTTTTATATAAGGGCACAAAGTAATAAATGAAGGAAGGAGGCTCTCTTCAATAAATGGTGCTGGTAAAACCGGGTTGAAACATGCAGAAAAATGAAACCGAACCATCTTATCTCACCAGAAAAAAAAAATCAACTCCAGCATTGGTGGTATAGTGGTGAGCATAACTGCCTTCCAAAAGTCAACTCCACATGGATGAAGGAAGTGAAAGTTAGAACAGAATCCATCAAATACTTAGAGGAAAATATTGGTGGGACACTTTCCTATCTAATTGTCAAGGGCATCTTTGATGATACAAACCCAATTTCCAGGAAGACTAAGACTAAAACAAAAGTAAATCAGTGGACTACATCAAATTTAAGAGCTTCTGTACAGCAAAAGAAACCATCACACAAATAAAAAGACCCCTCACAGAATGGAAGATCTTCATACATCTTCACATCTGTCAAGAGGCAGATATATATATAAAGAACTCTTTAAAAATAGCAACAAAAGGGAGTCAGGTGGTAGTGCAGTGGGTTAAGCACAGGTGGCGCAAAGCACAAGGACCGGCCTAAGGATCCCGGTTCGAACCCCAGCTCCCCACCTGCAGGGGAGTCGCTTCACAGGCAGTGAAGCAGGTCTGCAAGTGTCTATCTTTCTCTCCTCCTCTCTGTCTTCCCCTCCTCTCTCCATTTCTCTCTGTCCTATCCAACAATGACAACAACAATAATAATAACTACAACAATAAAACAACAAGGGCAACAAAAGGGAATAAATAAATAAAATAAATATTTTTTAAAAATTAAAAAAATAGCAACAAAAAACAAATGACCCACCCAAAAATGGGCAGAGGGTTTGAATAGAATATTCACTACAGAAGAGATCCCAAAAGTCTAATAAACATATGAAAAATTGCTCAAGTTCACAGATTATCAGAGAAATGCACATAAAGACAATATTATTGATATACACCTGTGAGAATGACAAACATCAAAAATAACAGCAGGCTCACTCCAAAGCTAACCTTATCAAAGCAAGGACTGCAAAAGCTAAATAAGGGCAAGAGACTGGCATACTTTAATGATGACTCCTTAGTCACTATCAGGCCATTCCACCAGCTGGGGCCCTAATCGGGTAGTCGTCCTGAGTCTCCCAAACAAACTTGATGGGCCTAGACCTCAAATAAATTCCCCTCTCCATTGCTTCCAGTCATCTCTCAGGAACAACAAAATAGGCCTCTTTGTGGGCCCCCATATGACCATGCCCTCAACTTGTATCAACAATGGTTGAGAATGTTTCATCCTCTGAAGGGAGGATGGACAACAAGCTCTGTGACACACCTGAAGAAGATGGCTCAATACTGGGGCAGCATGGAATGTTCCTACTCATGACCAAAGAATGTGAGCTCAGATCTTGAGGGATGTAGAGGTCACACAGTCTCCTAAGCTAATTATTGGCCCCAGATCACATCAAATTGATGTGGTTTACAGTCATATTTATACCTCTTTCCCATATTAGGGAGCTACTCTCTTCCCTGATCCAGCTTTCTGGTCCTTTTACCAGACATGATATCATCTCCCCAGAAAATAATTAGGATTCACCTGCATATCAGATTTCAGGCTCAGGCAAAAAAAAAAAAGCCACTAGTATAGCTACAGGCTCTTTTGAATATAACTAAAATATGCCTACTAGCTATCTACAAAATGGAGGATCCCCCCAATGCTTCACCTGCACTATTCCAGCCTTTAGGTCCATAATTGTCCAACAGTTTGTTCGGCTTTTTTTTTTAACTAACTCTCTTTTCATCCACCAGGTTCCAGATGCTAACAGGATGCAACCAGACTTCCCTGAACAGACAACCCCACCAATGTGCCTTGGAGCTCCACTTCCCCAGAGCCCTTCCCCACTAGGGAAAGAGAGAGACAGGATGGGAGTATGGATCAACCTGTCAGTGCCCATGTTCAGAGGGGAAGCAATTACAGAAGCTAGACCATTCACCTTATGCACCCCATACTGACCCTGGGTCCATACTCCTAGAGGGGTAAAGAATAGGAAAGCAATCAGGGATGCAATTGGATATGGAGTTCTAGTGGCGGCAATTATGTGGAATTGTAGCCCTCTTATCCGATGGTCTTGTCAGTGTTTCCATTTTATAAATAAAACTTTTTTTTAAAAAGAAGTCTAGGCCCACCAGACACATACCAAATAACTTTCCACCATCACTTGTCATCTCCACCTGGAACATCATCACAAAACCCTCTTGTGGGCCTCTACAGTACCTTCTCCTCAATGCAGAAAAAAAAAATGGCAGGGACTGCCCCACTAGGCGAAGGGAGGTTGGGTCAACATACTCTGCCACTCAGGGAAGACTTAAATAAGTGCAGCCTAGAATATTTCTAGCTATGACCAAGGAATGCAAGCACAGACTGACTAGGGTGCAGAGGTTACACAAGCTCCTGCATTGGTTATGAATAGACATGAGCCCCAGATCAGATCATTGGGGTCTATAATTAAGGGTATTTTTATGTTTTTCATATATTTGTTAGCTAATCTCTTTCCTTATCCAGCTTTGTAGTTCTATTTTTAACTCTGACACCATCTCTCTAAACAAAACCTTTTGCCCACCTGCATGTTAGCTGTTTTGCTAAGGCAAAACTTAGTAAGTCATGGATCCCTTGGAATATATCTAAGATAGTCTTCATAGCTTTTCCCAAAATGGAGACCCCTAATCTCATCTGCTCTATTCTTACGTTTAGGTTCCTGATTATTAAACACTTTGCTCTACTTTTTCTCTTAATGCTTTTAAGCCACCAAGTTGCAATTGCTACTATGATGCAATCTGACATCCATGGGCAGACAGCCTCACAAATCTGTCCTGAAACCTCACCTCCCCAGAACTCTACCCAATTAAGGAAATATAGAAACAGGCTGGGAATATGGATTGACCTGTCCACTGGAGAAGCAATTATAGAAGTCTAACCTCTCTCCTTCTGCACCCTACAATGACCCTGGGTACATACACCCAGAGGGATAAAGACTTTCCAATGGAGAAGATGGGATGCAGAACTCTGGTGGTAAGAATTATATGGAATTTCACCCCTCTTATCCTATAATATTGTTAAACGTTATTAAAGCAATAAAAAAGAAGTCTAGGGAGCTACTCTGTAGCTCTTTTTTCCAGCCATGATATCATCTCCCCTGACAATAACTTGGGTCTAACTGCATATCAGATGCCAGGCTCAGGGAAAAAAATCTAGTATAGTCACGGGCCCTTTGGAATATAACAAATATAGGCCAACTAGCTATCTAAAAAATCTTCATCTGAAATATTCCAGCCTTTAGGTTCATGATTAGTCAACAATTTGTTTGGCTTTATATGTTAAATCTTCATTCAGTCACCAGATTCCAGATGCTAACATGACGCCAACTGGACTTCCCTGGGCCAATGACCCCACCAATTTTCCCTGGAGCCCTGCTTCCCCAGAGCCCTGCTCCACTAAGGAAAGAGAGAGACAGGCTGGGGGTATGGATAGACCTGCCAACACCCATGTTCAGTGGGCAAGCAATTGCAGAAGCCAGATCTTCCTCCTTCTGCACCCCATAATGTTCCTTGGTCCATGCTCCCACAGGGATAAGAATAGGAAAGCTATCAGGGGAGGGGATGAGATATGGAGTTCCTGTGGTGGGAATTGTGTGGAGTTGTACCCCTCTTATCCTATGTTTTTTGTCATTGATTCCTGCTATGGATCAAGAGAAGCATAAGGAAAACAAGCAAAGCCTCAGAGGTTCCAGGACTGGGAGAAATATGGATTTTACAGAGAATTGAACAAGAATAATTTCTGTCTTAGAGTTTAGGAAGGCATTAAATAATTATTATTATGTGAGATCTGGCTGGGCTAGTGGCTCTTTCTGTGGACTAGGAGACAGACAGACAGAGTTTTCAGGTTCAAAACCTGTACTTCCCAGAAGATGGTCATTCATTTCGGTAAAAAAAAAAAAAAAGAAAAAAAAAAGGCTTTTTTTAGGGGCCAGGCGGTGGCGCAGTGGGTTAAGCGCACGTGGCTCAAAGCGTAAGGACCGGCGTAAGGATCCCGGTTCGAGCCCCTGGCTCCCCACCTGCAGGGGAGTCACTTCACAGACAGTGAAGCAGGTCTGCAGGTGTCTGTCTTTCTCTTCCCCTCTCTGTCTTCCCCTCCTCTCTCCATTTCTCTCTGTCCTGTCCAACAACGAACAACATCAAGAGTGGTAATAATAATAACCACAACGAGGCTACAACAACAAGGGCAACAAAAAAAAATTATTATTATTATTATTATAACCAATTTATTTGGGTACTTGGTTGACTTTGAAAATCCTATAGTGAGATAAGTCAGAAAGACAAAGATAGATATGGGATGATTCAAACAGAAGTTGAGAAAGAAGAACAAAAAGGGGAACTCAGAACAGAATCTGACTGAGTTTGGAGTAGGGCACCAAAGTAAAAATTTCTGGATGGAGGGTAAGGGTTCAGCTTCACTGGGGGTGGGGGGGCACAGATTTTAGTGGTGGGAATGTTGTTGATGTACACTCCTTTTAACTTTTAGTCTCATAAATCACTATTTAGTTAATATGAGAGGGGAAAATGGATCTGATGTCTCAAATTTTTTGATGCATAGACTATAGCTTTGAGTATATTTTTCTTTTATCTAAGTACTTAAGACTTGAAATTGATAATAGAATTTTAACAGTGGACTCAAATTGTAAATAAGTTTCTAATAGTGACTTGTTCTTTGAAATATTGACCTTTTTTTCTTGAATGGTGCTTCAACTGTCCTACTGCTTTCAATACTTCTGCCTCTGCTGGTTCTTTATGTATTGAGGGTTTTTTGTGTTTTCTTGTGTCGGAGAAATCCTGTTGGGTTTTAGTTATTTAGTTTATCTATTTTTCTTTCTTCCATTTATCTCTTGAGTTTATATTTGATAGTTCATTTTGTAATTGTTTGTTTTTTCTTTATTCTGGAAGGGGATAGCTTTTGTATAGTTGATTTGGTTTAATTTAATCTGTAGACTGTTAAGTTTTTCTCCTTGTTGTATTTTCTTCTTTCTCTCTGGTTTGACCAAAATTAGCTGTTGTTGTATTGATTAGTGATTGGTAGTGCTACTATTGTGGAGGAGCTTGTTTCTTTTTCTCTCTTTTCTTTTTCTTCCCTCCACTATGATTTGACAATCTTTGCTTTTGCTGCAGTTTTTGCTGTATTTACTTGTGCTTGTTTGAGATTTATTTTGGGGAACGTGTTTGACTTGGTGTGGTTTTACATCACTTATAAATTTTTTCTCCTTTCCAACTATCTCTTCAATTTATGTTTGATAGTTGATTTATGTAATTATCTGTTCTTGTTTTGACATTTTTATTTATTTATTTATTGGAGAAGGGATTTTACTATTTAAACTGGTTTTGGTTGAAGCTGTTTGTTACATTTTTTATTTGTTTGCTTTTCCTTTCTTTCTGGTTAGATCAAGATTTATTTTTTTATTATTTCTTTAACAGGGAATTAATGGCTTACATAGTAAAATAATATCCAATAATTTTTACATGTGTAACATTTCTTAGTTCTCCACATAACTATTCAAACCCCACTATAGCCTCCTCTGTCTTCCAGGACCTCAGCCATAACCCTATCCCAGAGTTTTTTACTTTGGTGCAATACACAAACTCCAGTCCAAGTTGTGCTTTCTGTTTGCTCATCTGTTCTTATTTTTCAACTTCTGTCTATGAGTGAGATCATCCCATATTCTTCCTTCTATTTCTGGCTGACCTCACTTAACATGATTCATTAATTATGAGTGTTCCCTCTCCCCTTTGTACATCTGGCTAAGTGATTCTCAATTTTGTTTATTTTATTCAAAGAACCAACATTTGGCTTCATTAATCTCTTGCATGGTTCTCTTATTTTCAATACTGCTTATTTCTGCCCTAATATTAGTGATTTCAGTCCTTCTGGTTGCTTTATGGTTCCTTTGTTCCTCTTGTTCTAAGTCTTTAAGACAGGCAGTTAAGTTGTTTACTTGAACTTTTTCTTGTTTTCTAATGTGTTCTTGTATGACTATGAGTTTCCCTCTAAGTACTGCTTTACCAGTACCCCAAATATTTTTATATCTCGTGTCTTAATTTTTATTTTATTATAGGAATATCTGGATGTTCTTTGACACAGCAGTTGTTAAACAGTGTGTTGTTGTATTCCAAATTTAGTGTCTTTTACTAATTTTCTGTTTTGTTTTTTTTTCTTAAGTGTTGGCTTTATTCCACTATGGTCTCAGAAGATGCTTGGGATTATTTTAATGCTCTTGAATTTTTGATAGTGTTTTTGTGGCCTGACATATGGTCTATTCTTGAGAGTGTTACCTTTGGATTTGAAAAGAATGTATATTCCAGTTTCTCAGAGTGAAGAACTCTGAAAATGTCCAAGAGGCCTAGCCTAGCTAACTCTTCAGTTAATTCTCTTATTTCTTTGTTGTTTCTCTGCAAAGAGAATATGTGTAGGTGTGAGAGTGGGGTGTTGAAGTCTCCTACTATTACTGTGTTACTATTTATTTATTTTTGTAGCTCTTTCAGTAAGTATTAGATGTATTTAGATGAGCTATTATTGGGTACACATATGTTAATAATTGTTAAATCTTCTTGGTTAATTGATACTCTGATCACTATGTAATGACCATGCTTATCTTTTGTCACTTTATTTATTTTAAATTCTATTATAGCAGAGATTAGAATAACTGTTCCTGCTCCCTTTTTTTGTGATCCAAGAACATGTATGGTAGTTTTCCATCCTTTGACTTTGAGTCTGTGGTATTCATGCTATGTCAAGAGGGATCCTACAGTGTATGATTGTGTTGTGCATTCTGATCCACCCTCCTACTCTGTGCCTTTTAATGAGTAAATTTAAGCCATTGACATTTTTTATATTATGGTATTTCAATGCCATTATTCAAGATATTTTTTGTTTGTTCTGATAAATGGAAAAAAATTTTGGTGATGTTGTTCCTGATTATAGGAGGTCTTTTAGAACCTCTTTTAGGGCATACTTGGTGATAGTTGCCTCCTTTAGCTATTGCTTGTATGAGAAGGTTTTTATCCCTCCAACTAGTCTGAGTGAAAGTACATAAATATATACTATCCTTGGATGAAACCCTTTTCCATTAAAAGCTCGATGACTATCTTCCCATTCTCTTCTGGCTTTTAGAGATTGACTGGAAAAGTCTGCTGATAGTCTTATTGGTTTTCTTCTGTATGAGACTTTTTTTCATATAGCCTTCATTATCCTTTCTTTGTACTCACTTCTTTCCATTATAACTATGATATGTCTTGGTTTCCTCAATTCTGGGTTGATTCTGTTTGGGACTCTCTATGCTTCTTCAATCTTAATGTTCTTTCTGTTGTTTAGGGTAGGAAAACTTTTTTCTATTGTTTTATCTAGGATACTATCTTCCCATTTTTCTCATCTCAGACCACAGTGGAATTAAATCAACACTTAAAATGAAGAAAACATTAGCAAATTCATAAAATGTGGAACCTCAACATTACACTACTTAACAACTACTGGGTCAAAGAAGAAATTAAGGAAGAAATAAAAATGTTTTGAAAATTTAAGCATAAATTAGGGAACAAGAAAAAACTCAAATAAATAAGCTGGTATCCTACCTTAAAGACTTATAAGAAAAAGAACATAGGGCCACTAAATAAAATAGAAGGACTGAAAGAACTAAAATTAGGGCTGAAATAAATAACGCTGAAAATAAGAGAACCACACAAGAGATCAAAGAATCTAAGTGTTGGATCTTCAAAAGAGTAAACAAAACTGTCAAACCCTTAGCCAGTCTAGCAATAAAAAAGGAGAAGACTCAAATAAATAGGATAGTAAATGAAAGAGCAGATATTCACAAAACACACCACAGAAATACAGCTTAGTACACGAGGCTACAATGAATTTCTTTATGCCACCAAGCTAGAGAACCTGGAAGAACTGGATGAGTTCCTAGATACCTACAAACTTCCAAAATTAGACAAAAAGAAACTAGAAAATATCTTGTATAAAGGTAGAAGGAATTATGTTAAGTGATATATGTAAGAAAGATAAAGATGATTATGGCATGATCCCACTCAAAAACAGAAGTTAAGAAAGAGGAACAGGAAGGGAAATGCAAAGCAGAATTTTACTGAGTTTGAAGTATTTCACCAAAGTACAAAACTCATGGATAAGGGTGAGGGTAAATTTGTCAACTCCAGTATACTGGTCTTGGGGTAGGGACACAGATATTTGATGGCACAAATGAACTGCATCAATATTTGCTTTGGTTGTTATTGTTTTATTTTCTGAGGTTTGTGATGTCATTTGTGAAAAGACTTTAGTGTAGCTTATACTTACAAAACACAACAACTGGAGAACAACAGAACAGAAAAATACAAACAACACCAATAAAAAATGATAAAATTGAAAGCAATGAAAACAGCTACCACAATGAAACAGGACAGGAGCCCAGAAGAAGCTACAGGTAAGCTAGAAGCAACTAAAAATGAGAAAAATATCTAAACATTAATTCATATGTTAATCACAGGAGTGAGTAAAGCTTTTGAGGAAAAGGCTATCAGAAATAGGGAAATAAAATATGAGACCCTCAAGAAAATACCAGCTACTTCGAGGTACTTAGAGAACTGAAAGCTGAAAACTATGAGTCACTATTCAAAGATATAGAAAATGGCACCAAGAAATGGAAGGATATCCTATGATTATGTATTGGAAGAATTAACATCATCAAAATGAATATTCTACCCAGAGCCATATACAAATTTAATGCAATACCCATTAAATTTCCACCAAATTCCTTTATGAGAATAGAACAAGATTTGCCATCATTTATCTGGAACCAAAAATCATCTAGAATTGCCAAGACAATCTTGAGGAAAAGAAACACAAATGAAGGGATTACACTACCTGACCTCAAAGTATATTATAGGATCATCATAATAAAAACAGCCTGGTACTGGAACAGAATAGGTACACAGACCAGTGGAACATAATTGAAAGCACAGAACAAAGGCCCCACACTTATGGACACCTAATTTTTGATAAAAGGGCACAAATTATTAAATGTAGGAAGGAGGCACTCTTCAATGAATGGTGCTGGGAAACTTGGATTGAAATATGTAGAATAATGAAACAGAACCACTTTATCTCACCATAAAAAAACTCAACTCCAAATGGATCCAAGACTTGGATGTTAGACCAGGAGCTATCAAATATTTAGAGGAAAACATTGGTGGAACACTTTCCCACCTAAACCTCAAGGACATATTTGATAATACAAACCCAACTGCAAGAAAGACTAAAACAAAAACAAATCAGTGGGACTACATAAAATTGAAGAGCTTCTGCACAGCCAAAGAAACCATCATTGGAGAATATCTTCACATGCCATACATCGGACAAGAGACTAATCATCAAAATATACAAAGAGCTCAGCAAACTTAGCAACAAAAAAGCAAAAGACCCCATCCAAAAATAGGCAGAGAATATGAACAGAATATTCATTACAGAAGAAATACAAAAAGCCACAAATATGAAAAATTGCTCCAGGTCACTGACTGTCAGAGAAATGCAAATAAAGACATCAATGAGACACCACTTCACCCCTGTGAGAATGTCATACATCAAAAATGAGAACAGCAACATATGCTGGATAGGTTATGTGGACAAAGGAACCCTCCTACACTGTTGGTGGGTATGTAAATTCATCAAACCTCTATGGAGAGCAGTCTGGAGAAGAAGGCTAGACATGGACCTCCCATATAACCCAATAATTTCTCTCCTAAGGACTCCATAACACTCAATCAAAAATATGTGTGTACATCTATGTTCATACCAGCACAATTTCTAATAGCTAAAACCAGGAAACAAACCAAGTACCTAACAATAGGTGAATGGTGAGAAAGCTTTGATATATATATACAATGGAACATTACACATCTATTAAGAATAACAAACTCATCTTCTCGGATCCATCTTGGATGGATCTAGAAGGAAGTATATAAGTGAGATAAGTCACAAAGACAAAGACGAGTATGGAATGATCCCATTCATAAATAGAAGCTGATAAAAAAAAGAACAGAAAGGGAAACTCAAAACAGAATTGGACTGAGTTTGGAGTAGGACACCAAAGTAAAAATATCTGGGTGGAGAGTGAGAGTAGATGTTCAGCTTCACTGGCAGGGGGCCATAACAAGGACCTTTGGTTGTGGGAATGGTGTTAATACACTCTCTTATTAATGCATAGTCTCACAAATCATTATTTAATTAATATGAGAGTTGAAAATGGATTGAATATCTCAAACATTCTGATGCATAGACCGTATCTCTGAGTATATGTTCCTTCAATCTAAGAAGCTAAGACGTTAAAGTTGTATTAAGTTTGAACTTTGTGGTCTGTGAAGTCGCTCTCTATATAAGTCTTTGAACTCTCAAGCATGAGGTCCTGAATTCAATCCCCAGCAGCACATGTACCAGAGTGATGCCTGGTTCTTTCTCTCTCTCTCTCTCCCTCTTGTTGCTGAGGAGTTATTCTGATGCAGTCTCCACCCCCAGGTTTTACTATGCCCCGCGAAATCCTAGCAGTGCCCCCTTCAACGAATCCTGGCCCTACACGTCACCCCTGGTTGTCGCCCATAAAAAGCCCCCTCACCCCCCTCTCTCTGGGCTCTCAGCTCTCCCTCTCTGAGATCTCACTCCCTGCTCTCCCCCCGTGGTCAGGTAGTGGGGACGGCCATTGCCGGATGGCTCCATGTGGTCTGAACCAACCCCCCCATCCTATAATAAAGATTTGTGTACCCCTTTGCTCTGGATGTCCACTCTCTTCTCCACGGTGCAGCCTGACACCAGACCACCACAACAACATCTGGTGCCCATCGTGTTCTGTACCCACACCA
Source organism: Erinaceus europaeus (assembly GCF_950295315.1). Taxonomy (NCBI): domain Eukaryota; kingdom Metazoa; phylum Chordata; class Mammalia; order Eulipotyphla; family Erinaceidae; genus Erinaceus; species Erinaceus europaeus. The sequence goes on along the minus strand of NC_080185.1, from coordinate 80,508,936 downwards.
CGCCTGGCCTGAGGTCCCCGAAACCGCGCAGACACAGGTAAGTGGCATCCGCCCACTTCTGTGGCCCCGCGTTTCCCTCCACCATGGGAAATTTTTCGTTTTATGAGGAGGTGTCCCAGTCATTATCTCTTGACCTGGGACAGATTCGCGCTGTCATAAACGATTTAATTTTCGCTACCCCTTGGATTTTTTTTAACTGTGGTCGCCATTTTCAAGATATGTAAAACGTGGTATGCCATAAGGATAAGTGACCTTGAGGCTGAGGTACGAGAGTTAAATAACATGTGCTTAAGACTTAGACATCCTAAGCCATCAGCGGCTAAACCCAAGAATTCCGTTCCCACAGACACGCACACGGACGCTCCTCCTCTGACCCCGCCCCCTTCCACCACAGTTTTAGCTCCGCCTGAGGTTTCCGTGTCCCTGAACCCCCCCACCTGCCCCTGCCGCCCCGGTTTCAGCTCTGCCTGCAGCTTCCGTGTTCCTGACCCCGCCCCAGGCCCCTGCCGCCCCGGTTTCAGCTCCGCCTGCAGCTTCCGTGTTCCTGACCCCGCCCCAGGCCCCTGCCGCCCCGGTTTCAGCTCCGCCTGCAGCTTCCGTGTTCTGACCCCACCCCAGGCCCCTGCCGCCCCGGTTTCAGCTACGCCTGCAGCTTCCGTGTTCCTGACCCCGCCCCAGGCCCCTACCGCCCTGGTTTCAGCTCCGCCTGCCGCTTCCGTGTTCCTGACCCCACCCCAGGCCCCCGCCGCCCCAGTTTCAGCTCCGCTTGAGGTTTCTGCGTCGCTGACCCCGCCCCCTGCTGATACTTCATCATTAAGGGACCTAGTGGCTGAGATACGAGAGCTAAAGGATATTTTTTCAGCATTTAAGGATTTTAAACCATGTGCAGTCCACCCCGGGAGCTCCGTCCCTGTAGATATGCGTTTAGTCTCCCCTGCGGCCACTACAGCAGTTTCTACGGCACTTTCCACTTCTGTAGCTCCCTCTCCCGCGCCACTGGACCAAATCCACATGTTCCCGGTAAACTTGGCCCCTTCTAAACAAAACCCTCAGCCGTGGCAGCCATATTCCTCTATAGATCTTGGAATGCTCAGGCAAGCGGTCAGGGAGGACGGAATGCATTCTCCTTGGACCAAGTCCGTCTTAAGGAGCTTTTACCAGCATCTAAATACACCACAAGACTGGAAAGATCTGGCTCGTGCTGCACTCCCAGACCCACTCTATCTTCAGTGGCAGGCATGCTTCTGAGATGAGTGCTCTAGACAATCGCAGGAAAATAGTAACAAACAGGTAGAATGGAATTCTGATGCTTTGTTTGGAGCAGGAGCTTATGAATCTGGAGCTCAGCAGGCAGAAGCCAGGTTTCCAACCGGTTATTTTGAACAGGTACGCATCTGTGCAACACAAGCATGGGAAAGGGTGACCCCACCCAATGTAGATTCGTCAGCTCCCATTAACTCTTTTCACCAAGGCTCTGATGAATCATTGGCAAGCTTCATCTCAAGGGTGAAGAGAAGCTTAGAGAGAAAGGTTTATAATCCTGACATCCGCACCCTACTCCTGCGCTCTATTGTCTGGGAAGGCATGACACCACAATTCCGTCAGGTATGCCTTAATCTTAAACACCTACACCCAGATAATTGGATTCTAGTGACACAGGAACTTACATCAGGCAATTATGGGGCACCCGCTACGACACAGGTCTATGCAGTTGCCCCATGTAAGCAACACGGGGCCTGCTTTCAGTGCGGTCGCCAAGGACATTGGCGTAACCAATGTCCTGATAAGTTGCGACCACGCCTCCAGTCAGGGAAACCATGCCTCCAGCCAGAGCAACCCCGCTTTCAGTCAGGGAGCCAGAGACCACGTACTGTTTGTCCAAAATCTCGTAAGGGGTTTCATTGGAAGAGAGATTGTTGGAAGAGAGATGGTTCGCCCCTGAATGGTACAAATTCAGGGCCTGAGATTTTGTGGACCACTCCTGTTTTAGAATGGGGCCACCCTTCTATGACAGTAAAGATTGGCAATATTCCTTTTAAATTTTTGATTGACACGGGAGCAGAAAAGACGATATTAAGGCAAGAAGAGGTTCCCCAAGATTGGGAACGTATCCCTGGACCCGGTATTCATGGAATAGGAGGGATGACCAGAGCATTTTGCACACGAGACTCGCTCATGTGGGAAGACCCAGAAGGTTCTACCAGACACTTCTGCCCTTTGGTAGCTAATATTAGCACCAACTTACTGGGCAGGGATCTTCTGGAATGTCTTGATGTTAGGATATCCACAGACACCTCTGCAGAGCGTAAAACTCGTTCCCGCGATACCAGGCCTATTCAGCACCCCCAATACTAAATGCCACTGTTCGTAGCCAAACACCCCGCTTAAGCTGGCTTTCTAATGAGCCTGTCTGGGTGGAACAGTGGCCTTTACCTAGGGATAAGCTAAAAATTTTAAAAGAGCTCGTCCAAGAGCAGTTGTCCTTGGGACACATTCATCATTCTCGAAGCCCATGGAATACTCCTGTCTTTGTGATTAAACAGTGCTCGGGAAAATGGCACCTCCTTCAAGATCTCTGTGCAATAAATAAAACCATGCAGGTCTGGGGCTCCCCCCAAAGGGGTTTGCCTCTTGCTTCTGCAATTCCCACGGGAATTCCAATCATAGCTATTGATATACAAGATTGTTTTTTCTCTATCCCCTTGCATCTGCGAGATTGTAAATGTTTTGCCTTCTCTGTTCTGTCTATTAATAACTCCAGCCCTGCTGATAGATTTGAATGGGTGGTGCTGCCCCAGGGTATGGCCAATAGTCCTACTATTTGTCAGGAGGCTGTTAAATCTGCTCTTGTCCCATATATTCATAAGGGCCAGGATTGGTTGAAGGGGGCACTGCTAGGATTTCGCGGGTTGTAGTAAAACCTGGGGGCAGAGACTGCATCAGAATAACTCCTCATCAACACTCTCCTATCATTTCTCATGAATAAATAAATAAAATTAAAAAACAAGATTAAAGTTTAAGTGGGCTCAAATTGTTAATATATTTCTAATAATAACTTATAATTTTAAATATTATATCTCCTAAAAGCTTAGACCAGGGAGAACAGAAGCAACTAGTGGTGTTACTTTATATACAGCTATATGCAAATAGCATAAAAGGACATTAATTATGGTGAGTTCTTGTATGATACAGCAAATCCTAACAATGGGATTTTCAAAGTTAAACCTATTGCCAAATTATTTGGTTATAGCAATAACTATCTATTGCTTTCTTAAACCCTAAGACAACAGGGGCCTTCCCATTCTCTATATAGCCCATATTCCTCCCAGTTTGGAACATCTGAGGTGCGGCTTGCTTTCCTGCATGCATCTTTTAATTCATAGCAATTGATATTTCATCTGCTGATCTCAACCTAATCAATGCAACCAGTACCACCTCAGCATTATTCACTTTGGACTATGTCCAGAGACATCAGGCATTGAAAGTCAACCATCCAGATTTGTTACTCTGGTGAGACTTTTCCTAGATCATAGGACTCCTTAATTCCATTTTGAGTGGTGCAGTTTTATCAAAGCCTCACAACCTAGATATAGACCAACGCCCATGAGATAGGGAATATGTTCACATGTATTCATAAGTAATGGGGAATTTTGCTGTATATTTCTGTAATTATTTCCTAAATTAGTATCTGCTGTACTCCTCATGACCTTCCTTGTGATATTTTTCCAGCCCCTTCCATGCTTCCACTCAACACTGATCTTGAAAAAATAGTGAATGCTACAAAGTATCATTCTTTAATTCCATATATATGTATATATATAATATCAAATCATATATAGTGATATATTTGACAGGTGTACTTCAAAATTATTATACTTCTCCATATTCACATATCTAATCACTATTTTCTATTCATAAGGAATGCAGTATAGATAACAAGATTTTCTTTTGAAAATGGTATAAAACTAAAGAAAGGAGATTTCATTATGTATAGCCCAGATATTTTATCCTCTATATTAATTATAGTGTTATGGAGAGGGTCACATGCATAGCAAGGATTCTATGCTGAATTGTATAGGCTATACATTGTAACACTTCAAGGTGCCACTCTGCTGAGATTCAGGTTAATGGAAGATAGTGACTTTGAAACATGGTACAGGGAGTAACCAGAGAATATAGGGGGCACCAAGAGAGCAGTGGAGAGGTAAAGAAAGATTAAGAGAGAAATAATGAAAACCAGAGACAGAAAGCTATAATGTTTTCCATGTGCCCTTAGTCTATAAACCTTTATTCTGCAGCAATCTTAAGACATGAAGACAATAATTCAGGATGTGATTGTTTTAGGGAGTGTAAATACAGCTTTGTGGGTGGTCTGCCTATTTGGCCTTGATGCCAAATATACTCAGCCTTTATCTCCATTCCTAATTTTATGCTTCAAAGAGTTTCAAAATACTTATTTCTGTGTCTCAGTACTGTAGCTCACCATAGACAACTTCTGTGACCTTAGACTGATATTTTCTGTTCTCTAGGCTATTAGGTCCCAACTTAGAGCATGTGAGGAGTTTATGTTTATTATGATTTGGTGATAGAACACTATAAATATGATTCCATACTGTATGGAATTACAATTACTGGTATAATTATGTAGGTTTGAATATGAATTTGGATATGCCTCAACCTTTAGCCTTCACTTAACTTAAAATCTGGGAATATTTGATTTATATGATCCTTAATGGTCCTTCTACTCATTTAGTTGTCATAATCTCATAATTCTCCAGTTCGGTGACCCCACACACACTTGAAAATAAATCAGATCCCAAGACTATCTCCTCTCTCCTATTTCTCAATATCTCTTTGCCTGTCTCTTTATCTCTTACACTATATATATACATATATATATATATAGTATGTGTAGCCTGAGGATGTTTACTTTTTTCATTCTTACAACTTCCATAAATAAATTAAATTTTAGCTCCTAACCCACATCTGGAGAGTTTAATCCCACTTTTGGCTACACTACACTTTGTTCCAAAAAGCTATAAAAATGCTATCTGCTTCGATCTGTCTCCCACTGCTAAAAGTTTTTTCCCTTTCTCTTGATAAAATAAATTATTATATATATAAAAATTCCACTTAGTCTTACATTAAACATGGCGTAAGTGAGAAATTTACCACACTTTCTCTTTGAGAAAATCACTACAGTCTTCCAAGGGAAGTAATGCCTTCATTAATTATCAGGGTCTCTTCTAGACTCTTAGAGGCAAAAACTTCACTCTAGAGATAACATTAAGAGAAACACAATAATTATCTCCTGCAAAGAAATAGTTCAGACAGAACCTTATGAACCTAGGTAAAAATAGAAAAAGACTGGGGGTGTGGTGGTAGTATATAACATAATGGTTATGCAATGAGACTCTCATTTCTGAGGCTCCAAAATCTCAGGTTCAGTTCCCTGCAACACCATAAGCCAGAGATTCTCTGCATATGAGAGAGAGACAGAGAGAGAGAGAAAGAGAGAGAAAGGAAGGAAGGAAGAAGGAAAGTGGCTGGGGGTATGTATTGACCATCGAATTCCATATCTAATGGAGAGGCAATTACAGAAGCCAGAACTCCCACCTTCTGAACCCCAAAAAGAATTTTAGTCATACCTTTATAGGGGTAGAAATGTTAGAAGATGACCAAGGGGGTCTGAATTCCAATTTCATCAAGATCCAGAGAGGCAAGAGGAAAGAAGGAAGGAATTCAAAAATGGAAATAAGTGTAGGTCTGGATTAGAAAGGAAAAGAATTCAGGACTATAAAAATGGGCAAAATATATAAATATAGGTTGTTATAGAAATAATAGTAAAAATAACTTGGATCCACCTGCATATCAGATTTCATGCTCAGGCCAAAAAAAAACACTATTATAGCTACAGGCCCTTTGAAATATAACTAAAATATGCCTAGTAGCTCTCTATAAAAAGGAGGACTCCCCCCCAACACTTCATCTGTACTATTCCAGCCTTTAAGTCCATGATTTCTCAACAATTTCTTTGGCTTTGTAAACTCTCTTTTCAGCCACCAGGTTCCAGATGCTAGCATGATGCCACCAGATTTCCCTGATCAGACAACCTCACCAATGTGCCTTGGAGCTCCACTTCCCCAGAGCCCTTCCCCACTAGGGAAAGAGAGAGACAGGATGGGAGTATGGATCAACCTGTCAACACCCATGTTCAGGGGGAAGCAATGACAGAATCCAGACATTCAACCTAATGCATCCCACAATAATCTTGGGTCCATACTCCCAGAGGGTTAAAGAATAGAAAAGTTACTATACAGCTATCAAGAACAATGAACCCACCTTCTCTGACCCATCGTGGACAGAACTAGAAGGAATTATGTTAAGTGAGCTAAGTCAGAAAGATAAAGATGAGTATGGGATGATCCCACTCATCAACCGAAGTTAAGAGAGAAGATCTGAAAGGGAAACTAAAAGCAGCATCTGACTAAACTGAAAGTAGGGCACCAAAGTAAAAAACCTGTGGTGAGGGGGAGGGTGGACATGCGGCTTCCTGGGCCGGTGGAGGTGGGGATGGGTGGGTGGGATGGGACACAGTCTTTTGGTGGTGGGAATGGTGTTTATGTACACTCCTAGTAAAGTGTAGTCATATAAATCACTAGTTAATTAATATGAGAGGGGGAAAGTTAATTGTATGTCTCGAAGTTTTTAAAACACAAACTGAGTCTTAATATATAGGCTGTGTATTTGATATGAGGACTCTCTCAAAAGCCTAGACCAAGTAGATCAGAAGCAACCAGTGGCACAGCTATATAAGATACTAGGTACTATACAGCAAACCCTAACAAAAGGACTTTTCAAAGTTAACCCAATTACCAAATAATGTGATGATAACATTAACTATCCATTGTCTTTTTGAACCCTAAGAGAGCAGGAACCTCACATCTCCACTAAAGAGCTTATATTTCCCCCAGTCCTGGAGCCTTAGGATAGGGCCCACTTTCCCACATGCCTCTCCCAATCCATATCAAATAATATTGCATCTGCTGATCACAAACTCTTTTAGTTCAAGCAAATAGTAACTCTTGTTTATTTCTAAGGTATCTGAATATCTCAATCTATTATTTATGCCACAGTTTACAGATTTGAAAGTATTTTTAAACATAATCATATTAGCAGAAGCACAGAAATTCCAGCAAACCCTGACAACTCTATGGTTGTGACCTACTTTGAAACAACAGTGACAAAATTTCAGCTATACAATACCATAAAAATAATCAACCAAATAGACATAGGAATATCCTTTGAATCACCAGAAGTTCAAAAGCAGAAAAACAGAAACAGAGAACTGGAACATAGATGACAGGACAAGGAGAACAACAGTAGAGGCATGTTCTCTGTCCTTCATGGCATTGCACACATGAATTGAGGCCCCAATGATAAAGAAATCACACATAACCTTTTTCTTAATTATCATTATTTATTTATTTATTGAATAGAGACTGCCAGAAATTGAGAGGGGAGGGGGTGATAGGGAGAGAGAGAGAGAGAGAGAGAAACACCTGCAGCACGGCTTTACCACTTGCAAAGCTTTCCCTAAGCAGCTGGGGACTGAGGGCTCGAATCTGGGTCCTTGTGCACTGTAACATTAACATGTGTGCTCAATCGGGTGCACCACCACCCGGCTCCCACACATAACCTTTTTTTGCTGGGAAATTGTGCAGATGCAGTCACAGCCACCATGTTGCCCCCATCAGGTTACTGCCAGTTCCCACGAGAGTTAGACAACTTTCTCGGAGTGCCTGTTCTGCCATGTTTTCCCCTCAGGTTATTGCCAGTTCCCATGAGAGTTAATAATGTATTCTCGGAGTGCCTTTCCCAACCAATCCTGTCCCGACTCGTCACTCCTGGTTTTTGCCCTATAAAGCTCTCTTGCTTCTGCCTCTCTCTCTCTTGCCCAATTTTCCCCTTGGTGAATGGACGCAGGGAAGGGTGCTGCATGTAGCATGAGGAGGCCATTTTTGCTAGCTCCAGGTAGACTGAACTGCTGTGCTCTCACCCAACTCTGAGGTGTCCACACGAATAAAGAATTGTATTCCCTCTCTGCTCTGGATCACCTCTCTCTTTCCTCTGCATTGCAGCCCGACATCTGACATAATGCACAACAGATCTGGCATCAATCTGACACTGTAAATGTTGAAACCATTGTCATTAACATGTGTTAACTCTCTAAATAACCTGAGTCTGTTTATAGTCCAAAGTAAAAATAGTTAAAAAATAAATATATATTTTAACTAAAATTGGTCTGAATATCCTGTTGTAGAGGTCCTACAGGACCTACAGGAGGTCACATTAGATGACGTTTAAACAAAATTATAAAGATACTTATACCAATTATAATCATTGAGTTATAAATTATAGTAAACTTCTGACTTGTTAAAAGTTTTTTTTTCACAAGTAATTGACTAAAACTATGTCAAAGCCTTCACATGAAGAATCATCTGCTCATATGGTAAGGTATTAAACTATAAGAAGTTCCTCCATATACAATTTATGTGAATTAACAACATTTACATATTTTTCTTCACTTAGCTGCTGTATCTCGTTTTGCCACTATACGCCTGCCTTTGTCAGCCAACAATTTAAAGATTTTTCCTTTTTAACATCACCCATGCCACAGACATCCCTTACTACCCCCAAAGACAAATGGTTGTTGAGAAGACCTGTCAAACGCCTAGGCCTAATTAAGTAAAGAAAGAAATAAGGGAGATACATTGTCCCAATATTCAGTTGGCTAAGGCACCAAACCTCTTTTTCTATAAAAAATTAGAATCAGATGCCCTGCTAACCACGGGAAGCAGATTGTTTGTGTTTCTTTCACAGGAATCCCTGGAAAAACCCTCTGGACCCCTGCACACTCTGAGATCGTCCACTAAACGGCACAACTACAGTGACACACCCCCAAAACCCATGATATGACCTGACATGATCTGAAGAACCTGATTCACAGACTCCAAGGACAGAACTTTCTTACTGCCTGTCTGCCTTTCCTGTTTCTGCTTTGCCTGTCAGGTTTTAGTGGTTCCAGCTCATTCTCTACAGAAAAGTGGAATTCCAGTGGCTGACCTTCCCCATGGAGATAGACGTGCAGCGTTTCATACCCTGGCATTTCTTCACCTAGTCACCTACTTTGGACTGAGACTTCTATTGGACTTTCTGATATACCCTTTGGACACTTTACACAATTTTTACAGCAGCTTCCTTCCCTTCACACTGCTGGTTTTTCAAAGACTGACCCACAGTAGTTCTTGGACTTTGCAACCTGTTGCTTTGAGGACTATACAACTCCAAATAGCCCCTCTGCTTGGCAGGCCATGCCCTCCCTCCTGCAGGTCCTGTCCTTTGAGGCAAGAAATGCCACCCCTCATTACTAGGCCCTGCCCCCTGAGGCAGGAAACACCCCCAGAGACAGGAAATGCTCCCTTGCCTAACAGCCTTCCCTTGGCATCACACTGGCTCTTACTGCTCCCCTAGTTGTCCCTTCCTGTTTTGTGGTTTATTCAGGTTTATGCCCAAAAGGTTTCTGCTCACCCCTACACTACTATTCCTCTGTCACAGATGGAGTCTTTTACAGACATTGACCTATCTTAATGCGATGACTAGATAGAAAGATAGGGAAAGATGTAGAAAAATTGTGAGGATATGGTGGAGCCTGGCAGAGCTTAACCTATGAGATGACTCCATCCAGGTAAGCCTCTCTCTCTTTATGGAGGGGTTGAGCACAGGGGGACACATAAATCTCACAAGGTTGGAGGCCATGTAAGTCTTCCCTCCCCCACAAAAACATCCTACATCTTCCCACCTGAGCATGGCATTCCTTAAAAACATTTAAGCCTGCTCCACTCTAAATTTCCTATACTGTGGCCATTAGATAAAAGGAAAGGGGAAGATGCTGGGGAATTGTGCAGATGCAGTCACAGCTGCCATGTTGTCCCTTCAGGTTATTTCCCATGAGAGTTAATACGATATTCTCAGAGGGCAGGGCTCTGGAAAGGTGTACAGGACACATTGGCGGGTTTGTCTGCACAGGGAAGTCAGGTTGGCATAATGTTAGCATCTACAACATAGTGGCTGAACAGCATTAAGATATAAAGCAGAAAAATGTTTAATAATCAGGACCCTAAAGGTAAGAATATAGCAAATGATATTTGGGGTTTCCATTTTGGAAAAAATTTGTAGGTCTATTTTACATATACTCCAAGGGGCCCATGACTATATTTGCCCGAACCTGACAGCTAATATGCAGATGAGCTGATGTATTGTCTGGGGAGATGTCAGAATTGGAAATAAGACTAGAAAGCTGTATCATGGCAGAGAGTAGCTCTCAAATATTGGAAAAGAGAGAAGAGGAGCTAAGGTGGCAACTCAGACACAACACATGGCCTGAGGTTTCCAAGGAGGCTGCTTCAAAACTGCAAAGTTCAGTGAAGGTAGGAATTTTGGGTCAGTAGTGGGATGGGGTGCACTGGGTGGGCAGACAAGAACTAAAGAAGAGTCCTATAATCCATACATGGCCTGGCAAACAAAGGCTGAGAAAGGACAAAGGAAACAGGGAGATTGGCTGGGAGTTTTCTGATTTACTAGTTCCCAACTCGCACACTAGTTACTCCTGGTGGGACTTCTGTAAAGATAAATTCTTTATCAAGATTCCTGCATACTCTATGTTCCACCTGAGGAAGATGGGTCCTGAAATTGGGGCAGTTTGGAACGATGCTACTCATGACCACAGAATGTGAGCTCAGATCTATAGGGATGCAGAACTCACATAGCTGAATCTGAGCCCTCCTGGATCACATCAAATCGATGGGGTTTACAGTCAACAATATATATACACCTTTCCCATATTTAGGAGCTACTCTCTTACCTGATCCATATTTCTGGTCCTTTTTTACAGCCATGACATATATAACCAATTACTTATTACTTGATCTTTCCCCACTTCCAAATTGAGCAAAGCTGTTACTGCTTTTTCCATTGATGGGTGATTGGGTGTGCTAAACATCCTGGGAAGAACTTGTCCTTCTCCCTTTTATCTACTTCTATATTTCTTTACTTAAAACTGATCTGAAAAATTTCTTTTCTTTCACTGATTTTTTTCTTTTTTATTCACTAGATTCTTTCATAAAACATCTTGTAGAAATCTGACAAAAAAGTGAACTCTTTCTTCTTCTTCTTCTTCTTCTTCTTCTTCTTCTTGTTGTTCTTGTTCTTCTTCTTTCTTGTTCATTCTCTCTCTCCCTCCCTTGTCTTTTTTCCTCTGTCTTTCTCTTTCTCTTTTCACTTTCTCTAGAATTTATAGTTGACATCTTATTTTTGTACTTATCTACTCTTGGCTTTCCTTTTTTCTTTTCTTTTTTCTTTCCCTTTGTATTTTGTTTTTTGTTTTGTTTTGTTTTTGGAATGGAGTTGTTGCTTGACTAACTGGTTTTGGTTGAATTGCATTAATCTTCTCTTTGGCTGCTATTGTACTTTTTGAGGTTTGTGACTTCATCTGAGAAAAACTCTAGTGTGGCCTATACTCACACAACATAACTGAAGAGTGACAGGACGGAAAAATACAAACCATACCAACTTTAAAAAAATGGTGAAATAAAGATTGAGTAAAACTGCTAGCGAAATGAATGAGGACAGAACCCCAGAAGAAACTCCAAATAAGTCAGAAGCAATTATAGATAAGAGAACTATCCAAACGGTAATGAGACTATTAGTTACAGAAATGAGGGCAACTACTGAAAAGGGCTACCAGAAATATGGAAACATTAGATGAGATCCTCAAGGAAAATGCCAGCTACCTCAAGTTAATTAGAGAACTGATAGCTGAAATAACTGAGCTAAAGGACAACTAGTAGAACAAGCTAATACTGTAACTGAACAGAAGAAGGGAGATGAGGGAAGGGAAATCAGGTTAATAGAAGCAGAAAATAGAATTAGCCAGACAGAGGATGAGCTAGAGAAAACTTAGAAGGAGCTAAAAAGGAGATTGAGAGACACTGAAAACAACAACAGAGATACATGAGATTATCTCAAAAGAAGTAACATTCACATAACTGACCTACCAGATGAAGAAAGAGAGGAAGGGGAAGTAAGCATTTCAGAGAAAATAATAGAAAACTCCCCAGCCCTAAACAACAGAAAGGACATTAAGATTCAAGAGACCCAGAGAGTCCCAATCAGAATCAATCCAGAAATGAAGACACCAAGACACATCATAGTTACATTGAAAAGAAGTAAGGAGTAAAGAAAGGATCCTAAAGGATGTAAGAGAAAAACAAAAAGTCACATACAGGGGAAAAAACATAAGACTATAAGCAGACTTCTCCACTCAAACTCTAAAAGCCAGAAGAGAATAATAAGATATTTATCAAGCTGGCAACTAAAAAAGGATTTCAACCAAGGATAGTATATCCAGCTAGACTTTCATTCAGACTAGATGGAGGGATAAAAACTTTCTCAGACAGGCAGCAGTTCAAGGAGGCAACTATCAACAAGCTGGCCCTGAAAGAGGTTCTAAAAAACCTCTTATAAACAAGAACATCACCATAATACTTGCCATATATCATAGCAAATAAAAAATGTTGCATAATGGCACTGCAATACCTTAAATCCATAATATCAGTAAATGTCAGTGGCTTAAACTCAACCATTAAAAGGCATAGAGTAGGAGGATGGATCAGAAAACACAACCCAAACATATGCTCCATGCAAGATTCTCACCTGTCCCACTAGACAAAGACTTAAAGTGAAAGGATAGAAAACTATCATACAGGCTAATGGACCAAAAAAAAAAAAAAAGGCAGGAACATCTATTCTCATCTCTAAGCCAATAGACTTTAAGTTAAATAAAGTAATAAAAAATAGGTAAGTTCATTACATAATGATCAGAAGATCAATGAGTCAGGAAGTCTTAACAATTATTAACATCTATGTACCCAATGAGAGCCCATCTAAATATATCAAACACCTACTGAAATAACTACAAAAATACATCAATAGTAAAACAGTAATAGTAGGAGACTTCAACACCAACTCTCACACTTAGATCAATGAAGCAGAAAATAAAAAAATAAGAGAATTAATTGAAGAGATGTATAGACTAGACCTCCTGGACATTTTCAGAGTTCTTCACCACAAGAAACTGTAATACACATTCTTTTCAAAGTCACACAACATATCCCCAAGGATATAACACATGATAGGCCATAAAGGCAACAAATTCATGAGCACTGAAATAATCCCAAGCATCTTCACAAACCATAGTGGAGTAAAGCTAACATTCAACAACAAACAGAAAAATACTAAAAGCCACAAAACTTGGAAACTCAACAACATGCTGCTTAATAGCTGCTGGGTCAAAGAGGCTCTCAAGCAAGAAATTTGAATGTTTCTTGAAACAACTGAAAAGGAAGACACGAGCCATCAGAATATATAGGATACAGCTAAAGCAGTACTTACAGAGAAACTGATAGTCATACAAGTACACATTAGAAAACAAGAAAGATCTCAATTAAACTACCTTACTGCACACCTTAAAAATGTAGAACAAGAGGAATAAAGGAACCCTAAATCATCCAGAAGGACATAAGTCACCAAAATTAGAGCTGAAACAAACATCAAAAACAAGAGAACCATACAAAAGGTCAATGAATCCAAATGTTTGTTCCTTGAAAAATTGACAAATCCTTACCCAAACTCACTAAGAACAACAACAAAAATATATGTAGATGCAGGTGTATTGTTGTAGCAGTATGGTGTCGGGCTGCACCGCAGAGAAGAGAGCGGACGTCCAGAGCAAAGAGGTACACAAATCTTTATTATAGGATGGGGGGGTTGGTTCAGACCACGTGGAGCCAGCCGGCAATGGCCGTCCCCACTACCTGACCACGGGGGGAGAGCAGGGAGCGAGACTTCAGAGAGGGAGAGCTGAGAGCCCAGAGGGGGAGGTGAGGGGGCTTTTTATAGGGCGACAACCAGGGGTGACGTGTAGGGCCAGGATTGGTTGAAGGGGGCACTGCTAGGATTTTGCGGGGCGTAGTAAAACCTGGGGGCGGAGACTGCACCAGAATAACTCCTCAGCAAAATCTCCTCCTATCCCTTTATATCTAAATGGACACAGTAAAGAAAAATGGAATGGAGCAGGCTTAAATGTTTTAGAGGAATGCCATGCTCAGGTGGGAAGATGTAGGACTTTCTGTGGAGGAGGGAAGGCTTAAATGGCTGCCAACCTTGTGAGATTTATGCGTCCTCCTGTGCTCAACCCCTCTTTAGAGAGAGACTTACCTGGAGAGACTCATCTCATAGGTTTAAGCGCAGCCTGCTCAACCATCTCTTCACAATATCTCTACATCTTTTCTATCTTTCTATCTAGTAATTGCATAAGATGTACAAAGTCTGTAAAAGACTATCATGGGGCAGAAACCTTTTGGGCATAAGCCTAAATGATATAACAAAATAGGAAGGGACAAGTAGGGGAGTAGTAAAAGCCAGTGTGGTGTGAAGGGAAGGATTGGTGTGTAAAGGAACATTCCCTGCTTGGGTGGGGAAAGGGGCAAGGGTACATAATGAGAGGGAGGCGGGAGGCATGACCCACCAAACAGAGGGGCTATTTGGCATTGTATAGTCCTCAAGGCAACAGTCTGTAAAGTCTATGAATTACTCAGGATCAGTCTATGAAAAACCAGCAGCGTGAAGGGAAATAAGCTGCTTCAAAATTGTGTAAAATGTATATAGGGTATTTCAGAAAGTCCGATACAAGTCTCAGTCCGAAGTAGATGGCTAGGGGAAGAATTGGCAGGGGATGCAACGCTGCATGAGGGAGGTCAGCCACTGGAATGTTGCTTTTCTGTAGATAGCCGGCTGGAACTGCCAACACGTGACAAGCAGGAACTGTAACCAGGCATAAAGAAAGTTCTGTCCTTGGAGTCTGTGTATCAGGTTCTTCAGATCGCATTGAGTGACATCTAGGGTTTTGGGGGGGGGGGTGCCACGGTAGTTGTGCCATCTAGTGGGTGACGTCAGGGTGTTCAGGGGTTCAGATGGTTTTTCCGGGATTCCTGTGAAAGAAACACAAACAATCTGCTTCTCGTGGTTAATTTGAACTTGTAACAAGTTATAGGTTTGTTATAGTTGATACCTCAATGATTATAATTGGTTTAGAATCTCTTTATGATTTTATTTAAAGGTCATCTAATGTGACCTCCTGTAGCAGCCTCTACCGCAGGATCTTGAGACCAATTTTAGCTAAAATATGTATTTTAAACAGACTCAAATTGCTTAGAGAGTTAATGCATATTCGTGACAATGATTTTAACGTTTACAGTGCCAGATTGATGCCAGATCTGTTGTGGATTAATTTCCACAAGATAGTTTACAGGGTACCTTTGGGGGCCCTTCAAAGGTGTCCTGTATAAAAAATTTATATAGTTTAGTTTTGGGAATGAATAGTCACGTTGAACATTTAGACTTTTACCAAAATAGTAAGTTACCTTAACAAATTAATTTTTACCTTGTCTGGTAAAAGTGTAGCTGTAGGGTTACACTTTTGACCGTTAAGTTAGTGTTACCAAACTTGAGACATACCCATAAACATTTAGTTATAACAAACTGGAGGAAAAAGAACTTTTGTTATAAAAACACATTATTTAAAAACAAATTTAAATCTGTCATTAGTCACACAGTTTAAGACTAAACACTTACATATATACCAAAACTATATATAAAATTCAAAAGAGGGAGAAAGAAAATAATTTTGGAATGTTTCTGGACGTCTCCAGAAACTTTGGCTGCATCCAGCATTTTTATATAAAGCCAATTACCTTTTAGAGTACTCCAAGCAGATGGGTCATGCAAAAAAAAAAAGGTTTTTTGTCATTCAACACACTCACTCACAAAAACAACTGGCCAGTTATAACATAAGACATACAGGGAAAGGGTAGGAGAGAGGTCTCTGTGAGCCAGATTTTGTAGGTTCTGCCATGTCGTATTATGGGTCCTGGGATGTATCCTGCATCTGGTCCTCTTGTAGTATTTCTTGTTCTTCAGGAACAACAGCGCCATCCTGCGGGTATTGTCGGACATGACGGGCAGGAACCCAAACAGGTTTAGAGAAATTTTGAGGAAAAATGCATGCGAAACCCTTCCCATTGTCAATAATGGGTCAGGCCCTTTCCAAACTTTATCGAGTGGGTCTCTCCATTTGACCTTAATAGATGGGAGGGTAGATGGTGTTTGCCAGTGAAGAATAATAGGGGGTAAGGCCGAGTTATTTCAAATATTAAAGAGATTTAACGTAGTTAAGGCTTTTGCTAGCTGAATATTGGGGGGATATGTTCCTCCTTTATCTTTATTTAGTTGAGCCTTCAGAGTTTGATGGGCCCTCTCAACAATGCCTTGTCCCTCTGGATTGTAGGGAATGCCCGTGGTATGAGTAATATTCCAGAGGGAACAAAAATCTTTAAATTGTTTGCTTGTAAACATAGGTGCATTGTCTGTTATCAAAAATAATGGGACCCCCATAACGGCAAAACAAGAGAACATATGGCTTACAAGCTTTTTAGCACTTTCTCCTGTCTGAGCTGTAGCCCACATAAATTTAGAAAAGGTATCAATTGAGACAAACACATATTTTTGTTTGCCAAAGTTTGGTATGTGGGTGACATCAATTTGCCAAATAGCATTAGCTTTTAAACCTCGGGGGTTAACCCCAAGGGTCTGGATAGCAGGTGTCTTTATGAGACTTGCACAAGAAGAGCATGTAGCGAGGATATGTTTTAACTGTGGTACAGGAACATCAGGGAATCGAGCTCGAAGGCCTTTAAGATTAACATGGGTTAGAGAATGAAAATTAGCAGGATCAGAGACAGAGACATATAAGGGCAGCAGCTCCCCTTTTTCTGCCATCAGTAAAGATTGTAGGAGCAGAGGGAATGGGATCCCGAGAGAAAAGTTTAGGTGCTAGTAGGGGCAGAAGAGGTAAAGAAGCTATCAATTTATTAGAAGGAAAATGGTTATCTATTTGTCCTGGGAACCCCACGAAGCTTATGGCAAAGCAGGAATGATGGCGTATAAGCCACTCTGTATCTGTGAGAGAAAAGGGCAGAATGATTAAATCTGGTTCTTTCCCTAAGACCTGCATAGACCTATTTCTCCCTTGGCGAAACATGAATGCTAACGCGTCTATCTCAGTGAGGAGTCCTGGAGCTCCTCCTACTGGCGTGTGAAGCAATTCGAGAACCCCAAGGTCTTGCCACAGTGCCCCTACTACTGTGGGGGTGGAGTTGAAGATTAGAAGGTTTACTGGAGAGGAGGGGGAGAATCGAACAAGGTGCATGTCCTGGAGGGCCTGGTTAACCCTTTCCAGTGCCAAGGAGGCCTCAAGAGTTAACTGACGTTTTGAAGAGGGCTGTTTGTTTCCTTTCAACAGGTCAAACAGTGGTTGGAGGCAGCTTGTGGGCAGATAGAGATACTGCCTAAGCCAATTTAAATTTCCTAGAAAACTGTAAAGAAGCAAGAGTAAGGTTAGAAGGGAAGGTAGCATTAGGTTTTAAGGGACGAATTTGCATTAGAGAAATCTCTGAACCTAGGAAGAATATTGGAGGGATTAGCTGTATCTTCTCAGGGGCTACATTAAGGCCACTTTTCTTTAATTCAGGAATGAGAAAATCACGTAAGGCATAGAGATCTGTATCTGATTTTCCCCATATTAAAATATCATCTGTATAATGAAAAATATTAAGGCCCTTATATGGGACAAGGGCAGATTTAACAGCCTCCTGACAAATAGTAGGACAATTGGCCATACCCTGGGGCAGCACCACCCATTCAAATCTATCAGCAGGGCTGGTGTTATTAATAGACAGAACAGAGAAGGCAAAACGTTTACAATCTCGCGGATGCAAGGGGATAGAGAAAAAACAATCTTGTATATCAATAGCTATGATTGGAATTCCCGTGGGAATTGCAGAAGCAAGAGGCAAACCCCTTTGGGGGGAGCCCCAGACATGCATGGTTTTATTTACTGCACGGAGATCTTGAAGGAGGCGCCATTTTCCCGAGCACTGTTTAATCACAAAGACAGGAGTATTCCATGGGCTTCGAGAATGACGAATGTGTCCCAAGGACAACTGCTCTTGGACGAGCTCTTTTAAAATTTTTAGCTTATCCCTAGGTAAAGGCCACTGTTCCACCCAGATAGGCTCATTAGAAAGCCAGCTTGAGCGGGGTGTTTGGCTACGAACAGTGGCATTTAGTATTGGGGGTGCTGAATAGGCCTGGTATCGCGGGAATGAGTTTTACGCTCTGCAGAGGCGTCTGTGGATATCCTAACATCAAGACATTCCAGAAGATCCCTGCCCAGTAAGTTGGTGCTAATATTAGGTACCAAAGGGCGGAAGTGTCCGGTAGAACCTTCTGGGTCTTCCCACATGAGCGAGTCTTGTGTGCAAAATGCTCTGGTTATCCCTCCTATTCCATGTAAACTGGGTCCAGGGATAAGTTCCAAATCTTGGGGAACTTCTTCTTGCCTTAAAATTGTCTTTCTGCCCCCGTGTCAATCAAAAATTTAAAAGGAATATTGCCAATCTTTACTGTCATAGAAGGGTGGCCCCGTTCTAAAATAGGAGTGGTCCACAAAATCTCAGGCCCTGAATTTGTACCATTCAGGGGTGAACCATCTCTCTTCCAACAATCTCTCTTCCAATGAAACCCCTTATGACATTTTGGACAAACAGTACGTGGTCTCTGGCTCCCTGACTGAAAGCGGGGTTGCTCTGGCTGGAGGCGTGGTTTCCCTGACTGGAGGCGTGGTCGCAACTTATCAGGACATTGGTTACGCCAATGTCCTTGGCGACCGCACTGAAAGCAGGCCCCGTGTTGCTTACATGGGGCAACTGCATAGACCTGTGTCGTAGCGGGTGCCCCATAATTGCCTGATGTAAGTTCCTGTGTCACTAGAATCCAATTATCTGGGTGTAGGTGTTTAAGATTAAGGCATACCTGACGGAATTGTGGTGTCATGCCTTCCCAGACAATAGAGCGCAGGAGTAGTGTGCGGATGTCAGGATTATAAACCTTTCTCTCTAAGCTTCTCTTCACCCTTGAGATGAAGCTCGCCAATGATTCATCAGAGCCTTGGTGAAAAGAGTTAATGGGAGCTGACGAATCTACATTAGGTGGGGTCACCCTTTCCCATGCTTGTGTTGCACAGATGCGTACCTGTTCAAAATAACCGGTTGGAAACCTGGCTTCTGCCTGCTGAGCTCCAGATTCATAAGCTCCTGCTCCAAACAAAGCATCAGAATTCCATTCTACCTGTTTGTTACTATTTTCCTGCGATTGTCTAGAGCACTCATCTCAGAAGTATGCCTGCCACTGAAGACAGAGTGGGTCTGGGAGTGCAGCACGAGCCAGATCTTTCCAGTCTTGTGGTGTATTTAGATGCTGGTAAAAACTCCTAAGACGGACTTGGTCCAAGGAGAATGCATTCCGTCCTCCCTGACTGCTTGCCTGAGCGTTCCAAGATCTATAGAGGAATATGGCTGCCACAGCTGAGGGTCTTGTTTAGAAGGGGCCAAGTTTACCGGGAATGTGTGGATTTGGTCCAATGGCATGGGAGAGGGAGCTACAGAAGTGGAAAGTGCCGTAGAAACTGCTGTAGTGGCTGCAGGGGAGACTAAAGGCATATCTACAGGGATGGAGCTCCCGGGGTGGACTGCACATGGTTTAAAATCCTTAAATGCTGAAAAAATATCCTTTAGCTCTCGTATCTCAGCCACTAGGTCCCTTAATGATGACGTATCAGCAGGGGGCGGGGTCAGGGACAAGGAAGCCTCAGGCAGAGCTGAAACCACGGCGGCAGGGGCCGGGGGCAGGGTCAGGAACACAGAAGTTGCAGGCGGAGCTGAAACCAGGGCGGCAGGGGCGGGGGGGGTTCAGGGTCACAGAAACCTCAGGCGGAGCTGAAATCGGGGCGGCAGGGGCCGGTGGCGGGGTCAGGAACATGGAAGCTGCAGATGGAGCTGAAACCGGGGCGGCTGGAGCAGGAGGGGTTCAGGGTCGCAGAAACCTCAGGTGGAGCTGAAACCGGGGCAGCAGGGGCCTGGGGCAGGGTCAGGAACACGGAAGCTGCAGGCGGAGCTAAAACCGGGGCGGCTGGAGCAGGAGGGGTTCAGGATCGCAGAAACCTCAGGTGGAGCTGAAACCGGGGCAGCAGGGGCCTGGGGCAGGGTCAGGAACACGGAAGCTGCAGGCGGAGCTAAAACCGGGGCGGCTGGAGCAGGAGGGGTTCAGGGTCGCAGAAACCTCAGGTGGAGCTGAAACCGGGGCGGCAGGGGCCTGGGGCAGGGTCAGGAACACGGAAGCTACAGGTGGAGCTGAAACCGGGGTGGCAGGGGCGGGGGGGTTCAGGGACGCAGAAACCTTAGGCAGAGCTGCAATTTCTAGAAGTGAAGCTGCCCAAGAGACCACCACTGGACAACTCACCCCCCAACAACTAAGACTGTACAGATTTAAATTCGTGTTTAAAATGACATGTCTTCGTAACAAAGGTTTCTCTCCTTGTGTATTAATGAACATGTTAATGTGTATGTTTAAAGTTTGGTAAACAGTAACTTTAAGGCTAAATTCTTACTAGTCAAAGTTAAATTAAAAAGGTTTTCAACGTAATTCTCATAAAGATAAAATTAACTTACATTTAAAGTCTGAGGTAAAAATTAGTTAACAATCAATATATTTTAACTAAGTTGGTCGAAACAAAAGGTTAAATAGACTTGTAGATATGTAAAACTCTCCATTACCTTCTCTATTAGAAATGGTAGATAGCATAATGGCTATGCTAATTATTCTCATGCCTGAGGTTTCCTTTCCTGACTCTATCTTGAATGGGTGTAACAAAAGGTTAAAAAGACGTTGCTGATATGTAAAAGTCTCAAATTCCTTCTCTATTAGAAATATGCTAATAACAAGTTTTGTTTCATCTAAGTAAATTGCAGCCAGCTGCCTTTGGGACTCTAGGCCGTTCCCTGCCCCCATGCAAATGCCCATCGAGGCAAGTACGCCCCCCAGAGGCAAGAAATGTTTTTTTTAAGCTGATAAAGTTTTGCCCACAGAGGCAAAAATGGCCCCCTCAGGCCTTCCCTTGGCAGCACACTGGTTCTTGTTACTTGCTTACATGTTTCTCCATGTTTGTGCCAGTTTCTTTTTTAAAAAATGCCTGTATGTTATATGTTTTTGTTCACCCCACACCCTTGATACTGTAGTCATTTAGTTAAAAAGAAAAGGGGGAATTGTTGTATGCTTTACATTGGTTTATTCTAGCCCTCCCCCGCCAAGAAAATTGGATCAGTCCAGTTAGTTTCGCGGGCCCCCTTGGCCCCGCCCCTAGGAACCCCGCCAGAGTTCCGGGGTTCCAGAGTTGCAGAATTCGAGAGTGCTTGGCGCTGCCGTGGGCAAAGAAGCAGCAGAGTTCTGTTTGGTGATTAGCTTGGTTTAGTTTATGAATCATTGTTCCTGAATAAAGAAATGCAGCATCCCTGCCCAGCCGTTGTCTCCGCGTCTCTGTTACCCGCCCGTGAAGCTAGCCCGGCCACCTGGAGGCCTCCAAATTTTAACAACACAGGTGGCGCAAAGCACAAGGATCGGCATAAGGATCCCAGTTCGAACCCCGGCTCCCCACCTGCAGGGGAGTCACTTCACAGGCAGTGAAGCAGGTCTGCAGGTGTCTATCTTTCTCTCCCCCTCTCTGTCTTCCCCTCCTCTCTCCGTTTCTCTCTGTCCTATCCAACAATGACGACAACAACAATAATAACTACAACAATAAAACAACAAGGGCAAGAAAAGGATATAAATAAATAAAATAAATATTTAAAAAAAATTTTAAAAAAGAAAATAATATATATATATATATAGAGAGAGAGAGAGAGAGTGAGAAGAGACTCAAATCAATCGAATTGTAAACAATTCAGGGAATATCACAACAGAAATAAAAAAAAATCAAGCAAAATTTCTATGAACAACTATATGCCACCAAGCTAGAGAATCTGGAAGAAATGGAAGAATTCCTAGAAACATACACACTTCCAAAACTGAACCAGATGAACTACAGAACCTAAATGCACTAACCACAAACAAATAAATTAAAACAGTTACTAAGAATCTTCCCAACAAGAAAATTCCAGAACCAAATGGCTTTACAAATGAATTCTACAAAACCTTTAGGAAGCAGTTAATATCTATACTTTTGAAGCTCCTCCACAAAATCAAAGAAACATGAACACTCCTTTACATCTTCTATGAAGCCAATATCACCCTACTACCAAAAGCAGATAGGAACACAACAAAAAAGGAAAACTAAAGATGAATATCTCTGATGAACATAAACGCTAAAATATTAGACAAGATCTTATCCAGCCAGATACAGCAGTATATCAGAATGATTGTTCACCATGAACAACTGGGATTTATCCCAGGAAAGCAAGGCTGGCTCAATATAGGTAAGTCAATCAACTTTATCCACCACATCAATAAAAGCAATACCAAAAATGACATGATTATCTCAATAGATGTAGAGAAAGCCTTTGGCAAAATTCAAACACATTTATTGCTGAGAACACCACAAAAATAGGAATAGATGAAAAATTCCTCAAGATAGTGGAGTCCATATACAGGAAACAGCCAACATCATACTCAATTGACAGAAGTTGAAAGCATTTCCCCTCAGATGGGATTCTAGACAGGACTGTCCATTATAACCATTATTTTCACCATAATATTGGAAGTTCTTGCCATAACAATCAGGCAAGAGAAATAAATCAAAGGGTTACAGATGGGAAGGGAAGAAGTCAAACTCTCACTATTTGCATATGATATGATAGCATACATATGAAAACCTAAACAGTCCAAAAGAAGGATACTAGAAATCATTAGGCAACATGAAAGTTATCAGCCTACAAAAATCAATGTATGAAAATCAGTGGCATTACTTGTTGCAAACACTAACTTCAAAGAGGATGACAGCCAGTTATCACTCCGATGCATAGTCACAACAAAATCAATAAAATATCTAGGAATAAACCTGACCAAAGAAGTGAAAGAACTGTATACTGAAAACTATGAGTCTCTATTCAGAGAAATAGAAAATGGCACCAAGAAATGGAAAGACATCTCATGCTCATGGAATGGAGAAATTAAAATCATCAAAATGAATATTCTTTTTTTCAAAGAAATTATTTTTTTTAAATATTTTTTATTTTATTATTTTTTAATATTTTTATTTATTCCCTTTTGTTGCCCATGTTGTTTTACTGTTGTGGTTATTGTTGTTGTTGGATAGGACAAAGAGAAATGGAAAGAGGAGGGGAAGAAAGAGAGGGGGAGAGAAAGGTAGACACCTGAAGACCTGCTTTACCGCTCCCTGCAGTTGGGGAGCTGGGGGCTCTAACCGGGATCCTTAACGGTGGTCCTTGCACTTTGTGCCATGTGCACTTAACCTGCTGTGCTACCGCCTGACTCCCCAAAATGAATATTCTACCCAGAGCCATAGATGAATTTAGTGCAATACCCATCAAAGTTCCACCAAGCTTCTTAAAGAGAATAGAACAAAAATACGATCATTTATCTGGAACAAGAAAACACCTAGAATCACCAAAACAATATTGAGGAAAATATACAGAAATGAAGGCATCACACTCCCAGATCTCAAACTATATTATAAGGCCATCATCATCAAAACAGCCTGGTACTGAAACAAAAATAGGCACACAGACCAGTGGAACAGAATTGAAAGGCCATAAATAAACCCCCTCGTATATGGATATGTAATTTTTTATTAAAGGGGCACGAAATATTAAATGGAGAAAGGAGGCTCTTTTCAATAAATGGTGCTGGGAAAACTGGGTTGAAACATGCAGAAGAATGAAACCAAACCACTTTATCTCATCAGAAACAACAGTCAACAGCAAATGGATCAAAAACCAGGATGTTAGACCAGCAATTATCAGATATTTAGAGGAAAACATTGGTAGAACACTTTCCCCCCTAAACCTCAAGGACATCTTTGATGATACAAACCCAATTGCAAGGAAGACTAAAGCAGAAACAAATCAATGGTACTAAATCAAATTGAAAAGCTTCTGCACAGCAAAATAAACTATCACCAAAACAAAGAGACCCCTTACAGAATGGGAGAACATGCCATATATCAGACAAGACACTAATCACCAAAATATACAAAGAGCTCAGCAAACTTACCAACAAAAAAAGCAAATGACCCCATCCAAAAATGTGCAGAGGATATGAACAGAACATTCACTACAGAAGAGATCCAAAGGGCTAACAAACACATGAAAAATTACTCGACCTCACTGATTGTCAGAGAAATGCAAATAAAGACAACACTGAGATACCACCTCACCCCTGTGAGAATGACATACATCAAAAAGGATAGCAGCAACAAATGATGGAGAGGCTGTAGGAAGAAAGGAACCCTTCTTCACTGCTGGTGGGAATGTAAATTGGTCAAACCTCTGTGGGAAACAGTCTGGAAAACTCTCACAAGGCTAGGCATGGACCTTCCATATGACCCAGTAATTCCTCTCCTATGGATATATCCCAAGGACTCCATAAAACTCAACCAAAAAGATATGTGTACATCTATGTTCATAGCAGCACAATGTGTAATAGCTAAATACTTGAAGCAACCCAGGTGCCCAACAACAGATGAGTGGTTGAGAAAGCTGTGGTATATATACACAATGGAACACTACGCAGCTCTTAAGAACAATGATCTCACATTCTCTGACCCATCTTGGATGGAGCCAGAAGGAATTATGCTAAGTGAGCTAAGTCAGAAAGACAAAGACGAGTATGGGATGTTCCCACTCATAAACAGAAGCTGAGAAAGAAGAACAGAAAGGTAAACTCAAAGCAGTATTTGAGTTTGGAGTAGGGCACCAATGTAAAAATCTCTGGGTTGAGGGTGAGGTTGGATGTTCAGCTTCACTTGGGGTGGGAGGAGGGAGGAGGATGCGATGGGACACAGTCTTTTGGTGGTAGGTGTTTATTAAAAAAAAAAGGAAAAAATGTATAGGAAAACTATCAGGGGAGGGAACAGGATATGGATTTCTGGTGGTGAGACTTTTACCTATCATATCTTACCATTTTTGTCAGTGTTTCCTTTTTATAAATGAAATTATTTAAAATAAAATGAAAAAGAAAACTAGATTACCTCCTAACATCGTATAACAAAATCAAATAAAAATGGATTAAGGATTTATATATTAGACCATATACCAGATTTGTGGAAGAAAATGAGAAAGAAAATTAGCAGGATCTTCACATCAAAGATGTATTTAGAGACCCGATGTTGTGGGCAAGGAAAATAAAAGCAAGAGTAAATAAATGGGATTACATGAAATTAAAGAACTTCTATGCATTGGAATCAAACTATGGAAGGATAACAAAGCAGTGTAGTAAATTGGAGATGTTTGCAAAGCACCCATCCAACAAGCAATTGATATTGGCCATAATGTGTTTACTTCTTGTAAAAGAAGTAAAAAGAAGCCAATAAAAAAGTGAGTCTAACTTCTAACAGTTTCCTCTTCTGGTGAACTTCAACAGGAACACCATAACCCTCTTGTGGGCCTCTACAGGACCTTCATCTCAATGTAGAATAATGGTAGAAACTGCCCCACTAACCGAAGGAAGGCTTGGTCAACATACCCTGCTACTCAAGAAAGACTGGTCCTGAAATAAGTGCATCCTAGAATGTTCCTTGAAATGACCATGGGATGTGAGTTTAGATCAGAGGAATATAGAAGTTGCACAGGCTCATGTGCAAAGTATGAATAGACATGGGTCCTAGGTCAGATCAATGGGTTTTACAGTTAATAGTATTTATCTACTTTTCCCATATTTGGGAGGTACTTTCTGCCCTGACCCAACTTTCTAGTCCTATTCTCAATTCTGGCACCACCTTCTTAGACAATACTTTCAGCCCACCTGCATGTTAAATATTGGGCTCAGGCAAAAGCTACTAAAGTCATGGGCCCCTTGGAATAAACCTAAAATATACTTCCTAGCCTCTTCCAACATTAAGACCGCAAATTTTATCTGCTGTATTCTTACCTTTAGGTTCCTGATTACTAAGCAATTTTTTCTTCTTTCTATCTTACTGCTTTTCAGCCACCAAGTGGCAGATGCTACCATGATGCCAACCTGACTTCACTGGGAAGATGACTTCACCAATAAGTCCTTAAACCCCACCTTTCTAGAGCCCTATTCTACTATGGTAAGATAGAAACAGGTTGGGAGTATGAATTGACCTGTCAACATCCATATCCAGTAGATAAATTATTACAGATGTGAGACCTTCTACCTTTTGCACCCCATAAATATCTTTGGTCCATGTGCCCTGATGGATAAATAATAAGGCTCAGTTTATAACAATCGTGGTGGAAATTTTCCCACTCTCTGAAAGGAGGCTGGGTCAAGATACTTTTCCACTCAAGGAAGACTGGTCCTGAAATGAGTGCAGCCTAGAGTGTTCCTTGATGTGACCAAGGAATACGAGTTCAGACCAAAAGTGATGCAGAGGTTACACAGGCTCCTGGACTTAATGTAAATAGACATGGCCCTAGGTCAGATTGATAGGGTTTACAGTTAATGGTATTTATATACTTTTCCCATATTTGGGAGCTTCTCTCTGCCCTTATCCAGCCTTCTAGTCCTGTCCTCAACTCTGACACCATCCTCCCAGACAATACTCCCAGCCCACCTGTGTTAATTGTTGGGCTCAGTCAAAACTTTATAAAGTCATGGGTATCTTGGAATAAACCGAAAACAGACTTCCTTCCAACATTAATACTACAAATTTCATCTGCTATATTTTTACCTTTAGGTTCCTTATTATTAAACAAATTGTTCTGTTTTTATACCTTAATGTTTTTCAGCCACCAATTTGCAGTTGCTGCCATGACACCAACCTGACTTCACTGGGAAGATGACCTCATCAATGTGTCCTGGAAGCCCAGCTCCCCAGAGCCCTACCCCACTATGGAAAGGTAGAACAGGTTGGGCGTATGGATTGACCTGTCAATGCCCATGCCAGCAGAGAAGCAATTATAGAAGCCAAACCTTTCACCTCCTGCTCCCCATAAAGATCTTTGGTCCATACTCCCAGAAGGATAAAGACTAGGAACTCTTTCAATGGAGGAAAGGGTATATGGAACTCTGGTTATGGGAACTGTATGTAATTGTACCCCTCTTATACCACAATCTTGTCAATCATTATTAAATCACTAATAAAATTGAAACACATAAAAATAAACAAGCAAGATAATAGGGAAGTTTCCAGTGGAGGGGATGGTATGTGAAACTCTGGTGGTAGAAATTGTGTAGAACTGTACCCCTCTTATCCCACAATCATGTTGCTCATTATTTATTGTTAATACAATTTTAAAATAATAAAGTAAGGACCTTAAGGCAAAAGGAATCTAGAAAGTCAATTTTAGGTATGTTGCTTGAGCTGATAACTAACATTGGGGAGTACTAGAAATATTGTCTGGCAAGATGATGTCATAGTTGAGTATACGACTAGTCTCAGAAAATATATACAAATACGGATACATAGTTGTAGAAATAACAGGTAATCCATATCTGCAACCTTAGGAGAAGTGCTGTGGCTTCCAATGGGGGGAATAGGGATACAGAACTCTGGTAATCGGAATGGTGCATGTTATAATTTTGTAAATCAATATTAAATCACTAAAATAAAAAACATGTTTAAAAAGAGAATAGAGCTGATAAGTGAGATCAGGGCAAAGAGTTGCTCATAGACTTGAAGAAAAAATATAAGTCAATTGTTTACCATGTTGTTCTAGCTCATATCATATTTTACACTGGTGTTGTACAGCCCCTGTCAGACTGATCTCACAGTGCATATTCAGATATGGGTACACTCTAAGCTGTACTCAATTCAAATTCAGTCTTCCTCAAGTGGCAAAATAGGATGACCCAGTCTCCCTTAAGAGAATGGGGCAGTCCCTAACACTGCTAGTTCATAGTGAAGATACAAACCTGAAGAAACCCACAAAAGGGCTTATATGGCATTCAAAATGGATGTCATCAGTGATGGTATAGAGATAGATTTATTGAGGGTCTGGGCTCATTGAATCTATAGGGGAATCCAAGGAGTACCTGTCTAGGACCCCAGATTATGGGGTCACCTGAAAGTGGCAAAAGGGCCATCAAGAAGTGAGCCAGAGTCTTACCCTTATCCAGCTTTTGTAGCCCCCTTTTTATCTGATAAGCTTATACTTTCTCCCAGTTGTTAAAACCTTAAGTGTTACTTGTTGTATTCAAACCTATGTTAGGATTATGAGATCTGGATTCAATTTACAAAAGATAGTCCTAGAATTTTAGTGCAGTCTTGGTTAGCCTCTAGTCTTTCTTTCTTTCTTTCTTTCTTTCTTTCTTTCTTTCTTTCTTCCTTCCTTCCTTTCTATCTTTTTTTAAATATATTACAGAATTATATGTTGACAGGGGTTTGAATCCACACCATTCCCACCACCAGAGTTCTGAATCTTCACTCTCCCCACTGCAATCCACCACTGTTCCCCTTAAGTTTTAGACATGGGCCAACCATCTTCTCTACAACTATCTGTCCACATTTATACATAGTTGCCCCTTCTTTTTCCTCTAAGCAACTCATGACATCATAACTACCTCCATATGTCCCTCTACTTTTCCTTCTCTCTCTCTTGGTGCTGATGGAGCTGTAGTGCAGAGTCCTCTTATATTCATCCTGTTATTTCTTCCCCTCTGGGAGTATGGATCAAGGTTGTTTATGGGGATCAGAAAGGAGGAATTCTGGCTTCTGTAACTGCTTCTCTGCTGAGCATTGGCAATGACATGTCAATCCATACCCCCAGCCTATTTCTATCTTTCTCTAGTGTACCAGAGCTCTGGAGATGTGAGGGTGCAGGACACATTGGTGAGGTTGTCTACCCAGAGAAGTCGGGATGGGGTCATGGTGTCTGGCATGTCTGGTCTTTGGCATGACCTAAGTTGAGACAAAATGGTTAATGAAAGCTAGGAGAACCATTTTAGGCATGTTCTTGGGGGCATACAACAATAGTAGTTTTGCCTGAGTTTGGTAGCCAGCTTGAATATTGTCTGAGAGAATGGTGTCAGAATGGAAAAAAGGGCTAGAAAGTTGGATCAGGGAAGGGATTAGCTCTCATTCTTATGAAAATGAATTGTGTGGATAACATTAACTATTTACCTCAATCCACCTGCTCCAGGGCCCATATGTAAATGCATATTTATATTTTGTGCAAGAGCCTGTGGAACTTCTAAGTCCCTATTACTCTGAGCTTATAGCTCATGGTCACAGCTGAGGGACATTGCAGGCTGCACTCATTTCAAGACCAGTTTTTTTTTCACTAGGCAGGGTAGGATAATGCCTAACCTTTCTTCAGAGACTGGGGTTATCCCTGCCATCACTGCTTTATGGTAGAGCCAAGGTCCTGAGAGGGCCCACAAGATGCTGTTCCTTATGGAAGTGACCGGTGGTAGTGGAGAGAGGGACCCTTTAGAGGTCAAGGCCCATCATATTTGTATGGGAATCTAAGGATTCCCTAACAAGGACCCCAGATGATCAGATGGTATGATATTGACCAAACAAGCCATTATAAAGTAGACCAGTCTCTTGCCCTTATCCAACTTTTGCAGTCCTCTCTTTATCTGATTATCTTAAATTTTTCTCTCAGGTGTTTAGGCTGTGAGTATGATTTGTTGATCCCAACCAGAGTTAGGTTTTGGGTATCTGTCTTCTTTGGGCCTTTCTGCTAGGCTGTCCTGCTAATTTGGTCTAAATCAAACCAATTACAGAGTTTCTGATGCCTTCTTTAGGCACTTCAACCATTATTAAGCACTTTGACTTTGAGTTATATGATTGTCCTTTGTTGATGGATACATGTATATCTGTATCCAATATGTTCTTCTATGTATTTTATACTTTCACGTCTGATGTCCAGTGGTCTAGTTTCATTTTTTCTACATGTGGCTGTCCAGTTCTGCCAACACCATTTATTAAAGAGACTTTCTTTTCCCCAATGGGTAGATTTGGCCCCTTTGTCATATATGAGGTGTCTGTACATGATTTAGTTCTGGGCTCTCTATCCTATTCCATTGGTCCATATGACCATTTTTGTTCCAGTACCATACTATTTTGATTACTAATGCTTTGTAATATAACCTGAAGTTGGGTATTGTGATGCATACATTTTTCTTCTTTTTCCTTAGGAGTGTTTTTGCTATTCAGGGTTTTTAAGAGTTCCATACAAACTTTTGAATAATCTGTTTAATTTCCTTGAAATATATCTTTGGGATTTTAATAAGGATTGCATTGAGTCTATAGATTTCTTTTGGCAAAATTACTATTTTAATATTTATTCTCCCAATCTATGAACATGGCATGTTCTTCCATTTCTTTGTGACATCCTCTATTTCTTTTAACAGTGTCTTACAGTTTTCCTTGAAAAGGTCCTTTACATACTTTGTTAGATTTATTCATTTGAGCTTCTTCTTGGTGTTTAATATGTGATTGTATGGCTATAAGTTTCCCTCTCAGTACTGCTTTAGCTGTGTCCCAAATATTTTGATAGGTTGTGTCTTCATTTTCATTTGTTTCCAGGAACATTTGAATTTTCTGCT
The DNA here is from genome assembly GCF_950295315.1 of Erinaceus europaeus. Lineage (NCBI taxonomy): Eukaryota > Metazoa > Chordata > Mammalia > Eulipotyphla > Erinaceidae > Erinaceus > Erinaceus europaeus. The sequence continues at coordinate 80,478,171 of NC_080185.1, read as the reverse complement.
TGAGTGAATCTCTGATCCAGTGGTTCTTAAGCAACATGTTGTTTAGTTTCCAAGTTCTGTGACTTTTAATAATTGTCTGTTTCTTGTCAAATGTTAGTTTTACTCCACTGTGGTCTGAGAAGCTACTCGGGATGATTTCAATGTTCTTGAATTTATTGATGCTGTCTTTGTGGCCTAACATGTGGTCTATCCTTGAGTATGTGTTATGTGATTTGAAAAGAAGGTGTATTCCAGTTTTTTGGGTTGAACGACTCTGAAAATGTCCAAGAGGTCTAGTCTGTCAATCTCTTCATTCAATTCTCTTGTATCTTTGTTGGTTCTCTGCTTTGTTGATCTGTCTAAGTGTGAGAGTGGGGTATTGAAGTCTCCCAATAGTATTGTATTACTATTGATGTATTTTTGAAATTCTTTCAGTAAGTGCTTGACGTATTTAGATGGTCCCTCATTGGGTGCATAGATGTTAATAATTGTTAAGTCTTCTTGGCTGATTGATCCTCTAATCATTATGTAATGTCCTTGCCTATCTTTTATTACTTTAATTAATTTAAAATCTGTCTGAGATAAGAATGGCTGTTTCTGCCCTTTTTTGTGGTCCTTTAGCCTGTATGACAGTATTCCATGCTTTCACTTTAAGTCTTTGTTTATCTTGTTGTGACAGATGGGATTCTTGCAAGCAGCATATAGTTGGGTTATGTTTTCTGATCCATCCCCCCACTCTGTGCCTTTTGATGGGTGAGTTTAATCCATTGACATTTATTGATATTGTGGATTTAATGTATTGTAGTGCCATTGTTCAAAAAAAATTGTTTGCTCTGATATATTGCAAGTATTATAGTGATGTTCTTGTTTATAAGAGGTCTTTTAGAACCTCTCTCAGGGCCGGTTTGTTGATGGTTGCCTCCTTTAACTGTTGTTTGTCTAAGAAGGTTTTGATCCCTCCATCTAGTTTGAATGAAAGTCTAGCAGGATATATTATCCTTGGTTGAAACCCTTTTTCATTCAGGGATCGATAGATATATTTCCATTCTCTTCTGGCTTTTAGAGTTTGAGTGGAGAAGTCTGCAGATAATTTTATGGGTTTTCCCTTGTATGTGACTTTTTGTTTCTCTCTTGCAGCCTTTAGAATCCTTTCTTTATCCTTACTTCTTCTCATTGTGACTATGATGTGTCTTGGTGTCTTCAGGTCTGGGTTGATTCTGTTTGGAACTCTCTGGGCCTCTTGAATCTTGATGTCCTTTCTGTTATTCAGGTCTGGGAAGTTTTCTTCTATTATTTCCTCTAGAATGTTTCCTTCCCCTTCCTCTCTTTCTTCCTCTGGCAGGCCAATTACGTGAATGTTACTTCTTTTGAGATCATCCCATATGTCTCTGTCGTTGTTTTCAGTGTCTCTCAGTCTCCTTTTGAGCTCTTTCACCTCTTTCTCAGTTTTCTCTAACTCATCCTCTGTCTGACTAATTCTGTTTTCTGCTTCTGTTAGTCTGCTTTCCCTTGCCTCACCTTCTTTCTTCACTACAGCTATTTCAGCTTTCAGTTCTCTAATTGCCTCAAGATAATCAGTATTTTCCTTGGGGGTCTCAACTGTTGTTTCCCTAATACTGCCATTCCTTTCCTCCAATGTTGTTTTCATTTCTGTGGTTAATAAGTTTATTACTGCTTGCTTACTTTTCTTATCTGTGGTTACTTCTGGCTGATTTGTAGTTTCTTCTGGGCTCTTGTCTTCATTCATTGGAGTAGCAGTCTTATTTGTTTTTGATCTACCCATTTTTTTTATTTATGTGTTTCTTTTTTTATGCTTTGTTGTTCCTCAGTTGTTGTGTCTTGAGTACAAGCAACACTGTACTAAATACCTTTATGACAATTGCACTCACCAACCTCAGGAATTACAATAGCAACTGAAGCAAGTATTGAAGCAGTTTAATCACTACCAGTTAGCCAAACAATGTCTCCAGTCCGTGAAAAAATAGTAACCAAATCCCAGTGAAGAATAAAGAGAAAAGAAAGAAGGGATAGCAAGAATAGACAGTTATGCAAGTCTACTATCCACTGTATATTCTAGGGTTAACAAGAGGAGAAAGGGAAGTAGAGCAGAGATACACACATAGAGAGTCCACTCTGAGTCAGATTTCTTCCCCAAAATAATTCATAAATTCAGAAAGGCAAAGAAGGAAGAAGTGTATGACAAGATAAAAAAAAGAAAGAAACAAGAGAGAGAAAAGTGAAAAGATAAGAAAAAGAGCTGTAATTAAAGAGCAGTGAAAGGAATGGTTTTTTTATTAATTTATTTTTAATTTAATTTAATTTAATTTTTTTAATTAGCCAGGAGGAGGAAGAAGGGGAGAGTCTGTATAGGAGTTAGGGGTAACAAGACAAGTTCCTCCCACAATAGATAAGATGCCCACTACCCTAGCAATGAAAGATACCCTAAGAGTTCATTCTGATCAACCTAAAGGGGGGAGATATATGCCTTTATATAATATTAATAATAAAATAGAGCAGGGTAAAAAGAAACCCTGTCCCAGATTACCTCAAACCTCATGAGCAGAGGCAGCTGATTGTTAAGAAAGAAAGAAATAAAAAAATAATAAAAACCTCAGGACTAGACAAGGATAGCTGGAATAGACAGTTATGCTAATCTACTATCCACTGTATATTCTAGGGGTAGCTAAAGGAGGAAGGGAAGTTGAGCAGAGATACTCACAGTGAGAGTCCACTCTGAGTCAGAATTCTTCCCCAAAATAATCCCCAAACGTGTATCACGTGAAAGCACACTGTTTGGTGTTGTGCGGGATGGGGCTTTTGGCTTTGGAAGCTGTAGGATTAAGGGGTTGGCTACTTAGAAAGAAAAAAGGCCAGAGGTTTCAGAAGGAAATAGACTTAGAATGAATGATACTCCCTGGTGGGACAGCAATCTTGGTAAAGAAAGAAGCTCAGCAGGGGAGCCTAATAGGAGCTGGTCCCCAGGGATTGGTTATGGAGGAGGGGAAGGGGTAGGAGGTGCACTTTGGGAATAATAATTTAAAAGAAAAAAAAATTCCCTTTTTTTCTACTCTATTTTTTAACCCAAATTAATTTATAGTCACCTCCTTGGTGTCACCGCTAGGACCCCTTATTGACTGGCCTACTAAAGGCAGAAAATCCTACTGTTTCCAGACGATGTGGTCAGAGCTCAAGCCACTAGCAGCTTCTCAGTCCCCCATCTTCTGGGAACCCTGGTTTCTGTTTTTTAAATATTGTGCCCTGCCATATGCCTTTCAGACACTAAGTTGCAGATTCCATCTTGCAATACAAGGGCATATTAACTCAATAATGTGTCACAGAACCTCACCTCTCCAGATCTCCTACCCACTAGGAAAATACAGAAACACACTGGGGGTATGGATCAACTTGCCAACATCCATTTCCAGAAGAGAAGCAATTACAGCCGTCAGAACTCCCTCCTTTTGAAACTCAAAAAAGAATATTGGTCCATACTACCAGTGTGAGGAAAATGTTAGGGGAAGATGACTAGATGGCTCTAAAACTCAATTCCCTCAGGACCTAGAGAAAGATATTCAAATGTAGCAATAGGTATAGGTGCAACGTAAAAAGGAAAATAAAACAGACTGTACAGAAATGGGGGAAATATAGATGATAGAAGACAGATGATGATAGATAGAAGAAAGATAGATATATGATAGATAGACAGACAGACAGATAAATAGATAGATCATTATAGAAATAATTGTCAAATCTTGTGGTTCCACCCCCTAAGACGTTGTCCTCACCATAAAGCAGTGATGGTAGGGATAGCCCCAGTCTCCTAAGGGAGGCTGGGAGTATACTGCCGTGCCACTAGAGAAATACTGGTTCTGAAATAAATGCAGCCTGCAATGTTCCCAGCTGTGAACATGAGCTGAAACTCAGACCAACAGGGGCTTAGAGGTTACATAGGCTGTGGTGATAAATGTTGGGAAATTGTGAGCATGTGGTTGAGCTTGGCAGGACTTGACTTGAAGTGAATTACAGCTATTTCAGGCCTTCATATAAAAAACATCTGCTCATACGGTAAGATATTAAACTATATAAGTTCCCCCCATATACAACTTATGTAAATTAACAACAACATTCACATATTTTTCTACACTTAACTGGTATATCTCATTTTGCCACTATAGGCCTGCCTTTGTCAGCCAACAGTTTAAATAATTTTCCCCTTTATAACATCACCCACACCACAAACATCTCTTACAACCCCCCAAAGACAAACTGTTGTTGAGAAGGTCCACCAAACACCTACACCCAATTAAATAAAGAAAAAAGGGATACATCCTCCCAATATTCAGTTGGATAAGGTGCTAACTACATTAAACCTCTTTTAATATCTATAAAAATTCAAACCAGATGTCATGATAACCATGGGAAGCAGATTTGTATGTGTTTCTTTCACAGGAATCCCTGGAAATCCATTTGGACCCCTGCCCTCTGACATCGCCCACTAGATGACACAACTACAGTTTCCCCCCCTGAAACCAATGATGTGACCCGGCACAATCTGAAGAACCTGATTCATAGCCTCCAGACAGAACTTTCTTACTGCCTCTTGCCCATCACTGTCTGCCCTTCTAGCTTCTGCTTCACCTGTAAACGTTTTGGCAGTTTCAGCTCACTCTCTACAGAGAAGCAAATTCCGGTGTCTTCCCTCCCCATTAAGATAAGGTGCTCAGCATTCCTTCCCCTGGTCATTAGCACTGGACTGGTGCTTCTATTGGACTTTCTGGTGTACCTCTTTGACACTTTATACAGTTTTACAGCAGCTCCCTTTACACTGCTGGACTTCTCACAGACTAACAACAGCAGTCCATGGACTTTGCAGCTAGCTGTCTTGGGACTCTGCAGCACTGGATCGCCCCTCTCTCCCCTCAGGCTCCCGTCCCTCTGCCCATCAGGCAGCCCCCTCAGCCCACCAGGCCTCCCCTTGGCATCACACTGGTTCTTGCTGCTCTCCTACTTGTCCCTCCCTGTCTTGTTCCAGTTATTTTGAAAATGCCTGCATGATACCATTTAGGTTTCTACCCAAAAGGTTTCTGTTCTCCCTTACACTGCTATTCTTCTGTCAGATATGGAGTCTTTTACGACATTGACCCATTCAAATTAGGTAAGAAGATAGGGGAAGATGCAGGGAATTTGTGGGGAGGTGGCGAAGCTTAACCTATGAGATGAATTCTCCTGGTAAGTTTCTCCCTCTCCAGAGGGGTTGAGCAAAATAGGGGAACACATAAATCTCACAAGGTTGGCAGCAATGTGAGTCTTCCCTGCCCCACAAAAATGTATCTTCCTGCAGGGGCGACAGCTTTGCTAAGCCTACTCCACCCTAAATTTCATGATACTATAGCGATTAGATAAAAAGAAAGGGGAAGATGTTGGGAAAATGTGAGCATGTGGTTGAGCTTGGCAGGGCTTGACTTGAGGGGACATCCATCCTCTCTCTGCCCCCGAAAGCACCCTACATTCCATGCTACTAATGGCCCATCCCTTTATTATTTACATATCAATATCCTGCCTTGTCTTACAAATGACTAAAGGTCTCCTTACTAAGTCCCCACAGGGTATTGCTAATTCCTGCCTGTTGAATCCCTAGCAATGGTTGCTGGGGAGGTTCTACCTTTCCAGCCCCTCCCATTTTTCTCCGCCCCTCTTGATTGTGAATTGTGAAGCCACTTCTGGAGCAGGCTTGGCTCTTCCAGGTCCTGGGGGAAGGAAAGAGGGGTGTGGAGGGGGAGGCAGATGCCAGCCATTGTGGTTTTTGGCTCCATGTGGTTTTACCAGGTGCCTAAACGCCTGACTCTGGGGCATCCACATGAATAAATATTTGTATTTCTACTGCCACGAAATTGGTTCCTGGGTTATCTCTCCCTCCCGTGATGGTAGCCTGACAGATAAATATAAATATAAGCATAAGCATAAACACAAATACAGGCCCTGAACAGGTGGATGGAGGAAAATTGTTAATTTTAGCCACAGAATTTTCAAGAATGGGAGTTACTCTCTGCCCTAATCCAACTTTCTACCCTTTTATCTACTCTGACACCATTCTATCAGATAATATTCTTATCCAGTTTCAGGCTAGCTATCAAATTCAAGCAAAACTACCATAGTTATGTGCCCCCAGGAACATGCCTTTCAGACACCAAGTTGCAGATGCTACTATGATTCCATTCTGAACTACAAGGGCATATGACCTCAACAGTGTGTCCCAGAAATGCAAAGTGGACTTCCTAGCTTCCTTCTACCCTAAAATTCCTAATCTCACCTGGCCTCATCCTACTTTTTGGTTCCTGTTCATTACCCATTTTGCCTTAACTTAGGTCATGCCACCTTCCAGACACCAAGTTACAGGTGCTGCCATGACTCCATCCCAACTTCTTAGACCACTTCACAAATGTGTCCTGGACCCAGGTACCTCGAGAATGCTGGATCACTAGGGAAAAATAGAAATATTCTGGGTGTATGGATTTACCTGTCAATGCAATGTTCAGTGGAAAAGCAATTATAGAAGCCAGAACTCCTACCCTGTGCATCCCCAAAACAACCTTGATCCATACTCCAAGCAGGGGAGAAGTGATAAGATGAAGGTAAGAGGGCTCTGAACTCCAGCTCCACCAGTACACAGATAGATAGAAGGAAAAGTAGATGGACATAAAGAAGTATTTATTTTGTTATGAGTGCTTGTAGGGTAAGAGAGGATTGAATCAGAAAAAGCGTGGGGCAATTATGTACAAATGTGGACAGATAGCTGTAGAGACTATGGTTGCCCCGTGTCTACAACTGTGGTAGATTGTAGTATAGGGACTGAAGATTCAGAATTCTGGTGGTAGGAATGGTGTGGATTTAAACCCCTGCTGACATGTAATCTTGTAATATAAAATTTTTGAGGTATTTTAAAATTTTATTTAGTACATATGGGAGAGAGACTTTTACATGTGTGAGAGAAAGAGAGAATGAAACCAGAAAACCACTCTTGTATTTGCAATATTTGTAAATAAATTAGTAATCTTTGACAAGCTTGTGTGTCCACTACTCTGTCAGTTAAGCTATCTCCCCAGCTGCAAATATGGTATTTTAAACATAACAAAATAGCAGTACATATTGTAAAAATTATAATTTTCTTTTAGTAATCATAGTGCAAATATAAATAGTATTAATTTTGGTTGAAGATTGTCAAGTATATATATTTTATTATTTCATATTTTATAAAGCAATAAGTCTGGGCTTTTACAGAACTGCTTAGACTCTGCATAAAACCATTTAAATATATAAAACTAAATGAAATTTTCTAAGTGCAGCCCTAGTGATTCATTTATTTTGAAATCTGTTAAAAACAAACATATTAAACTGAAATAAGATCCTGGGGATTGCATTCCTGTTGTGGAAAATTTAATTTTTTCATAGACTGATATAAAAAAGAGCAAAAGTTACTTTTTTCACCAAAGCATTTCTCAGCTAGGCCAAGGACTGTTGGGCCTGGGACTACAATGATTCAGGCATGAGAGTCTCTCTGCATAACCATTATGTTACCAATCCCTGCCTAAAAGTATACTTTTGATTTTTCTTTAAGTGTACTTTATTTATATGATCATTTTCACATAAATATAATACAGACATATTTATAATAGCTTACTTACTTTTGAAGTAACCTTGGCTTTCAAGGCTATAAATGTTTTAAAAAATCATTTCTCAATACTTCAAAATGTGTTATCCCTCCAACAAAAGCACCAATTACTTTCTTTTTTATTTTTTAATGTATTTTACAAAATGGAAACAATGACAAGACCATAGGATAAGAGGGGTGCAACTCCCACCACTAGAGCTCCATATCACATCCCCTCTCCTGATAACTTTCCTATTTAGAAATAAAAAAGAAATTGTATCAAATTGTATTATAGGGCCATTGTCATCAAAACTGCTTGGTACTGGAACATGAATAGACACACTGAACAGTGGAATAGAATTGAGAGCCCAGAAGTGAGCCCCCACACCTATGGACATCTAATCTTTGACAAAGAGGCTCTGACTATTAAATTGGGAAAGCAGAGTCTCTTCAACAAATAGTGTTGGAAACAATGGGTTGAAACATGGAGAAGAATGAAACTGAATCACTGTATTTCACCAAATACAAAAGTAAATTCCAAGTGGATCAAGGACTTGGATGTTAGACCACAAACTATCAGATACTTCAAAGAAAATATTGGCAGAACTCTTTTCCACATACATTTTAAAGAAATCTTCAATGAAACGAATACAATTAGAAAGAAGACTAAGGCAAGTATAAACCTATGGGATTAAATCAAATTAAAAAGTTCCCTCACAGCAAAAGAAACCACTACCCAAACCAAGAGACCCCTCACAGAATGGGAGAAAATCTTTACATGTCATAATCAGACAAGAGTTTAATAACCAACATATATAAAGAGCTTGCCAAACTCAACAACAAGACAATCCCCCAAAAATGGGGAAGGACATGGACAGAATATTCACCACAGAAGAGATCCAAAAGGCCAAGAAACACATGAAAAAATGCTCTAAGACTCTGATTGTCAGAGAAATGCAAAGAAAGACAACAATGAGATACCACTTCACTCCAGTGAGAATGTCATACATCAGAAAAGGTAACAGAAGCAAATCCTGGAGAGGGTGTGGGGCCTAAGGAACCTTCCTACACTGCTGGTGGGAATGCAAAGTGGTCCAACCTCTCTGGAGAACAGTCTGGAGAACTCTCAGAAGGCTAGAAATGGACCTACCCTATGATCCTGCAATTCCTATCCTGGGGATATATCCTAAGGAACCCAACACATCCATCCAAAAAGATCTGTGTACACATATGTTCTTGGCAGCACAATTTGTAATAGCCAAAACCTGGAAGCAACCCAGGTGTCCAACAACAGATGAGTGGCTGAGCAAGTTGTGGTATATATACACAATGGAATACTACTCAGCTATTAAAAATGGTGACTTCACCGTTTTCAGCCCATCTTGAATGGACCTTGAAAAAATCATGTTGAGTGAAATAAGTCAGAAACAGAAGGATGAATATGGAATTATCTCACTCTCAGGCCGAAGTTGAAAAACAAGATCAGAAACGAAAACAAGATCAGAAATGAAAAATTCGTTCAATTCCTGAAAGGGAATTGGTGTATTGCACCAAAGTAAAAGACTCTGGGGTGGGTGGGGAGAATACATGTCCAAGAAGGATTCAGAGGACCTATTGGGGGTTGTATTGTTATATGGGAAACTGGGGAATGTTATGCATGTACAAACTATTGTACTTACTGAGAGGAAAAATAATAAAGACATTAAATCAATGCAACTTTAAATAAATAAATAAAAATAAATAAAAAAGATATAATGACAAAATAAAGTCTAGTGGAGGGAAGGGGGTGTGATTATACTCCTGTTATGTTGTATTTTTAATTCACTATTAAATCATTCATAAAAGCAGAAGGAAAGCTATGCTATAGGTTGCCTGTGACTCAGTTGTTATTTTTTAGCACAATACTAGTAAATGAGATATAGCAGTACATTAAAAGGATTTTTTTTTTATCTGGAGACAGATTGTGTGACTATGGACTAGTAGCAACTGCACAGTCACTCCCCCAAACAGCTAGATAAGGAACGAAAAGTCTTCTGATATCTCACCAAAGTACAATATCTCGCCTTAGCCATAGATGTGTGGAGACATAAGTGGCAACTGAATAGGAAAGGGATGAGGGACAGATTCTCAGGACAGCAAAAGTTATTCATGCCTGTAGCTGGTGACATCATGGCATCTATGCAGCAGAAGTCATTATCAGCTACTCAATGGTGAGGAGTTTCTGGTCAGTAAATATGTGGATTCAGGGGTATCAGAAAATTGACCCACATGATACTCATGAGAGTATTAAGGACTCATGAGAGTATTAAGGAAAAACCTGGCAAAGAACTAAGGCTATATGTCTACTCTAGCCACAGAAGCTGACAATGAAAATAATTCATACTTGTTCTTTGAAAACTTAGAAGAAAGCAGTTCTCCCACATTTTAATTCCTTGAGGTCAGAGTACAGACTCAAGCACAGCAGTGAGATCCTACATTGTCATGATAAACAGTAAATCAACATAGTGGCATGTGGTAGAATCTTCATTGTCCCTCCCCAACACCTGTATGAATTTGGAAATCCAACATTGTATCCACAGCACCACCTGCTGGGTCAAAAATAGAAAATATGCTCAAGGTGGTACAAAGTTCAAGGACTGGTGTAAGGATCCCAATTCCAGCTCCCGGCTGCCCACCTGCAGGGAAGTCACTTTCTCTCCTCCTCTAAGTCTTCCCCTCCTCTCTCCATTTTCTCTGTCCTATCCAACAACAACGACAACAATATAACTATAACAATTTAAAAAAAGAAAAGGGAAAATATGCTCAATATACAGGTTGAGATAAAACAAAGCTATAGCCATGGCATTTCACATAAGATCAGACATAGACAGATTTGGGGGGGGGGAATGTCAGGAACAGAATTCAGAAAACTCATTATGAAGACAATTCAATAATCTAAACTTAATACAGTCACAAATTCAAGAATTTTTATCACCAAAGAGTTACAAAACACAATAGAAAAACTCTAAACAAAATTTGTAGAAAGGTTGAAAATAATGAAAGTACAGCTCTAAACAAAGTTACAGGGGGTAAAGTACTCCTTGAGTGCTGTTCAATCTCAGGTAGCAGGCCATGAAATAGAGTAAATTGGCTTGACTAAATAATATCATGACTACAAAATACAACACACATACTCTGTGAACTAAAAAATGTTGAGAAAGAAAGACTTAGGAAAAGTTAATCACTTTTCCATGAAATAGCAGATGCAATCAGAAAGAAAAATATATAGTCATTGGGATCCTTGAGAAAGAAAAGGAGAGAGGAGCAAAGAACATATTTTTTTTAAATCATAACAGGGGCCAGATGGTGGCTCACCTCATTGAATGCACATGTTACAATGGACAAGTACCCAGGTTCGAGACCCCAGTCCCCACTTGCAATTGGAAAACTTCACTAGTTGTGAAGCAGGGCTGGAGATCTCTCTCTCTCTCTCTCTCTCTCTCTCTCTCTCTCTCTCTCTCTCTCGCCCTCTCTTCCTCCACCCTCCTCTCAATTTACGACTTTTTCTACCCAATAAATAAAGATAACAAAAATAATTTTAAAAATCATAGCAGAAAAAAAATTACAATTGAGCAACGTTCAAAAAATATAAACCCAGTAATCTAAACAAACTCCCAAGTTCCTGAAACCATAATGGCCCACACCAATAAAATAAAAAGTCAAAGAATACCAACAATAAACAAAGTTATCAGTAGTAAAATAGAATGAGGAACACAAATAACAACATAAGGAGAAAACAGAGTCATAGGAAAGGGTAGGGCAAAACAGTCTGAGCAAAAAAATCAAACGGTAATGAACCAAAACCAAATAAAAAAACATAATGGGATCAGGTGGTGGTGGATATTATTGGACACACATGCTACCATGCACAGGGACCTAGGTTCAAACCAACAGTCCCCACCTGCAGATAGTAAACATCACAAGTGATGAAGCAGTGCTAAAGAGGTCTCTCTCCCTTTCTAACACCCCTTCACCTTTCAATTTCCCTGTCTTATCAAATGTGAAAAAAATAAATTAAAAATAAATAAAGCAACAAATTTTAAATAATGTTGTAGATATTCTACGTTAGGGAGTCGGGCGGTAGTGTAGTGGGTTAAGCGCAGGTGGCACAAAACACAAGGACCTGGGTAAGAATCCCAGTTTGACCCCCCCAGCTCCCCACCTGCAGGGGCTTCGCTTCATAATCGGTGAAGCAGATATGCTTCTCTCCCCCTCTCTGTCTTCCCCTCCTCTCTGCATTTCTCTCTGTCCTATCCAACAACAATAATAACTACAACAATAAAAAAAAAACAACAGGGGCAACAAAAGGGAAAAAATAGTAAAAGGGTTTTGTGATGATCAGAACCAGAGCTGAGCTTCCAGGAAGACCACCAGGCCCCACAATGTGCAGTCTGACCTTGGTATGATTGAGGAGTCACAGCCCAGACCTGAATATGAAAAAGAAAAAGATGTTCTAAGTTAAATGCAATCATGATAACCACAAAGAAAAATTATCACAGAGATGGAAAGAAAACATACGCAGTAGGTGAGAGACTATCATTAAAAAAATAATAACACAAAGGAACAAATGGGAAAAGCAAAAGGAATAAAAATCAACAAAAATATAAAGTAACCCAAGAGCAGTAATAAAATGGCTATAAATAAGTCACCTATATCGACAATCTTCATATTGGTGAATATCTTAAATTCACCAGTTAAAAGACACAGAGTGAGGACAGTAGAACAGCGGGTTGAGTGCACGTGGCACAAAGCGCAAGGACTGGCATAAGGATCCAGGTTCCAGCCCCTGGCTCCCACCTGCATGTGAGTCTCTTCTCAAGTGGTGAGGCAGGTCTGCAGGTGTCTATCTTTCTCTCCCCCTCTCTGTCTTCCGCTTCTCCATTTCTCTCTGTCCTATCCAACAACGACATCAATAACAACAATAATAACTACAACAAAAACAACAATGGCAACAAAATGGAATAAATATTAAAAAATCCTTTCTTCAAAGACAAAAAAGACACAGAGTGAATAAATGAACTAAAAATAAGATATGTCTATTCTCTGTCTCCAGAAAATGCACAGACAAAGAGGAAAAAAGTTCTGAGTGGCACTCTAAAACAAAGTGTTCCAAACCAATAATGTGTAATAAACAGCAGGAACAGCTATTCTCCTATTATATAAAATAGAAATTCAGTAATAAAAGTAATAAGAGATATTTTCACTAGATATTGCTCATAAGATCAAACAAACAAGTAGACATAACCATCATCAACACTGGGGAAAAAAATCAACAAAGAAAAATAAACCTTAAAGAAAGTGATACTGGTTTGTCAGAAAAATCATGTATTTTTTAATATTTTTCAATGGAAAAATATGCAGTGACTTCTCAGAACCTTTCATCCCAAAATAAATTTCTCAAGTGCACATGGAAAATTCTCAATTATTTATCATCTTTTAGAGCAAAAAGTTTGCCTAATTAAATATGTAAATACTACAATTATAAAAGGCATTTTTCCATGATCATAAAGATATGTGGTAAGAAATCAATCACAACAAGAAAACATGAAAGAGGAGAGGACTTCCAGAGGCGGGGCTATGGAGCAGCAGCAGCTGTGTTTCACTCCTCTCCTTTCCAGGGTCAACTAGGAATACCAAAGGATATCATCTGGGACCACAGCAAGGCAAGACTAGAACGACTGCAGGAACCCATCAAATCACTGGTGAGTGCAAATACCTGTGGCTCCTGGACAGAGAGGACCCTAGGCAGAGACTAAGTGGCTGTTAACAGTCCATTGGTTTACCAGTTGAGGCACCACCTCCAGTCTGATTCACCAACAAAAGGTGGCTGAAGGCAGGAGAGGACTCCACTAAGACTCACCAGATGCAACTGTGAGTCTCCATTGTTACAGCCCTCCAAGCCTGGAGCAGCAGGGGGGAGGCCCTGTGCTGAGACCAGGGGACAGAGAACGAACTAGGAAATTCAGGAGAAGATCTATAAATCTGTGGCCTAGCAGTGGGGCTGTGTGGTGGGAAGCCATTCCATGTTGTTCTCCTGAGGAGAACATAGTGAATAGTTGCCTCAGAATCTACAGACTATAAATGTGAATTGTTGAGAAATTCACAGGGTCCAGCAGTGCTGCCTGGCTTGGCAGAGAAACTGAATTGAGCTTGCAGCTTTGGATCCTTGAGGTGTGAGAGTCTTTTTGCATAACCACTGTATTATTTTTCCCACGCCCTGCTGTATCTCTTGGTCAGGAGTGAGGGATTAAGCTAAGAAGCCTACTTATAGTTTAAAAGTTCTCAAGCTCCAATAGCCTACAGGGAAGAAAAAGAACAAAAGAGGATTTTAAGCCACTGTGTTTCAACTCAGGGGTTAAAATAATAATGAAACAACTGTCAATTTCCACAACTGTGAACTTTTTAAGTACCTTACTCAGACATAAGTCAATTCAAGGAAGAGTAATCAGTAATTTGAAAAGTCCTGAGAGAGGGACCTCATAGCATATTATATAGAATGGTTAAACCAACAAGAAGAAATATTGGAGAAATGAACCAGGACAAGAGTCCAGCTAAAGGCTTAAAGCACAAAATAATGAGGTCAACATCCAAACACTAGTTAAGGAAATAATAACAGGAGTGAGTAAAGAGTTTGAAAGAATTGTCACCCCCTAAAGAAACCAGAAGGACAGAAATCACTAAAGTTAGGGCAGAAATAAATAACATTGAGAATAAGAAAACCATACAAAAGATCAATGAAAGTAAATGTTGGTTCTTCGAAAGAGTAAACAAAATCGACAAACCTTTAGCCAGACTCACAAAACAAAAAAGGGAGAAGACCCAAATAAATCGGATAGTAAATGAAAGAGGAGATATCACAACAGATACAGAAATTCAACATATCATGCGAGGCTTCTATGAACAACTATATGTCACCAAGCTAGAGAACCTGGAAGAAATGGATGATTTCCTAGATACCTACCAACTTCCAAAACTAAGTAAACAGGAAGTGGATAACATGAACAGGCCCATCACAGCTAATGAAATTGAAACAGTTATCAAAAATCTCCCCAAAAATAAAAGTCCTGGACCAGATGGTTTTACAAAAGAATTCTACAAAACCTTCAAAGAAGAACTAATACCTCTACTGAAGACACTGGAATACTCCCTGCCAGCTTCTATGAAGCCAACATCACTCTGATACCAAAAGCAGACAGGGACACAACCAAAAAAGAAAACTACAGACCAATATCTCTGATGAACATAGATGCAAAAATATTGAACAAAATTTGTCGTGTTGTGCCAGGGAGAAGAGAGAGAGGAGATCTGGAGTGAAGAGGGAACACAAATCTTTATTTGCACTGGCACCTCAGAGTTGGGTGAGAGAGAAGCATGTTGGGCCACGTGGAGGTAGCAAAAATGGCCTCCTCATGCAGTAACCTTTCTTGCATCTAAACACCGGAGTGAAGAGCTGGCAAGAGAGCGAGGTGAGGAAGAAGGGCTTTTATGGAAGTACCTCTCATGAGAATGGGAAGGGGGAAGAGTAACCATAGCACTCCAGGGTAGGATAATAACTCTCGTGAGAATGAGAAGGGGGAGGAGTAACCAGAGCACTGCAACTATCGAGGGGAATCAACAGTGCCCTGAGGGCACAACATGGCGGATCAGACACTCTGAGAATGTCCCAACTCTCGCGGGAACTAGCAATAGCCTGAGGGGACAACATGGCAGATGTGACTGCATCTGCACAATTTTCCAGCATCTCCCCCTTTCCTTTTATCTAATAGCCAAGGCGACAGTCTGTAAAGTCTATGAACTACTCAGGGTCAGTCTATGAAAAACCAGCAACGTGAAGGGAAATTTGTAAAACTGTCTAAAGTGTCCAAAGGGTATACCAGCAAGTCCAATAGAAGTCTCAGTCTAAAGTAGGTGACTAGGGGGAGAAATGGCAGGGGGTGAAACGCTGCATGAGGAAGGTCAGCCGCTGGGATTCTGCTTCTCTGTAGACAGTGAGCTGGAACCGCCAAAACGTGGCAGGCAAAGCAGAAGTAGAAAGGGCAGACAGGCAGTAAAAAAGTTCTGTCCTTGGAGTCTGTGAATCAGGTTCTTCAGATCATGTCAGGTGACATCTAGGGTTTCTGGGGTGGGCCACTGTAGTCATGCCATCTAGTTGGTGGTGTCAGAGTGTGCAGGGGTCCAGATGGGTTTTTTTTCCGGGATTCCTGTGAAAGAAACACAAACAATCTGCTTCTCATGGTTAGCAGGGCATCTGGTTTGAATTTTTTTATAGGAAAAGAGGATTGGTGCCTTAGCCAACTGAGTATTCGGGGATGTATCTTTCCTATTTATTTATTACTATTATTATATTATTTGTCATGGTAATCAGCCATTATCTGGAAGGTCCTGGGTGATTCACGGGGAAAAAGAACTTAAATTTTAACAAAGACTCTAAGGTGTATGGAAGCAGGAACTTATCTTTTAACAAAGACTCTATGGTCATGCCAATAGCAACCTTAAGGGCACATGTGGCTCCCCTCATGTCCCCCTTTCTTATATATATATAAGGGTGCATGTTTTGATGTTTGGTGGACTTTATTTTGTGGCAGGGTGTACTGTGCCTGTCTTAGGTTAGGCATCAACCTTCCGTCTTACCCGTCATTGGAACACCTGGTCATTTTTGCCCAGTAATACCAGGTGCCGTGTCTTAGCTTGACTGGATAGTGTTAGTTTCCCTTTTACCCATCATTGGCTAGCCAGCCCTCTACATGGTGGACATTCTGATGAAGGGGGGCAAATCCTCTGCAGCAACTCCATATTCTGCCATGTCCAGCCTATGATAGTGAGCTTGTATAGGTTGCATCTTTATGGCATCAATCTGTTGTTGCAAAAAGGCCATGAGCTTGTTAGGAATTATAGGACCTACTGTGAGCAGAAGAAGTAAAACAAGCAAGGGTCCCACAACTGAGGGTAGCCAGGTAAGGAAGGGGGAATTTATTCATTGGTATGAAGAGGTGGGATCATATCTCAAGTCTAAGGGAAGCATTCAGTGGATGTGATGTCCAGGGGAACAGACATTTGTCTTTGGGGGTAGTAAAGGATGTCTGTGGCATGGGTGATGTTATCATGGCTGACAAAGGCAGGCCTATGGTGGCAAGACAAGATACACCAGTTAAGTGTACAAGAATATGTGAATGTTGTTAATTCACATAGGTTGTATATGGAGGAAATTCTTATAGTTTAATACCTTACCATATGAACAGATGATTCTTCATATGAAAGCTTGATAGCTGTAATAACTTACTTGTGAAAAAAAAACTTGTAACAAATTAGAGGTTTACTATAATTGATACCTCGATGATTATAATTGGTTTAAATATCTTTATGATTTTTTGAAGGTCATCTAATGTTTGTTACCTCTTGTAACAGTCTCTACAGCAGGATCTTCAGACCAATTTTGGTTAAAATATATTTTTTGATTTTTTAACTATTTTTACTTTGGACTATAAACAGACTCAGGTTACTTAGAGAGTGAACGCATGCTAGTGACAATGGTTTTAACATTTAGACTGCCAGACTGATGCCAGATCTGTCATGGATTAATTTCCACAAGATAGGTTACAGGGCACTTTTGGGGGCTCTCCAAAAGTGCCCTATATAGAGAATTTGCATTTTAGTTTTGAGGATATATTGTCATGTTAAATATTTAGACATTACCTTAAATAGTTACTTAGCAAATTAATTTTAACTTCCCTGGTAATAATGTACCTTCAAGGTTACACTTTTAACCGTTAAGTTAATGTTTACCAAACTTGAAACATACCTATAAGCATTTAGTTATAACACACAGGAGGAAAAAAACTTTTGTTATAAAAAATATCATTTTAAAAACAAATTTATATCCGTCTTTACTCACATAGTTTAAGACTAAGCACTTACATATATACCAAAACTTATATACAAAAATCAAAAGAGAGAGAAAAAAATTTGGAATGTTTCTGGACGTGTCCAGAAACTTTGGCTGGGTCCAGCATTTTTATATAAAGTCAATTACCTATTAGAATACTCTGAGCGGATGGATAAAAGAATTTTGGTCATTCAACACACTCACTCACAAAACACAACTGGCCAGTCATAACATAAGACATTCAGGGAAGGGGTAGGAGAGAGGGCTCTGTGAGCCAGATTTTCCAGATTCTGCCATGTCATATTAAGGATCCTAGGATGTATCCTGCATATAGTCCTCTTGTAGTATTTCTTGTTCTTCAGGGATAGCAGTGCCATCATGCAGGTATTGTCGGACATGGCGGGCAGGAGCCCAGACAGGTTCAGAGTAATTCTGTGGGAAAATGCATGCAAAACCCCTCCCCATGGTCAATAGGAGGTCAGGCCCTTTCCAAATTTTATCGAGTGGGTCTTTCCACTTGACCTTAATAGCTGGAAGAGTAGATGGTGTTTGCCAATGAAGAATAATAGGAGGTAAGTCCGAGTTATTGTAAATATTAAAGATATTTAATGTAGTTAAGGCTTTTGCCAGCTGGATATTGGGGGAGTACATTCCTCCTTTATCTTTATTTAATTGAGCCTTAAGGGTTTGACAGGCCCTCTCGACAATGCCTTGTCCCTGTGGATTATAGGGAATGTCTGTGGTATGAGTAATGTTCCAGAGGAAACAAAAATCTTTAAATTGTTTGCTGGTAAATGCATACCCATTGTCAGTTTACAGTTGAAGAGGTAAGCCCATTACAGCAAAACAGGAGGGTATATGGATTATAAGCTTTTTAGAGCTTTCTCCCGTCTGAGCTGTCTCCCACATAAATTTAGAAAAGGTATCAATTGAGACAAACACATATTTTTGTTTGCCAAAGTTTGGTATGTGGGTGACATCTATTGTCCGAAGAGCATTGGCTTTTAAGCCTCGGGGGTTAACCCCAAGAGTTTGAATAGTAGGTGTTTTTAGGAGACTTGCACAGGAAGAACATGTAGCAAGGATATGTTTCAACTGTGGTAAAGGAACATCAGGAAATAGAGCTCGAAGGCCTTTAAGATTAACATGGGTTAGGGAATGAAAGTCAGCAGGATCTGAGACAGAGACTAGGAGATTTCCTGTGGAGGCAAGGCGGTCAGCTGCAGCATTCCCTTCGGACAGGGAACAGGAAGAGGGTTGTGGGACCAAAGGTGTTGAATATACAGTTGTTGGGTTCAAGAACAGAGTGTAGAGGTGATTTGAATGAAGAGAGGGGAAAGTGGGTTGTCATCAATTCTCACATAAGTATGAACAAGCAATGGAAGTAAGTTAACAGCATACACACTGTCAGAAAAAAGGTTAAAGGATTCTGGTACAGCTTTTAATGCAAGGAAAACAGCATAAAATTCTTTGTACTGAGGGGAATTATCAGGAAGCTCAGTAAAGAGAGGTTTAGGGAATTGTTTTTCTGGGTAATATATAAGGGCAGCAGCTCCCTTTTTTCCACCATCAGTGAAGACTGTAGGAGCAGAAGGGATCAGATCTAGAGAGAAAAGTTTATGTGCCAGTAGGGGCAAAAGAAGTAAAGAAGCTATCAATTTATTAGAAGGAAAATGGTTATCTATTTGTCCTGGAAACCCTACAAAGCTTATGTCAAAACAGGAATGATGGCATATGAGCCACTCTATATCTGTGAGAGAAAAGGGAAAAATAACTAAATCCGGTTCTTTCCCTAAGAGCTGCACAGACCTATTCCTTCCTTGGCGAATCATGAATGCTAACATGTCTATCTCAGTGAGCATTCTTGGAGCTACCCCTACTGGTGTGTGAAGCCACTAGAGAACCCCATGGTTCTGCCACAATGCCCCTACTACTGTGTGGGTGGAGTTAAAGATTAGAAGGTTTACGGAAGAGGAGGGAGAGAATCAAACAAGGTGCATGTCCTGGAGGGCCTGGTTAACCCTTTCCAGTGCCAAGGAGGCCTTGGGAGTTAACATACGTTTTAAGGAGAGCTGTTTGTTTCCTTTTACCAGGTCAAACAGTGGTTGGAGGCAGCTAGTAGGCAGATAAAGATACTGCCTTAGCCAATTTAAATTTCCAAGAAAATTTTGTAAAGAAGCAAGAGTGAGGTTAGAAGGAAAAGTAACACTAGGTTTTAAGGGACGAATTTGCGTTAGAGAAATCTCTGAACCTAAGAAAGATATTGGAGGAATTAGCTGTATCTTCTCAGGAGCTACATTAAGGCCGCTTTTCTTTAAGGCAGGAATGAGACAATCACGTAGGGCACAGAGATCTGTATCTAATTCTCCCCATATTAAGACATCATCCATGTAGTGAAAAACATTAAGGCCCTTATGAATATATGGAAAAGGGGCAGATTTAACAGCCTCTTGACAAATTGTAGGACTATTGGCCATGCCCTGGGGTAGCACCACCCATTCAAATCTATCAGCAGGGCTGGTGTTATTAAGAGAAGGAACAGAGAGGCAAAACATCTACAATCTTGTGGATGCAAGGGAATAGAGAAAAAACAATCTTGTATATCAATAGCTATGATTGGAATTCCCGTGGGAATTGCAGAAGCAAGAAGCAAACCCCTTTGGAGGGAGCCCCAGACTTGCATGATTTTATTTACCACACAGAGATCTTGGAGGAGGCGCCAATTTCCAGAGCGCTTTTTAATCACAAAGACAGGAGTATTCCATGGGCTTCGAGAATGACGAATGTGGCCCAAGAATAACTGCTCTCAGACGAGCTCTTTTAAAATTTCTAGCTTCTCCCTAGGCAGAGGCCACTATTACACCCAGTCAGGCTCATTAGAAAGTCAGTCTAAGCAGGGAGTTAGGTTACGAACAGTGGCAGTTAGTATTGGGGGTCCTGATTAGATCTAGTCTCACAGGAGCGGGTGTTACACTCTGCAGAGGCATCTGTGGAACATCAAGTCATTCCAGAAGATCCCTTTCCAGTAGGTTGGTGCTAATATCAGCTACCAAAGGGCAGAAGTGTCTGGTAGTCCCTTCAGGGTCTTCCCACATGAGCGAATCTCTTGTGAGAAAGGCTTGGGTCAACCCTCAAACTCTGTGTAAGCGGGTTCCTTGGAGGAGTTCCCAATTTTGGGGAACCTCTGCTTGCATTAAAATCGTCTTTTCCTCCCCCGTGTCAATCAAACATTTAAAAGGAATATTGCCAATCCTTACTGTCATAGTAGGGTGATCTCGTTCTAAAACAGGAGTGGTCCAAAAAATCTCAGGCCCCGAATTTGTACCATTCAGGGGCGTGCCACCTTTATGAAATTTGGACCAACAATCTCTCTTCCAATGAAAACCTTTCTGACATCTAGGACAAGGTGTTCATGGCCTCTGGCTCCCTGACTCAAGGCGTGGTTGCCCTGACTGGAGGCGTGGTTGCCCTGACTGGAGGCGTGTTCACAGCTTATCTGGACATTGGTTATGCCTATGCCCTTAGCGACCACACTGAAAGCAGGCTCAGTTTTGATTATGTGGGGTAACTGCATAAAACTGTATCATAATGGGTGCCTCATAAGAGCCAGATCTAAGTTCCTGTGTCACCAAAATCCAATTATCTGGGTTTTGGTGTTTAAGACTAAGGCATGCGTGATGGAATTGTGGTATCATGCTATCCCAGACAATAGAACGCAGGAGGAGAGAATGGACTTCAGGATTATAAATCTTTCTCTCTAAGGTTGACCGCACCCTGGAAATGAAATCAGCTAAGGATTCATCGGTTTTTTGGCTAAGGGAGTTAATGGGGACTGAGGCCTCTCCTATGGATGGGGTTAACCTTTCCCATGCTTGTTTTGCACAGATGCATACCTGTTCGAAATAACCGGTTGGAAACTTGGATTCTGCCTGCTGAATTCCAGTTTCAAACTCTCCCGCTCCAGACAATGCATCAAAATTCCATTCTAGCTGTTTGTGAGTATTTTTCTGGGATTGTCTAGAGCATTCATCATGAAAGCATGCCTCCCATTGCAGGTAGAGGGGATCTGGGAGCACATCACGAGTTAAGTCTTTCCAATCTTGGGGGGTATTACGGTGCTGGAAATAGCTTCGTAAAATGGACTTGGTCCAAGGGCATGAAACCCGTCCTCCTTTACTGCCTTTCTGAGTTCTCTGAGTTCTTCGGAGGAGTATGGATACCACACCTGAGGGTTTTGTATATTGGGGGCCACATTTACTGGGAAGGTGTGGACTTGGTTTGATGACATGGGGGAAGGAGTCACGGAAGTGGAAGCTGCTGGGGTGGTGGCTGTCGGAGCTGCCGGAAGAGAACTCTTGGGGCAAACTGTAGAGGAATTAGGGTGGTTAAGTGCCGAGAACATCTCTTTTAACTTTTGTATCTTAGCCTCAAGGTCTCTTAATGATGAGGTAACAGTGGGGGGAGGAGTCACGGAAGTGGAAGCCACTGTAGTGGCTGCGGGAGAAACTGAACACGTGTCTGCTGAAGCAGAACTCTCGGGGCAGACTGCAAAAGGCTTAGGGTGTTTAAGTGCCGAGAACATATCCTTTATGTTTACATATCTCAGCCTCAAGGTCTATTAACCTTTTGGCAGGATGCCTTATACATATCCTGAAAGTTGCAGATATAGTCAAAAGAACCCACCGTGTAGCTCCAATTAAAGCATCTCTGTTGTTGTGGTGGTCTGGTGTGGGGCTGCACCGCGGAGAAGAGAGCGGACGTCCAGAGCAAAGGGGTACACAAATCTTTATTATAGGATGGGGGGGTTTGGTTCAGACCACGTGGAGCCAGCCAGCAATGGCCATCCCCACTACCTGACCACGGGGGGAGAGCAGGAAGCGAGAACTCAGAGAGGGAGAGCTGAGAGCCCAGAGAGGGGGGGTGAGGGGGCTTTTTATAGGGCGAAAACCAGGGGTGATGTGTAGGGCCAGGATTGGTTGAAGGGGGCACTGCTAGGATTTTGCAGGGCGTAGTAAAACCTGGGGGCGGAGAATGCATCAGAATAACTCCTCAGCAACACGTCTCTGAGTTCGAGAGCTTGTCCCATGAGAAAAGGATATAATGTCTGGCATGCCTCCTCCTGAAGAAGCGGAAAAAATCCCATAGTGGGGGGAAACACGGGGCCGCAGAATCAGGCAGCTGCCACATACCTGTGTCTGGGCAACTTTTCTGGACCTCAGGCCGGGCCAACCAGCAGGGCATGAGTGTGGGACACATTGGGCTCAGGTGCTGTACTGCACTGTGGAGAAGAGAGAGAGGAGATCCGGAGTGAAGAGGGAAAACAAATCTTTATTTGCACTGGCACCTCAGAGTTGGGTGAGAGAGAAGCAGGTTGGGCCACGTGGAGGTAGAAAAAATGGCTGCCTCATGCAGTAACCTTTCCTGTGTCTAAACACTGGAGTGAAAAGCCAGCAAGAGAGTGAGATGTGGAAGAAGAAGGGCTTTTATGGGAGTAGCTCTCGTGAGAATGAGAAAGGGGAGGAGTAACCATAGCACTCAAGGGTAGGATAATAACTCTTGTGAGAATGGGAAGGAGGAGTAACCAGAGCACTGCAACTATTGCAGTTCCCTGAGGGCACGACATGTTGGAACAGGCGCTCCGAGAATGTCCCAACTCTCGGGGGAAATAGCAATAGCCTGAGGGGACAACATGGCAGATGTGACTGCATCTGCACAATTTCCCAGCAAAAATTCTAGCCAACCGGATACAACAGTATATCAAAAAGATTGTTCATCATGACCAAGTGGGGTTTATCCCTGGCATGCAAGGTTGGTTTAATATACGTAAATCAATCAATGTGATCCACCACATCAACAAAAGCAAGACCAAAAACCACATGGTCATATCAATAGATGCAGAGAAAGCCTTTGACAAAATACAACATCCCTTTACGATCAAAACACTACAAAAAATGGGAATAAATGGAAAATTCCTGAAGATAGTGGAGTCTATATATAGCAAACCTACAGCCAACATCATACTCAATGGTGAAAAGCTGGAAGCATTTCCACTCATATCAGGTACTAGACAGGGATGCCCACTATCAACATTACTATTCAGCATAGTGTTGAAAGTTATTGCCATAGCTATCAGGCAAGAGCAAGGAATTAAAGGGATACAGATTGGAAAAGAAGACGTCAAACTATCCTTATTTGCAGATGACATGATAGTATAAATGGAAAAACCTAAGGAATCCAGCAAGAAGCTTTTGGAAATCATCAGGCAATACAGTAATGTGTCAGGCTATAAAATTAACATTCAAAAGTCAGTGGCATTCCTCTATGCAAACACTAAGTTAAAAGAAATTGAAATCCAGAAATCAATTCCTTTTACTATAGCAACAAAAACAATAAAATATCTAGGAGTAAACCTAACCAAAGAAGTGAAAGACTTGTATACTGAAAATTATGAGTCATTACTCAAAGAAATTGAAAAAGACACAAAGAAGTGGAAAGATATTCCATGTTCATGGGTTGGAAGAATTAACATTATCAAAATGAATATATTACCCAGAGCCATCTACAAATTTAATGCTATCCCCATCAAGATCCCAAGCACATTTTTTAGGAGAATAAAACAAATGCTACAAATGTTTATCTGGAACCAGAAAAGACCTACAATTGCCAAAACAATCTTGAGAATAAAGAACAGAATTGGAGGCATCACACTCCCAGATTGTCATCAAAACTAGCCATTGTCATCAAAACTGCTTGGTACTGGAACATGAATAGACACACTGAACAGTGGAATAGAATTGAGAGCCCAGAAATGAGGCCCCATACCTATGGTCACCTAATCTTTGACAAAGGTGGCCAGACTATTAAATGGGGAAACCAGAGTTTCTTCAACAAATGGTGTTGGAAACAATGGGTTGAAACATGCAGAAGAATGAAACTGAATCACTGTATTTCACCAAATACAAAAGTAAATTCCAAGTGGATCAAGGACTTGCATGTTAGACCAGAAACTATCAGATACTTAGAGGGAAATATTGGCAGAACTCTTTTCCGCATACATTTTAAAGACATTTTCAATGAAACGAATCCAATTACAAAGAAGACTAAGGCAAGTATAAACCTATGGGACGACATCAAATTAAAAAGCTTCTTCACAGCAAAAGAAACCACTACCCAAACCAAGAGACCCCTCACAGAATGGTAGATCTTTACATGCCATACATCAGATAAGAGTTTAATAACCAACATATATAAAGAGCTTGCCAGACTCAACAACAAGACAATAAATAACCCCATCCAAAAATGGGGGAGGACATGGACAGAATACTCACCACAGAAGAGATCCAAAAGGCCAAGAAACACATGAAAAAGTGCTCCAAGTCTCTGATTGTCAGAGAAATGCAAAGAAAGACAACAATGAGATATCACTTCACTCCTGTGAGAATCTCATGCATCAGAAAAGGTAACAGCAGCAAATGCTGGAGAGGGTGTGGGGTCAAATGAACCCTCCAACACTGCTGGTGGGAATGCAAAGTGGTCCAACCTCTCTGGAGAACAGTCTGGAGAACTCTCAGAAGGCTAGAAATGGACCTACCTTATGACCCTGCAATTCCTCTCCTGGGGAATCCTAAGGAACCCAACACATCCATCCAAAAAGATCTGTGTACACATATGTTCTTGGCAGCACAATTTGTAATAGCCAAAACCTGGAAGCAACCCAGGTGTCCAACAACAGATGAGTGGCTGAGCAAGTTGTGGTATATATACACAATGGAATACTACTCAGCTATTAAAAATGGTGACTTCACCGTTTTCAGCACATCTTGGATAGACCTTGAAAAATTCTTGTTGAGTGAAATAAGTCAAAAACAGAAGGATTAATATGGGATGATCTCACTCTCAGGCCGAAGTTGAAAAACAAGATCAGAAACAAAAACACAAGTAGAACCTGAAATGTAATTGGCATATCTCACCAAAGTAAAAGACTCTGGGGTGGGTGGGTGGGGAGAATACAGGTCCATGAAGGATGATAAATGACATAGTGGGGGTTGTATTGTTAAATGGGAAACTGGGGAATGTTATGCATGTACGAACTATTGTATTTACTGTTGAATGCAAAACATTAATTCCCCAATAAAGAAATAAATTAATTTTAAAAAAGAGATTGCAATTTGGGGTTGCTCTGTGTACACAGAATCACTCTTCAAAATATTTATCCTGTTAATGTATTGAACCAAAGTAAAAAACTCTGGGGTGAAAGGGAGGGTTTAGATGCTGGAACATGATGGCAGAGGAGGACCTTATGGTGGTTGAACTGTTATGTGAAAAACTTAGAAATATTACACATGTTGAAACTCTTGTATTTTTCTGTCAACTGTAAATCATTAATCACCCCAATAAAGAAATTTTTAAAAAAGAAAGAAAGAAAGAATTGTCACCAAAATGCAGAAACAACCAATGAGACTCTGGAAGAAAACACCAATTATCTCAAGGCTATTAGAGAGCTGAAATAGCTGATCTAATAACAAAACTATCTGAACAAGCTAAAACAGTATCAGAACAGGGTAACAAAACAGATGAACTACAGAAAACAGTAGAGGGGAGAAAGAATATAATAAATGAGGTTGAAGACAAAATTAGCAAGATCGAGTACAAATTAGAGACAACTAAAAAGGAAGTAAGAGATGTATGGGATGACTTCAAAAGAAATAATATACGCATTTTTGCCTTACCAGAGGAATAAAGAGAGGGAGAGGAAGAAAACATTTTCCAGGACATAATAGCTGAAAACTTCTCTAGTATAGAAAAAGGCATAAAAGTTCAAGAAGCCCAGATAATCTCAAACAAAATTAACCAAGACTTACAGACACCAAGACACATCCTATTTAGAATGGAAAGGAATAAGGATAAAAAAAGGATCCTGAAGGCTGCAAGAGAAAAACAAATAGTCACCTACAGAGGAAAACCCATAAGAATAGCAGCATACTTCTCCACAAAAACACTATAGGCCAAAAAGAATGGTAAGATATCTACTGAGTGCTCAATGAGAGGCTTTCAACCAAGATTCCTGCATCCTGTTGGACTGTCATTCAGACTATATGGAGGCATAAAAACCTTCTCAGACAAGCAACAACTGAAAGAATCAACTATCACCAAGCTTGCCCTGAAAGAAGTTCTGAAAGGTCTACTAAAACAGTCATACCACCATAAATAGGACATATATAAGAACACTCTAAAACTCTACAAGAATGGCATTAAAATATCTTCAATATTTGATATCAATAAATGTCAGTGGCCTGAATTCACCTATTAAAAGGCGCAGAGTAGGACTATGGATCAGAAGACACAACCCAACAATATGCTGTCTACAGAAAACCCACCTGACTCAACAAGACAAACACAGACTCAAAGTAAAAGGATGAAAAGCTATCATATAAGCCAATGGCCCACAAAAAAGTGCAGGAACAGCTTTTCTCATATCTGGCATGATAGACTTTAAAATAAGTATAATTTAAAAAGATAGGGATGGACATTACTTAATGCTCAGAGGATAAGTCAACTGAGAGGACTTAACAAATATTAGCATCTATGCACCCAATGAGAAGCCATCTAAATACATCAAACTTCTTCTGAAAGAGCTACTGTAATATATTGACAGCAACACAGTCATAGTAGGGGACTTCAACACCCTATCTCTGAACTTGACAGATCATCCAGGCAGAAAATCAATAAAGACATGAGGGAACTAAATGAGGAGATAGAGAAACCAGAACTATTAGACATTTTCAGAGTCATTCATCCCAAGAAACTGGAATACACATTTTACTCAAGTCCACATAGGTCATTCCTTAGGATAGACCATATGTTAGGCCACAAAGACAGCATCAAAATTCAAGAGCACTGATATCATCCCAAGAATCTTCTCAGACTACAGTGGAATTAAACAAACACTGAACAATCAACAAAAGATTAGTAATAGTCCCAAAATGTGGAAGCTCAACAGTACACTTCTTAACAACCTCTGGGTCAAAGAGGAAATCAAGGAAGAAATCATAATGTTTCGAGACTTCAATGAAAATGAAGACACAAGCTATCAAAATATTTGGGACACAGCTAAAGCATCACTGAGAAGGAAGTTCATAGCCATAGAAGCACACATTAGGAAACAAACAAACAAACAAAAAAGCACAAATAAATAGCCTAACTTCACATCTTAAAGACCTAGAAGAACAAAGGAACACTAAAGCAAACAGAAGGACAGAAATAACTAAGTTAGTGCAGAAATAAATAACATTGAAAATAAGAAAAACCTACAAAATATCAACAAAAGTAATTTTGGTTCTTGGAAAAAGTGAACAGAATTGACAAAGATTTAGCCGGACTCACAAAACAAAAAAGGCAGAAGACCCAAATAAATTGGTTAGTAAATTAAAGAGGAGATATCACAACAGCCACTGCAGAAACTGAACATATCACGCGAGGCTTCTATGAACAACTATATGCCACCAAGTTAGAGAACCTGGAAAAAATGGATAATTTCCTAGATACCTACAAACTTCCAAAATTAAATAAAGAGGAACTAGATAATATGAACAAGACTATCAAAGCTAATGAAATTGAAACAGCTATCAAAAACCTCTCCAAGAATAAAAGTCCTGGACCAGATGGTTTTAGAAATGAATTCAACAAAACCCTCAAAGACAAACTAATAATTCTACTTTTTTTTATTTAAGAAAGGATTAATGAACAAAAACATGAGGTAGGAGGGGTACAACTCCACACAATTCCCACCACCCAATCCCCATAACCCACCCCCTCCCATGATAGCTTTCCCATTCTCTAGCCCTCTGGGAGCATGGACCCAGGGTCGTTGAGGGTTGCATAAGGTAGAAGGTCTGGCTTCTGTAATTGCTTCCCCGCTGAACATGGGCGTTGACTGGTCCATCTATACTTCCAGTCTGCCTCTCTCTTTCCCTAGTAAAGTGTGTCTCTGGGGAAGCTGAGCTCCAGGACACATTAGTGGGGTCTTCAATCCAGGGAAGCCTGGCCAGCATCCTGGTGGCATCTGGAACCTGGTGATTGAAAAGAGAGTTAACATATGAAGCCAAACAATTTGTTGAGCAATCATGGATCCCAAGCTTGGAATAGTGGAGAGGAAGTGTTAGGGAGGTACTCACTGCAAACTCTAGTGTACTTCTGCTTTCAGGTATATATTTTGCAGTAGTTTATGGATACGTGTGCACATAAGATATCTCTCTATAAATATTTATATTTATAAATATTTATATTTATAAATATTTATATCTATTTATATTTATTATATCTATTTATATTTATAAATATTTATATTTATAAATATTTATATTTATAAATATTTATATCTATAAGATATAAATATATCTTATATTTATCTATATAAACTGGTGTATATCTAGGTTATGGGACTTTGTTAGAAAGTGAACCACCTGAGATGAAATTAGAGTGTACTATAAAAGGAAAGGTCTCACCCGAGTAATGAAGCTGAAGGGTAGTCATTCCACACGTGAAGTCTCTGGATACAGTCTGAGGTGAAGCATGTTGAGGTGGTAATCATTGCGTTGCTTAGGTTGTGATCGGCGGATGCAATATTATTTGGTTTGGATTGGGAGATGCATACGGGAAAGTGGGCCCTATCCAAGGGTTCCAGGACTGGGGGGAAGTAGGGGCTCTATAGTGGAGATGTGAGGTTCCTGCTGTCTTAGGGTTCAAAAAGACAATCGATAGTTAATATTATCATCACATTATTTGTTAATTGGGTTAACTTTGAAAAGTCCCTTTGTTATGGTTTGCTGTGCAGTATCCAGTATCTTGTATATAGTTATGCTATTGGATGCTTCTAATCTACTTGGTCTAGGCTTTCCATAAGTCAATCAATGTCATTCACCACATCAATAAAAGCAAAGCCAAAAACCACATGATTATCTCAATAGACGCAGAGAAAGCCTTTGACAAAATCCAACACCCATTCATGCTGAAAACTCTACAAAAAATGGGAATAGATGGGAAATTCCTCAAGATAGTGGAGTCTATATATAGCAAACCTACAGCCAACATCATACTCAATGGACAGAAGCTGAAAGCATTCCCCCTCAGATAGGGGACTAGACAGGGCTGTCCACTGTCACCGTTACTCTTCAACATAGTATTGGAAGTTCTTGCCATAGCAATCAGGCAAGAAAAAGAAATCAAAGGAATACAGATTGGAAGGGAAGAAGTCAAACTCTCACTATTTGTAGATGATATGATAGTATACATAGAAAGACCTAAAGAATCCAGTAGAAAATTACTGGAAGTTATTAGGCAATATAGCAAGGTATCAGGCTACAAAATCAATGTACAAAAATCAGTGGCATTTATTTATGCAAACACTAAATCTGAAGAAGAAGACATCCAGAAATCACTCCCATTTACTGTTTCAGCAAAATCAATCAAATACCTAGGAATAAAGTTGACCAAAGAAGTGAAAGACTTGTATACTGAAAACTATGAGTCGCTACTCAAGGAGATAGAAACTGATACCAAGAAATGGAAAGATATCCCATGCTCATGGATTGGAAGAATAAATATCATCAAAATGAGTGTTCTCCCAGAGCCATATACAAATTTAATGCAATACCCATCAAAGTTCCACCAAGCTTCTTTAAGAGAATAGAACAAACACTACAATCATTTATCTGGAACCTGAAAACACCTAGAATTGCCAAAACCATCTTAAGGAAAAGAAACAGAAATGGAGGCATCACACTCCCAGACCTTAAACTATATTATAAAGCCATCATCATCAAAACAGCATGGTACTGGAACAAAAATAGGTACACAGACCAGTGGAACAGAATTGAAAGCCCAGAAGTAAATCCCAACACCTATGGGCATCTAATCTTTGATAAGGGGGCCCAAAGGATTAAATGGAAGAAGGAGGCTCTCTTCAATAAATGGTGCTGGGAAAACTGGGTTGAAACATGCAGAAGAATGAAATTGAACCACTTTATCTCACCAGAAACAAAAATCAACTCCAAATGGATCAAAGACCTAGATGTCAGACCAGAAACAATCAAATACTTAGAGGAAAACATCGGTAAAACACTTTCCCACCTACACCTCAAGGACATCTTTGATGAATCAAACCCAATTGCAAGGAAGACTAATTCTACTTTTAAAAGTTTTCTAGAAGATGGAAGACTGCCTTCCAGCTTCTATGAAGCCAACATCACTCTGATACCAAAAGCAGACAGGGACACAACCAAAAAAGAAACCATACACCAATATCTCTGATGAACATAGATGCTAAAATATTGAACAAAATTCTAGCCAACCGGATACAGCAGTATATTAAAAAGATTGTTCATAATGACCAAGTGGGGGCCAGGCAGTGGCTTACCTGGTTGAGCACACACATCATAATGACCAAGTGGGGTTCATCCTAGGAGTGCAAGGTTGGTTTAATATATGTAAATCAATCAACATGAACTACCACATCAATAAAAACAAGAACAAAAAAAAACCCATGGTCATATCAGTAGATGCAGATAAAGCCTTTAACAAAATTCAACATACTTTTATGATCAAAAGGCTACAAAAATGGGAATAAATGGAAAATTCCTGAAGATAGTGGTGTCTATATATAGCAAACCTACAGCCAACTTTGTACTTAATGGTGAAAAACTGGATAACCCTCAGATAAGGTACTAGACAGGACTGCCCACTATCGCTATTATTATTCAACATAGTGTTGGAAATTCTTGCCATAGCAATCAGGCAGGAGCAAAAAATTAAAGGGATACAAATTGGAAGAGAAGAAGTCAAACTCTCCCTATTTGTAGATGACACGATAGATATTATATATAGAAAAACCTAAGGAATCCAGCAAGAAGCTTTGGGAAATCATCAGGCAATACAATAAGGTATCAAGCTACAAAATTTACATACAACAGTCAGTTGTATCCTATATGCAAACACTAAGGTAGAAGAAGTTGAAATCCAGAAATCAATTCCTTTTACTATAGCAACAAAAACAATAAAATATCTAGGAATAAACTTAACCAAAGAAGTGAAAGATTTGTATACTGAACATTATGAGTCACTTCTCAAGGAAATTGAAAAAAACACAAAGAAGTGGAAAGATATTCCATGTTCATGGGTTGGAAGAATTAACATCATCAAAATGAATATACTACGCAGAGCCATATACAAATTTAATGTTATCCCCATCAAGATCCTAACCACATTTTTAGGAGAATAGAACAAATGCTACAAATGTTTATCTGGAACCAGAAAAGACCTAGAATTACCAAAACAATTTTGAGAAAAAAGAACAGAACTGGAGGCATCACACTCCCAGATCTCTATTATGGGGCCACTGTCATCAAAAATGCTTGGTACTGGAACATGAATAGGCACACTGACCAGGGGAATAGAATTGAGTGCCCAGACGTGAGCCCCCACACCTATGGACACCTAATCTTTAACAAAGGCATCCAGACTATTAAATGGGGAAAGCACAGCCTCTTTAACCAATGGTGTTGGAAAAAATGGATTTAAAGATGCAGAGGAATGAAACTGAACCACTATATTTCACCAAATACAAAAGTAAATTCCAAGTGGATCAAGGACTTTAATGTTAGACCAGAAATGATCTGATACTTAGAGGAAAATATTGGCAGAACTCTTTTCCGCATACATTTTAAAGACATTTTCAATGAAACGAATCCAATTACAAAGAAGACTAAGGCAAGCATAAACCTATGGTACTACATCAAATTAAAAAGCTTCTACACAGCTAAAGAAACCACTATCCCAACCAAGAGACCCCTCACAGAATGGGAGATCTTTACATGCCATACATCAGACAAGAGGCTAATAACCAAAATATACAGAGAGCTTGCCAAAATCAACAACAAGAAAAGAAAATAACCCTATCCAAAAATGGCAGGAGGACATGGACAGAATATTCACCACAGAAGAGAGCCAAAAGGCAGAGAAGTACATGAAAAAATGCTCCAAGTTTTTGATTGTCAGATAAATGCAAGTAAAGACAATGAGATACCACTTCACTCCAATGAGAATGTCATACATCAGAAAAGGTAGCAGCAACAGATGCTGGAGAATTTGTGGGGTCAAAGGAACCCTTATGCACTGCTAGTGGGAATATAAATTGGTCTATCCTCTATAAAGAACAGTCTGGAGAACTCTCTGAAGACTCTAAATGCACCTGCCCTATGATCCTGCCATTCCTTTCCTGTGGATATATCCTAAGGAACCCAACACACCCATCCAAAAATATCTCTATACACATATATTCTTAGCAGCACAATTTGTGATAGTCAAAACCTGGGAGCAACCCAGGTCTCCAACAACGGATGAATGGCTAAGCAAGTTGTGGTATATATATGCAATGTAATACTATTCAGCTTTTAAAAATGGTGACTTCACTGTTATCAGCCGATCTTGGATGGGCCTTGTAAAATTCATGTTACATGAAATAAGTCAGAAACAGAAGGATGAATATGGGATGCTCTCACTCAGAGACAGAACTTTACAAACAGGATCAGAAGAGAGAACACAAATAGAAACTGAACCAGAATTGGCATAGTGCACCAAAGTAAAAGACTCTGGGGTAGGTGGGGGGTAGAATACAGGTCCAAAAAAGATGACAGATGACCTAGCGGGGGTTGTTTTGTTATATGGAAAACTGAGAAATGTTATGCATGTACAAACTATTGTATTTAATGTTGAATATGAAACATTAATTCCACAATAAAGAAATAATAAAAAAGAAGAAGAAACTCACGTACTCTGACCCATCTTGGATGGATCTAGAAGGAATTATGTTAAGTAAGATTTGCAAGAATGACAAAGATGATTATGGGATGAACCCACTCATAAAAAGAAGTTGAGAAAGGCAATAGAAAGGAAGCTCAAAGCAGAATCTGACTGAGTGTGGAGTACAGCACCAAAGGAAAAAAATCCTGGGGAGAGGATAGATATTCAGCATCACTGCTTGGAGGGGGGTGGGGCACAGACCTTTGGTGGTGGAAATGGTGTTAATATACACTCCTATTAGCTCATAGTCTCAAAAATCACTAATTAATATGAGAGGGGGGAAATGGGTTCAATATCTCAAACATTTTGATGCATAGCCCATAGACTGAGTATATGTTACTCCAGTCTAACCACTTAAGACTTCAAATTGGTAATCAAATGAATTTTAACAGTGGACTCAATTTGTTAATACATTTATAATAATGACTTGTTCTTTGAAATATTAAATATCCAAAAGCTTCTACCAGGAATAAAGAAGAAACTTGTGGTGTCACTTTATAAGGTACAGCCATATAGAAATAGAATTAAATGACAAATTATCATGATGTCTTCTATGATTGAGCAAATCCTATCAATTGTATTTTCAAAGTTAACATAATTGCCAAATAATTTGGTTATAGAAATAACTATCTATTGTCTTCTTAAAACCTAAGACAGCAGGAAACGTCCCTTTTCTCTACAAAACCTATATTCCTCCCAGTCCCAGAACCTCTAGGGTGGGGCTCACTTTTCTGCATGCTTCTTTCAATTTATACCAACTGATACTGCATCTGATGATCCCAACCTAATCAATGCAAGCAGTACCACTTGAATGTTTCACTTCGGACTGTGTGCAGAGATGTCAGGTTTGGAACATCATCCCTTCAGCTTCATTACTATGGTGATACCTTTCTTTTTCATAGGACTCATTAATTCCATTTCAGGTGGTGCATGTTAACAAAACCTCAAAACCTAGATATATACCAGGGTCCATGAGATAGGGCTTATGTACACATGTATCCTCAAGTTAGGTGAAAATATATACCTTAAAGCAGAAGTGCACAATAGTTTTCAAAGACAGTAAATGAAGCAAGCAAGTAGAAAGACCCAAAAAGACACCATAAAGTGCCTAATGAAATAGTTTCTACTTAGACCTAGATACCCTCCTCACTAACCTCTTATTGCACATCCCTCAATCACTCCAAAGCTAACCTTGTCAAAGTAAGTATTACAAAAGCTGGATAAGGTCAAGAGACTGGCATACTTTAATGATGACTCTAATCACTATCAGACCACCCCATCACCCAGGGCCCTATTCAGGGTGTCCTGAGATTCCCATACAGACATGAGGGGCCTAGACCTCTAATAGGTCACTCTCGCCATAGTCACCGGTCGTGTCCAGTAAGAACAGCATAATGCCTTCAACCTTCTGCATCCCACAATGACCTTGGGTTCATACTTACAGAGGGTTAAAGAATAGGAAATCCATCAGGGGAGGGGATGGGATACAGAGTTCTTGTGGTGGGAATTGTTCTGGTGGAGTTGTACCCCTCTTATCCTATGTTTTAGTCAATGTTTCCTTTTTATAAATAAAAAAATTAAAAAAGAACAACATAATGGACCCTTTGTGGACCCCTATAAGACCTTCCCCTCAATGTGGATCAACAGTGGTAGGGAAAGGTCCATTCTCGAATGGAGGTTGGACAACATACTCTACCTTCCAGACAAGAAAAATGGGTCCTGAAATTATCGAAGCCTGGAAGCCATGACCACAGAATGCAAGCTCAGACCTATAGGGGTGCAAAGGTTGCATAGGCCCCTGAGCTGAATATGGGCACCAGATCAAACTGGGTTAGTTAACAATATTTATATACTTTTCTCATATTTGGGAGCTACTCTCTTTCCTGATGCAGGTTTCCTGAACTTTTTCCAATTATGACACTGTCTCTCCAGACAATAACTTGGGGCCACCTGCATTTTAGACGTCAGGCTCAAGCAAGAACTAGTAAAATCATGGATTCCTTGAAATACACCTAAAATAGACCTACTAGCTTTTTCCAAAACGGAGACTCCAAATCTTCATCTGCAATATTCTTGCCTTTAGGTTCATTATCAGTCAACAGTTTGTTCTGCATTATATCATTTATTTATTTATTTATTTATAAAAAGGGAACACTGGCAAAAACCATAGGATAAGAGGGGTACAACTCTACACAATTCCCACCACAAGAACTCCGTATACCATCCCCTTCCCTGATAGATTTCCATATTCTTTAACCCTCTGGGAGTATGGACCCAAGGTCATTGTAGGATGCAGAAGGTGGAAGGTCTGGCTTCTATAATTGCTTCCCTGATGAACATAGGCATTGACAGGTCGATCCATACTCCCAGCCTGTCTTTCTTTACTCTTTTTCAGCCCCCAGATTCCAGATGCTACCATGATACCAACCTGAATTCCCTTGGCAGACAACCCCACAAAAATGTCCTGGAGCCTCACCTCCCCAGATCCCTGCCCCACTAGGGAAAGAAAGAGACAGGCTGGGAGTATTGATCAACCTGCCAATGCCCACATTCAGCGGGGAAGCAATTACCTTCTGCACCTCATAATGATCCTGGGTCCATACTCCCAGAGGGATAGAAAATAGGAAAGCTATCAAGGGAGGTGATGGGGTATGGAGTTCTGGTGGTGGGGAATGTATGGAAATTTATCCCTCTTACCCTATAGTGAATTTGAAGAAATCAAATAAACTCATTTTTACCATAAACAAATGATGAATTTATCTCTTTTGCCTCATCTTGTATGAAACTTGAATAAATCATTTTAAGTGAGGTAATGCAAAATGAATGAATACTAAATTATTTAATGCATAGGTGGAACTGAGGTAACAGGGACAGAATAAAAAACACACAGAAAATGTTGGACTGCGTGTATTTTATTACACCCAAAAAAGGACCCTGAGGAAAGAAGGGAGTGAGGAAGGATATGGCTTTGGGATCCTGTTGCATCATGGTGGATAAGGATCTAATTTGGAAGTGAGAATGTTCTACAGATTACTATGATAGGGGCATGAGAAGCTCTACCTTTATCTCAACACTGTACGGTAAATCATTACTCTCCCAATAAAAATGGTAATAAAGATAATCAGATTCACTAACCTAATGTAGGATGGAGGGATTGAATTCTAGAAAAGAAAAAGTATTTGCTTGTGGTTACTAAGTAGGTCAGTGTCAAAGTCAGTATCTCCTGTTCATTGAAGAGTAATCATACAAAAATTTAAGTTTGCAAATTCTTATCTCAAGACCTTCTTGATGAAGAAGTGCTCTTGCCTAAGGAATCTTTGTCATTTTTGATTTTGTATCTCATTTTTAATAAAAGGCAATTTATTAAAAGAATGGACATAACACTTCCTACAGATTGGGTTAAATATTTTACTGGCACATGTGTATCTACTTAGGACCTTAATTTTCTGACAGAATAAACCTGGTAACATTCTTAATTACTTTTCTGGCTGAGTTCCCAACCTATTTATCCATAATCTGAGACTGCTACCCCACCTTTTCCATACATAGAAGCTAGTCTAGCTCCTGAAAACTCCACTTATTTCCAAGGAAACACTTCTAAATACATGCCTAATGAAAAATAGTGGGATGGAATATCTCAAGATATTTTTACCCCAACTTCAGCCATATTCAACAACACCCTCACCACTAGGACCCTCTTTCAATAACTAGTACTGTGAATTCCAGTATTTTACATTGTCATAAGCAACAGAGATATGGTATATAACAAAAATACAAGTGGGTCTCATACACTTTGTGACTGAGAAGTATAGCAGAGAGAATATTTCATTATTGTATTATATTTTTGTTGTTGTAGTAATTGTTGGATAGTACAGAGAGAAATGGATAGAGGAGGTGAAAACAGAGAGGAGGAGAGAAAGACAGATACCTGCAGACCTGCTTCACCACTTGGGAAGTGACTCCCCTGCAGGTGGGGAGCCGGGGGCTTGAACCGGGATCACTGGTCCTTGAGCTTTGCGCCAAGTGCACTTAACTTGCTGCACTATTGCCTGACTCCCCTCATTACTGTATTCTGTATTCTTTATTTATTTAATTACTTATTGATTGATAGTTTCAGTCATTCATTCCTCAATAGTCAGCGAGTATCTACTGTGAGTCTGGGTCTATGTGAGATTATGGAAATAAATAAATAAATAAAGCTTTTGCTGTTGAGGAGTTCAATAATTAGTAGGTCTAGGTGGAAAAGTGTTCAAATACACAGTTATCAGTGTCATTTTAGAGTTATTTACAGTGTTCAGTTATATAAATATATATATATATCACTTAAGGAACTCAAGCAATATTTAACAAAGAAGATAATTTTTAGCGAATTTTGAAGTTAACATCATGTTTTACTATGATAAAATTTAGAAAACGATATTCCTAGGGGGTTAAATTATTTTCAGCTGGCAGACATTTTGGTATCTAAGCTGCTAAACTCTAGGACTGGAACTATTAGTCACTGCTTTGTTTAATCCCTTTCAGCTGCGGGTGGGAAATATTTTCACTATATGTAAAGTTGGAAATGTAGAAGGTGAAATTGAACAGATGCAGATTAGAGAGATAAGAATCAAAGGACCATGATGAGAAACAATGAAGAATAATTGGAATGGGGACGTATTTGCGTTATATATAACTTGTTGCCACAAAATTAGGCCTATATGGAAGATTTTGTTTGCATCCATGTATACAAGTCCTTTCTCAGGTAGGCACCAGAATTAAGGATGCTAATACAGAGCCCAGAATAATAGAAGAAGAGTTTCTAATCCCATTTCTCTTGGTAACTATTGATACTCTGGTTATCCAAAAAGAACTAGTTTACATATTCTCTTTTTTTCCTTTTCCCTCTCTTTCTCTCTTTCTCTCTCTCTCTCTCTCTCTCTATATATATATATATATATATATATCATATATATATATATATATCATTCTTCCTTCCTTCCTTTCTTTCTTTCTTTTTTACTTCTTTCTCCACCAGGATTATCACTGGGGATTGGTGCCAGCACAAAGTATCTACTACTCCAATTGTCAATTTTTTCTCTTTTATTTAATAGGACATAACGAAATTGGGAGGAGGCAGGGGATATAAAAAGGTAGAGAGACATTGGAAACAATGCTTTACCATTTGTGATGCTTCTCTCTGCAGGTGGGAATGAGGGACATGAACCCAGATCCTTGCATATGGTAATGTGTCTACTTAAACAGGTACACCACCACACCACTCCCATGTTTTCTTTTTTTTTTATTTTGAATTTATTTTTGAGAGAGATAGAGATTTATCTCTGACATATCAGTGGTCAAACTCAAGGACTCACACTTGTAATTCTTGTGGTCTACTTATTTAACCACCTCCTAGGCTGCTCAGTAGACTTCGAATGAAGCAAGCCAGAAATCAGCTGGGGAGATAGAGTCCCAAGCAACTACTTCTTCAGCCTTTGTTTGGAAAAGTTTCAAAAAGGATTCTATGTGATACTTTATAAGAAAAGTGAGAGGGGGAACAGGTAGTGGCACATCTGGTTAGCACACATGTCACAATGCACAAGGACCCAGGTTTGAGCCCCTGGTCCCCACCTGCAGGGGGGAATCTTTGTGAGTGGTGAAGCAGGGATGCAGATGTTTCTCTGTCTCTCTCCCTTTCTATCTTACCCTTCCCTCTTGATTTCTGACTGAGTGCAATAGACATATAGTTAGTATTTTTGCTGATATTTTTTCACAAAGCACATATGATTCTGTGTGAATTGCTTCTTTCATATATGGGTTTCTATACTCTGCAAATGATACCACACATCAAAATGGTAGGTGAAAACGCAAAGGCCTAGATACTATCAGTGGATTCATATAGACATTTAATTTCTAATTACACAAGAAAAGAAAGATTCCTTACTTGTAACCTCTAGGTTTATTTGTCTGTCTTATTTATGGTCACATGCAATTCAGAATTGGCAGTCTACATATGTCTTTGAACTGGAGTTTGAAAAGTGATATGCGATAATGGTATTTTACTTACCTTAGCCCCCCCTCTTCTCAAGCTCTTCTTTGTCCAAACCTGGGAATAACTGTGTTCTGATTAAATCAGGAAGATTGTTCCCTTACAAGGGATGGTAGTGAGAACCAGAACCTTCAAGGGAAAACAAAATACAGGAGATGTAAAATATGGGAATCTGAAACAAGCTGTACCTTCCCTCTTACATTTATCATTTGGAACTCTGGCAAAATCAAGGATGTTCTGTTTTATTAAAAACACAAACATAATGATGATATGCAAGATAAAGTGATAATTGTGATTCTTTTCAGTCTAAGGATAATGCAATATCTAAGTAAGATTTTTCCATAGAAAACTGAAACAATATTCATATCCAATAAATGCCTCTATAAATAACTCATAGGTAAAGAAAAGCATATACACATTTTTTATCAAAGAAAAATATTTTAGTCTTTCATATTTTAAATTGCACATTTTGTTCTAATTAAAAATACATGCAGTAACCTAAGTGATAGTTTACTGAGTAAGGTGATGCTGTGACATGTGTGAGACCTAGGCGGGAAACCTACTACCAACCACATGAAAGTGTCATGACACTAAGATAAACTCTAGTACTATAGTCTATCTATCTATCTATCTATCTATCTATCTATCTATCTATCTATATCTCTGTGTGTGTCTCTGAAAAAGTCATCCTGAGAGCCATGAAATCACACATTCATAAGTCCCAGTTCTGAAAAAAATAAAAATAAATGTAGTTCACAAGATATTCTTTATATTTTCAGGCATTATGCAAGAGGTATTTTGCACTGTTTGCAACTGCTAAAGTAGAGCCACATATTATTTTAAAATTGATTTAATATTTTAACAGCAGACTTCTGTAATCTGGTGAGATATCTCCCACACATCCTTTACAACAAAAAAACACACAAAATTTCATCAAATAGTAAGTATAACTTCTGAATAAAACATATTTAGTGGGAGTCAGGTGGTAGCGCAGCGAGTTAAACGCAGGTGGCGCAAAGCGCAAGGACTGGTGTAAGGACCCTGGTTAGAGCCCCCCCGCTCCCCACTTGCAGGGAGTTGCTTCACAAGTGTGAAGCAAGTCTGAAGGTGTTTGTCTTTTTTTTAAAATTTTTTATTTAAGAAAGGATTAATGAACAAAAACATAAGGTAGGAGGGGTACAACTCCACATAATTCCCACCACCCAATCTCCATAGCCCACCCCCTCCCATGATAGCTTTCCCATTCTCTAGCCCTCTGGGAGCATGGACCCAGGTGTTTTTCTTTATCGCCCTCTCTCTGTCTTCCCCTCCTCTTTCCATTTCTCTCTGTCCTATCCAACAACAATGACATAAATAACAACAATAATAACTACAACAATAAAACAACAAGGGCAACAAAAGGGAATAAATAAATAAATAAATAAATAAATAAATAAATATTTTAAAAAACCTATTTAGTGGGGGTGGAGCTTTACATACCCAGTTAAGCATACACATTACCATGACCCAGGTCAGAGACCCTGCTCCCCACATGCAGATGGGAAGCTTCATGAGCAGTGAATCATGTCTGTAGGAGCCTCTTTCTCTCTCATTATCTATCCCACTACCCCTCTCAATTTCTCTCTGTCCTATAAAATGAAATAGGAATAAACAAAATGGAATAGTGGCTACACGAAGCAGTGGGTTAACAGCGCTGGCATCATTAACTCTAGAGACTAAATAAGAATAAAACATATTTAGCCAAAGGTGGTTGCATGCATTTCTGTGGCCAGTAAGTATAGAAAGGAGAGAGTTTCCAAGATCCAATGACTTTGTGATGCTAGTAACTACTAACTTTCTGGTGTTTTCCTGGAAGAGCACAGTGATTAGAAAATGTCTTGGCTTTTAATCCTTTTTTCCAAGGAACATTTCAAGAAATCAAGACACTGAACATTGCCCGTGGACTTGTGTGTGAGTAACCTGACTCATGACAAATGGTTGAACTATTCAGTGACAGTGTAATGGTCCAGCCTCACTCAAGAGATAACAGTAGACACTGGAACAGATTCAAGGGCACTGGCTGAGAAACTGCTTATTGTCCCATCAAGAATGCATAGGGAAATAGGTTTTACATGACTGGTTCTCAGAGGCCTGAGTGTGGGCTAAAATATTCCCATTAGACTTCCATGTATTCATCACAAGGCATCATACTAAAGACCTCTCCACTCTTCCTAGAATACATAAGCAAGTAGGAAATCCAGCACACTAATCACAGTGCCACCTGCTGGCTTAACAACAGAAGCCACAATAAATGTGCAAATCAGATGAAATATTAACACCTGGGTTGGGGGGTGCAGGTCCTGGAACATGATGGTAGAGGAGAACCTAGTGGAAATTGAATTGTTATGTGGAAAACTGAGAAATGGTATACATATACAAAATATTATATTTTACTAGACTGCAAATCATTAATCTCCCAATAAAGAAATTTTTTAAAATTAACACCTCATCTAAAAGCATGGTAAAGCACAATGAAAGAAATACCACAGATGAATTTGAAAAGTATATACTACTGAAAGACTTATAAGAGAGATAATTTTAAAAATTTATATGAGGGACTTCTAGAGTGTTTTTATGGAGAAGTCATTTCAGACCACTCTCCTGTGAAAATAGGAAAAAACAATGAAAGACTACCTGAAAACTCAATAAAATGCAACCAAGATTTCTTCAGAAGTCACAGATGAGTATAAACACTAGTGGCCAGTGGGTATAAAAATAGGTGTGGAAGAGATCCTTGGAACTTAAGAAGCCATATTTTGCGTCAGCTCACTCCAAACCAAGACTGGAGCAGCTGAGCACATAACCAGTGGTGAGAGACCAAGAATGGCATTCTGGTTTTTCAGCAGACCCCATCTCTCAGAGACCACTGGCTGGCAATCCAGTGCTAGGCAGAATCTAAATATAACTATTGGAGAATAGTGGAGAGTACTTGGGGTCCAGTCCTAATCACTCATGTGCCTGTTATGTGACCAAATCATATCACTATCTCAGTTTGTGCTGTATTTCTATCTTACCTCTGCTATCTCTATTAACTCTTATATCTTTTAATCACTAGAGAATGTTTAAGTCAAAATTCTAACTATTGTTTATGCCCTTTTATATTATTGCTTTTATCTTAGCTTTCTTATCTTTGTTATCTCTATTAATTACCAGTGAGTGATTAAGTAAAAAAAACCTAGATATTATTGAAGTCTCCAAGGACAGCTAGAAAAATAACTCCTAACCAACTTCTCAGAAGCAAAATAAGGGATTATGCACTACTTTGCTTCACCTCAGGGATTGAGTTAAAGCAAAAATAACTGTCAAATGTTATAATTGTGACATTGTAAATAAATCACTTAGCCTCAAGTAGTTCTAGGCAAGTGTGTTCAGGGGATTGAAGAGTTGTGAGGGAAGGATCCTCTAAGACACAAGAAGCAGTGTGCAGCATAAGTAAGCAGCATCTTATTGTTCCTGTAAGCCTCTTCACTTTGAGCACAAGAGATCCCAAATCCCATCTTCCAAAGGCAGTGATATCACCAATAGATTAAAAGATCTACCAACTCCTGAGACTCACCAAAGGTGACCACTTCAGTGATGCAGGAACCAAAAGGCCAGAGACCATCTCACACCATACCTGGACAGCAACACACAGAACACACATTTCAAAAGACAAAAAATCTGATGGTCAAACCAAAAATAACATAGTATAAATAAACCAGGAAAGAAGCCTAGAAAAAATTTAAAAAAAAATCACCAACAAGCCAGAAGCAAATAAGAGTGAGTAAAACATACAAACACTAACTGATACAATAATCACAAGAGTAAAAGAAGTTTTAGAGGGAAATATTATCTGAAAGGGGGAAACAGAAAATGAGACTCTGAAAGAAAACACTAAGTATCTGGAAGATAATTAGAGAGCTAAAAGTTCAAATAGTTAAGTTAAAAGCCCAAATAGCTGAAAAGATAACACAGGAACTATAAAATATGGTTTGGAAGTAAAAGCAGAATAACTGAGGAAGAAAACAGAATTTAAAAGATTGAGGATGAGAAAACTAAAAAGAAGTAAGAACTAAAAATGAGATTAAGAGACGATGAAAACAACAGAGACATGTAGGATAATCTTAGAAGTAATATACACACTATTAGCTTGTCAGAGGAAGAAAGAGAGGAAAACAAATTAAACTGTTGTTTTAACC
This sequence comes from Erinaceus europaeus, assembly GCF_950295315.1. Lineage (NCBI taxonomy): Eukaryota > Metazoa > Chordata > Mammalia > Eulipotyphla > Erinaceidae > Erinaceus > Erinaceus europaeus. The sequence goes on along the minus strand of NC_080185.1, from coordinate 80,434,522 downwards.
TGGCTGGCTCCACGGGCGGGTATCAGAGATGACCAGAGACACACGGCTGAGCTGAGAACGCAGTTTAATCTTTATTCACGAGTGGGCAAACACGTGCTCTCCTGTCTTTCTGCTCCAGCAGCAGAGAGGGACTCTTAAACTAATCACCACACAGATCTGTCCTGCATCCTTCTCCTCTGGCAGCTGCAGCAGGAACTCTGGAAGTACGTAGGGTAGGGGGCAGGGAGAAGGGGAAGCTCAAAACTAGCAGGGGCTAAACCACAATCTCCCAGAGGTGGGGGGATGAGACCAAACCAATGTGAAGCATAGCAACAATTCCCCCTTTTCTTTTTAACTAAATGACCATAGTATCAGGAGTGTGGGGTGAACAGAAACCTATATAGTACAGGAATTTTCAAAAAAGAAACTGGCACAAACATGGAGGAACATGTAAACGAGCAACAAGAACCAGTGTGCTGCCAAAGGAAGGCCTGAGGGTGGCGTTTTTGCCTCTGTGGGCAAGACTTTATCAGCTAAAAAACATTTCCTGCCTCTGGGGGCTTCTTTTGCCTCTCGGGGCGTTACTTGCCTCGACAGGCATTACCTAGCATGGGGGCGTATGGCCTAGAGTCCCAAGGCAGCTGGCTGCAGTCAGTCTTTGAGAGACCCAGCAGCATAAAGGGAAGCTGCTGTAGAGTTGTGTAAAGTGTCCAAGAGGGGTACCAGTGAGTCCGATAGAAGTGTCAGTCCAAAGCAGATGTCAACTGAAGAATGCCAGGGGGTGAATTGTTGCATGTCTGTCTCAATGGGGAATGTCAGCCATCGGAATTCCACTTTTCTGTAGAGAACTTGACAGCTGCAATTTACTTACTATGAAACAAAACTTGTAGCAGGTTAGTTTACCACAACTGATAACTCTATTGCAATTGGAAGTCTTTTTTAGTATGGTTTTAAGGTTGTTTAAAGTTTAAACAACAAAATGTGGAAAGGTAAATAGAAGAACCATGGGAAAAAAGCCTCAGGCATGAGAATCATTAGCATAACCATTGTGTTAATCTACCATTTCTAATTGAGAAGGTAATCGAGAGTTTTACATATCAACAAGTCTATTTAACCTTTTGTTACACCCATTTAAGATGGAGACACACCCTAGGTGTGTGCGGGTTTTTTTAGACCAGCTTAGTTAAAATATATTGATTTTTAACTAATTTTTACCTCAGACTTTAAATGTAAGTTAATTTTACCTTTATGAGAATTACATTGGAAACCTTTTTCATTTAACTCTGTCTGGCAAGAATATAGCCTTAAAGTTATATTTTTAACCTTAAAGTTAATGTTTACCAAACTTTAAACACACACGTAAACATGGTCTTCAATACACAAGGAGGAAAACTTTTGTTATGAAGACATGTCATTTTAAACACGAGTTTAGATCTATACTGTCTTAGCCGTTCAGGGAGTGCGTTGTCCAGTGGTGGCTTCTTGTGCAACTTCAGCTCTAGGAATTGTAGGTATCAATCTCTGCAGGAATCTCTGTATTCTAGCTTTTCTGACTTCAGAGCCAAGTTGGGGATCTCAGCCAGGGGGAAGCCCAGTTTCGGCAGGGAGCTCGCGGTCTCTGGGTGGTCTAGGATCTGTCCAGACTTCATAGCAGGAGGGCAGGTGGGCCAGCCGTGCAGAAAGCGAGGGCCAAGGCACCCCGGGGTGGCGGCCAGGATGGGCTGCAGCCCTGCTTTCCATGTCTGCTGCCCTGCTCCCGGTGGCTGAGCAGCGTGGAGGGAGCCTGCGCCCAATGCCTCGTGCCACGCGGTGGAAAGCCGGCTCATGTGGGCTGGGGTTGGGCGGAAGAAGCCAAGCTCTCACTATTTGCAGATGATATGATAGTATACACAGAAAAACCTAAAGAATCTAGCAGAAAACTACTGGAAGTTATTAGGGAATATATCAAGGGGTCAGGCTACAAAATCAATGTACAAAAATCAGTGGCATTTCTTTATAAAAACACTAAATCTGAAGAAGACATCCAGAAATCACTCCCACTCACTGTTGCAGCAAAATCAATAAAATACCTAGGAATAAAGCTGACCAAACAAGTAAAAGAATTGTATACTGAAAACTATGAAAACAAGGAAATAGAAACTGATACCAAGAAATGGAAATACATCCCATGCTCATCGATTGGAAGAATAAATATCATCGAAATGAATATTCTCCCCAGAGCCATATACAAATTTAATACAATATCCATAAAAGTTCCACAAATCTTTCTTAAGAGAATAGAACAAAAGCTATAATCATTTATAGGGAACTATAAAACACCTAGATTTTCCAAAACCATCTTGAGGAAAAGAAACAGAAATGGAGGCATCACACTTCCAGATCTCAAACTATATTAAAAGGCCATCATCCTCAAAAAAGCCTGCTAATGGAACAAAAATAGGCACACAGACCACTGGAACAGAACTGAAAGCCCAGAACTAAACCCCCAAACCTATGGACATATGATCTTTTATAAGGGGACACAAAGTATTAAATGGAAGAAGGAGGCTCTCTTCAATAAATGGTGCTGAGAAAACAGGGTTGTAACATGCAGAAGAATGAAATTAACCACCTGTGTCACCAGAAACAAATATCAACTCCAGATGGATCAAGGACCTGGATTTCAGACTAGAAACTATCAAATGCTTAGAGGAAAACATTGGTGGAACACTTTGCAACCTAAACCTCAAGGGCATTTTTGATAAAACAAACCCAATTGCAAGGAAGACTAAAGCAGAAACAGATCAATGTGACTACATCAAATTTAACAGCTTCTGCACAGCCAAATAAACTATCACACAAACAATGAGACCCCTCACAGAATGGGAAAAGTTCTTCACATGCCATACACAAAACAAGAGACTAATAACCAAAATATACAAAGAGCTCAGCAAACTTATCACCAAAAAAACAAATGACCCCATTCAAAAACAGGCAGAGGTTATGAACAAAATATTCACTTCAGAGGAGATCCAAAAGGCTAACAAATATATGAAAAACTGCTCAAGGTAGCTGATTGTCAGAGAAATGCAAATAAAGGCAACATTTAGTTACCACATCACTCCTGTGAGAATGGCATACATCAAAAAGGACAGCAGCAACAAATGTTGGAGAGGCTGTGGGGACAAAGGAACCCTTCTGCACTGCTGGTGGGAATGTAAATCAGTCCAGCCTCTCTGGAGAGCAGTCAGGAGAACTCTCACAATGCTAGACATGGACCTTCCATATGACCCAGTAATTCCCCTCCTGGGGATATACCCCATGGATTCCATAATGCCCAATCAAAATGACATACTGTACACCTATGTTCATGGCAGCACAATTCATAATAGCTAAAACCTGGAAGCAACCTAGGTGCCCAACAACAGATGAGTGGCTGAGAAAGCGTTGGTATATATACACAATAGAATACTATGAAGTTATTAAGAACAATGAACCCACCTCATCTTGGATGGAGCTAAAAGGAATTATGTTAAGTGAGCTAAGTCAGAAATATAAAGATGAGTATAGGATGATCACACTCAACAACAGAAGTTGAGATAGAAGAACAGAAATGGAAACTAAAAGCAGGATATGACTTAGTTGAGAGTAAGGCACCCAAGTAACAACCCTGTGGTGAGGGGGAGGGTGGACATTCAGCTTCCCAGGGTGGGAGTGGGCGGGTAGAATGGGACAGTCTTTTGGTGGTGGGAATGGTGTTTATGTACACTATTAAATTGTAGTCTTATAAATCACTATTTAATATGAGAGGGGAAAATTGATTGTATGTCTCAAACTTTTTAAAGCACAGACTGAATCTTTTTAATACATAGGCTGATTCTTTGATATGTTGACTCTCTCAAAAGGCTAGACCAGATAGAACAGAAGCAACCGGTGGCACAGCTATATACAAGATGCTGGGTATTATATGCAAACCCTAACAAAGGGACCTTTCATAGTTAGCCCAATTACCAAATAATGTGATGATTGTTAAATCCATTGTCTTCTTGAACCCTAAGACAGCAGGAACCTCACATTTCCACTATGGAGCCTATATTTCCCCAAGTCCTGCGACCTTATGGTGGGGCCCACTTTCCTGCATGCTTCTCTCAATCCATATAAAATAATATTGCATCCACTGATCACAACCTAATCAACACAATGAGTGCTACCCCAGCATGCTTCACTTCAGACTGTGTCCAGAGACTTCAGGTGTGGAATGACAACCCTTCAGTTTCATTACTCGGGTGAGACCTTTCCTTTCATAGTATTCTCTAATTCCATTCCAGGTGGTTCACTTCCTAACAAAGTCCCAAAACCTAGATATAGACCAGGTCCCCTGAGATACAGCATATGTTCACATGTATCCATAAACTAGTGCAAAATATATACCTGAAAGCAGAAGTACACAATAATGTGCAATGAGTACCCCGCAACATGTCATCTGTGCTATTCCAGCCTTTATGTCCATGACTGTTCAACAATTTGTTTGGCTTTGTTTGCTGACTCTCTTTTCAGCCACCAGGTTCCAGATGCCAGCATGATGCCGACCAGACTTCCCTGGACAGATGACCCCACCAATGTGTCCTGGAAACCCACTTCCCCAGAGACCCACACTAGGGAAAGAGAGAGGTAGACTGGGAGTATGGATGGACCAGTCAATGCCCATGTTCAGTGGGGAAGCAATTACAGGTGCAGACCTTCCACTTTCTACAACCCACAGTGACCTTGGGTCCATACCCAAGAGGGATAGAGAATGGGAAAGCTATCAGGGGAAGAGATGGGATATAGAGATCTGGTGATGGGAATTGTGTGGAGTTGTACCTCTATATCCTACGGTTTTGTTAATGTATCCTTTTTTTAAATAAATAAATAAATAATTTTTGAAAAGATGAAATGAGTAAAGTAAATAAAGGAATAAAATAAAATATTGGAAATAAAAAATAATAAATAAATAAATAAAGTAACAAAAGATAGGGGATGGATGGACATTACATAATGCTGAAAAATTATTAACATCTATGTACTCAATGAGAGATCATCTAAATATGCCAAACATCTACTGAAAGAACTACAAAAATATATCAACAAAACATAGTAATAGTAGGAGACTTCAACAATCCACAGTATCAAATTGATAGAACATCTAGACAGAGAATACATTTTTTAAATTTTTTATTATTACTTGTTTTCCCTTTTGTTGTCCTTGTTTTTTTTTAATATTTATTTATTTCCTCTTTGTTGCCCTTGCTGTTTTTATTGTTGCTGTAGTTATTATTTCTGCTGATGTTGTCATTGTTGGATAAGGCAGGAGAAATGGAGAGAGGAGGGAAGACAGAGAGGGGAAAATAAAGATAGACACCTGTAGTCACTGTGAAGTGACTCCCCTGCTGGTGGGGAGCAGGAGGCTCCAGCTGGGATCCTCACACAGGTCTTTGTACTTTGTGCCATGTGTGCTTAAATCAGCTGCGCTACCTCTGGACTCCCTGTTGCCCTTGTTTTTTATTGTTGTTGTAGTTATTATTGTTGTTGTTGATGCTGTGATTGTTAGATAGGACAGAGAGAAATGGAGAGTGGAGGGGAAGACAGAGGGGAAAGATAGATAGACCTCTGCAGACCTGCATCACTGCCTGTGAAGCGAGCCCCCTGCTTGTGGGGAGCAGGGGGCTTGAACCGGGATCCTTACTTCTGTCCCTGCACTTTGTACCACATGTGCTTAAGCCACTGCTCTACCACCCAAGCCCCAAGAAAAATTTTAAAAAAAGAATTACATGAAGAGATAGACTAGAACATTTTCAGGGTCAATAACCACAAGAAATTGGAATACACGTTGTAGTTGAGTTCACATGGTACATTCTCAAGAATAAACCATATGTTAGGCCAAAAAGACAATGTAAACAAATTCAAGAGTATTGAAATCATACCAAGTTTATTCTTAGACCACAGAGGAGTAAAGTTAACACTCAACAACAAACAGAAAATTACTAAAATTACTAAATTACTAAAAATTACTAAAATCACAAAATTTTGAAACTCAGCAACATACATCAAGAAAAAAAACATAAGATAAGAGGGGTACAATTCCACAAAGTTCCCAGAACTCCACATTTCATCCCCTTCTCTGATAGTTTTCTTATTCTTTAACCCCTGGGAGTTAAAGAATTATGGGGTGCAGACGGTGGAAGGTCTGGCTTCTGTAATTGTTTCCCCACTGAACACAGGCATTGGCAGGTTGATCCATAATCCCAGCCTGTCTCTTTCTTTTGTGGGGTAGGGCTCTAGGGAGTGGAGCTCCAGGACATATTGGGGTCATCTGCCCAGAGAAGTCTGGTTGGCATCATGGTAGCATCTGGAATCTGGTGGCTGAAAGAAGAGTTAACATATAAAGCCAAATAATTTGTTGACTAAAGTATTTTGATCATGAAGCTAAAGGCTGGAATATTGCAGATGATGATTTAGGGTCTCCATTTTGGAAATAACTAGTAGGCCTATTTTAGTTATACTCCAAAGAGTCATGTCTATACTACTTTTTTTTTTTCTGAGGCTGACATCTGGTATGCAGGTGGACCTAAGTTATGGTCTAGGAAGATGATGTCATGACTGCAAAAAAAAAAAAAAACAGAAATCTGCATCAGGGAATAGAGTAGCTCCCAAATATGGGATAGGTATATAAATATTTTTACTGTAAACCCCATCGATTTGATGTGATCTGGGGACCATATTCAGCTTATGTGGGGACCATATTCAGCTATGTGACCTCTGAATCCCTCTAGATCTGAGCTCACATTCTGTAAACCCCATCGATTTGATGTGATCTGGGGACCATATTCAGCTATGTGGCCTCTGAATCCCTCTAGATCTGAGCTCACATTCTGTGGTCATGAGTAGAACCGTTCCAAGCTGCCCCGATTTAGGACCCATCTTCCTCAGGTAGAAGATAGAGTATGTTGTCCAGCCTCCCTTCAAGGATGGGACATTCTCTACCACTGTTGATCCACATGGAGGGAAAGGTCCTGTGGGGGCCCATAAAAGGTTTTATTGTGTTGTTCCTGATGTAGATGACAGGTAATATTGGGGGGAGGGATTTATTCAAGGTCTAGGCTCATCATGACTCTGGGAATCTCAGGTGTCTCCGACTAGGGCCCCAGACAATGGGTTGGCCTGATATATCATTAAAGTATGCCACTCTCTTGTCTTTATTAAGCTTTTGTAGTCCTTACTTTGATAAGATTAGCTTTGTAGTGACTGAAGGAAGTGTAATAAGAAGTAGGTGAGTAGGGTATCTAGGTCTAAGTAGAAACTATTTCATTAGGTACTTTGTGTCTTTTTAGGTCTTTTTACTTGCTTGCTGCATATATTGACTCAGTGTAGACTATTGTGCACTTTGATTTCATGTATATATTTTGCCCTAATTTATCTATACATGTGAAAATATGCCCTATCTCATGGGACCTGGTATATAGCTTTTGGGACTTTGATAGGGTGAACCACTTGAAATGGAATTAGAGAATCATATGAGAAAGGAAAGGTATTGAGGCTGAAGGGTTGACATTCCACATCTGATGTCCTGGACAGACACAGTCTGAAGTGAAGCATTGCATTGATTAGGTTGGGATCAGAAGATGAAATATCATTTAGTATGAATTGAGAGAAGCATGCAGGAAAGTGAACCCCACCCTAGAGGTTCCAGGACTAGCAGAAATATGGACTTTATAGTGAAAGCAGGAGACTCCTGCTGTCTAAGGATTAAAGAAGGCAATAGATAGTTATTGCTATTATCAAATTATTTGGCAATTGGGTTAATTTTAAAAATCCCTTTGTTAGGATTTGCTGCATCATACACGACCTCACTGTAATATGTCCTTTGATGTTATTTGTACATAGCTGTGTCTTATAAAATAACACCACTGGTTCCTTCTGTTCTCCCTAGTCTAAGCTTTAGAAGAGTCAACATTTCAAAAAACATATCATTATTAGAAATGTATTTAAAATTTGAGACCATAAGAGTTTTGTCTTTTTTCTGAGCCTGCTGTCTGGTATGCAGGCGGCCAAGTTATCATCTGGGGAGATGATGTCATGGTTGGAAAAAGGACCAGAAAGCTGGGTCAGGGAAGAGAGTAGCTCCCAAATATGGCAAAGGTGTATAAATATTGTTGACTGCAAACCCCATCTATTTGATGTGATCTGGGGCCCATATTCAGCTTAGGAGCTTATGTGACCTCTGCATCCCTGTAGATTTTAGCTCACATTCTGTGGTCATCAGTAGGAATGTTCCAAGATGCCCCAATTTCAGGACCTATCATCTTCAGGTGGAAGATAGAGTATGTTGTCCAGCCTCCCTTCAGAGGATGGAACATTCTTTACCATTGTTGATCAACATTGAGGTCCTATGGGGGCCCACAAAGGGTTCTATTTTGTTGTTCCTGATATAGATGACTGGTAACAATGGAGAGAGGGATTTATTCAAGGTCTAGGCCCATCATGTCTTTTGGGCCTTTTGGAATATAGCTAAAATAGGCATACTAACTAACAGCCTATGGTCTGTGCATTAAAAGGTTTGATTGTTGACTAGTCATGAACCTAAAGGCTGGAATATTTCAGATAAAGATTTAGGGTCTCTGTTTTGGAAAAACTAGTAGGTCTATTTTAGGCATATTCCAAGGGTCCCTTGACTTTATTATTTTCTGCCTAAGCCTGACATCTGATATGCAGGTACACCCAAGTTATTGTCTGGGGAGATGACAGCATGGCTAGAAAAAGTTCAAGAAAGCTGGATCAGGGAAGAGAGTAGCTCCCAGATATGGGAAAAGTATATAAATATTGTTAACTGTATCTCCCTTCAATTTTCATATTTGCTTCTGAGCAGATAATGCACCAAGAACATTCTCCTCTCATATAAAATGTTTAGTGTTGAGGTCAATATTTTTAAGGATTTAAGGAGATTTTTAAAATGTGCAAAAGCTCTCCTAAATATTTCATTGTGAATGTTCTTCGAGGTGCTGTCTTTTCTTCTTCTGGGGTTTCCTACTCTATTGTTCAACTATGCATTCTTTTTCCAGTTTCAGGACATATTGATTAATCAACTCCCTGTGGGAGGTGAGGTAACAGCAAACTTCTTGTAATCATCTTTATCCACACTCAGGTTAAAATGTCTTGCCAGTTCAAGCACAGCCTTACTGACTTCTACAACCTCCTCTTTCTTGGAAAACATTGTAAAACATGCTCCTTATCCTTAGAAATCATCCTTTGAATCACTGTAGAAACTTCTTTAATGTTTTATTTCAGATGCAGTTCACACCCTACTTGGTGATATACCACAGACACAAGCATGGTTTTTTATGCAGTCATAGATTTTTGTCAAGAAATATATCACATTGTCTCAGTGTCTTCCATAGTTGCAGCAAAAATTAGGACAGATGTCCTTTTCATGTTTTTAACTCTATCACAGATCTTCCTCCCATACAAGCAATGACTCCTTTATGATCCAGTAGTCACTTGCAACATTTTTCATTTGTAATACTTAAAGGTCATTGTATTCTCACTGTACCAGATCACCATGGGTTTAATTTATATCCAATAATACTACCCCATAGCATGTCTGTTATCCTATATTTGAAAGGCTTGAATCCTAACATTGATTTGAATTACATTTAGATGGAAATATTTGAAAAAAATCATTTACAGAATAAGTTTATTTAATCCTTATTGTTGCTGTTCCCCAAAATTAGCTTATCTAGACATTCCAAATTTTTTTACATTTACAGATTTATCACTCACAGTATGTAGTGAGTAATGCTTCTTGAATTTATTTAAACCAACTAGAGCTAACAGTAAATTCAACAACAGTCAAGTGTTTTCACTAAGCATCAAAGGGAATGATTGGCTTTAGTTAAGATCCTCATGTTTCTAAGTAATATATTTTTCTACATCTAAGCTTCAATTCATGCCAGTAGAAGACTATTTTTAATACTTGTCCATCTAATTACTTTCAGTGAGCTAGCAGATTCTTGAACTCTCTCACTATATTACTTTTCACACACACACACACACATACACACACACACACACACACACACACACACACACACACACATATATATATATATATATCTTCCAAAATAGACATTCAACATGGTTAAAAGAGCTACCGCTAAACACCAAAAATGCCTCCAAATGGGTTAACAATGAAAATAATAGTAACCAAAGGTTTTAAGTAAGCCAATGTAGACTCTCAGGTTGTGATGAGTCTTTAACTTGCATCATCAATTTTATGAAAACACTGAAAAACAAACTACTTTTAGTTAAATGAGACTCATCTTCCAACAAGATTAGTAGTAATATTCATTGAATTTTACAACTAATTGTGTACTGTCACTAAAATGAGTGGTAACTAGAAGATCAATGGGAATCAGAACCACATGGGAGATGATAGGTTTTTTGTCATATTTTCTTGTCTACTGTCTCTCTGATTGAAAAAAACAGTTTCATATGGTGAGTATACATATTCAAGAACCCAGATATGATAATAGATAAATATTTTAACTGACATAGGTATATAGAAAATAAATAAAGGAACCATATAACCCAAAATTCAGATAGACCAAAAAATTATGAAAAACTGGAGGAAGTTGTTCCAAGCCAATACTACAGAAAAATAAAAGACAAAAACTGATATTCTATATCACATAAAGTAGAACTTCATTCATAAAGGCAATAAGGAGCAAGAAGGGATGCTATATAATGATTAAAGTATCAATTCAATGATAAGATAAATTATAAGGAATATATATACCTCATATGGGAGTGATAGCATATACAAAACAAATACTACAGATCTAAAAGAGATACAGTAACAGCAACACAATAATTATAGGGTATTTTAATGTAACTCTTACCTCAAGAGATAGATCATTTAGATAAAAATAAAAATAAACAATGGCCTTAGAAAATACCAGGAATGAGATGGACTTAACAGAAACTTACATCAAAGTCATAAATATGCATTTTTTAAATAATATGTTTAACATTCTTGGGACTGACCTTGCATATTGGGGCACAAAGACACCTTAACAAATATTTGAAAGCTCATGATGTCATAAAGTTAAATAGCAACCACAGGGAAAAAATGTGGAAAATATTTTTTAAAATTGTAGACTAAGCAACATGCTACTGAATGGCACTTGGGTCAATGAGGAAAGCAAAAGAAAAAATGTATCTAAGTGAAAACAAAAATGAAAACTAGAGCTATCTGAAACTATGGAATGTGGAAAAAGTGGTATTAATGGGTAAGTTTCTAGCAGTATAGGCTCACATTAACAAAACAAAACAAAACAAAAAAGACCTCAAAGAAGCAACACAGATCCAAAGCTACAACACAGATCCAAAAGTCTGCAGGAGAGCAATAATAATTAAATCATAAATAGGTGAAATAAAAGCCAAAAATATGGTACCAAAGATTAAAAAGACCAAGTACTGAATCTAAAAAATAATAAACAGAATATGTAAGTCCCTTCCTAGACTCACTGAGACAAAAATAGAGATGGTAAATAAAAATCAGAAATGAGAAAGTGAACCTACAACTGCAATGCAAAAATACAAACTCATCAGAGATTATGAACATTTATATGCAAACAAATTGGACAACCTGAATATAATTGACACATTTTCTCTTAAAATCATGCCACCTCACATGGCTACCCCACAGAGCATGTAGATAACCTCAACAGGTCAGTTACTAGTACAGGAATAGATTTAGTAATCAAATTTCCCCCCAAGAATAAAATTTCAACTCTTAGTGACTTTTCTCCTTTTTCAGTTAATTCTTCAAGGTTTTATTTTTCTTTTATCTTTTTATATTTTTATTAGTACTGGGGTTAACTCCGGGGTTCAGTGTCTGCACAATAAATCCACTTCTCCTCTCAGCCACCATCCCTTTTCTTTTAATAGAGACCGAGAGAAAAATTGATAGTAAAGAGAGATATAGAGTGAGAGAGGAAGAGAGACAGCTTAAGCATTGCTTCACTGCTTGTGAAGCTTCCACCCTGTAGGGTCATTTTACATAGTAATATGTAAGCTCTATCATGTGCACTACTGCCCAACACCCAAATTCTACAAGATGTCAAAGATCTACAAGATCCACCCTATTCAAACTCTTCTTAAAGATTGAGGATGAGGGCATACTCTCAAACACTCCATGAGATGAATATCACAATGATGCACAAAGTAGAAAAGTATAATAAAAAGTAAGAAAAATATAAGCCAAAACTCCTGATAGGGAGTCGAGCGGTAGCACTGCAAGTTGAGCACACAGTAAGGATCCCAACTGCAGGGAAGTCTCTTCACAGGCTGTGAAGCAGGTCTACAGATGTCTGTCTTTCTCACCCCCTCTCTGTCTTCCCCTACTCTCCCCATTTCTCTCTGTCCTATCTAACAACAATGACATCAGTAACAATAATAATAACTACTACAACAATAAAAAACAACAAGGGCAACAAAAGGGAAAATAAATAAATAAGTATAATTTTTTTTAAAAACTATGATAAACATTGATGCAAAAATTCTCAACAAAATCTTGGTAAATCAATTCCAACAACACATCAAGAAAATCTATCAAGATCATGTGGTATTTAAAATATGTGTGCAGAAATTGTTCAATACCTGCAAGACAATCTATAATGTGCAATGTAAAAAAAAAAAAAAAGAAAAAGAAAGATAGAAAGAAAAGGGAATAAAGAAGAAAAACAAGAAGGAGCCAGGTAGTGGTGCTAATATTTAAGCACAGAGCAAACCAGTTTCAAATCCCTGGTGCCCACCTGCAGGGACAAAGCTTCACACTGTGGTGAAGCAGGGTTGCAGATGTCTCTCTGTCTCCTTCCTCTATTTTCCACTTCCTTCTCAATTCTTGCTGTCTCTATCCAATAATAAAGAAAGAAATATAAAGAAAAAAAGATTTTTTAAACTGTATGGTCTTTTGTATAAATGAACCTTATTTTTTTCTCCATTTCATTGTGTGGGGTGCTTAATAATAATTGTTTCTAAATGGACACAATTACCCAGTTATAGCTGGCAAATGTCTGCAAAATACTGTCACCCCAATATAGCACCACAATAACCCTCCAAGCCACCATTTTTTATCTTTCTCCAGAATTCCCTACTTAGGTGCTGTATACCAACCCCAGTACAAGATTAACCCTATGTTCTCTCTTTCTGATCCTGTTTCCCAAGTTGCACCAACATGTATGGTCATCCTTCTCTTCCTGATTCACCCCACATTGTATTTTTCCTTAAGGACCCATCCATGGTGAGGTAGAAATTGGTGTTTTATAGTTTATTGTCTTGTATCTAGGTCTTTGAGAGTTGGCCTTGGTTCACCAACATTGGTCAGACTGCTCTCCATTTTGCCCTCCCTTTTCCTGTGTATTTGTTTTATTCTTTTGTCGTTGTTCATGTCACTGGCTCTATTCTACCACTTCATTTAGAGTCAGACTTCCTTTGATTCCTTTCTTGTAGAACTCCTTTTAGTAAAGTTTTACAAGGCAGTATTATTGGTAGTGAACTCCTTCAGTTTCTGTATGTTTGGGAAGATTTCAGTTTCTCCTTCATACTTGAAGGATAATTTGGCAGGATAAAGTAGTCATAACTAGCAATTTTTAGTTTTCAATACTGTGAATGTCGTCCCACTCCTTTCTTGTCTGTAGGGTTTCTGTTTAGCAATTTTATGAAAGCCTGTTGGTTCTACATATGCATGTCAGATTCTTCCTTTCTGTAGCAGCTTACAATATGTTTTCCTTGTCCTTGCTCTTGGATAGCTCTGCTAGGTTGTGTAGTGGTGTTGACTGGTTTGGTTACAGGGAGTTGGATGTTAATTCAGCTTCCCCAGTGTCTATGTTTTGAATGCTACCCAGTTGTGGAAATTTTTCTTTTATGATTTCTCTGAATATGTTTTCTGCTCTTCTATTTGTCCTCAGATATCTCAGTAACTATCACATTTGTTTACCTGATGGAGCCTGCAGATTCACAGAGTTACATATTTTTTTCATGAATCTTTCCAACAGTTTTTCACTCAACAAAATGTGATATTTTGGGTTTTTCTTTCCTTCTATCCCTGAAATTCTCTCCTCATACTGATTCATTCCACTTACTAGGCCACTTATATAAGCCTCAACTCCATCCAAAGTGTCCTTCATATCTCATAGCTCTGTTCAGAGCTTTCCTTCTTCTTCTTCTTCTTCTTCTTCTTCTTCTTCTTCTTCTTCTTCTTCTTCTTCTTCTTCTTCTTCTAGCATTTGCCAGAGCTTTCCTTGTATGTCATCTAATTCTATGATGAAGTGATCTCTTGAGATTGTGAATTTGTGTATGTATGTTATCGTCAGAGTCTTGAATTACCTTCATAACAAACTTTCAAATTTAAACTCAGATATTTTTTCTAAATATTTTTTAATTTGAACAGTTGATTTTTTTCAATGTTTTGGCTAAGCTAAGCATGATTTCTGGTAGTCGTCTGCTGGGGCTATCTGAGCAGGCTGCACAAATTTAGTTTCCAGCCAGATATTTTCCTGCCTTCCCAGGCTGAGTCTGTGTTCTGCAGTGTGCCTGTACCAAAATGGTGACAACTGTGGGTTTCAGTCTGCTGATTCCCAGTTCAAGTTATTTTTGTCTTAAAAGTTTGTCCCATGTCACTTACACACATTATTGCACACACCTGTGGCTCAGTGAATTCCTCCAAATATTGTAAGATTCCAGGTTTTTAAATTAAGTGTTGTATCTAGTTGTTCATGGTGTGATCTTCCAGTTGCTTCTCCTCCACAGTCATGCCCCTTGGAAGTCTTCCCTAACTATCTCTTTTTCTTTCTTTCTTTCTTTTTTTTTTTAAAAATTATATGTATTTATTTATTTCCCTTTTGTTGCCCTTGTTGTTTTTTTATTGTTGTTTAGTGTTGCTGAGGAATTATTCTGATGCAGTCTCCGCCCCCAGGTTTTACTACTCCCCGCAAAATCCTAGCAGAGCCCCCTTCAACCAATCCTGGCCCCACACGTCACCCCTGGTTGTCGCTCAATAAAAAGCCCCCTCACCCCCCTCTGGGCTCTCAGCTCCCCCTCTCTCAGATCTCGCCCCCTTCTCTCTCCCCGTGGTCAGGTAGTGGGGACGGCCATTGCCGGCTGGCTCCACGTGGTCTGAACCAACCCCCCATCCTATAATAAAGATTTGTGTACCCCTTTGCTCTGGATGTCCACTCTCTTCTCCGCGGTGAAGCCCGACACCAGACCACCACAACAACAGTTTAGTTCTTATTGTTGTTGTTATTGATATTGTCATTGTTAGACAGGGAGAAACGGAAAGAGGAGGGGAAGACAGAGGAGAGAGAAAGATAGACATCGGAAGACCTGCTTCATTGCTTGTGAGGTGACCCCCTGCAGTTGGGGAGCTAACGGCTCAAACCGGGATCTTTACTCTGGTCCTTGCACTTCATGCCACATGTGCTTAATCCACTGCACTACCGCCCGACTCCCTCTTTCTTTCTTTATCTTTTTCTTTCATTTTTTTCTCTATCTCAACCTGAAAATGGTAGCCTGGAGTGGTGAATCCCCAATAATGACAAAAAGTTTAAAATCCCTAATATTTTTGTGGATCCATAAAAAATATCAAGAGTCAAATCTTTGAGAACAAAGAAAACAAATGAAAGTATCATGTTTCCTACTAACCGTAGTAATTACTCCAGGACCATGATACTTTTATTTATTCTCTTCCAGTTTAGATTCATTTCATTTTTTCTTGGCTAATTATTATGACTAAGTTGCAGGATGGGCCATATTCAATATTATGCATGATGATAATTGACATCCATGTTTTATTCCTAATATTTTAGTGATTTAATAATGATCAACAAGACAATAGGATAAAATTCCACATAATTCTAATCACTAGAGTTTTACATCCCATACCCTCCATTGAAAGGTTCCTTATTCATTATCCCTGTGGGAGTATGGACCAAAGATCATTATTAGGTATAGAAGGTGGAAGGTCTGACTTCTATAATTGCTTATCTGCTGTACATGGACATTGATAAGTCAATCCATACCCAGAGCCTGCCTCTATATTTCCATAGTGGGGTAGTGCTCTGGAAAGGTGGATTTCCAGGACTCTTGGTTGAGGTTGTCTGCCCAGGGAAGTCAGGTTGGCATCATGGTAGCATCTGCCAATTGGTGGTTGAAAACAATTTATATATAAAGCAGAACAAATTGTTTGGTGTTGGTCTGCTTCTAATTCTGCTTCTAAGACCCTTTCTGTTTTGATCATCATGTAAGTTCTTTTGCATTGATTAATGATGTGGTCTACTTACATAATCACTGCTTTACCTGAGACCCACGGTGACTACAGGGCATTGGTTTAATCCCCACTGGTTAGATGCAAGCTTGATACAAGTGCTTTTTCCTTCTCCCCACCCCCTATCCTGCAGATTTCCTCTTCAGATCTGACACTTCCCCCTCAGGAGATATAAAGGACAGGATTTTCTAATCAAGAGATATTAGATTGCACTGCATTCTCGCTCATCAATAAAGATTGAACTGAGTTCCCAGCTCATCCATGAGTCCCTGGTCATCTGTCTCCCACCCATGAAGCTAACCCAGCAGTTTAGTAGCCAGGAACCTAAAGGTAAGAATATAGCAGATGAGATTTGGGGGTCTTCATCTTTAAAGAAACTATGAAATCTACTTTAGATATATTCCAAGGGGCCCATGGCTTTACTAATTTTTACCTAAGCCCAATAGCTAATTTGCAGATGTGCTGAAAGTATTTTCTGGGAAGATGGTGTCAGAGTTGAGGACAGGACTGGAAAGCTGGTTCAGGATAGACAGCAGCTCCAATATATGTGGAAAGTGTATAAAATATGGAAATACGTGGAAAGTATATTAAAGTGTCATCATTAAAGTGTGCTAGTCTCCTGCCCTTATCCAGCTTTTGTACTCCTCACTTTTCCTGAAAAAGTTAGGCCTACAGTGATGGAAAGAAGTGAACTAGGGAGTTGGCTAGGAGGTTATCTAGGTCTAAGTAAAAAATATTTGATTAAGTGTTTTATGTTGTCTTTCTTAAGTCTTCCTACTTGTTTGCTGCTGGGCTAGCGTCTCTGGAAAGAGTCCAGGAACTCGTGGCAGAGTGGTAATACAAATATGTATTCATGTGGGAGCTCCAGAGTTGGATGTGAGCACAGCAGGTAAAGCCACAGGGCGCCAAACTGCAATGGCAGCCTCCCACTCTGCACACCAGCCCTTCTCCAGGTTGGGACGTGGGAAAGAAAAGAGAAGAGAAGAAAAGGAAGAGAGTGAAACCAAGAATGGAAGTGGGCTTTATTGGGTAAAACTAGAAGTGGCAAGTCGGGAATGGAGATGACTGGGAAAGGGGGTGGAGAAAAGAAAGAGCAGGAGGAAGGTAGAAAGCTTCTGTAGCAACGGGTGCTAGGATTTTAACTGGCAGGATTAATGCACCCTGCAGGCAGGGTGGGTCTCGAGGTTGAAAGAAGATAGATCAAAGGTGGGGATTTTTCAAGCAAAACAATGATTATGTAAATAGGCCATAGCATCAGCAATTGAGCATGGAGCAGAGTGGGGGGGTGGCTTAGGGCCCAACATCTCCCCCTTTCTTTTTATCTAATGGCCATAGTATCAGGAATGCAGGATGCTTTGTGAGGCAGGGAGTCTGATAGAACGAGGCACACCTTTGGGATTACTACTGACCCTACTTGCTCAACCTCTCAGTAGAGAAAGAGACTAACAGGATAGAAACACCCCTCAGGTTCAAACCCTGCCAAGCTCAACCACAACCTCATAATTTCCCGACATCTCCCTCTTTTAATGGCCATAGATAAATGGGTCAATGTCTGAAAAAGACTCCATTTCTGTCAGGTAAATAGCAGTGTAGGGGTGAACAGAAACCTTTTGGGCAGAAACCTGAATGATATACTGCAGGCATTTTTAAAAGAACTGGAATAAGACAGGGAGCAATAAGTAAAAGTAGCAAGGTACAGCATGAGACTGAAGAGAGGCCTGGTAGGCGGAGAGGGTGGGGCCTAATGGTGAAGGGGAGTCTCCTGCCAACAAAGGGCAGGGCCTAGTGGCGAGAGAGCATTTCCTGCCTCTGAGTGGAAGGGCCTGGCAGTGAGGGGGAGTTTCCTACCTCTGATGGGCAGGGCCTTGCAGTGAGGGGGCGTTTCCTGCCTGATGGGCAGGGCCTGGAAGTAAGGGGGTGTTTCCTGCCTCTGAGGCATGGCCTGGCAGCGAGGTAGTGTTTCCTACCTCTGAGGGCAAGGACTGCAGGTGAGGGAGGTGTTTCCTGCCTCTGAGAGCAGGGCCTACAGGTGAGGGGTCATGTGGCCTGCCAAGTGAAGGTGCTTGTGGTCTGCCAGGTGAAGGGTTTATTCAGCGCTGTAGAGTCTCAAGACAGCTGGTTGCAAAGTCCATGAACTACTGTAGTCAGTCCTTGAGAAGCCCAAAAGTGTAAAGGGAGTGTGCAAAGGTGTGCCAGCAAGTCCTATAGGAGTGTCACTCCCATGCCAATGACCAGGGGAAGAAACGCCACATGTCCACCTCAATTGGAGAGGACAGCCACTGGAATCTTGCTTTTTCTGTCGAGAGTGAGCTGAAACCTCCAAAAGATGACAGGTGAAGCAGAACCAGGAAGGGCAGACAGTGATGGGATAAAGAAAGGCAGTAAGAAAGTTCTGTCCTTTGGAGTCTGTGAATCATGTTTTCCAGATTGTGTCAGGTCACATCACTGGTTTCGGTGGGGGGGGGCACTGTAGTCATGCCATCTTGTGGGTGATGTCAGAGGACAGGGATCAGATGGATTCCTGTGAAAGAAACACATACAAATCTGCTCCCCACGGTTAGCAGGGCATCTGGTTCAAATTTTTATAAATATTAAAAGAGGTTTAATGTAGTTAGTGCCTTAGCCAACTGAATATGGGGGGTGTATCCCCCCTTTTTTCTTTCCTTAATTGGGCCTAGGCGTTTGGTGGACCTTCTCAACAACCGTTTTTCTTTGGGGGTTGTAAGGGATGTCTGTGGTATGAGTGATGCTATAAAGGGAAAAAGTCTTTAAATTGTTGGCTGAAAAAGGCAGGCCTATAGTGGCAAAACGAGATACACCAGTTATGTGTAGAAAAATATGGGAATGTTATTGTTAATTTACATAAGTTGTATATGGGGGAACTTCCTATATAGTTTAATATCTTAGCATATGAGCAGATGCTTTTTCATGTGAAGACTTGACAACTGTAATTCACTTGTGAAAAAAATAATAAAACTTGTAACAAGTTAGAAGTTTACTATAATTGATAACTCGATGATTATAACTGGCTTAAGTATCTATAATTTTGGAAGGCCTTTCTAGTATGATTTTAAGGCTGTTTAAACAATTTACGCACAATAAAATCTGGAAAGGTAATGAGAAAAACCATTGTTAGAAGCCTCAGGCATGAGAATCATTAACATAACCATTGTGTGATCTATCATTTACCCAGGCTGGTTCCACCTCTTTAATTGAGAAGGTATTTGAGAGCTTTACATATCAATAACATCTTTTCTACCATTTGTTACACCTGTTTAAGATGGAGACACACCCTAGGTGTGCACAGGATCTTCAGACCAAATTTAGTTAAAATATATTGTTTTTTAACTGATTTTTACCTTAGACTTTAAACTAACTCGGGTTACTTTTACCTTAAATACTCAGTTACTTTAGCAAATTAATTTTACCTTTATGAAAATCGTGTTGAAAACTTCTTCATTTATCTTTGCCTGGTAAGAACATAGCTTCAAAGTTACACTTTTAACCTTAAAGTTAATGTTTGCCAAATTTCAAACACACACATAAACATGTATCCTTTAACACACAGGAGGAGAAAAACTTTTGTGACGAAGACATATCATGTCAAACACAAATTTAGATCTGTACTGTCTTATTTGAACCATTTCCATTCACACAGTTTAAGACTAAATGTTGCACATTTATTCCAAGACTTAAAATCAAAAGAGGTAAAAACAGATTTTGTGGACTGTTTCTGGACATCTCCAGAAACCACGGCTGCATCCAGCATTTTTATATAAATTCAATTAAGCTTCAGAGTACTCTGAGAAAAATGGATCATACAAACAATTCAGTCATTATGTCACTCTTTTACAAAACACAACTGCAAGCAGAGGGGGCAGACAGCAAGCTTAAGATATTCAGAGAGAACGAGGTGGGGAGAGAGAAGCGGTAGGGACGTTTTGTTTTTGGGCTAGGTGAACCAGATTTTTAGATCCCGCTATGTCGCATTATGATTCCCAGAGGGCATCCTACTTCAAAAAGGGCCTCAAAATCCCAGTTAGGCTGGATCTGACTGTTCCTGTGGGGTTGCTGCAGGCACCCATTTCCAAAAATGGCTTCCTATAGAAGAAATAATCGAGTCATCAGGGTAGAACTAACCTTGTGTCTCCATTCTTGTGGACAGCCAAGGTTCTGGAGAAGGCTCTACAAGTTAGAGTCGCCCTTCTCTGTGGGAGACATGGGAGAGGGAGTTGAGGAAGTCCCAGGATAAATATCCGTGCATCTCCCAAGCTCTATAATTACGGTCAAGAGGTACCAGGGTGTGGCCCAGAGCAAAATGTCCCAGAGATAGAAAACCTGTCTCATGAAAAAAGAGTAGAGGGTTTTGGAAACCTCTTCATAAGGAGGAATGTCGCCCATGGTGGAGGGGTCTCAGAAAAAATAAGAAGAGGTAGAAAAGGAACTGCAGTGCCTTTGTTAAACATGAGGCTGCAGAGAGCCAAGCAGCTGTATACTTATCTGGGGCGCCTTCATATGTCTGCCACTTGTGTGGAGCCGGTGGCCCTGCGTTCAGGTGCCAGAATGCCAGGCTAGCGTCACAGGTGGGAGAGATGATCCAGGAACCAAGCTCGTGGAGTTAGCAATAAAATCTTTATTCATGCGGTAGCTCCAGAGTAGGGTGTGAGCACAGTGGGTTCAGCCACAGGGCACCAAACTGCAATGGCCACCTCCCACTCTGCACACCAGCCCTTCTCCAGGTCAGGACACAGGAAAGAAAAGAGAAGAGAAGAAGAGGAAGAGAGCAAAACCAGGAACAGAAGTGGGCTTTATAGGGTAAAACCGAAAGTGGCAAGTCAGGAACACAGATAGCTGGGAAAGGGGGTTGAGAAAAGAGCAGGAAAGTAGAAAGCTTCTGTAGCAATGGTTGCTAGGGTTTTAACTGGCAGGATTAATGTACCCTGCAGGTAGGGCGGGTCTCGAGGTAGAAAGAAGATAGGTCAAAGGTGGGGATCTTTCAGGCAAAACAGTGATTATGTAAATATGCCATAGTATCAGCAATGGAGCACAGAGCAGAGCAGGGGGTGGCTGGCTTAAGCCAGTTTGCTACACTTATTGAGTCACTGTAGACTATTGCATACTTTTACTTTAAGGTATATGTTTTCTACTAACTTATGCATACATGTGTACATGTGCCCTATCTCATGTGCTGAGGTCTAAATCTGGGATTTATAACTCTACCAGGAAGTGTACCACCAAAAATGAAATTGAGGATCTATCTCACCTTAGTATTGGAGCTGGACGGTTGACATCCTAAGCCTGGGCTCTCTGAACACAGTTCAAAGTGAAACACGTCAAGGTGACACTGGTTGCCTTGATTTGGTTGAGATCAACAAATGTAGCATCAAGTGGTAAGGATCAAAAGAAATAGTGAGTCTCCAACTGCATCCCCAAAACAACTCCCTAGGGCAGAGGTGGCTTATTTGGGAAGCAGGAACAATCAGTAAGATAAAGGACCTCTGTGGAGTCAAAGCCATTGGACAGATCCCAGGACTGAATTTTTTGTCAGAACACAAGGGTGCATCTGTGTGACCTTGGTTGACTGGATCTGAATGACAGATAGTCCCAAGAAATTTGGCAAGCTCATAGATTTTTTCACTGAAACAGGCCAAGCACCATCTACCAACAACCTCCCAAACTTAAAGCATATACATGTTCTGTTATTTTGTTAATTCTTTCCTTGTTCTCTGTGTATATATTTTCTGATAGCTGTGATTGGACACTTTGTTTGTTTTGTTTTATGGGAAAAGTTTTCTGGTTTTCTTTTTGTTTTGTTTTGGGGTTTTGTGTGCTTTTTCTGCTTTTTTAAGCTGTCTCAGTCATCTATTCCTCACTTAAATTTTGAATAGAAGAGATCTTGCCACTCATATTCTAAAGGCAGTGATGCCACCATTACAACAATAGCTCCACCCACTCCTGAGAAACACCACAGGTGAATGGCTTCAGGCATCCAGAAACCAACAGACAAGAAGCCACCCCACATTATACCTGACCAACAAGACTCAGGAAATAAATTTCAAAACCACCAACTATAATGTTCAGATAATAAAGGACCACATCTTAATTAACTAGAACAGAAGGGCAGAAAAAAATCATGATAGAAGCAACTAAGAATGAAGAAAAAAATCCAAACATTAATTGGTGTGATAATCACAGGAGTAAGTAAAGCTTTAGAGGGAAATAATATCAGAAGTAAAGAAAATGGCAAATGAGAAACTGAAAAAAATATGAACTATATCAAAGGTAATTAGGAGTTGAAAGTTTAAAACACAGAGTTAAGATCCCAACTATCTAAATAAGTGAATACTGTAACCGAAGAAAGAAAAAATAGCTGAACTAAGGAATAGAGCTGAGGAAAGTGAAAACAGAATAAATGAAGCAGAAACATGAATTAGGAAAAACTAAGAAGTGAGAGAACAAAAAATAGATCAAGAGACACTGAAAACAATAGCAGAGACATATGGGGTGACCTCAAAAGGAGTAATATGCACATTATTGGCTTTCCAGAGGAAGAAAATTAGAAAGGGAATAAAGCATCTTGTAAGAGATTATAAAAAAAGACATTTCCACTATAAATAATAGATATTACAAAGTCTCAAGAAACTTGAAAGATTCAAACATAATTGACCCAGACCTACAGATTCCAAGACACATCGCATGTTGGTCTGCTTCTAACTCTGCTTCTAAGACCCCTTCTGTTGCATTGCTTAATGCTGTGGTCTATTTACATAATCACTGCTTTACCTGAGAACAGGCCTGCCTGTTTAATCCCACTGGTTCGCACTCTTTTTTTGCTCCTTGCCTTCTCCTAGTTACACCCTGTTTTCACACCCTAGCACTTCCTTCCTGGAGAGTATAAATGCATATGAATAAAGCCAGCATGGCATTGCACTGATTCCCAGCTCAGCCGTGAGTCCCTGTTCGTCTCTCTCCTGCCAGCAAAGCTAGCCCGGCAATCACATTTATAAAGAAAAGGAGTAAGGATAAATAAGTGATTCTGAAAGCTACAAGATAAGTACAAAAAGTAGCATACAGAGGAAAACCCATAAGATTATCAGCAAAATTTTTCACACAAACTCTAAAAGCCAGAAGAGAATGGCAATATATAGAGAGCATTAAATGAGAAAAGATTTTAGCCAAGAATACTGTATCCTGCTAAACGGTTTTTCAGACTAGATGAAGGGATAAAAACTTCTCTTCTCAGACAAGGCAAAAATAAAGGAATCAATTGTCACTAAACCTGCTCTGCAAAAAGTTCTAAAAGGTTTCTTATAAAAAATAACAACATCACCAAAATCATGCCAATATCAGAACACACAGAAAAATATAGAATCGTGGCTCTGAAATATATTATATTCATAATACCAATAATTCTCAGTGACTTGAATTTGACCATTTAAAGGGCATAGAATAAGAAGATAGGTCAGAAAACAAAACCCAACCATATGTCATCTGCCAGAATCCCACCTAACTCAACAGGACAAACTCAGACTCAAAATGAAAGACAAAAAAAAAATAATAAGGTAGGAACACCTCTTAATGTAAACTGGCCCAGTCACTGTGGAGAGCAGTATGGAGAACTCTCACAGTGCTAGGCATGGGCCTTCCATATGACCCAATAATTACTATCTTGGGAATATATCCCAAGGACTCCATAACACCCAACCAAACGTGTTTCAATTTCCTTGTCTGTGATTGGTGCATTTAGGTTTTGTAGTTCATCTTGGTTCAGCGTTGAAAGGGCATATGTTTCTAGGAATTCTTCCATTTTTTCCATATTCTCTAGCTTAGTGGTGTATAGTTCTTCATAGAAGTTTCACATGATTTTCTGGATTTCTGTGGTGTCAGTTGTGATCACTCCTCTATCATTTACAAATATATTTATGTGAGTCATCTCCTTTTTTTCTTTTTTTAAAATTAATCTGGCTAGGGGGTTGTTAATCTTGTTTAATTTTACAAAGAAGCAACATTTGGCTTCATTGACCTTTTGTTTTTCTTATTTTTAATGTTGTTTATTTTTGCTCTAATTTTAGTGATTTCTGTCCTACTGGTTGCTTTAGGGTTCCTTTGTTCCTCTTCCTCTAAGTCCTTAACGTGTGCAGTAAGGTCATTTATTTGAGGTTCTTATTGTTCTTTAATATGTGATTGCATAGCTATGAGTTTCCCTCCCAATACTGCTTTAGCTGTGTCCCAAATATTTTGATAGTTTGTGTCTTCATTTTCATTTGTTTTCATGAACATTTGAATTCCTTGCTTGAGTGTCTCTAACCCAGTGGCTCTTGTATGTTGTTTAATTTCCAAATTATGTGTCTTTTAGTAATTTTCCATTTGTTGCTAAATGTTAACTTTACTGCACTGTGGTCTGAGAAGACACTTGGGATAATTTCAATGATCTTGAGTTTATTGGTACCGTCTTTGTGGCCTAAAATGTAGTCCATACTTGAGTATATGCTGTGTGGATTTGAAAAGAATGTATAATACAGTTTTTTTTTGGGGGGGGGCGAAGAACCGTGAAAAAATCCAGGAGTTCTAGTTTGTCCTTTTTTCACTGAGGGCTCGATAAATGTCTCACCAGTCTCTTCTGGCTTTTAGAGTTTGAGTGGAGAAGTCTGCTGGGATTTCCACTGTATGGGACTTTTTGTTTTTCTCTTGCAGCCTTTAAGATACTTTCTTTTTTTTTTTTCTTCCCTTCATTGTAACTATGATGTGTCTTGATGTCTGGGTTGATTCTGTTTGGGACACTCTAGTCCTCTTGAATCTTTATATCCTTTCAGTTGTTTAGGTCTGGGAAGTTGTTTAGGTCTTCTATAATTTCTTCTAGAATGTTTACTTCCACTCCTTCTCTTTCTTCCTCTAACAGATCAATTATATGAATGTTACTTCTGTTGAGTTCATCCCATAAGTCTCTATTGTTGTTTTCAGTGTCTCTCAATCACTTTTTGAGCTCTTTTACCTCTTTCTTAGTTTTTCTCTAGCTCATCCTCTGTCTGGCTAATTCTGTTTTCTGCTTCTCTTAATATGCTTTCCCTTCCCTCAGCTTCTTTCTTCAGTTCAGTTATAGTATTATCTTCTTCTGCTAATTGACCTTTAGTTCAGCTATTTCAGCTTTCAGTTCTCTAATTACCTCGAGGTAGCATGTGTTTTCCTTGAGGGTCTCATCGGTTGTTTCCCTAATTCCCTTTCCTCCATAGTTGTCTCCATTTCTGTGATTATTAGGTTTATTATTGCTTGCATACTTTTCTTATCTATGGTTACAATTGACTGATTTGGAGTTTCTTCTGGGCTCCTGTCTTGAATCATTGTGGTAGCAGTTTTATTTGATCTTGATTTAAACATTTTTTATTGATGTGTTTTCTATTTTTCTGTTCTATCTTTCTTCAGATGTTGTGCTGTTTTTTTATTTCTTTATTGGGGAATTAATGTGTTACATTTGACAGTAAAATACTGTCAAATATTATGCTTGTACAAGCATAATATTTCCCAGTGTTCCATATAACAATACAACCCCCACTAGGTCCTCTGTCATCCTTATTGGACTGGTATTCTCCCACCCACCCACAACACAGTCTTTCACTTTGGTGCAATAAGCCAATTCCAGTTCAGATTCTTTTTTTATTATTTTTTATTTTTATTTAAGAAAGGAGACTATAACAAAACCGTAGGATAGGAGGGGTAGAACTCCACACTATTCCCACCACCAGATCTCCATATTTCATTCCATCCCCTGATAGCTTTCCCATTCTCTATCCCTCCGGGAGTGTGGACCCAGGGTCGTTGTGGGTTGCAGAAGATGGAAGGTCTGGCTTCTATAATTGCTTCCCCGCTGAACATGGGCGTTGACTGGTCGATCCATACTCCCAGTCTGCCTCTCTCTTTAGGTAGTAGGGTGGGTCTCTGAGGAAGCGGAGTTCCAGGACATATTGGTGGGGTCATCAGTCTAGGGAATTCTGGTCGACATCATGCTGGCACCTGGAACCTGGTAGCTGAAAAGAGAGTTAACATACAAAGCCAAACAAATTGTTGAACAATATGGACATAAAGGCTGGAATAGTGCAGATGAAGTGTTGGGGGGGTACTCACTTCATAGTCTTGTGTACTTCTGCTTTCACGTATACCTTTTTCCCCTGGTTTATGGATACATGTGAACATATGCTGTATCTCAGGGGACCTGGTCTATATCTAAGTTTGGGGACTTTATTGGGGAGTGGACCACCTGGAATGGAATTAGAGAATAATATGAAAGGAAAGGTCTCACCTGAGTGATGAAGCTGAAGGGTTGTCACTCCACACCTGAAGTCTCTGGACACAGTCTGATGAAGTGAAGCATGCTGGGATGGCACTCACTGCTTTGATTAGGTTGTGATTGGTAGATGAAAATTTATTTGATATGGATTGAGAGAAGCATGCAGGAAAGAGGGCCTCACCCTAAGGTTCCAGGACTGGGGAAAATGTAGGCTCTATAGTGGAAATGTGAGGTTCCTGCTGTCTTAGGGTTCAAGAAGACAATGGATAGTTTTCATTATCATCACATTATTTGGTAATTGGGTTAACTTTGAAACGTCCCTTTGTTAGGGTTTGCTGTATAATACCCAGTATCTTGTATAATACCCAGTATCTTGTATATACACAGGTTGCTTCTGTTCTAACTAGTCTAGCCTTTTGAGAGAGTCAACATATCAAAGACTCAGACTGTGTATTAAAAAGCCAACATCTCTGTTTAAAAAATTTTGAGAAATATGATCAATTTTCCCCTCACATATTAATTAAATAATGGTTTATATGACTACACGTTAATAGGAGTTCACATAAACACCATACCCACAACCAAAAGACTGTGTCCCATCCAACCCACTCACCCTGGCCCACCCCCCCCACACCACCCCTGGAAGCTGAATATCCACCCTCCCCCTCACCACAGGGTTTTTACTTTGCTGCACTACTCTCGATTTAATCAGATCATGGTTTACTTTCCCATTCTGTTCTTCTTTCTCAACTTCTGTTGATGAGTGGGATCATCCCATACTCATCTTTGTCTTTCTGACTTAGCTCACTTAACATAATTCCTTCTAGCTCCATCCAAGATGGGTCAGATAAGGTGGGTTCATTCTTCTTAATAGCTGCATAGTATTCCATTGTGTATATATACCGCAGCTTTTTCAGCCATTCATTTGTTGTTGGGCACCTGGTTTACTTTCAGGTTTTAGCTATTATGAATTGTGCTGCTATGAACATAGGTGTGCACATATCTTTTTGATTGGGCATTATGGAATCCATGGGGTATATCCCCAGGAGGGGAATTACTGGGTCACATGGAAGGTCCATGTCTAGCATTGTGAGAGTTCTCCTGACTGCTCTCCAGAGAGGCTGAACCAATTTACCAGCAGCAGCGGAGAAGGGTTCCTCTGTTCCCACAACCTCTCCAACATTTGTTGCTGCTGTCCATTTTGACATATGCCATTTTGACAGAAGTGAGGTAGTAACTAAATGTTGCCTTTATTTGCATTTCTCTGACAATTGGCGACCTGGAGCAGTTTTTCATATATTTGTTAGCCTTTTGGATCTCCTCTGAAGTGAATATTTTGTTCATATCCTCTGCCCATTTTTGAATGGGGTCATTTGCTTTTTTGTTGCTAAGTTTGCTGAGCTCTTTGTATATTTTGGTTATTAGTCTCGTCTGTTGTATGGCATGTGAAGGACTTCTCCCATTCTATGAGGGGTCTCATTGTGTGATAGTTTCTTTGGCTGTGCACAAGCTGTTAAATTTGATGTAGTCCCATTGATTTGTTTCTTCTTTAGTCTTTCTTTCAATTATGTTTGTTTCATCAAAGTTGCCCTTCAGGTTTAGGTGGGAAAGTGTTTCACCAATGTTTTCCTCTAAGTATTTGATAGTTTCCGGTCTAACAACCAGGTCTTTGATACATTTGGAGTTGATATTTGTTTCTGGTGACATAAGGTGGTTCAATTCATTCTTCTGCATGTTACAACCCAGTTTTCCCAGCACTATTTATTGAAGAGAGCCTCCTTCTTCCATTTAATACTTTGTGTCCCCTTATCAAAGATCAGATGTCCATATGTGTTGGGGTTTAGTTCTGGGCTTTCAATTCTTTTCCAGTGATCTGTGTGCCTATTTTTGTTCCATTACAAGGGTGTTTTGATGATTATGGCCTTATAATATAGTTTGAGATCTGGGAGTGTATGCCTCCATTTCTGCTTCTTTTCCTCAAGATGTTTTTGGCAATTCTAGGTGTTTTCTGATTCCAGATAAATGAGTGTAGTTTTTGTTCTCTTCTTTTAAAGAACTTGGTGGAACCTTGATGGGTATCGCATTAAATTTGTATATGGCTCTGGAGAGAATATTCATTTTGATGATATTTAGTCTCCTGATTCATGAGCATGGAATGTCTTTCCATTTCTTGGTATCAGTTTCTAGTTCCTTGAATAGTGACTCATAGCTTTCAATATACAGGTCTTTCACTTCTCTGGTCAGCTTTATTCCTAGGTATTTAATTGATTTTGCTGCAACAGTGAATGGGAGTGGTTTTTTGGATGTATTCTTCTTCAGATTTATAGTTTGCATAAAGTAATGCCACTTATTTTTGTATACTTATTTTATAGCCTGACCCTTTGCTATATTCCCTAATAAATTCCAGTAGTTTTCTGCTAGATTCTTTAGGTTTTTCTGTGTATACTATCATATCATCTGCAAATAGTGAGAGCTTGACTTCTTCACTTCCAATCTGTATTCCTTTGATTTATTTCTCTTGCCTGATTGCTATGGCAAGAACTTCCAATACTATGTTGAAGAGTAATCGGGATAGTGCACAGCCCTGTCTAGTCCCCGATCTGAGGGAATGCTTTCAGCTTCTGTCCATTGAGTATGATGTTGGCTGTAGGTTTGCTATATATGGATTCCACTATCTTGAGGAATTTCCCATCGATTCCCATTTTTTTGTAGAGTTTTGAGCCTGAATGGGTGTTGGACTTTGTCAAAGGCTTTCTCTGCATCTATTGAGATAATCATGTGGTTTTTGGGTTTGCTTTTATTGATGAGGTGAATGATATTGATTGACTTACGGATGTTGAACCAGCCTTGCATTCCTGGGATAAATCCCACTTGGTCGTGATGAACAATCTTTTTGATATACTGCTGTATCCGGTTGGCCAGGATCTTGTTTAATATTTTGGCATCTATGTTCATCAGAGATTTGGTCTGTAGATTTCCTTTTTTGTTGTGTCTCTATCTGCTTTTGGTATCAGGGTGATGTTGGCTTCATAGAAAGTGGAAGGGAGTTTTCCTGTTTCTTCGATCTTATGGAAAAACTTTAGAAGTATAGGTTTCCTGAAGGTTTTGTAGAATTTGTTTGTGAAACCATCTGGTCCAGGACTTTTGTTTTGGGGGAGATTCTTAATAAGGGTTTTGATTTCTTTTTCTACGATTGGTGCATTTAGGTTTTGTAGTTTTTCTTGGTTCAGTTTTGGAAGGGCATATGTTTCCAACGATTCTTCCATTTCTAATAATTTGAGTCTTCTTCCTCTTTGTTTAGTGAGTCTGGCTAGGCATTTCTCAATCTTGTTCAATTTTTCAAAGAACCAACATTTGGCTTCATTGATCTTTTGTATGGTGCTCTTATTTTCAATGTTATTTATTTCTGCTCTAATTTTGGTGATTTCTGTCCTTCTGGTTGCTTTAGGGTTCCCTTGTTCCTCTTTTTCTAAGTCCTTAAGGTGTGCAGTAAGGTCATTTGTTTGAGTTTTTGTTGTTGTTTAATATGTGATTGTATGGCTATGAGTTTTCCCTCTCAATGCTTTAGCTGTATCCCAAATATTTTGATGGCTTGTGTCTTCATTTTCATTTGTTTCCAGGAACATTTGAATTCCTTGCTTGAGTGTCTCTCTGACCCAGTGTTTCATAAGCAATATGTTCTTTATTTTCCAAATTCTGTGTCTTTTAAGATTTTTCTGTTTTCTGTTAAATGTTAGCTTTACCCCACTGTGGTCTGAGAAGATACTTGGGATGATTTCAATGCTCTTGATTTTGTTAATTCTGTCTTTGTTTCCGAATATGTGGTCTATCCTTGAGTATTTGTTATGTGGATTTGAAAAAAATGTGTATTCCAGTTTTGGGGGGGTGAAGAACTCTGAAAATGTCTAAGAGGTCTAGTCTATCCATCTCTTCATTTAATTCTCTTGTTTCTTTGTTGATTTTCTGCTTTGTTGATTTGTCTGAGTGTGATACTGGGGTGTTACTCTCTCCCACTCTTATTGTATTACTATTGATGTATTTTTAGAGTTCTTTGAGTAGGTTTTTGATGTACTTAGATGGCCCCTCATTTGGTGCATAGATGTTAATAATTGTTAAGTCTTCTTGGTTAATTAATCCTCTAATCATTATGTAATGGCCTTGTCTATCTTTTATTACTTTACTTAATTTAAAATCTATTGTGTCAGAGATGAGAATGGCTGTTCCTGCCTTTCTTTTGTGGTCCATTAGCCTGTAGGGTAGTTTTCCACCCTTTCACTTTAAGTCTGTGTTTATCATGTTGGGTCAGATGGGATTCTTGCAAGCACCATATGGTTGGGTTATGTTTTCTGATCCATCCTCCCACTCTGTGCCTTTTGATGGGTGAGTTTAAGCCATTGACACTTATTGATATTATGTATTTAATGTATTTTTGTGCCATTACTCAACAATTCTTATTTGCTCTGATATATTGCAAGTATTATAGTGATGTTCTTGTTTATAAAAGGTCTTTTAGAACCTCTTTCTTCTATAATTTCCTCTAGAATGCTTACTTCCTCTTTTTCTTCCTCTGGCAGGCCAATTATATGAATGTTACTCCTTTTGAGATCATCCCATATGTCTCTGTTGTTGTTTCAGTGTCCCTCAATCTCTTTTTAAGATCTTATACCACTTTCTTTGTTTTTTCTAGCTAATCCTCTGTCTGGCTAATTCTGTTTTGTGCTTCTGTTAGTCTTCTTTCCTTTACCTCAGCTTCTTTCTTCAGTTCAGCTATTTCAGCTATTTCAGCTTTCAGTTCTCCAACTGCCTCAAGAAGTTATTACTTTCCTTGAGGGTCTCATCAGTTATTTCCCTAACACTGCTAGCCCTTTCCTCCAAAGTTGTTTTCATTTCTATTATCAATAAGTTTATTATTGCTTGAATACTTTTCTTATCTATGGTTACTTCTGGATGATTTGTAGTTTTTTTCTGGCCTCTTGTCTTCATTCATAGTAGTAGCAGTTTTATTTGCTCTTGATCTATCCATTTTTTTATTAATGTGTTTTTTATTTTTATGTTCTGTTGTTCCTCTGTTGTTGTGTTTTGAGTACAAGCCACACTATACTAAATACCTTTATGACAAATGCAATCACTGCCTCAGAAATTACAATAATAACTGAAGCAATATTGAAGCAGTTTAACCAATACCACTTAGCCCAACAACGTCTCCAGTCCAAGGAAATATAGCAACCAAATCCAAATGAAAAAGAAAGAGAAAGGGAAAAGATGATAGCAGGAATAGACAATTATGCAAATCTACTGTCCACTGTAACTTTGAGGGGTAGCAAGAGGAGAAAGGGAATTATAGCAGAGACACACACAAAGAGAGTCCACTCTGAGTCAGATTTCTTCCCCCAAATAATTCACAAACGAGTATCAGTGAATTCAGAAAGCAGAGGAAGGAGGAAGGAAGAAAGGAAGACAGGGGGGAAAAAGAGAGAAAAGAGAAAAGAAAAGAAAAGAAACAGTAAAAAAAAGTGCAGTGAAAGGAGAGGTTTTTTTTTTTCTTAATTAGCTAGGAGGATGGAGAAGGGAAAGAGTGGATAGAGGGGGTATGAGGAGTGAGACAAGTTCCTCTCACAATGGATAAGACATCCAGTCACCTAGCAAAGGAAAATATGCTAAGTTAATTTTGATCAACCTGAGGGAGGGGGACAAAGGAATACACGTATTCCTTTATATTATTTTATAATAGTAATTATAAAATAGAACAGAGTAAAAAGCCCTAGTTGTGGGTCTGCAGCTTGGACAGCTCCCGATTAGCTCAGGGGCAGTGAGCCTAGACAACTGATTGAAAGAATTGAAAGAGAAAAAAAAATTCCAGGCAGTCTTTCCCAGGCGGGGTGAGGCTTTGCTTGGTCAGATATTTGTCACTCCAATTGGGCCTAAGTCCCTTACTCAGAGAAAAAAAATAGCCAAGGTATTCAGAAAGGGACAGGATTGGAATGGCACCCCTGGTGAGCCAGGAATCTTGGTAAAGAAAAAAGGTCAGTGGGGAGCCTGCTAACAGCGGCTCCCTACCCCCGGGGTCTGGTTATGTGGGGTGGGGGGGAGAAAAATAATTTAAAAAATTCCTTTCTTTCTGTTGTTTTCGCTGGGCTATGTCGATTTCGCCGGGCTGGCTTCACAGGCGGGTAACAGACGACCAGGTACTCATGGTTGAGCTGTAGGCAGTATCTCTTTATTCATGCAGGACGCAGCACAATCTAAACTGAGCTAAGCTAAACTCAAGGTACCGTAAAACTCACAATGCTGTCTTTATATATACTTGCCAAGTAGGATGGAAACAGGATGTGACATAGAGAGGGTGGAGAGAAAAGTGACTGGTGAAAATCAGAGTGTGACAAGGAGGAGGCAGAGAAGGCGAAAATCCTATCACTGAACCACAAATGCCCTGGAGGGAGGGTGGTGCTTGTTAACAGCGGTTATGTAAATAGAATGAAGTGGTTATGTAAATAGAATAGTGTTAAGCAGGGGGGATTTAAACCAAATGAAACAGAAGGGGTCTCATGCATACCAACATCTTTTGCTCTATTTTCTAACCCAAATTGAGCTATAGTCACCTCCCTGGTGCCACACTTAGAAAGCCTTGTTCCCCGTTCTGCTGAAGGCCAGGATCTGATGGTTTCCAGCAATTGTAGTCAGAGCTCAAGCCAACGGCTGCTTCCAAGTGGTCATCTTGCCTCTGCCCCCCCCCAGTTGTTGTGTTTTGAGTACAAGCCATGATATATTAAATACCTTTATGTCAATGTAGTCACCCAACCTCAGAAATTACAATAGTAATTGAATCAAGGATTGATGCAGTTCAACCAATACCAGTTAGCCAAAGAACACCTCCAGTCCAAGAAAAAATAGCAACCGAAGAAAAGAAAAAGAAAGAGAAAAGAAAAAAGGGAAAGCAAGAATACACAATTATGGAAATATACTGTCCACTGTACATTCTAGGGATAGCAAGAGGATAAAGGGAAGTAGAGAAGAGAGACACAGTCATATTTCTTCCCTAAAATAATTCACAAACGAGTTTCAGTGAATTCAGAAAGCAAAAGAAGGATGAAGGAAGAAAAGAAGACAAGAACAAGAAAAAAAGAGCAGTGAAAGGAAGGAGTTTTTTTTTTTAATTAGCTAGGAGGGAAAAAAGCAGAGTGCAGGGAAGAGGTAGAGGAGAGAAACAAGTTTCTCACACACTGAATAGAAAACCCAGTCATTTATCAATGGAAAAAACAACAGTTCATTTTGGTCAACCTGAGGAAGGAAAGGGAAAAAGGGACACATGTATATATAATAGTAATAATAAAATATAATAGCATAAAAAACCCTAACAGTCAGTCTGAAGCTTGAACCTCTCCAGATTGGCTGCATGCAGCCTAAGCAAAGACAGCCAATTATAAAAATTATCCAGGAAAAAAAAAAGTGGGGGCAGCTGAACCAAGATGATGACTTTGGAGCCACAGCTGCTTTGAGCTCAAGAGGCAACAACTTCCAAACCGGAATCTGCTGCATAGGCTAGGATACTAGATTGTCTGTAGGAGGGTGAACATGGGCTGGTCAGAGTGACAACATATACAGTTCCATAACTCTCTCTTGGGCTGACAATGGAGGTCAGGGGGAAAAAGGAAAATCCTTTGATTATTTCAGAGCTCATCCCCCACCCCAGTACCAGCCTACAGTGGTAGCTCAGCCACTCCTAGCAGGCTCCCTTCTGAGCTATTTTATTTACCAAGATTCCTAGCTCACCAGGGGTGTCATTCCAACCCTCTTCTTTTAATTTTCCTCTTTTTTTAAGTGGCTAGAGCTCTATTTGAGTGACAAAATGCCTGACCAATCAGAGCCTCATCCCTGCCTGGGAAAGACTACCTGGAGGGTTTTTGGGTTTTTTTGGGGGGGGGGATACTTCTCAGACTGACTGCTAGGGGTTTTCTAATTCATTTTATTTTATTACTACTATTGTTATATACACGTATCCCTTTCCTATCCACCTTCTTCAGGCTGAACAAAATTAACCATTGTTGGCTTTTCCATTGCCAGGTTACTGGGCATCCTATCCATTGTGGAGGGAACTTGTTTCTCTCTACCTCTTCTCTCTACTGTTCTTTTTTTCCTCCTCCTCAATAAATAAAATTAAAAAAACTTTCCTTCCAGTGCTCTTCCTTTCTTCTTTCTTTCTTTCTTTTTTTCAAATTTTCTTTGACCAACCTTCTTCTTTTGTATTCTAAATTCACTGATACTTGCTTGTAAATTATTTTGAAACATTCAATCAGTTTTTCCACTCTCATATTACTTAAATAATTATTTATGTCACTACAAATTAATAGGAGTGTACATAAACACCATTCCTGCCACCAAAAGACTGTGTCCCATCCCATCCCTCCTACAGCCCCACCCCCCTCCCTGCTGCAAGAAGCTGAATTTAAACCCTCACCCTCTTCTCCCCTCTACTCAGGGTTTTATTTTTGTAGCCTGACACCTTGATATGTTGCCTAATAACTTCCAGTAGTTTTCTGCTGGATTCTTCAGGTTTTTCTATGTATACTATCATATCATCTGCAAATAGTGAGAGCTAGACTTCTTCCCTTCCAATCTGTATTCCTTTGATTTATTTCTCTTGCCTGATTGCTATGGCAAGAACTTCCAATACTATATTGAAGAGTAATCGGGATAGTGCACAGCCCTGTCTAGTCCCCAATCTGAGGGAATGCTTTCAGCTTCTGTCCATTGAGTATGATGTTGGCTATAGGTTTGCTATATATGGATTCCACTATCTTGAGGAATTTCCCATCTATCCCCATTTTTTGTAGAGTTTTGAGCCTGAATGGGTGTTGGACTTTGTCAAAGGCTTTCTCTGCATCTATTGAGATAATCATGTGGTTTTTGGCTTTGCTTTTATTGATGAGGTGAATGACATTGATTGACTTACATATGTTGAACCAGCCTTGCATTCCTGGGATAAATCCCACTTGGTCGTGATGAACAATCTTTTTGATATACTGCTGTATCTGGTTGGCCAAGATCTTGTTTAATATTTTGGCATCTATGTTCATCAGAGATATTGGTCTGTAGTTTTCCTTTTGTGCTGTGTCTCTATCTGCTTTTGGTATCAGGGTGATGTTGGCTTCATAGAAAGTGGAAGGGAGTTTTCCTGTTTCTTCGATCTTATGGAAAAGCTTTAGCAGTATGGGTATTAACTGTTTCCTGAAAGTTTTGTAGAATTCATTTATGAAGCCAACTGATCCAGGACTTTTGTTGTTGGGAAGATTCTTAATAATGGTTTCAATTTCTTTGTCTGTGATTGGTGCATTTAGGTTTTGTAGTTCTTCTTGGTTCAGTTTTGGAAGGGCATGTCTCAAGGAACTCTTCCATTTCCTCCAGATTCTCTAGCTTGGTGGCATATAGTTCTTCATAGAAGTTTCTCCTAATTTTCTAGATTTCTGTGGTGTCAGTTATGATCACTCCTCTATTGTTTACAACTCTATTAATTTGGTTCTTCTCCCCCCCTTTTTAGTGAGTCTGGTTAGCGGTTTGTCAATGATGTTTAATTTTTCAAAGAACCAACATTTGGCTTCATTGATCTTTTCTATGGTTCACTGATTTTGGATGTTATTTATTTCTGCTCTAGTTTTAGTGATTTCTGTCCTTCTGGTTGTTTTAGGGTTCCTTTCTTCCTCTTCTTCTATGTCCTTAAGGTGTGCGGTAAGGTCATTTATTTGAGGTTTTTCTTGTTCTTTAATATTTGATTGTATAGCTATGAGTTCCCTCTCAATACTGCTTTAGCTGTGTCTCTCTGACCCAGTGTTCTTAAGCAGTATGTTGTTGAGTTTCTGAATTCTGTGTCTTCTAGTAATTTTCTGTTTGTTGTTAAATATTAGCTTTACTCTACTGTGGTCTGAGAAGACACTTGGGATGATTTCTATGCTCTTGAGTTTGTTGATTCTGTCTTTGTGGCCTAAAATGTGGTCTATACTGGATTAAGCATTGTAGTATTGTGTGGATTTGAAAAGAATGTGTATTCCAGTTTTTTTGGGTGAAGAATTCTGAAAATGTCCAGGAGGTCTAGTCTGTCCATCTCTTCATTTAATTCTCTTATTTCTTTGTCGTTTTAAGTGTGAGAGTGGAGTGTTAAAGTCTTGAACTCTTACTGTATTACTATTGATGTATTTTTGTAGTTCTTTCAGTAGGTGTTTGATGTATTAAGATGGTCCCTCAATGGGTGCATAAATGTTAATAATTGTTAAGTCTTCTTGGCTGATTTATCCTCTAATGTAATGGCCTTGTCTATCTTTTATTACTTTCTTTAATTTAATGTCTATTGTGTCAGACATGGGGATGGCTTTTCCTGCCTTTTTTTGGTCCATTAGCCTGTAGGATAGTTTTCCATCCTTTCACTTTCAGTCTGTGTTTGTCTTGTTGGGTCAAGTGGGATTCTTGCAAGCTGCATATGGTTGGGTTATGTTTTCTGATCCATCCTCCCACTCTTTGCCTTTTGATGGGTGAATTTAAGCCATTGACACTTATTGATGTTATGGATTTAATGTATTTTAGTGCCATTATTCAACTTTTTTTTTTACTTTATCTGGTATATGGCAAGTATTATGGTGATGTTCTTGTTTATAAGAGGTCTTTTAGAACCTCTTTCAAGGCAGGCTTGGTGAAGGTTGCCTCTTTTAACTATTTTCCATCTAGTTTGAATGAAAGTCTAGCAAGATATATTATCCTTGGTTGAAACCCCTTTTCATTCGGGGATTGATAGATATCTTGCCATTCTCTTGTGGATTTTAGATTTTGAGGGAAGAAGTCTGATGATAGTCTTTTGGGTTTTCCCCTATATGTGACTTTTTGTTTTTCTCCTGCATCCTTTAGGATCCTTTCTTTATCCTTCTTTTCATTGTAACTATGATGTGTAGTCAGGTCTGGGTTGATTTTGTTTGGACACTCTGGGCCTTTGAATCTTAATGTCCTTTCTATTATTCAGGTCTGGCAAGTTTTCTTTTATTACTTCCTCTATAATGTCTACTTGCCCTTCCTCTCTTTCTTCCTCTGGCAGGCCAGTTATATGAACGTTACTTCTTTTTAGATCATTCCATATGTATCTGTTGTTGTTTTCAGTGTTTCTCAATCTCTTTTAGAGCTCTTTTGCCTCCTTCTGAGTTTTCTCTAGCTCATACTCTGTCTGGCTAATTCTATTTTCTGCTTCTGTTAGTCTGCTTTCCCCTCCCTCAGCTTATTTCTTCAGTTCAGTTATAGTATTAGCTTGTTCTGCTGATTGACCTTTTAGTTCAGCTATTTGAGCTTTCAGTTATCTAATTACCTTGAGGTAGGTAGTATTTTCCTTGAGGGTCTCATCTGTTGTTTCCCTAATTCTGATAGCCCTTTCCTCCATAGTTGTCTTCATTTCTGTGATTATTAAGTTTACTATTGCTTGCACACTTTTCTAAACTATGGTAACCATAGTTTAGAAAAGTTACTATGGTAACTTCTGACTGATTTGTAGTTTCTTCTGGGCTCCTGTCTTCATTGTAGTAGAAGTTTTATTTCCTCTTGGTTTAGCCTTTTCTTACTGATGTGGTTTTTATTTTTCTGTTCTTTTATTTTTCAGTTGCTGTGTTTTGAGTGCAAGCCATGCTATACTAAACACCTTTATGACAAATGCAAGCCTAGAAATTATAACAATAGTAACTGAATCAAGGATTGATGCAGTTTAACCAATATCAGTTAGCCAAACAATGCCTCCAGTCCAAGAAAAATAGCAAACAAATTCAAATGAAAAAGAATGAGAAAGGAAAAAACAGAAAGCCAGAATAGACAGTAATGCAGATCTACTCTCTACTGTAAATTCTAGGGGTAGCAAGAGTAGAAAGGGAAGTAGAGGAGAGACACACACACACAGAGTCCACTCTGAGTTAGATTTCTTCCCCCAAATAACTCACAAATGAGTAATAAATCAGTGAATTCAGAAAGCCAAATAAGGAGTAAGGAAGAAAAGAAGACAAGAAGGAGAAAGGAAAAAAAGAGCAGTGAAATGAGAGGTTTTTTTTTTTCTTAATTAGCTAGGAGGAGGGGAAAAAAGGGAGAGTGAATGGAGGAGGTAGAGTGAAAAAACTTCCTCTCACAATGGATAGGACACCCAGTCACCTAGCAATGGAAAAAAAAGTAACACTTAATTTTGGTAAATATGAAGTAGGGGTAAAGGGACACACCTATATATAATACTATTAATAAAATAGAATAGAGTAAAAAACCCTAACAGTCAGTCTACAGCTTGGATGGCTCCAGCTTGGTTCAGGCAGCCTGAGCAAAGACAGCCAATCATAAAGAACAAAAATTAATTAATTAAAAAATAATAAAATCCCCAGGTATTTTTTCCCAGGCAGGAGTGAGGCTCTGATTGGTCAGATATTTTGTCACTCAAATTGAACTCCAGCCACTTAGGAAGAAAAAAAAATGAGAGAAGGAAATAAAAAGGGAAAGGATTGGAATCACAACCCTGGTGAGCCAGGAACCTTGGTAAAGAAAAAAGCTCAGCGGAGAGTCTGTTAGTAGCAACTCTCCAGCCCCTGGGGTCTAGTTATGGGGTAGGGAGAAGGGGTGTGCTTCAGAAATAATAAAAATATTTCCATTGTTTTTTCTCCATTTGATAACCAAAGTTTGAGCTCTAGTCACCTTCTTGGTGTCACACTTAAGACCCCTTATTCACCATCCTGCTGGCGGCCCAGTGTACTATCCTATCCAACAGTTGTTATTGGAGCTCAAGCCAACAGCTGCCTTCAGGTTGTCATCTTGGTTCCGCCCCTCTCTTTCTCCCCTTTAGATCCCTAGAATCTATAGTGGACAGTAGATTTGCATAATTGTCTATTCTTGCTTTCCTTTTTTTCTGTCTCTTTCTTTTTATTTTGCTTGGTTACTATTTTTTCTTGGACTAGAGGTGAAGGTTGGTTAATAGTACTGGTTGAACTGCATCATTCCTTGCCTCAGTTACTATTGTGGTAATTCCCGAGGTTGTTGATTGCACTTCTCATAAATGTCTTTAGTATACCGTGGCTTGTACTCAAACACAAGAAATGAAGAATGACAGAACAGAAAAATAAAAACCACACCAATAAAAAAATGGTTAAATCGGGGCTGGGTGGTGGCACACCTGGTTGAGTGCACACGTTACAGTGCAAAAGGACCCGGGTTGAAGCCCTCAGTCCCCACCTGCAAGGGGACAGCTTCACGAGTGGTGAAGCAGTGTTGCAGCAGGTGTCTCTCTGTCTCTCTCCCTATCACTTCTTTCCCTCTCAATTTCTGTCTGTCTCTATCTAATAAATAAAAATAATAAAAATGTTTTTTAAAAATGGTTAAATCAAGAGCAAATAAACCTGCTACCACTCTCTTTTCAGCCACCAGGTTCCAGATGCTACCATGATGCCAACCAGAGTGACCTGGACAGTGGAGCCCACCAGTGTGTCCTGGAGCTCTGCTTCCCCAGAGCCCCACCCTACAAGGGAAAGAGAGAGGCAGGCTGAGAGTATGGATCGATCAGAAAATGACCATGTTCAGTGGGGAAGCAATTACAGTAGCCAGACCTTCCACCTTCTGCATCCCACAATGACCCTGGGTCCATCTTCCCAGAGGGATAAAGAATAGAAAAGCTATCCGGGGAGGGGATGGGATACGGAGATCTGTTGGTGGGAATTGTGTGGAGTTGTACCCCTCTTATCCTATGGTTTTGTTAATGTCTCCTTTTTTAAATAAATTTTTAAAAAGTGAGAAAAAAGAAGTATGTTAAAAAAATAAGCCCTCCAGGTAGTCTTTCCCAGGCAGGGGTGAGGCTCTGATTGGTCAGGTATTATTTCACTCAAATAGAGCTCTAGCTACTTAAAAAAAGGAGAAGGAAAACAAAAAGAAAAAGGCTTTGATTGACACCCCTGGTGAGCCAGGAATTTTGGTAAAGAAAATAACTCAGTGGTAAGCCTGCTAGGAGAGGCTGTCCAACCCCTTGGGGCTGGTTCTGGTGTGGGGGTGAGGGGTGAGCTTCAGAAATAATCAAAAGATTTCTTTTCTTTTTCCCCCTGGTCTCCGTTTTTTGTATAAGTACCATGCGCTAACCGATTGCGCCACTGGAGCTCCTGGTCTCCATTTTCTAACCTAAGAATGGTGTCACCCTTAGGACCCCTTATTCACCCTCCAGTATCCTACACTATCCAGATAATCCCTAGTAACAAGCTGCTGCTTGTTGGAGCTCACACCAGCCACTCCTTCCTAGTGGTCATCTTGGCTCCACCCACCTGTTCTATTCTCTTAAAGAAGCTTGGTGGAACTTTGATAGGTGTTGTATTAAATTTGTATATGGATCTGGGGTGAATATTCATTTTGATGATATTTATTCTTCCAATCCATGAGCATGGGATGTATTTCCATTTCTTTGTATAATTTTTTTTAAGGGGAAGAGAATATTTTCTGTATTTTATTTATTTAGAGAGTGAAACTCCGTCACACTTAGTCCAATTCTTAGTTGTGCTTGCAGTGTTTGTTTCATCCTAGTGGAACTTGAGTTTCACCCCTGCTGGAAAAATGAGCTTCTTATTCTTTTGTAAGAGTCCTAGACACTGAAATTGTCAGTTATTAGGATTACACACACACACACAGAGACTGAGGCTCAGTTTGAGGTTTTGAATAGTTACTCATATACATTGACTTTCCTGTGCACTTGTATTAAGGAGAATCAAGTTCAGGTTGATGTCCTGGGAAACAGTGAGGTGCCTGCTTAAATTCTGGGAAGGCAAGGGGTTAGGCTGCACAATATTCCTTATGTAATATCTCTCCTGGTTCCAGCTGCCCATGAAGGTGCAGTTTGAATAGGCATTCTCATTAGTGGTGCATCTCCATCCATACTAAAAAAACTTGGACATATTATTCCAGTCTGTCTACACTTCAGCATGACCATCTGCTATAGTGAGGGTTTACAAGATAGCAGGCAATAGACTGTCTCTTCAATGCAGAAGAGTAAACTGATCCCGAGAAATGAGCCTTATTTGAAGTTTTAGCAGAGTGACAGAAAATTTTGTTTGGCAATTCCATGTTCTTTAAATGAAGACATGTAGCCAAACCTGGAAATATCCTGAGTAGCAGGGACAAATAGAGGCAGTCATTTTGGAGATGGAGGCTGCTTGCTACCCAATGAACCTCAACCATGACCCGCTTCTTCAACTATGAACTCACTTCACTTTTACCTGCCCTCTACCATGCTTGTGAAATCATGCAGGTGTAGTAAAGTTGCTCCGCTCCACCCTTAGGCTAAAAGACACTTATTTTGACGTTCCTGAGAGGACGGGCAACAGAAGGGACACAGGGTAGGTATTTAGCTTTTTTCACTCATAGCTGTTTTCCTTCCCAGATGCCACTGTTTAGGTTTATCTGGACAACCGGGCACTTCT
This sequence comes from Erinaceus europaeus, assembly GCF_950295315.1. Lineage (NCBI taxonomy): Eukaryota > Metazoa > Chordata > Mammalia > Eulipotyphla > Erinaceidae > Erinaceus > Erinaceus europaeus. Next base: position 80,392,473 of record NC_080185.1, on the reverse strand, counting down.
AGTCTCTTGGTATCATTTTTTATTTCCATAAGTAGTGACTCATAGTTTTTAGTATACAAGTCTTTCACTTTTTTAGTCAAGTTTATTCTTATGTATTTTATTATTTGTGCAGAAACAGTGAATGGGTGTGATTTCTGGATATCCTCTTCTTCTGAGTTAGTGCTTGCATAAAGAAATGCCACTGATTTTTGTACATTGATTTTGTATCTTTTGGGGGGAATTAATGTTTATTCAACAGTAAGCACAGTAGTTTGTACATGCATAAAATTTCCCAGTTTTCCATATAACAATACAACCCCCACTTGGTCCTCTGTCATCCTTCTTGGATCTGTATTCTCCCCACACACCCACCCCAGAGTCTTTTTCTTTGGTGAAATACAGCAATTCCAGTTCAGGTTCTGCTTGTGTTTTCTCTTCTGATCTTGTTTTTCAACATCTGCCTGAGAGTGAGATTATCCCATATCCATCCTTCTGTTTCTGACTTATTTCATGTAACATGAATTTTACAAGTTTCATCCAAGATTAGCTGAAAACGGTGAGTCACCATTTTTTATAGCTGAGTAGTATTCCATTGTGTATATATACTACAACTTGCTCAGCCACTCATCTGTTATTGGACACCTGGGTTGCTTCCAGGTTTTTACTATAACAAATTGTGCTGCTAAGAATCTTTTTATACAGATTCTGTATACAGATCTTTTTGGACAGGTGTGCTGGGTTCCTTAGGATATATTCCCAGGAGATGAATTGCAACATCATAGGGTAGGTCCATTTCTAGCCTTCTGAGAGTTCTCCGGACTGTTCTCCATAGAGGATGGACCAATTTACATTCCCACCAGCAGTGCAAGAGGGTCCTTTTGACCCCACAACCTCTCAGGCACTAGCTGCTGTTACCTTTTTGGATGTATGACATTCTCACTGGAGTGAAGTGGTATCTTATTGTTGTCTTAATTTGCATTTCTCTGACAATCAAAGACTTGGAGCATTTTTTTCATGTGCTTCTCGGCCTTTTGGCTCTCTTCTGTGGTGAATATTCTGTCCATGTCCTCTCCTAATTTTGGATTGGGTTGTTTTCTTGTGGTTGAATTTGGCAAGCTCTTTATATATTCTGATTATTAGCCTCTTGTCTGATGTATGGCAGGTAAAGATCTCCCATTCTGTGAGGGGTCATTTGGTTTGGGCAGTGGTTTCTATTGCTGTGCAGAAGCTTTTTTATTTGATGTAGTCCCATAGGTTTATGCTTGCCTTAATCTTCTTTGTAATTGGATTCCTTTCATTGAAGATATCTTTAAAATTTATGCAGAAAAGAGCTCTGCCAATATTTTCCTCTGAGTATCTCATAGTTTCTAACATCCGAGTCCTTGCTCCACTTGGAATTTACTTTTGTATTTGGTGAAAGATAGTGGCTCAGTTTCATTCTTCTGCATATTTCAACCCATTTATTCCAAAACCGTTTGTTGAAGAGACACTGCTTTCCCCATTTAAAATAGTCTCGATGCCTTTGTCAAAGATTAGATGTCCATAGGTGCGGGATCTTATTTCTGGGCTCTCAATTCTATTCCCCTGGTCAGTGTGCCTATTCATGCTCCATCACGAAGCATTTTTTATGACAGTGGCCCTATAATACAATTTGAGATCTGGGATTGTGATGCCTCTAGTTCTGTTCTTTTTTCTCAAGATTGTTTTGGCAATTCTAGGTCTTTTCTGGTTCCAGATAAACATTTGTAGCATTTGTTCTATTCTCCTAAAAATGTGGTTGGGATCTTGATGGGGATAGCATTAAATCTGTATATGGCTCTGGGTAGTATATTCATTTTGATGATGTTAATTCTTCCAACCCATGAACATGGAATATCTTTCCACTTCTTTGTGTCTTTTTCAATTTCCTTGAGTAGTGACTCAGTTTTTCAGTATACAAATCTTTCACTTCTTTCGTTAGGTTTATTCCTAGATAATTTATTGTATTTGTTGCTATATAAAAATAATTTATTTCTGGATTCCAACTTCTTCTAAGTTAGTGTTTGCATAGAGGAATGCCACTGACTCTTGAATGTTAATTTTGTAGCCTGACATCTTACTGCGTTGGCTGATTATTTCTCAAAGCTTGTTGCTGGATTCTTTAGGTTTTTCTATGTATACTATCATGTCATCTGCAAATAGGGAGAGTTTGACTTCTTCTCTTCCAATCTGTATGCCTTTAATTCCTTGATTCTGCCTGATTGCTATTGTAACAACATCCAAAACTACATTGAATAGTAATGGTGATAGTGGGCAGCCCTGTCTAGTACCTGATCTGAGGGGAAATGCTTCCAGTTTTTCACCACTGTTTATGATGTTGGCTGTAAGCTTGCTATATATATATATATATATATATATATATATATATATATATACATATATACTCTGCTATCGACAGAAATTTTCCATCTATTCCAATTTTTGTAGTGTTTTTATCATAAAGGGATGTTGAATTTTGTCAAAGGCTTTCTCTACATCTATTGATATGACAATGTGTTATTTTTTCTTGCTTTTTTTTGATGCCGTGGATCACGTCGATTGATTTACGTATATTAAACCAAGCTTGCTTCACTGGGATAAACCTCAGTTGGTCATGATGAACTTTTTTATAATATACTGCTGTATCCATTTGGATAGAATTTTGTTCAATATTTTAGCATCTGTGTTCATCAGAGGTATTGGTCTGTAGTTTTCTTTTTTTTTTTTTTTTTTTTCCTTTTTTTTTTTTTTATTTAAATTTTTAATTTAAGAAAGGATTAGTGAACAAAAGCATAAGGTAGGAGGGGTACAACTCCACACAATTCCCACCACCCAATCCCCATAACCCACCCTCTCCCATGATAGCCTTCCCATTCTCTAGCCCTCTGGGAGCATGGACCCAGGGTCGTTGAGGGTTGCAGAAGGTAGAGGGTCTGGCTTCTGTAATTGCTTCCCCGCTGAACATGGGCGTTGACTGGTCGGTCCATACTCCCAGTCTGCCTCTCTCTTTCCCTAGTAAGGTGTGTCTCTGGGGAAGCTGAGCTCCAGGACACATTGGTGGGGTCTTCAATCCAGGGAAGCCTAGCCAGCATCCTGGTGGCATCTGGAACCTGGTGATTGAAAAGAGAGTTAACATACAAAGCCAAACAATTTGTTGAGCAAACATGGATCCCAAGATTGGAATAGTGGAGAGGAAGTGTTGGGGAGGTACTCACTGCAAACTCTAGTGTAATCCTGCTTTCAGGTATATATTTTGCAGTAGTTTATGGATACGTGTGCGCATACGCTCTCTCTCACAGAAACTGGTGTATGTCTAGGTTATGGGACTTTGCTAGAAAGTGAACTACCTGAGATGAAATTAGAGTGTACTATAAAAAGGAAAGGTCTCACCCGAGTAATGAAGCTGAAGGGTTGTCATTCCACACGTGAAGTCTCTGGATACACTCTGAGGTGAAGCATGTTGTGATGGCAATCGTTGCTTTGGTTAGGTTGTGATCGGCGGATGCAATATTATTTGGTATGGATTGGGAGAAGCATACGGGAAAGTGAGCCCTATCCATGGGTGCCAGGACTGGGGGAAGTAGGGGCTCTATAGTGAAGATGTGAGGTTCCTGCTGTCTTAGGGTTCAAAAAGACAATCAATAGTTAATATTATCATCACATTATTTGTTAATTGGGTTAACTTTGAAAAGTCCCTTTGTTATGGTTTGCTGTACAGTACCCAGTATCTTGTATATAGCTGTGCTATTGGAAGCCTCCAATCTACTTGGTCTAGGCTTTTGAGAGAGTCCGCATATCAAATACGTAGCCTATCTATTAAAAAGATTCAGTTTGTCTCCTGAGAACCTTTGAGACATACAATTGATTTCCCCCTCTCATATTAATTAACTACTGATTTATATGTCTACATTTTGCTAGGAGTGTACATAAACACCATTCCCATCACCAAAGGACCGTGACCCATCCCTCCCGCCCATTCCCACCCCCCACTGGCCCAGAAAGCTACATGTCTACCCCTCACCACTGGGTTTTTTCTTTGGTGCCCTACTTACAATTTGATCAGGTCCTGCTTTTAGTTTCCCTTTCAGATCTTCTAAGTCAGCTTCTGTTGATGAGTGGGATCATCCCATACTCATCTTTAACTTTCTGACTCAGTTCACTTAACATAATTCCTTCTAGCTCTGTCCAAGATGGGTCAGAGAAGGTGGGTTCATTGTTCTTGATAGCTGCATAGTATTCCATTGTGTATATATACCACAGCTTTCTCAGCCAGTCATCTGTTGTTGGGCACCTGGGTTGCTTCCAGGTTTTAGCTATTATGAATTGTGCTGCTATGAACATAGGAGTACACACCTCTTTTTGGTTGGGTGTTATGGAGTCCTTGGGGTATAACCCCAGGAGAGGAATTATTGGGTCATATGGAAGGTCCATGTCTAGCCTTCTGAGGGTTTTCCAGACTGCTCTCCACAGAGGCTGTACCAATTTACATTCCCACCAGCAATGTAAAAGGGTTCCTCTGTCCCCACATCCTCTCCAGCATTTGTTGCTGCTGTCCTTTTTGATGTATGCCATTCTTACAGGAGTGAGGTGGTATCTTAGTGTTGTCTTAATTTGCATTTCTCTGACAATCAGTGACCTAGAGCAGTTTTTCATATGTTTGTTAGCCTTTTGGATCTCCTCTGTGGTGAGTGTTTTGTTCATTTCCTCTGCCCATTTTTGGATGGGGTCATTTGCTTTTTTGCGGCTAAGTTTGCTGAGCTCTTTATATATTTTGGTGATTAGTTTCTTGTCTGATGTCTGGCATGTGAAGATCTTCTCCCATTCTGTGAGGGGTCTCTCTGTTTGTTTAATTGTTTCTTTGGATGTGCAGAAGCTTTTCAATTTGATGTAGTCCCATTGGTTTGTTTCTACTTTGGTCTTCCTTGCAATTGGGTTTGATTCATCAAAGATATCCTTGAGGTGTAGATGGGAAAGTGTTTTACCAATGTTTTCCTCTAAGTATTTGATTGTTTCTGGTCTGACATCTAGGTCTTTGATCCATTTGGAGTTGATTTTTGTTTCTGGTGAGATAAAGTGGTTCAATTTCATTCTTCTGCATGTTTCAACCCAGTTTTCCCAGCACCATTTATTGAAGAGAGCCTCCTTCTTCCATTTAATCCTTTGGGCCCCCTTATCAAAGATTAGATGCCCATAGGTGTTGGGATTTACTTCTGGGCTTTCAATTCTGTTCCACTGGTCTGTGTGCCTATTTTTGTTCCAGTACCATGCTGTTTTGATGATGATGGCTTTATAATATAGTTTAAGGTCTGGGAGTGTGATGCCTCCATTTCTGTTTCTTTTCCTCAAGATGGTTTTGGCAATTCTAGGTGTTTTCAGGTTCCAGATAAATGATTGTAGTGTTTGTTCTATTCTCTTAAAGAAGCTTGGTGGAACTTTGATGGGTATTGCATTAAATTTGTATATGGCTCTGGGGAGAATGTTCATTTTGATGATATTTATTCTTCCAATCCATGAGCATGGGATATCTTTCCATTTCTTGGTATCAGTTTCTATCTCCTTGAGTAGCGACTCATAGTTTTCAGCATACAAGTCTTTCACTTCTTTGGTCAACTTTATTCCTAGGTATTTGATTGATTTTGCTGAAACAGTGAATGGGAGTGATTTCTGGATGTCTTCTTCTTCAGATTTAGTGTTTGCATAAAGAAATGCCACTGATTTTTGTACATTGATTTTGTAGCCTGATACCTTGCTATATTGCCTAACAACTTCCAGTAATTTTCTACTGGATTCTTTAGGTCTTTCTATGTATACTATCATATCATCTGCAAATAGTGAGAGCTTGACTTCTTCCCTTCCAATCTGTATCCCTTTGATTTCTTTCTCTTGCCTGATTGCTATGGCAAGAACTTCCAATACTATGTTGAAGAGTAACGGTGACAGTGGGCAGCCCTGTCTAGTCCCTGATCTGAGGGGGAATGCTTTCAGCTTCTCTCCATTGAGTATGATGTTGGCTGTAGGTTTGCTATATATAGACTCCACTATCTTGAGGAATTTCCCATCTATTCCCATTTTTTGTAGAGTTTTGAGCATGAATGGGTGTTGGATTTTGTCAAAGGCTTTCTCTGCACCTATTGAGATAATCATGTGGTTTTTGGCTTTGCTTTTATTGATGTGATGAATGACATTGATTGATTTACGGATGTTGAACCAGCCTTGCATTCCTGGGATGAATCCCACTTGGTCATGATGAACAATCTTTTTGATGTGTTGCTGTATCCGGTTGGCCAAGATCTTGTTTAATATTTTGGCATCTATGTTCATCAGAGATATTGGTCTGTAGTTTTCCTTTTTTGTTCTGTCCCTATCAGCTTTTGGTATCAGGGTGATGTTGGCTTCATAAAAGGTGGAAGGGAGTATTCCTGTTTCTTCAATCTTATGGAATAGCTTAAGAAGTATGGGTATTAACTGTTTCCTGAAAGTTTTGTAGAATTCGTTTGTGAAGCCATCTGGTCCAGGACTTTTGTTGTTGGGGAGATTCTTAATAACGGTTTCAATTTCTTTGTCTGTGATTGGTGCATTTAGATTTTGTAGTTCTTCTTGGTTCAGTTTTGGAAGTGCATAGGTTTCTAGGAATTGTTCCATTTCTTCCAGATTCTCTAGCTTGGTGGCATATAGTTCTTTATAGAAGTTTCGCAGAATTCTCTGGATTTCTGTGGTGTCAGTTGTGATATCTCCTGTATCGTTTACAATTCTATTAATTTGAGTCTTCTCTCTTTTTTGTTTGGTGAGTCTGGCTAGGGGTTTGTCAATTTTGTTTAATCTTTCAAAGAACCAACATTTGGCTTCATTGATCTTTTGTCTGGTTCTTTTATTTTCGATGTTGTTTATTTCTGCTCTAACTTTAGTGATTTCTGTCCTTCTGGTTGCTTTAGGGTTCCTTTGTTCCTCTTCCTCTAAGTCCTTGAGGTGTGTAGTAAGTTCGTTCATTTGGGCTTCTTCTTGGTGTTTAATATGTGATTGTATAGCTATAAGTTTCCCTCTCAGTACTGCTTTAGCTGTGTCCCAAATATTTTGATAGGTTGTGTCTTCATTTTCATTAGTTTCCAGGAACATTTGAATTTCCTGTTTGAGTGAGTGTCTGACCCAGTGGTTCTTAAGGAGCATGTTGTTTAGTTTCCAAATTCTATGTCTTTTAATAATTTTCTGTTTGTTGTTAAAAGTTAGTTTTACTCCACTGTGGTCTGAGAAGATACTTGGGATGATTTCAATGCTCTTGAATTTATTGATGCTGTCTTTGTGACCTAACATGTGGTCTATCCTTGAGTATGTGTTGTGTGGATTTGAAAAGAAGGTGTATTCCAGTTTTTTGGGGTGGAGGAGTCTGAAAATGTCCAAGAGGTCTAGTCTGTCAATCTCTTCATTCAATTCTCTTATATCTTTATTGGTTCTCTTCTTTGTTGATCTGTCTAAGTGTGAGAGTGGGGTATTGAAGTCTCCCACTATTATTGTATTACTATTGATGTATTTTTGAAATTCTTTCAATAGGTGTTTAATGTATTTAGATGGTCCCTCGTTGGGTGCATAGATGTTAATAATTGTTAAGTCTTCTTGGCTGATTGATCCTCTTATCATTATGTAATGTCCTTGCCTATCTTTTATTACTTTATTTAATTTAAAATCTATCGTGTCTGAGATGAGAATGGCTGTTCCTGCCCTTTTTTGTGGACCGTTAGCCTGTATGATAGTTTTCCATCCTTTCACTTTAAGTCTGTGTTTATCTTGTTGTGACAGATGGGATTCTTGCAAGCAGCATATGGTTGGGTTATGTTTTCTGATCCATCCCCCCACCCTGTGCCTTTTGATGGGTGAGTTTAAGCCATTGACATTTATTGATATTATGGATTTAATGTATTGTAGTGCCATTGTTCTAAAAAACAATTTGTTTGCTCTGATATATTACAAGTATTATAGTGATGTTCTTGTTTATAAGAGGTCTTTTAATACCTCTTTCAGGGCCGGCTTGGTGATAGTTGCCTCCTTTAACTGTTGTTTGTCTAAGAAGGTTTTGATCCCTCCATCTAGCTTGAATGAAAGTCTAGCAGGATATATAATCCTTGGTTGAAACCCTTTTTCATTCAGGGCTCGATAGATATCTTGCCACTCCCTTCTGGCTTTTAGAGTTTGAGTTGAAAAATCTGCAGAAAGTCTTATGGGTTTTCCCCTGTATGTGACTTTTTGTTTCTCTCTTGCAGCCTTTAGGATCCTTTCTTTATCCTTACTTCTTCTCATTGTGACTATGATGTGTCTTGGTGTTTTCAGGTCTGGGTTGATTCTGTTTGGTACTCTCTGGGCCTCTTGCACCTTGATATCCTTTCTGTTATTCAGGTCTGGGAAATTTTCTTGTATTATTTCCTCTAGGATGTTTGCTTCCCCTTCCTCTCTTTCTTCCTCTGGCAGGCCAATTATACGAATGTTACTTCTTTTGAGATCATCCCATATGTCTCTGTTGTTGTTTTCAGTGTCTCTCAATCTCTTTTTAAGCTCTTTCACCTCTTTCTTAGTTTTCTCTAACTCATCCTCTGTCTGACTAATTCTGTTTTCTGCTTCTGTTAGTCTGCTTTCCCTTGCCTCAGCTTCTTTCTTCATTACAGCTATTTCAGCTTTCAGTTCTCTAATTGTCTCAAGATAATCAGTATTTTCCTTGGGGGTCTCAACTGTTGTTTCCCTAATACTGCCATTTCTTTCCTCCAATGTTGTTTTCATTTCTGTGATTAATAAGTTTATTATTGCTTGCATACTTTTCTTATCTATGGTTACTTCTGACTGATTTGTGGTTTCTTCTGGGCTCTTGTCTTCATTCATTGGGGTAGCAGTTTTATTTGTTTTTAATCTACCCATTTTTTTTTAATTTATGTGTTTCTCTCTTTTTTTTTTTTTAATGTTCTGTTGTTCCTCAGTTGTTGTGTTTTGAGCACAAGTAACACTGTACTAAATACCTTTATGACAATTGCACTCACCAACCTCCGGAATAACCGTAGCAACTGAAGTAAGTATTGAAGGAGTTTAATCGTTACCAGTTAGCCAAACAATTTCTCCAGTCCGTGAAAAAATAGTAACCAAATCCCAGTGAAGAAAGAGAAAAGGAAGAGAGGATAGCAAGAATAGACAGTTATGCAAATTTACTATCCAGTGTATATTCTAAGGGTAACAAGAGTGTAAAGGGAACTAGAGCAGAGATACACACATAGAGAGTCCACTCTGGGTCAGATTTCTTCCCCAAAGTAGTTCACAAATTCAGAAAGGCAAAGAAGAAAGAAGTGTATGACAAGATTAAAAAAAAAAAAAAAAAGAGAGAGATTGAGAGAGATAAGAGAGAGAAAAGGGAGAAGATAGGAAGAAGAGTTGTAATTAAAGAGCAGTGCGAGGAACTTCCCAAATGTGTATCAGTGAATTAACAAAAAAAAAAAAAAAAAAAAAAAAAAAAAAACAACCCTGTTTGGTGGTATGGGGTATCCTGCTAGTAGCTGGTCCCAGGCACTGCTTATGGGGGGAGGGGGGGCGGCGGGAAGGATGTATGCTTGAAAATTAAAAGGAAGAAAAAAGAATTTTTTCCCCCAACTCTAATTCTTAACCCAAATTAAGTTATAGAAACATCCTTGGTATGACCGTTATGGCCCCTTATTGGATGGCCTGCTAAAGGCAGAAAATTCTATTGTTTACACGAGATGTGTCCGGAGCTCAAAGGCTGGCCGCTTCTGCTTCTCCGGGCGCCATTTTCCGGGAAACCCCGCCCTCCAGACTTTTTTAAAGGATTTCTCAAAAATGAAAACTAGCTCCAAGTCCTTTGATCCAATGAGAGCTATACTCAAGAAGTCTTTGGATCCACCCTCAGGGTCGCGGTGGACCCTGGCAACTCCCAAGAGGCAGCCCCCGAGCTAAAGTGCTCTCTCCGGGTCCTCTGCCCGCCGCGCTCTGCAACCGGAGGAGGAGCCGCCTTCCCGGGCGGGCGGAGGACAATGCCCGGCGCACTCGCCTTGCCTGGCGCCGCCTGGGAATTCTGGCGCCCCGCTAGTCCGTGTCACCTTTGCTCTAATTGTTAACCCAAATTAAACTGTAATAACTTCTTTGGTGCCCCCCCCCTTATTGACTGGCCTGCTAAAGGCAGAAAATCCTACCTTTGCCGACGATGCTATCAGAGCACTCGCTGTTAGCGACTTCTCAGGCCGTCGCCATATTACCTCCCCTGTAGTTTTCTTTTATGGATGTGTCCCTGTCTGCTTTTGGTATCAAAGTGATGTTGGCTTCATAGAAGCTGGGAGAGAGTATTCCAGTGTCTTCAGTCTTCTGGAAGACTTTTAAAAGTAGAGGTATTAATTCTTCTTTGAAGGTTTTGTAGAATTCATTTGTAAAACCATCTGGTCCAGGACTTTTTTTTGGGGGGAAGATTTTTGATAACTGTTTCAATTTCATTAGCTGTGATGGGCCTGTTCATGTTCTACTTCCTCTTTACTTAGTTTTGGAAGTTCATAGGTATCTAGGAAATCACCCATATCTTCCAGATTCTCTAGCTTGGTGGCATATAGTTGTTCATAGAAGCCTCACATGATATGCTGAATTGCTGCACTGCCTGTTGCGATATCTCCTCTTACATTTTTGATCTGATTTATTTTGGTCTTCTCAGTTTTCTGTTTTTTGGGTCTGGATAAAGGTTTGCCAATTTTGTTCATCCTTTCCAAGAACTAACATTTACTTCCGTTGATCTTTTGTATGATTTTCTCATTTTCACTGTTATTTATTTCTGCCCTAACTTTAGTGATTTCTGTTCTTCTAGTTGCTTTAGGGTTCCCTTGTTCTTCTTCTTCTAGGTCTTTAAGATGTGCAATCAGGCTGTTTATTTGTGCTTTTTCTTCTTTCCTAGCATGTGCTTGTATGGCTACGAACTTCCCTCTCAGTACTGCCTTAGCTGTCTCAAATATTTTGATATCTTGTGTGTTCATTTTCATTGAACTCTTGAATCATTTTGATTTCTTTCTTTATTTCCTCTATGACCCAATAGCTGTTAAGTAGTATACTGTTGAGCTTCCACATTTTGAGATCATTACTAATCTTTGGTTGATTGTAAAGTGTTAGTTTAATTCCACTGTGGTCTGAGAAGTTGCTTGGGATGATTTCAATGCTCTTGAAATTGCTGATGCTGTCTTTGTGACTTAACATATATATAGTCTATCCTTGAGAATGACCTATGTGTGCTGGGAAATTGTGCAGTCACATCTGCCATGTTGTCCCCTCGGGCTATTGCTAGTTCCCAAGAGAGCTGGGACATTCTCAGAGCGCCTGTTCCACCATGTTGTGCCCTCAGGGCATTGTCTATTTCCCCGCCATAGTTGAAGTGTTTTGGTTACTCCTCCCCCTTCCCATTCTCGCAAAAGCCACTCCTATAAAAGCCCTTCTTCTTCTGCACCTCGCTCTCTTGCCAGCGCTTCACTTCGGTGTTCAGACGCAGGAAAGGTTATTGTGTGAGGCGGCCATTTTTGCTACCTCCACGTGGCCCAACCTGTTTCTCTAGCACCTAACTCTGAGGTGCTAGCACAAATAAAGATTTGTGTTCCCTCTTCGCTCTGGACCTCCTCTCTCTCTTCTCTGCGGCACACAACAACATCTGGCGCCTGATGTGTCCCGCACTCACGCCCTGCCTGAGGTCCAGAAAAGCCACCCAGACACAGGTAAGTGGCAGCAGCCTGACTCTGTGGCCCTGCATTTCCCCTCACCATGGGATTTTTCGTGTTTTATGAGGAGGTGTCCCAGACATCATATCCTTCTCTCCTAGGACAGGCTCTCGATCTCAGAGATGCTTTAATTTTTGCTACACAGTAGGTTCTCATAATTATATTTGCTACTTACAAGATATGTACAAGGTGTTCTGCTGAAAGGTTAAGTGACCTTGAGGATGAGATACAACAGTTAAGAGATATGTGCTTACGACCTAAATGCCCTATGTGATTTGCAGTCAGCACCCGAGATATGCACTTACGACTTAAACACCTTAAGCGATTTGCAGTCAGCACCCAAACTTCTGTCCCTGCAGACACGTGTTCAACTCCTTCTACAGACACTTGTTCAGTTCCTTCTGCAGCTTCCATGACCCCTTCACCCACTGTCCCTGCAGACACGTGTTTGGCTCCTTCTGCAGACACGTGTTCGGTTCCTTCTGTGGCTTCCATAACCCCTTCCCCCACTGATACCTCGTCATTAAGAGACCTTGTGGCTGAGATACAGAAGTTAAAGGATATGTTTTCAGCATCTAGAGACCTTAAACCTTTTGCAGTCCACTCCAAGAGCTCCGTCCCCATAGATACGTGCTCAGTTTCCCCTGCGGCCACTACAGCAGCTTCTACTTCTGTAACTCTTTCCCCAGCGTCATCAGACCAAGTCCACACCTTCCCGGTAAATGTGTCCCCCAATAGACAAAAACCTCAGGTGTGGCACCCATACTCCTCTAAAGTGCTCAGAGAACTCCACCAAGCAGTCAGGGAGGACGGAGTTCACACGCCATGGACCAAGTCCATTTTAAGGAGTTTTTAACAGCACTTTAACACCCCTCAGGACTGGAAAGACCTGGCTTGTGCTGCACTCCCAGACCCCCTCTACCTACAATGGAAGGCATGCTTCTGTGATGAATGCTCTAGACAATCACAGGAAAATAGTAAAAAACAGGTAGAATGGAATTTTGATGCTTTGTTTGGAGCAGGAGCATTTGAATCTGGAACTCAGCAGGCAGAAGATAACTTTCCAACTGGTTATTTTGAACAGGTACTCATCTTCACAACACAAGCATGGGAAAGGGTGACCCCAACCAATGTAGATTCTTCAGTTCCCATTAACTCTCTTCGCCAAGGCCTCCTTGGCACTGGAAAGGGTTAACCAGGCTCTCAAGGACATGCACCTTGTTCGATTCTCCCCCTCCTCTCTAATCTTTAATGCCCCCCCACAGTAGTAGGGGCATTGTGGCAGAACCATGGTTTCTCGAGTGGCTTCACACGCCAGTAGGCAGAGCTCCAAGACTCCTCACTGAGATAGATGCATTAGCATTCATGATTCGCCAAGGAAGAAATAGGTCTGTGCATCTCCTAGGGAAAGAACCAGATTTAATTATTCTGCCCTTTTCTCTCACAGATACAGAGTGGCTCATACGCCATCATTCCCACTTTGCCATAAGCTTTATGGGGTTTCCAGGACAAACAGATAACCATTTTCCATCTAATAAATTGATAGCTTCTTTACCTCTTTTGCCTCTACTAGCACCTAAACTTTTCTCTCGAGATCCCATTCCTTCTGCTCCTACAGTCTTCACTGAAGGTGGAAAAAAGGGAGCTGCTGCCCTTCTATATTACCCAGACAAACAACCCCCTAAACCTCTCTTTACTGAGCTTCCTGAGAATTCCGCTTAGTACAAAGAACTTTATGCTGTTTTCCTTGCATTAAAAGCTATACCAGAATCCTTCAACCTTTTTTCTGACAGTGTGTATACTGTTAACTTACTTCCATGGCTTGCTCGTTCCTGTGTGAAAATTGATGACAAACCACTTTCCCCTCTCCTGATTCAAATCGCCTCTATGCTCTCTTCTCTAACCCAACCACTGTATATTCAACACCTTCGTTCTCACAGCCCTCTTCCTGGTTCCCTGTCCTAAGGAAATGCTGCAGCTGACCACCTTGCCTCCACAGGAGCTCTCCTAGTCTCTGTCTCTGTCTCTGATCCTGCTGATTTCCATTCTCTAACCCATGTTAATCTTAAAGACCTTCGAGCTCGATTTCCTGATGTTCCTTTACCACAGTTAAAACATATCCTAGCTACATTCTCTTCCTGTGCAAGTCTCATAAAAACACCTGCTATTCAGACTCTTGGTGTTAACCCCCAAGGCTTGAAAGCTAATGCTATTTGGCAAATTGATGTCACCCACATACCAAACTTTGGCAAACAAAAATATGTGTTTGTCTCAATTGATACCTTTTCTAAATTTATGTGGGCAACAGCTCAGACAGGAGAAAGCTCTAAAAAGCTTATAAGCCATATGCTCTCCTGTTTTGCTGTGATGGGCTCTTCAACTGAAAACAGACAACGGGTCTGCATTTACCAGCAAACAATTTAAAGATTTTTGTTCCCTCTGGAACATTACTCATATCACAGGCATTCCCTATAATCCACAGAGACAAGGCATTGTCGAGAGGGCCCATCAAACCCTTAAGTCTCAATTAAATAAAGATAAAGGAGGAATGTAACCCCCATATCCAGCTAACAAAAGCCTTAACTACGTTAAATCTCTTTAATATTTACAATAACTCGGACTTACCTCCTATTATTCTTCACTGGCAAACACCATCTACTCTCCCATCTATTAAGGTCAAATGGAAAGACCCACTCGATAAAATTTGGAAAGGGCCTGACCCTCTATTGACCATGGGAAGCGGTTTTGCATGCATTTTCTCACATAATTACTCTAAACCTGTCTGGGTTCCTGCCCGCTACGTCCGACAATACCCTCATGATGGCACTGTTATCCCTGAAGAACAAGAAATACAAGAGGAGTAGATGCAGGATAAATCCCAGGATCCATAATATGACATGGTAGAACCTACAAAAGTTGGCTCACAGAGCACTCTCTCCTACCCCTCCCCTGAATGTCTTATGTTATGACTGGCCAGTTGTGTTTTGTGAGTGAGTGTGTTGAATGACCAAAAATTTTTGCATGACCCATCTGCACAGAGTACTCTATAAGGTAATTTGATATTTTATATAAAAATGCTGGATGCAGCCAAAATTTCTGGAGATGTCCAGAAAAATTCCAATTTTTTTTCTCTCTTTTGATTTTATATATAAGTTTTGGTATATATGTAAGTGCTTAGTCTTAAACTGTGTGAGTAAAGAAGGATATGAATTTGTTTTTAAAATGATATGTTTTTATAACAAAAGTTTTTTTTCCTCCTGTGTGTTATAACTAAATGTTTATATGTATGTTTCAAGTTTGGTAAAACATTAACTTAACGGTTAAAAGTGTAACCTTGAAGCTATATCACTACCAGTAAAGGTAAAGTTAATTTGCTAAAGTTACTAATTATTTAAGGTAAAGTCTAAATATTTAACGTGACAATATATCCTCAAAACTAGAATGCAAATTCTGTATACAGGACGCTTTTGGAGGGCCCCCAAAAGTGCCCTGTAAACTATCTTGTGGAAATTAATCCACAACAGATCTGGCATCAATCTGGCACTGCAAATGTTAAAACCATTGTCACTAACATACGTTAACTCTCTAAGTAACCTGAGTCTGTTTATACTCCAAAGTAAAAATGGTTAAAAATCAATATATATATTAATTATAATTGGTCTAAAGATTCTGCTGTAGAGACTGCTACAGGAGGTCACATTAGATGACATTTTAACAAAATCATAAAGATATTCAAACCAATTATAATCATCGAGGTATCAATTATAGTAAACCTCTAACCTGTTACAAGTTTTTTTTTTTTTCTCAAGTAAGTGAGTACAGCTATCAAGCCTTCATATGAAGAATCATCTGTTCATATGGTAAGGTATTAAACTATAAAAATTGCTCCATACACAACCTATGTAAATTAACAACATTCACATATTCTTGTAAACTTAACTGGGGTATCTTGTCTTGCCACCATAAGCCATGCCTTTGTCAGCTAACAATTTAAAGATGTTTCCCTTTATAACATCACCCATGCCACGGACATCCTTTACTACCCCCAAAGACAAATGGCTGTTCCCCTGGACATCACATCCACTGACTGCTTCCCTTAGACTTGAGATATGATCCCACCTCTTCATACCAATGGATACATTCCCCCTTCCTTACATGTCTACCCTTAGTTGTGGGACCCTAGCTTGTTTTACTTCTTCTGCTCACAATAGGTCCAATAACTCTTTTTTTGAAAACATTTTAATTTATTTATTAATGAGAAGGAGAGGAGGAGAGAGAAAGAACCAGATATCTCTCTGGTACATGTGCTGCCAGGGATCGAAATTGGGACCTCTTGAGAGTCTAATGCCTTATCCACTGCGACACCTCCCAGACCACGGTCCTATAATTTTTAATAATCTCATGGCCTTTTTGCAAAAACAGATTGATGCCATAAAGATGCAACCTATACAAATTCACTATCATAGGCTGGACAGGATAGGATCTTGAGTTTCTGTGGAGGATTTGCCCCCCTCCATCAGAACGTCCACCATGAAGAGGACTGGCTAGCCAATGATGGGTAAAAGGGAAACTAGTGCTATCCAATCAACCTAAGACAGGGCACCTGCTACTACTGGGCAAAAATGACCAGGTGTTCCAATGACGGGTAAGATGGAAGGCTGATCCCCTGCCCTGCCACAAAACAAAGTCCGCCAAACATTAAAACATGATATAAGAAAGGGGGACATGTGGGAAATCACATGTGCCCTCAAGGTTGCTATTGGCATGGCCATAGAGTTTATGTTAAAAGATAGTTCCTGGGAATTGGGTGGTGGCACAGCAGGTTTAGCACAGGTGGTGCTAAGTGCAAGAACTGGCTTGGGATCCAGTTTGAGCCCCTGGCTCCTCACCTGCAGGGGAATCACTTCACAGGCAGTGAAGCAGGTCTGCAGGTGTCTCTTTCTCTCCTCTTTTCGGTCTTCCCCTCCTCTCTCCATTTCTCTCTGTTCTATCCAACAACCACAATATCAGTAACAACAACAATATAATTACAACAATAAAACAACTAGGGCAACAAAAGGCAAAATACAAAAAAAAAAAAAAGATCCCGCTTCCCTACACCTTAGAGTACTTGTTAAAAGGTAAGTTCTTTTTCCCCATGAATCACCCAGGACCTTCCAGATAACGGCTGACTACCATGACAAATAATATAAATAATAATAATAAATATAGGAAAGATACTCAGTTGGCTAAGGCACCAAACCTCTTTTTCTATAAAGCATTCAAATCAGATGCCCTGCTAACCACGGGAAGCAGATTGTGTTTCTTCCACAGGAATCCCGGAAAAAACCATCTGGACCCCTGCACACCCTGACATCACCCACTAGATGGCACGACTACAATGGCACACACCCCCCAAACCCTAGATGTCACCTGACGCGATCTGAAGAACCTGATTCACAGACTCCAAGGACAGAACTTTTTTACTGCCTGTCTGCCTTTCCTGCTTCTGCTTTGACCTGTCACATTTTGGCGGTTCCAGCTCACTCTCTACAGAAAAGCAGAATTCCAGAGGCTGACCTTCCTCATGCAGCATTTCATCCCCTGCCATTTCTCCCCCTAGTCGCCTACTTTGGACTGAGACTTCTATCGGACTTGCTGGTATACCTTTTGGACATTTTAGACAATTCTACAGCAGCTTCCTCCCCTTCACATTGCTGGTTTTTCATAGACTGAGCCTGAGTAGTTCATAGACTTTACAGACTGTTGCCTTGGCCATTAGATAAAAGGAAAGGGGGAGATGCTGGGAAATTGTGCAGTCACATCTGCCATGTTGTCCCCTCGGGCTATTGCTAGTTCCCACGAGAGTTGGGACATTCTCAGAGCGCCTGTTCCACCATGTTGTGCCTTCAGGGCATTGTCTATTTCCCCGCCATAGTTGAAGTGCTTTGGTTACTCCTCCCCCTTCCCATTCTTGCGAAAGCCACTCCTATAAAAGCCCTTCTTCTTCCGCACTTCACTCTCTTGCCAGTGCTTCACTTCGGTGTTCAAACACAGGAAAGGTTACTGCGTGAGGCGGCCATATTCGCTACCTCCACATGGCCCAACCTGTTTCTCTAGCACCCAACTCTGAGCTGCCAGTGCAAATAAAGATTTGTGTTCCCTCTTCGCTCCGGACATCCTCTCTCTTCTCCATGGTGCAAAACGACATATGTGTTTTGGGGTGTCTCTCTCCTTCTCCGGCAGGGTGGCCTCCAGGGAAAAGGTAATGGGCTGGTTCTTTCTCGCTTACGACAGGGGTGACACAAAGTAAAAGACACCAGGGGATTCTTAGCTTGAATCTAGAACCTGAGTCCTTGAGTCCCAGAATCCTAGAGTCCGTTTATTAGCAAAATTGACATGAGTTAAATAGAAAAGCAATGGAGGTAATTATTGTTGAAATATGACAGAAATTACAGGTTTCTTAACAGTCAGCATGCCTCCAAGGTAGGGGGCTAGTATGACACAAATTGATGAGATACAAAACAGTTCTTCTTCTTCTAGCGTTTGCCCTTCTTCCGTAGCCAGTCAACAGCGTCAGGTTGAGCCTGATGTAAAGTTTCGAGACCTCCTTTGAATCTGGAGAGGTGGCAGTCATTGACTATGTGGGTCATAGTCTGTCTTTTGCCTCAGGGGCAGTTCGGGTCATCTCTGGCTCCCCAGCGATGGAAGATAGCAGCTCACCGGCCATGGCCTGTTCGATAGCGATTGAGGAGGGCCCAATCATAACGTGCTAGGTCAAAGCCGGGTTGACGCTTGCAGGGGTCTGTGATGAGGTGTACAAACAATTATTTTCCATGACACAAGCAACTTAATTATCCAAAGGTATTTGAGAGAAGCATAGGGGTTAAACCCATAGGGTGAGACAGAAAGAAGATGAATATCAAAAGGCCACATAGTTTGGAATTTCTCTTGTCTGGGGTCTGAGGTGTGTGATGAAGTGTGTGATAAGGTGTGTTCTTCTGTGATCAGAAGGTGACTTTGAATGAGTGAATCTTCTGCCATGTGGCCTGCAGTTAATGGAGGGAAGTACTGTGGTATCTGTGGGCCTGAGAGTCAAGAAGGAAAGAACCAAGTCTGAGTTTCCCCCCTTACGCTCACCTCAGTTGAGAGAGACTTACCAAGAGGTTATCTTCTCAGACCTCCATCCAAAGACGGGGGTGGTTCTCCCTAAGCTCTATCAGGCTTACACATGTTCCCAACATATGTGGACTTGAGTAATATGTGTATTCCAGTTTCTTGGGATGAATGACTCTGAAAATGTCCAATAGTTCTAGTTTCTCTATCTCCTCATTTTGTTCCCTCATGTCTTTATTGATTTTATGCCTGGATGATCTTTCAAGTTGAGACAGTGGGGTGCTGAAGTCCCTTACTATGACTGTGTTGTTGTTAATATAGTGCTGTAGCTCTTTCAGAAGATTTTTAATGTATTTAGTTGACTTCTCATTGGGTGCAGAGATGTCAATAATCGTTAAGTCCTCTTGATTGACTGATCCATTGAGCATTAAGTAGTGTCCATCCCTATCTTTTTAAATTTTATTTATTTTAAAGTCTATCATGTCAGATATGAGACTACCTGTTCCTGCTTTTTTTGTGGGCCATTGGCATATATGACAGATTTCAATCCTTTCACTTTAAGTATGTATTTGTCTTGTTGAGCTAGGTGGGTTTCCTGTAGACAGAATATTGTTGAGTTGTGCTTTCTGATTCATCTTCCTACTCTGTGCCTTTTAATAGGTGAATTCAGGCCATTGATATCAAAGACTGAAGTTATTGGAAGCTATTCTTGTAGAGTTTTAGAGTGTTCTGATATATGGCCTGATTGTTTTTAGGAGACCTTTCAGAACTTCTTTCAGGGCAAGCTTGGTGATAGTTGATTCTTTCAGTTGTTGCTTGTCTGAGAAGGTTTTTATGCCTCCATCTAGTTTGAATGACAGTATAGCAGGATACAGTAGTCTTGTTTGGAAGACTTTCTCATTGGGCACTCAGTATATATCTTGCCACTCTCTTCTGGACCTTTCAAAGTAACCCAATTACCAAATAATGTGATGATAACAATAACTATCCATGGTCTTCTTGAGCCCTAAGACAGCAGGAACCTCACATTTACACTACAGAGCCTAAACATTCCCCAGTCCTGGGACCCTAGAGTAGAGCCCACTTTCCCATATGCTTCTCACAATTCTTATCAAATATTATTGCATCCACTTATCACAACCTAATCAATGCAACGAGTTCCACCCCAGCATGCTTCACTTCAGACTGTGTACAGAGACTTTAGGTGTGGAATGACAACCCTTCAGCTTCATTACTCAAGTGAGACCTTTCCTTTCATAGTGTTCTCTAATTCCAACAACTGCAGGAACCTACCAAATCACCGGTTAGTGCAAACACGTGTGGCTCGTGGACAGAGAGGAGCCTAGGCAGAGATTAAGTGGCTGGTAACAGTCCAGCAGTTTACCAGTTGAGACACCACCTCCAGTCTGTTTCACCAACAAGGGGACGGCTGAAGGGAGGAGAGGACTCCCCTGAGACTCACCAAGTGCAACTGTGAGTCTCTATTGCTACTGCCCTCAGAATGTGGAGCAGCAGGGGGGAGGCCCTGTGCTGATACCAGGGGACAGAGAACTAACTAGAAAACTTAGGAGATCTATACCTTGGAGGCCTAGCGGTGGGGCTGTGAAAGTCTCTTTGCATGACTAGATTATCTCTGTCACACCCTGTATTATCTCTTGATGAGGAGTCAGTGATTAAGTTAAAAAGCCTACTTATTGTTTAAAAGCCCTCAGGCTCCCATAGCCTACAGGGAAGGAAAAGAACAAAAGAGGCTTTTAAGCCACTGTGCTCCAACTCAGGGATTAAAATACTATTGAAACAACTGTGTGGCTGTGGCTTAGAAAGGAGGTAAATATGGGTCTTGAATGTTTATAAGCTATACCTATTGGTATGGCTTGCTCTCTCTCTGCCAACATGGACAGGCTATCATGTGAGTAAGCGCTCACAGGCTCTCACTTTCTCTCTCTCTTTCTCTGTGTACTCCAACATGTGGGTATTCTTATTTTTCCTGAATAAATTTTAAAGTTCCTGAAGATCATGATGTCTCTTCAACTATTTGTTGAATTTATGTATGTTGAACCTTTAAATATGTGGGGTAAAATCTCAGACCATATTCCCCCATCCTAATACATTTGGCAAATCTGATGTTGTTGCCCATTTCTCGTCACTGGCCCACGCTGATCAAGAGGGTGACATGCCACTGCAGGGAAACCAGTGGTGAGGGTGAGTGCACAGAGAAAAACATAAACCTCCAGGAGTGTTTCAGAGAGACAACTTGTTTATTGCAAAGCTGGTAGGTTTAATATACTGTGGTTTAAGGGAAGGGAAGTAGTAGCAATCCAATCACAGAGCCACACCTCATACCACACCACAGCACACCAGTAGCATAAGACCATATATGTCCCTAACAGGCACTGGTAATGAGTTAAGGAACTTGTCATAAGGAAATCTATGCCCCCATCCTGGAGTCTCAGGCGCTATCTTGGGTCCACATGGTTGAGAAGTGACACACCTACAGCCTCTCTTGGGGAGGGCTCGGGTTATACCCACTCAAGACTCGATGCAGAGATGATAGACCTCGACCCAGCCCAGAAGTCGATCTCTCCCACATTATGGGACATAAATTCAGGTATTTTAATCTTTCATTCTTTTTGCAGTAACCAGATTAAGGCCTTTTCTCTCTTAAATCAATCTCCACTGTAATCTCTTTTTTATCCCATTGCCAGCACCATGCCAGGCTTCCCTGTCTCTCTTCAGAAACATTGAAATTGTTAGAATGCAGGGCAACTTTCCTATGCCTTGGTTCTCCTGTTTGCTGGATTTCTTGGGTGGTTGTGTTCTCATGTTCTTCAAATCTGCCATGCATGAATTTTCAGGAACAAGTGGCTTATTCCTCAGAGCAGTACGTGCTCATAAAGGCTGTTTCCTTTCTTCATTCCTTTGGATTTTCTGGTTGAGTATTCTTTTCCCACCTGAAACTTGTAACCCTTTACTGAATAAGCCCTGTCTGGAGAACTCTCACAAGGTTAGACATGGACCTTCCATATGACCCAGTAATTCCTCTCCTGGGGATATACCCAAAGGACTCCATAACACCCAACCAAAAAGATGTGTGTATTCCTATGTTCATAGCAACACAATTCATAATAGCTAAAACCTGGAAGCAACCCAGGTGCCCAACAACAGATGAGTGTATATGTGGTATATATACACAATGGAATACTATGCAGCTACTTCTTCTTCTAGCGTTTGCCCTTCTTCTGTAGCCAGTCAACAGCATCAGGTTGAGCCTGATGTCTGCTTGTTGCTGGCTTTTGAAAGTGACTGGAATCCATGTGAATTCAGTTGGCTAGGAAGGATTGTCAGTTTCCCCAATAAATGGGTACTCACGGGATGCACCACGAGAAGGTTGATCCAATGCATCCCATGCAGCTACTAAGAACAATGAACTCAACATCTCTGACCCATCTTGGTCAGAGCTAGAAGGAATTATGTTAAGTGAGCTAAGTCAGAAAGATAAAGATGAGTATGGGATGATCCCACTCATCAACAGAAGTTGAGAAAGAAGATCAGAAAGGGAAACTAAAAGCGGGATCTGACTAAATTGAAAGTAGGGCACCAAAGTAAAAACCCTGTGGTGAGGGGGAGTGGACATGCAGCTTCCTGGGCCGGCGGGGGGGTAGGGGTGGGAGGGGGTGGGATGGGACATGATCTTTTGGTGATGGGAATGGTGTTTATGTATACACCTACTAAATTGTAGTCATATAAATCACTATTTAATTAATATGAGAGGGGGAAAATTGATTGTATGTCTAACAAAGGGACCTTTCAAAGTAACCCAATTACCAAATAATGTGATGATAACAATAACTATCCATGGTCTTCTTGAGCCCTAAGACAGCAGGAACCTCACATTTACACTACAGAGCCTAAACATTCCCCAGTCCTGGGACCCTAGAGTAGAGCCCACTTTCCCATATGCTTCTCACAATTCTTATCAAATATTATTGCATCCACTTATCACAACCTAATCAATGCAACGAGTTCCACCCCAGCGTGCTTCACTTCAGACTGTGTACAGAGACTTTAGGTGTGGAATGACAACCCTTCAGCTTCATCACTCAGGTGAGACCTTTCCTTTCATAGTATTCTCTAATTCCATCCCAGGTGATCCACTTCCTAACAAAGTCCCAAAACCTAGATATAGACTAGGTTCCAGGAGATAGAGAATATGTTCACACATATCCATAATCTAGGGCAAATATATACCTGAAAGCAGTAGTACACTAGAGTTTGCAGTGAGTACCCCCCAACACTTCCTCTCCACTATTCTAACCTTTGGGTCCATGATTTTTCAAAAATTTGTTTGGCTTTGTATGTTAACATGTATGTTTCAGCCACCAGGTTCCCGATGCCATCAGGATGCCGGGCAGGCTTCCCTGGACTGAAGACCCTACCAATGTGTCCTGGAGCTCTGCTTCCCCAGAGACCCACCCTACTAGGGAAAGAGAGAGGCAGACTGGAATATAGACCGACCAGTCAACGTCCATGTTCAGCAGGGAAGCAATTACAGAAGCCAGACCTTCCACCTTCTGCAACCCACAAAGACCCTGGGTCCATGCTCCTAGAGGGATAGAGAATGGGAAAGCTATTAGGGAGGGGATGGGATATGGAGATTGGGTGGCGTGAATTGTGTGGAGTTGTACCCCCCATACTATGATTTTGTTAATGTCTCCTTTCTTAAATAAAAAATAAAATAATAAAAAAAGAAAACATTTGAATATTTCAACAGTGAAAACAAAAATAAATAAATAAATAAATAAAACTTCAATAGTTTTAACAATGTACTAAATTCTGTGAGAACATTTATTGAGTTCATTCACCTTACAAGACTGTGGTCTTTAGGCATTTCTCCAACTTCTATACTGGGAATATTCCCTCAAGATTACTATTCCTTTCTATAGTCTGGACATTCTAGCCTTTGGGATCAAGGTCATTGTACTAGAAATAACTCCACTTTCCCTTGTGGCCTGGCATCTGAGGTTTTCTGACCCAGGAAACTTAGTCATATAATTGCATGTGTTTTTTTTCAGTTGTATTTTAATGGGTTCACCAGACATGCCCTTCAATCATGTGGCCAGAAGCCAGGCTTGGTCACAATTTTGATAGTTTAATTTATTAACTGGGAAACTAAACTCATGTGGATTCCTTAAATTATTTCCTCATCCATTTTTTCCCTCTGGTCAAAATTTTTATTTTTACTTTATGCTAACAGTAGCATATCATTATTGATAAATGTTCCAGTACATTAATACTTTTGATGGAAATTGTAGGTTGTAATCCCAATCTAAAATTGAGTATAGATTCAGTTTAATAGGCACCTTTGTTGTGATTTTTGTTCCTTTTTCATTTTATTGTTGAGTAACTTGAGATTACCCAATTTTACTAGTAGCAACAGGTTGTGAAGAGAGAGATCAGTCAGTGTTCAGCTTCTAAATATGAAAGATTTTGAGCCAGGAAACCTGATAGGAGATGCCCTCCATGGCTTCAACATTGTACATGTCACCAGATGGACATCTCAGGGGACTATAAAGGTTGATGTGGGTGAAGGCCCAGAGCTAAATAACATATGACCAGAAAACATTCTTTACTCTCAAAAATAGACAGTTGTGCTTCATTGCCTCCAAGACTGCTGCCTCAATCACCATTGGGAACCATCTCGAGAAATAAGTTTGATCTGCATATTGGGTAGCTAAGATCTAACATGATTTCAATTGTTCTTAATATTATAATGTACTGCTGGTGGGAATGTAAACAAGTCCAATCCCTGTGGAGAGAAATCAAGAGAATCCTCATAAGGCTAAAGATGGACCTTCCCTATGACCCTGCAATTCACCTCCTAGGGATATATCCCAAAAGATATGTGTACACCTATTTTCATAGCAGCACAATTTGTAATAGCCCAAACCTCAAAACAACCCAGGTAACCAACAACTGATGAATGACTGAGAACATTATGATATATATATACATCATGGAATACTACTCAGATATTAATAATAATGAACCCACCTTCTCTGACCCATCATGGATGGTGCTAGAAGGAATTATTTTAAGTGAGTTAAGCCAGAAAGAGAAAGAACAGTATGTGATGATCCCATTCATGAATAGAAGTTTAGAAAGAAGAAGAGAAAGGGAAACACATTGTAGAACAACAATGGCAGGGACTGCCCCACTATGCAAAGGGAGGTTGGGTCAATGGCCTAGAATGTTCCTAGTTATTACCGTGGAATATGAGCTCAGACATACAGGGATGCAGAGGTTACACAGGCTCTTGTGTTGAATATGAATAAACATAGCCCCCAGATCAGATCAATGGGGTCTACTGCTGGGAAATTGTGCAGATGCAGTCACATCTGCCATGTTGACCCCTCAGGCTATTGCTAGTTCCCTCGAGAGTTGGGACATTCTCAGAGCACCTGTTCTGCCATGTTGTGCCCTCAGGGAATTATCTATTCCCCGTGATTTTTGGAGTGCTTTGGTTACTCCTCCCCCTTCCCATTCTCACGAGAGTTGTTATCCTACCCTGGAGTGCTGTGGTTACTCCTCCCCTTCCCATTCTCGCAAGAGCTACTCCCATAAAAGCCCTTCTTCTTCTGCACCTCTCTCTCGTTGCTGGCTCTTCACTTTGGTGTTTAGACGCAGGAAAGGCGGCCATTTTTGCTATCTCCATGTGGCCCAACCTGTTTCTCTCTCACCCAACTCTGAGGTGCCAGCGCAAATAAAGATTTGTGTTTCCTCTTCGCTCTGGATCTCCTCTTTCTCCTCAGTGGTGCAGCCCGACAGTCTACGGTTGATATTTATATATTTTTCCCATATGTGAGAGCTATTCTCTTTCCTGATCCAGCTTGCTATTCCCAACTCTGACACCATCTTCCCAAACAATATGTTTAGCCCACCTGCATGTTACCTGTCAGGCTCAGGCAAAATTAGCAAAGTTGTGGGCCCTTTGGAATATACCTAAAATAGACTTCCTAGCTTTTTCCAAAATGAAGACCCCAAATCTCATCTGCTCTATTTTTGCCTTTATGTTCATGATCAATAAACATTTTGTTCTGCTTTATATCTTAATGCTTTTAAGCCACCAAGTTTCAGATGCTACCATGAGGCCAACCTGACTTCCCTGGGCACACAACCTCACCAATATGTCCTGGAACCCCACCTTTCCAGAGCTCTACCCAACAATGGAAAGCTAGAAACAGGCTCGGAGTGTAGCAAAGCGGGTAAAGCACAAGTGGCACAAAGCGCAAGGACTGATGTAAGGATCCGGGTTCAAGCCCCTGACTCCCCACCTGCAGGGGAGGCACTTCACAAGCAGGTCTGCAGGTGTCTATCTTTCTCTCCCCCTCTCTTTCTTCCCCTCCTCTCTCGATTTCTTTCTATCCTATCTAATCACGATGACACCAATAACAACAGTAATAATAAGTACAACAACAAGAAAAAAAGAGCAACAAAAGGGAAAAATATAGAAAAAAAAGTTAAAAAAATAAAGAAACAGAATGGGAGTATGTATCAATCTGCCAAAGCCCATGTTCAGTGGGGAAGCAATTACAGAAATAAGACCTTCCACCCTCTGAACCCCATAATGATCTTGGGTCCATACTCCCAGAGGGATAAAGAATAGGGAACCTTCCAATGGAGGGAATTCTGGTGGTGGTAACTGTCTGGAATTGTACCCCTATTATGCTATCATATTGTCAGTCATTATTAAATAAATAAAAATAAACATAAGAAAGGGAAGTGCAAAGCAGAATTTGACTGAGTTTGAAGTGTTACTCCAAAGTAAAAAATTGGGTGGGGGGAGGCAGGGTAGATGCCGGGCTAGCTTCATGGGCAGGAGAGATGGATCCAGGAACCAAGCTCATGGCAGTAGCAACACAAATCTTTATTTATGCAGGAGCCCCAGAGACCGGTGTGAGCACAGCGGGTTAAGCCACGTGGCACGAAACTGCAATGGCTCCCCACTGCTCTGCACATCAGCTCTTCTCCAGGTTGGGACGTGGGAGAAAAAGAGAACAAAACCAGGAACATAAGTGGGTTTTATGGGATAAAACTGGAAGTGGCAAGTCAGGAACGGAGATGGCTAGGAAAGGGAGTGAAGAAAAGAAAAAGGCAAGCTGGGAACTTCCTTAGCCACCATTGCTATGGTTTTAGCTGGTGGGAATAATGTACCCTGCAAGCAGAGCAGGTCTCCAGGTAGAAAGAAGATAGATCAGGCAAAACAATGATTATGTAAATAGGCCATAGTGTCAGCAATGGAGGATGGAGCAGGGGGGCTGCCCAACAGGTAGATTTTTAGCTCCAATATAAAGGCCTGTGGGTAGGGACAGAGGGTGGTGGGAACAGTGTTAATATATACTCCTATTAAGTTATACTTGTATAAATCACTACTTATTCAATATGAAGGGGAAAATAGATTGAATGTCTCAACATTTTTAATGCATAGACTTCAGTTCTGAGTATATATTCCTTTAATCTAAGCACTTAAGGTTTCAAATTAGTAAACTAACTGAATTTCAACACTGAGCTTCAGTTGTTAATGCATTTATAGTAGTAACTTTTTTTAAAAAATGAAATCACATACAATCTGAGACCAGGGAGAAGAGAAGAAACTGATCTTCTCAATATATAAGATATGACTATTTGTAAAGAGCAGTAAATTCTATAAATCATGGTAAGGTCTTCTATGGAACTTCCGGGGTTTTGCTCATTTTCCTTCATGCTTCTTTTGCTCCTCACTGTTTGATACTGCATCTGCTGATCTCAACCAAATCAATGCAACCAGTGCCACATCAACATGTTTCACTTCAGATTATGTCTAGAGATGCCAGGCCTGAGATGTCAACCCTCCATCTCCAATACTCTGGTGAGACTTTTCATAGCTCAAATACTACTTAGTTCCATTTTGGTGGTGCACTTCCTAACAAAGTCAAGGAACCTAGATATAAACCAAGGCCAATGAGATAGGACACATGTACACATGTTTCCATAAGCTAAGAGAAAAATATACCTTAAAGTAAATGTGCACAATAGCCTACAGTGACTACTAAGTGCAGCAAACAAGAAGACCTAAAAAGGATAGCATAATGTACTTAATCAAATATTCTCTATTTAGACCTTCCTCATGTCCTATTTAACTTCCTTCAATCACTCTAAGTCTAACCCTGTCAGATAAAGATAAACTGGATAAGGACAAGAAACTGGAACACTCTGATGTGACCCTTTGGTCACAATCCAGGGCCCTAGTCAGGGAATTCTGGGATTCCCACACAGATATTAGGGGCCTAGACCTCTAACAGATCCCTCTCTACCATCACTGGTCATCTCCATCAGGAACAACATCATAAACTCTCTTTGTGGACCTCTACAGGACGTTTCCCTCAATGTCGAAAGAAATTGTAAAAACTGCCCCACTTTCCAAAGGGAGGCTGGGTCAACATACTCTGACACTGGAGGAAGACTGGTCCTGAAATGAGTGTAGCCTAGAATGTTCCTAGCTCTGACCATGGAAAGTCATTTCAGACCTACAGAGATGCAGAGGTTACACAGTCTCCTATACTAAATAAAAACAGACATGGGCCCTGGTTCAGATTTATGGGGTTTATAATTAAAGGCATATAGACATACTTTTTCCATACTTGGGAGCTACTCTCTGGTCTTATTCGAAACTCTGACACAATCCTCCCAGATAATACTTATAGCCCACCTGCATGTTAGCTGTCCGTCCCAGAGGAATAATTAGTGAAGTTTTTGGCCCAGAAAAATATAGTGAAAATAGACTTCCTAATTTCTTCCAACATGAAGACCCCAAATCTCAGCTGCAATACTCTTACCTTAGATTACAGATTGATAAACAAGTTGTTCTGCTCTACATCTTAATGATTTTCAGCTTCCAAATTGCAGATGTTACCATGATGCCAACTTGACTTCCCTGGGCAGATGAACTTATCAATGTGTAATGGAACCCCACCTTCCCAGAGCCCTGCCCCACTAGGAAAATACAGAAACAAGCTGGGAGTATGCATTGACCTACCAATGCCCATGTTCAATGGAGAAGCAATTACAGAAGCTAGACCTCCCACTTTCTGCACCTCATTAAGATCGTTGGTCCATACTCGCAGAAGGATAAATAATAGTGAATCTTTCAGTAGAGAGGACAAGATGCAGAACTTTGGTGATGGGAATTAAGTGGAATTGTAACCCTCTTATCCTACAATCTTGCCCATAATTATTAAATTACTAATAAAATAAAATAAAAACATTATAATGCAAACCTTCAATTAGATTTACTTTGCCAAAGAAAAGGAAGGGCTAAAACAGTGGTTGACACATTGCACATAAATATAACTAGGCTTCACTTTTAGACTTAACAGTTTTAGTGATAATTTAAAAATACTGTCTGCTATCCTTAAGAGCAATTCCCCTCAGGATAAGCTTTTACTGAACTGCTAATTTTGTTAGACGTTGCCTATCTCAACAGGGTGCTGGATGCAAGCTTCTGTCAGCTACAGCAAAAGAAGTGTAACAAGTTTCAACATTCTTCCTTTTGTAATAATAATAAAATTATTGCCACCAGGATTATTGCTGGGGCTGGGTGCAAGCACTACAAATACAACATTCCCAGTGGCTATTTTTCCCTTTTTATTTTCATTTCTATTTTTCATTTGATGGGAGAGAGAGAGCGTGGTGGGGAGATGCCTGCGTAACTGATTTTCACTGTTTGGGAAGTTTCCCTTCTGCAAGTGGGGAGTGGGGAATAGAGCCAGAGTTATTTTGCATGGTAACCTGTGTGCTCAACCAGGTACTCCACCACCCAGTCCACAGCCAAACCTCTTATTTAGTTCAGGGCATTTCTGTTTGTACAGTGTGGTTTGAGATCAAATGCTAAAATAAATGATACACTGTAAAAATACACCAAAGTAAAAATCTCTGGGTTGAGGGTGAGGGTGGATGTTTGGCTTCACTGAGGGGGTGGGTGGGATGGGACATAGTCTTTTGGCAGTGGAAATGGTGTTTATGTACACTCCTATTAATTTGTAGTCATATAAATCAGTATTTAATTAATATGAGAGGGGAAAATTCATTGAATGTCTCAAACTTGATATGTTGACTCTCTTAAAAGCTTAGACAAGGTCTTTGATCCATTTGGAGTTGATTTTTGCTTCTGGTGAGATAAAGTAGTTCAATTTCATTCTTCTGCATGTTTCAACACAGTTTTCACAGCACCATTTATTGAAGAAAGCCTCCTTCTTCCATTTAATACTCTGGGCCCCCTTATCAAAGATTAGATGCCCATAGGTGTGGGGATTTGTTTCTGGGCTTTCATCTGTTCCACTGGTCTGTGTGCCTATTTTTGTTCCAGTACCATGCTGTTTTGATGATGATGGCTTTATAATATAGTTTGAGATCTGGGAGTGTGATGCCTCCATTTCTGTTTCTTTTCCTCAGATGATTTTGGAAATTCTAGGTGTTTTCAGGTTCCAGATATGGAGATTGGGTGGTGGGAATTGTGTGGAGTTATACCCCTCCTATCCTATGGTTTTGTTAATTTATCCTTTCTTAAATAAAAAAATAAATTAAAAAAAAAGCTTAGACCAAGGGGAAAAGAAGCAACCAGTGGCACAGCTATATACAAATAATGTCAAAGGACACAAATTATGGTGATGTTATGATAGAAAAAAAATCCTAAAAAAGAGATTTTTCAAAGTTAACCCAATTACCAAATAATATGATTACAGCAATCACCATCTATTGCCTTCTTAAATCTGAGACAGCAAGAACCTCCCACTTCCTCTATAGAGCCTATATTTCCCCCAGTCCTGAAACCTCTATGGTGGGGCTCACTTTCCTGCATGCTTCTCTCAATTCATACCAAATGATATTGCATCTGATGATCCCAACCTAATCAATGCAAGGAGTACCACCTCAGCATCATTCACTTCAGACTGTGTCCAGAGACATCAGGCATGGAATGTCAACCCTTCAGCCTCATTACTCAGGTGAGACCTTTCCTTTCATAGTATTCTCTAACTCCATTCCAGGTGGTTCACTTCCTAATGAAGTCCCAAAACCTAGATATAGACCAGGTCCCATGAGATAAGGTATATGTTCACATGTATCCATATATTAGGGCAAAATATAGACCTGAAAGCAAAAGTACATAACAACCTCCAGTGAGTCAATATAAAGTTCATAATGAAATAGTGTCTACTAGTAGCCAGGTGCTGGTGCACCTGGTTGAGCGCACATGTTACAATGCGCAAGGACCCAGGTTAGAGTCCCCGGTCCCCACCTGTAGGGGGAAAGCTTCACGAGTGGTGAAACAGTGCTGCAGGTGTCTGTTTCTCTTCCTCTCTATCCCTCCCTCTTCCCTCTTGATTTCTGGCTGTCTATCCAATAAATAAATAAAGATAATGTTTTTTTTTAAAAAAGAAATAGTGTCTACTTAGACTTAAATACCCTTCTCACCTACTTCCTATTACACTTCCCTCACCCACTCCAAAGTAAGGACTTCAAAAGCTGAATAAGGGCAAGAGACTGGCATACTTTAACAATGACTCTTTAGTCACTATCAGGCCACCCCATCAACTGGGGTCCTAGTCAGGGAGTCCTGAGATTCTCAAACAGACATGATGGGCATAGACCTCGAATAAATCCCTCTCCCCAATATTACCTGCAATCTATATCAGGAACAACACAATAGATTTCTTTGTAGGCCTCCATAGGACCTTGCCCTCAACTTGGATGAACAACAGTAGAGAATGTTCCATTTGGAGGATGGACAAATACACTGTCTTCCACCTGAGGATGATGGGTCCTGAAATTAGAGCAGCTTGAAACATTCCTACTTATGAACACCGAATGTGAGCTCAGATCTACAGGCATGCAGAGGTCACATAGGCTCCTAAGCTGAATATGGGCCCCAGATCAGATCAAATCGATGGGGTTTACAGTCAACAGTATTTGTGCACCTTTCCCATATTTGGGAACTACTTTCTTCCCCGATCCATCTTTCTGGTCCTTTTTCCAGCCATGACATCATATCCCCAGACAACAACTTGGATCCACCTGGATATCAGATTTCAGACTCAGGGGGAAAAAAAACTAGTATAATCACGGGCACTTTGAAATAAAACTAAAATAGGCCTACTAGCCATCTACAAAAAGGAAACTCCCCCAAATCTTCATCTGCAATATTCCAGCCTTAAATTCATGATTACTCAACTATTTGTTTGGCTTTATATGTTAACTCTCTTTTCAGCCACCAGGTTCCAGATATTACCATGATGCGACCCAGACTTCCCTGGACAAATGGCCCTACCAATGTGTCCTGGACCCTGCTTCAACAGAGCACCACTCCACTGGGGAAAGACAGAGATAAGCTGGGAGTATGGATCAACCTGTCAACACCCATGTTCATCGGGGAAGCCATTATAGAAGCCAGACCTTCAAACTTCTGTACCCCATAATGACCCTGGGTCCATGGTCCCAGAGGGATGAAGAGTAGGAGAGCTATCAGGGGAGGGGATGAGATGTGGAGTTCTGGTGGTGGGAATTGTGTGGAGTTGTATCCCTCTTATCCTATGGTTTTGTCAGTGTTTCTTTTTTATAAATAAAAAATATAAATAAATAAAAAGAAATGATACACTGTGAACTAAACACAAAATTATTTCTCAGTCAACCACTTTGCCACAATAACTTCACTTAGTCCTCACAAGTTACTAAAGAGACTTCTCCTGGTGTTATTCTCCCCTTTTTCTTGAATACAGATGCTACCCTTATCTCAAAGTTATTTCTCCAGAGTAGGGGAAAAACCAATTTAACTTTGTATAGAAAATTTGTGCAATGAAAATCTTAACTTTTAGAAGGGGACATACTTTCAGTCTCATCTCCTTTCTACTGTTCTTAGTTCTAACTAAGAATTAGAGAGGTTATCTAATTTTCTGAAAGTATACATCTAGGGGTACACAGAGGCACAATTGAAACTCGGTCTTTCCTAATTTCAAAGTCTCTTAGTTACTGTTCTGTCCTACATAATCAATGCATAATAGCAACTCAATGGGAGGCTTTGGGGATCTTTAAAAAGCACTTATTACATAGTGACTACTGCCCTGATGTGTTTCTGTTGGACTGTCTGTCTGATTTTACCTCAACTGAACCATGAATATTCCATATTTCTATAGAGAATGGTTCTTGGCCTGTATGACTGAACATTTGGAACTGATCATTTTCCCTGAGCAAGTAGGAATTGTACTGTTATGTCTTTTGCTTGTTTTTTTTTTTTTTTTTGCTGCAAACATCATATTTTGTACTATAACATCAATAAATTTCCATATTCCTTTATGTCCTGTGCTGTTTTGAAATAGAGAGGCAAACAGTGCTTACAGAGAGTGTAAGGAAGAGGTATTACTATATAAGCTCTATTCCTCAGACTGATATGAGGGTACTTGTAAAAATACCATTCCCTTGTTATAACAATATCTTTTTTTTGCCGTAGCTTATTTTAAAGTAAAATTGTAAGAAATTAGCACTGAGTCCTTCTGTTATATCCTATTTTCAGAATTTATATGTTATAGCTGTCTTAACCAAGATTGGTGTTTTCTTCTCCATTAACAATTCCTTACTCCTTGCTTTCAGAGCTATAATAAGTTCAGTGATAAAGTCTTGGTTTATGTTAAAAAAAAGTTTTACATAGTCCTTATTAATGAGTGATTTAAAGTTGGGCCTGCCACCCAGTTTTGAAATATGACAAGTATAATCTGTGGTATAAAAAAAGTATAATTTATTTTCTTATAGAACAAGGTTTTGTTAACACATTGATGTTTGAGATTGGAGAATTATTTGTTGAGTGAAGATATCCCAGGGATTAGAGTATCTCTGGAAGCAACCAAGACCTCTAATGGCTGAATCATAGTAGCAACCCCTCTATATTATAACAAATAATGTCTCAAGAATTTCTATATGTACCTGTGGTAATGTGGATATGCTGATGGGTGTCTGACACATGCTGTTTGTACTAATTATAAAGCCTGAAACTGTAACAAAAATTGATTACTGAAGATTTAATTATTACATAGAAGATCTAACATACTCAGAGTGGTTTAGTGAAAAAGTGAAAATGAACTTTGATCTTATATTTGTAGAGTCACTTAATTATCAACTTCTGAGTTGCCTTGCCTAGAACTTCTTGGTTGATGTTTTCAATCTTTTAAAAATATATTATTTACTTATTGGATAAAAATAGAGGGGATTCAAGGGGTAAAGGGGAAATAGCGAATGAGAGAAAAAGAGACACTTCAATACTGCTTCACTCCTTGTGAAGCTTTCTCCTGCAGGCAGATACCAAGGACTTGAACCTGGGTCCTTACACATGCTAACAAATGCATTCAATCAGGTACACAACCACCTAGTCCACCTCACTACCTTCTGTAAAAGCCTATCACATAGCAGAAGTTATTTATTAACAATGTAGTTGCCTCCCACCCATTTTGCTCTGTTTTTTGTTATAGGTAATGTTAAGCTGCAATTCTACCATTCAGGAAAGTATTGCTTTTTTATTTATTTAAGAAAGGAGACATTAACAAAAACAAAACCGTAGGATAGGAGAGGTACAACTCCACACAATTCCATCACCCAATTTTCATATCCCATCCCCTCCCCTGATAGCTTTCTCATTCTCTATCCCTCTGGGAGTATGGATCCAGGGTTGTTGTGGGTTGCAGTAGGTGGAATTTCTGGCTTCTGTAATTGCTTCCGTGCTGAACATGGGCTTTGACTGGTCGATCCATACTCCTAGTCTGCCTCTCTCTTTCCCTAGTAGGGTGGATCTCTGGGGAAGCAGGGCTCCAGGACACATTGGTAGGGTCATCAGTCCAGGGAAGTCTGGTCAGCATCATGCTGACATCTGGAACCTGGTTGCTGAAAAGAGAGTTAGCATACAAAGCCAAACAAATTGTTGAACAATCATGGACCTAAAGGCTGGAATAGTGCAGATGAAGTGTTGAGGGATACTCACTGCAGACTATTGTGTACTTCTGATTTCATGTATATATTTTTCCCTAGTTTATGGATATGTGTGAACATATGCTCTGTCTCAGGGGACCTGGTCTATATCTAGGTTTGGGGACTTTATTGGGGAGTGGACCACCTGGAATGGAATTAGAGAATACTATGAAAGGAAAGGTCTCACCTGACTAAAGGCCTCCTTCCTAATTCCCCTCAGGGTATTGCTATCCTAGCAGTTGAACCCCTAGCAACCGTTGCTGGGGAGGTACCTTTCTCCACCCTTCTTCTAACTATGTATGGATTGTCAAACCACTCCCATTGGTTGTGGTTGTCTTCAAACCTGGAGGAGGGTGAGGGTGCAGAGAGGTGGACACCAGCCATTTTTTTTCAGTTGGCACCACGTGGCCAATGAAGTGTGCTCCCATCCGACTCTGGGGCATTCGCATGAATAAAGATTTGTATTGCCTTACTGCCTCAATCTTGGTTCCTCGGTCATCTCTCTCTCCTGCTACGCTAGCCCAACACCT
Source organism: Erinaceus europaeus (assembly GCF_950295315.1). NCBI lineage: Eukaryota > Metazoa > Chordata > Mammalia > Eulipotyphla > Erinaceidae > Erinaceus > Erinaceus europaeus. The sequence goes on along the minus strand of NC_080185.1, from coordinate 80,357,084 downwards.
TTGTGTATATATACCACAACTTTCTCAAAACCCATCTGTTGCTGAGCACCTGGTTTGCTTCCAGACTTTAGCTATTAAAAATTGCACCGCTATGAATATAGGTGTACATAGATATATTTTCTTTGGGTTTTATGGTGTCCTTAGTATATATCCCTAGGAGAGAAATTACTGGGTCATATGACGATCTATTTCTAGTCTTGCGAAGGTTCTCCAACAGCTCTCCACAAAGTTTATACAAACTTATATACCCGACAAAAGTGAAGAAGGGTTCCTTTGCACCCACAACCTCTCCAGCATTTGTTTCAACTGTCATTTTTGACTTACGACATTCTAACAGCAGTGAGGTGGTATCTCAATGTTGTTTTTATTTGCATTTATCTGACAACCAGTGACCTAGAGCAATTTTCCATATGTTTGTTGGCCTTTTTGATCTTTTCTGTAATGCATATTCTGTTCATATCCTTTTTGGAAGCGGTGATTTGATTTCTTGTTGCCAAGTTTGGTGATATAAATATATATGTGATTAGTCTCTTCTCTATGGTATTTGAAGATCATCCCCCATTCTTTTAGGGTTCTCTTTGTTTGGGGGATGGTTTCGTTTGCTGTGCAGAAGTTCTTTGATTTGATGTTGTCTCATTGATTTGTTTTTGTTTTAGTCTTCCTTGCAATTGGCTTTGTATCATCAAAGATGTTTTTAAGGTTTGGGTGGGAAAGTGTTCCACCAATGTGGAAACTCTAAGTATTTGATAGTTTCTGGGCTAACACCCAAGTTGTATATCCATTTGGAGTTGACCTTTGTTTCTGGTGATAAAGTGGTTCAGTTTTATTCCTCTGAATGTTTCATCCCAGTTCTCCCAGCACCATTTATTGAAGAGAGCTGCCTTCCTCCACTTAATAATTTGAGCTCCTTTATCATAAAATATATTTCTACAGGTGTGAGGGTTTAGTTATGGGCTTTTAAATCTGTTCCACTGGTCTGTGTAACTATTTTTGTTCCAGTACCAGGCTGTTTTGCTTATGGTGGCCTTCTAATATAGTTTGAGATCTGGAAGTGTGATGCCTCCATTTCTGTTTCTTTTCCTCAAGATTGTTTTGGTGATTCTAGGTGTTTTCTGGTTCCAGAAAAATGATTGTATTTTTTGTTCTATTCTCTTAAAGAAACTTGGTGGGATTTTGATGAGTATCATATTGAATTTGTATATGGTACTGGGTAGCATATTCATTTTGATGATATTAATTCCTCCCATCCATGAGCATGGGGTGTCTTTCCATTTCTTGGTATCATTTTCTATTTCATTGAATAACGACTCATAGTTTTCAGTATACATGTCTTTCACTTCTTTGGTCAGGTTTATTCCTAGGTATTTTATTGATTTTACTGCTTCAGTGAATGGGAGTGATTTCTGGATATCCTCTTCTTTGGACTTAGTGTTTACATAAACTAATGCCAATGATTATTGTACATTGATTTTGTATCCTGACACCTTGCTATATTTCCTAATGATTTCCAGTAGCTTTCTGCTGGATTCTTTAGGTTTTTCTATGTATACTATCTCATCATCTGCAAAAAGTGAGAGTTTGACTTCTTCCCTTCCAATCTGTATTCTCTTGATTCCTTTCTCTTTCCTGATTGATATGGTGAGCACTTCCAGTACTATGTAGAAGAGTAATGATGATAATGGACAGCCATATCTAGTCCTCCACCTGAAGGGGAATGATTTCAGCTTCTGTCTGTTGAGTATGATGTTAGCTGTAGCTTTGTTGTATATGGACTCTACTTTTTTTAAGGAATTTTCCGTCTATTCCCATTTTTGTACTGTTTTGACCATGAATGGGTGTTGGATTGTATTAAAAGCCTTCTCCGCATCTATTTAGATAATCTTGTGATTTCTAGTTTTACTTTTACTGATGTGGTGAATCCCAGAGTTTGTCTTAAGTATATTGAACTAGTCCTGCATTCCTGGAATAAATTCCACTTGGTAGTGATGAACAATCTTTTTGATAGAATTCTATATCCAGTTATCGAGGATCTTGTCCAATATTTTGGCATCTATGTATATCAAAGATATTGGCTTCTAGTTTTCCTTTTTTGTTTCTCCCTATCTGCTTTTAGTATCAGGGTGATATTGGCTTCACAAAAGGAGGAATGGAGTGTTCCTCTCTGATCTTTTGGAAAATCTTTAAAAGTATAGGTACTAAATGTTTCCTGAAGGTTTTGTAGAATTTGTTCATAAAACCCTCTGGTCTTGGACTTTTGTTTTTGGAAAGATTGTTAATAACTGTTTTGATTTTTTGTTTGTGATCAGTCCATTTATGTTCTGTAGTTATTCGTGGTTCAATTTTGGAAGGGTATATGCTTCTATTAATTCTTTCATTTTTTACAGGTTCTTTAGCTTGGTTGTATATAGTTTTTCAAAGACACTTCACAGAATTTCTTGGATTTCTTTGGTGTCTGTTGTGATATCATTTACAATTCTATTTATTTGAGTCTTCTCCCATTTTTCTTTTCTTTTTATTTTTTCTTTTAAGTGAGTCTGGCTAAAGGACTGTCAATTTTGTTTAATTTTTCAAAGGACCAACATTTGGTTTCATTGTTCTTTTATATTTGATGATTATTTCTGTTCTAAATTTAGTAATTTCAGTACTTCTGGTTGCTCTAATGTTCCTTTGTTTCTATTCTTCTAAGTTTTTAAGATGTGTGGTTAGTTATTTTTCTTTTTCTCTGATGTGTTCTTGTATAGCTATGAGTTTCCCTCTAAGTACTGCTTTAGCTGTGTCCCAAATATTTTGATAGCTCCAGCTCCTGTCTTTATTTTCATTTGAATCTTGAAACATTTGAATTTCTCACTTGAATGCCTCTTTGACCCAGTGGTTATTAAGCAGTATGTTGATGAGTTTCCAAATTTTGTGACTTATACTATACTCAGTCTGTGTTTTAAAAACTTCGAGACATAGAATTAATTTTCCCCCTCTCATATTAATTAACTAGTGATTTATATGACTACACTTTACTAGGAGTGTACATAAACACCATTCCCACCATCAAGAGACTGTATCCCATCCCACCCACCCACCCCCACACCCACCGGCCCAGGAAGCTGCATGTCCACCCTCCCCTCACCACTGGGTTTTTACTTTGGAGCCCTACTTTCAATTTAGTCAGATCCTGCTTTTAGTTTCCCTTTCAGACCTTCTTTCTCAACTTCTGTTGATGAGTGGGATCATTCCATACTCATCTTTATCTTTCTGACTTAGCTCACTTAACATAATTCCTTCTAGCTCTGTCCAAGATGGGTCAGAGAAGGTGGGTTCATTGTTCTTGATAGCTGTAAATAATGGTAATTTAATTGCTTCTTTTTCTACATGAATTCTTTTGATATCCCTTTCTTACCTGTTTGTACTGATGAATACTTCCAGGACTATAATGAATAGAAGAGAGGACATCTTTGCCTATTTACCTGATTTTAGAGGGAAAGGCCTCCCCTCATTTTTCAATGGGGTTATTATTAAAACTGTTGTGTTTGTCAATTTCTTTACATATTTTGGTTATTAATCCATTGTCTGATGTATGGCATGTAAAACTTGTTTCCCACTCTGTATGGAGATGCTCTGTTTTGGTGGTGATTCCTTTTGCTATGGAAAAAGTTTTTAAACTTAATGTAGTCCCGTTGGATTAGTTTTGGTTTTGTCCTGATAGCTGCACTTGAGTCATCAAAGGTGTATAATACAAGTACTTTGAAAAGAATTCTGCCCCTGTTATCCTCTAAGTTTGTCATAATTTCTGGCCTAATAGGGTTCACATTTTGAAATAAAATGGAATATAACCTGAGAATATTTTTAGTCCAAATATTTAAAGTATTTAATATTTCAGACCTGTACGTTGAGTGACTTCTGACACTGGCTTAAATTGTTTAAGCAGTTCTCAATTTTTAAAAAATATCTAAGTTAGGGCAGTCAGGCTGTAGCACAGCGGGTTAAGCGCAGGTGGCACAAAGCACAAGGACCGGCATAAGGATCCCGGTTAGAACCCCAGCTCCCCACCTGCAAGGGAGTCGCTTCACAGGTGGTGAAGCAGGTCTGCAGGTGTCTATCTTTCTCTCCTCCTCTCTGCCTTCCCCTCCTCTCTCCATTTCTCTCTGTCCTATCCAACAATGACAACAACAATAATAACTACAACAATAAAACAACAAGGGCAACAAAAGGGAATAAATAAATAAAATAAATATTTTAAAAAAAGAAACATAAAAAATATCTAAGTTAGATACAATCTCAGGCTTGACAGATCAGAATCTTTTGGTCCTGACAGTGTCTAAGACATTGTTATTAATAGATATCGTAGAATTGCAATAATGCATTGTAAGGTCAAGTATGTTATAATTAATTCCAATAATTGGGTTACCAGAGAAAAATAAGTTCCTAACTAAATTGGTTACATTACTTATAAGGCTCCTAGGACCTTTTCCCATACTCTTTAAAATATGTATTTCTTCTTATCCTATAACCTCTGGAACTTTCTTTGTATGACTTTATCTCTCTTCTCCCAATCTATAACCCTGTTATACTTCCTCTGTTGGTCTCAACTAAACTGATGCTATCTATGGTACCTTGCCAAGTCATGTGGCTACTGTCTTTTTGCTGTAGATTGTCTCCAGATATGCCAATTTATAGATGCCAACCTCCCAACTCCTTTAGTCTGGAGAGATCTCTAATAACACAAGGGACTATCTAAGACCATTTCAGCTTGTATGTTTTCCCTATTCCATTGGCTCTATTCCTACCCTTTGGGTCCTGTTTACTAAACATTTTATCCTGATTTATATCTTACTATCTTTCAGCCAACAAGTTCCAGATGCGAGTAAGATTCCACCCTAACCACCCTAGGCAGATGACCTTGCCAATGTGTCCCAGAACCTCAAATATCCTACCCTATTAGAGAAAGACAAGCTGGGTATATGGATCAGTCATCCAATGTCCATGTCCAGAAGAAAAGCAGTTGCAGGAGCCAGGACTCCTTCTTTCTTCCCCACAAGAATTTTGGTCCATATTCCTAGAGGGGGAAATATTAGGGGAAGATGTCCAGAGGGCTCTGAACCCCAGTTACACTGGAATATGAAACTTCTGTGACCAGGAACCATTACTTTTATATCATTACTGAGAGGGAAGAGAATCTGGAAAACATGGGAGGAAGCCAGGCTTCCTTATCTGAAAGAGAAGAACAAAAAAGAAAGGACACTCAGAAGTTTTAATAGATATAGGTTTGGCCTATAAAGGAATTGAAGACAGGTCCATTGAAGTGAATAAAAATGGGAAAATATGTATAGTCAAGCCATATCTATGATCTTGTGAGTACTATGGTAGTTATTGCCAGAGGAGGATAGGGCACAGAGTTTTGGTAGAGGGAGTGGGGTGGAATGATACCCCTGTTATCTTATAATGCTGTAAATCCATATTAAATAACTAATAATATTTTTTAAAATGAGGGGAGAAAATGGGAAGAATCTTCTCCAAAGGATAAACCAAAAGAGTCAATACATATATGAAAAATGATGAAAGTCACTGTAGATCAGGGAACAATGAGAGGGGGCTGGGCAGTAGCCACACAGGGAGAAACCTCTGCAAGTGATGAAGCAGGGCTACATGTGTCTCTCTGTCACTCTCCTTCCCTATTACCCCCTTCCTTCTCAATTTCTGGCTGTCTTTATCCAATAAATAAAGATAATGAAAAAATAGAGACAATGAGATGCCACTTCACCTATGTGAGAATGGCATAACTAGAACAGACAAAAGACATCCATCAACTATCTGAGAAAATGCGGAGCAAAAGGAATTACTGTTTGGAATATAAATTGGTCCATGCCCTATGAAAAATAGATGGATTTATTTAAAATAGATGGCAAATCTTTATCTTAGGACTTGTCCAAAGGAAGCAAATACACCCATCCAAAGAGATCTATGTACACCTATGGTGATAATAGCACAATTTGTAATACACCAAATACGGAAGCAACCCAGATACCTAAAGAGAGACGAATGTCTAAGAATGTTGTGGTATATATGCACAATGGAATGCTATGTGGATATTAAAAATTATATAGTCTTCTTTGCCATACCCTGGACAGAACTTAATGTCTCATGTTGAGTGAGATAAGAAACAGAAGGACAAATGCAAAGTGATTTTACTTATAGGTGGAATCTTAGAAGCAAGAACAGTAAGGTAAAACTTAAGGTGAAACTTAGACTAGTTGTGTTGTATTGCACTAAAGCAAAGGATTCTGGGGGTAGAGCAAAGGATGGAATGGAGGGGCTCTGGGCTCCTGGTGCCTGACTTGGTAAAGAACTTTTATTGAGAATGAGAATGTTTTGCAGACACCTATTGTGGGGGAGATGAGAGCTTGTGCCTGTGTTTCAATAACTGTATTGTAGTACTTCCGGAGGTGGGGCTACCAAGTAGCAGCAGCTGCATTTCTCTCCTTGGTCAACTAGGAATAGCAAAGAAGATTACCTGAGAACACAACAGATGAGACTAGGATTACTTTGGAAACCCACCAAATCACGGGTGAGTGCAAACATGTGTGGTTTGTGGATAGAGGTGTCTAAGGAGAGATGTCTGGGGCTAAAAGCCCATACTACTCGGGAGTGACTGATAACAGTCCAACACTTTGCTAGTTGAGGCACCACCTCCAGTTTGAGTTTTATTAACAAAAAGACTGCTGAAGGGAGGAGAAGATCCCCTAAAGCTCACCAGGTGGAACTGGGAGTCTCCATTGCTATTGTCCATTGGAGGCTGGAGCAGCATCAGGGAGGCCATGTGCTGACATTGGGGGAAGAGAACTGATCGGGCAACTCAAGAGAGGTCTGGAAGTGGGGATATACAGTGGGAACCTTTCCATATTGTTCTCCTGATGAACTGGGAGATGTGTTGAATCATTGTCTCAAAACTCAGGGTACAAACAACATTTTTTTTAGAAACTTACAGGGCCAAGGAATGCTGCCTGGCTAACTCTGGCTACTCTCAGAGAAGCCATATTGAACCCAGGGCTTTGGAACCTCGGGGTGTGGGAGACTCTTTGCATAACCACTGTGCTATCTCTCCCTTATCCTGCTTTATCTCTTGCTCAGGAGTGATTAAGCTAAAACCCTACTTATAGTGAATAATTGTATTGTAAAATATTAACTCCCTGACAGAGCAGAAAAATGGTGTACAATAGACTCATATAGCCTGAAAAAAGCAGCTCAATGGGAGAAAAAATCCAACAAAGTTACAGAAAGCATGAAATAGTTCATATCACAAATCAGAGAATACAATAACTAAAAACACATTAGAGGAGAACACCAGCAGAAAAAATAGAAGCTAAATTTATAGAGCTGAGTAGAAGATATGGCAGAGGAAACCATATAAAAAGACAAAATATAAAGATCTAATAGAAAAAGAATATGAGAGTGTGATGCCACATCAAGAGTAAAACTCATAGGGTTGCAGGATGATGAGAAAAAGATACAGAATTATTATTTGTAGAAATAATAGTTGAGGAATCTCCCAAGCTTAGAAAGGAAGCAGAAAATAAATTCCAAGATCCAAGCAAAATAAACTTGAAGCAAAGCACATTGAAACTCATAATAATCAAAATGAAACATAAAAAATTAAGATAGAATCTTAAAGAAACAAGGGAAAAAACCAGAGTCACCTACAATGGAACCCATTAATGTTATACTCAACAAAAACTATAAGGGCCAGAATGGACTGACAGTATGAATTCAGAGTTTTGAATGGAAAAGACCTCTACCCAAGTATCCTCTAATAAGATGTTATTAATCAGATTTGAAAGAGTGATAATTTTTTTCAGAGAGTTAATGGGATCCATTAACATTGAATCAGATTTTGAACTACTACTAAAGGGACTTTTATAAATGGAAATAATGAATGATTTCACTCAATGATTTCTTTAGGAAAAAACAAGGAAACATGAAAAGTCAAATGAAAACAAACCTTTAAGCTTGAACTGAAGAAGCAGTAGAACTTTAAGCTTGAACTATGAAGGGAGTAAATTTCAATGGTGGAAGGGGTCCAATAGAACTTGATGGAGGAATGTTGGTACCTTTTTAGTATGAGTAGTGTGGGATCACATTTTGAAAAAGTGTGCAATTGTACTTGTACTATTATTTTTTGTCATCCTCAGGGTTTAATTTTCCTGGCTCACTTTTTCTCAGATAAGAAAAGATAAGATAAAATAAAGAGAAAACAGGAAGGAGGGAATGACTGAAGCTATTTCCAGTGCAAATAAGGCCTGCTTGAAGCTGGTTCATGCACATGAAAGAGAAGAAACATGAGCCCAGTGAGTTATTTTGCTGGGTCAAATTGTAATTCTCAAATATATTGTTACATAAACCAATATTACCTCAAAAACAAATAAACTGTGTAAGTATGCTAAAATATTTTCATAAAACTTAAGATAAAGGAAATTATAGAAGATAGTCTGTGTGGTTTATTGAAAGTCACATGAATGTGTCCAGGATCTTATTCTTTATTCTGATGGCATATATGTATTTCACATAGTTTTTCTAACATCTATTTGTCCCCCTGGAATTGAGTGACTATTTCTCTCTTAGAGACTTTTCTTCATCATTTTTTTCAAGGTATATTGTTTCTCTCTACAGTTTTTATATTGTTAATAAAACTTTCCCTGGGTTCTCAGTATGCCATAGCCATTTATATACAGGTACTTAAAAATTATAACATTAGTCTACATTAAATACAACATCCTCTATTTCCTCTACTATATTTCTCTAATTATGATGAAATCAGGAACTCCATGGAAATAGTATACTTCTCTATGTTAGTCAGTTATATTAGAAATATTGACTTGATAACGATTTTTGCTTAAGATTGTATGCTAAGCTTTACCTCATCATAGTTGTACAACCACCACCTATATTAAGCCAAAATTTCAATAATTTTATTTCAAATCATACCTTAATCAAATGTTTTAATTATTAACATATAAACATTTTACTGCTTTGATTATAAGGTATCAAATACTATAGAGGCACAAAGATCTTTTCTTGCCCTCAAATTAAATGTGTGGATGTTACCAGTCTTTTGTACTGAAATAGCACATAGTTACAACATTGGTAAGGTATACAGACATGCAAGAACCTGTTTTCAAATAAAAAGGCTAATCCAAGTACTTAATCAGTAAAACACACAATCTTCATTTAGAAGGTGAAACAAAATTACCTTTAAAAAAACATAGCTAGCAGGGTATACTGAGGTGAATAAGAAACCCAACTCAAAGTTTCCTCCATCCCTGTTTTTGTACCCCTGTAAACTGGATCTGTATCTCTTTCCTTTCTTGCTGCTTAATATTTTCTTAGTCATGCCATTTACAGAAATGTGGTCTCTGTGTGGTAAAGGGAGAAAAACATAGGGTATTGAGCCAGAGAGGCCCGTATTTGAATCACAGTTCTGTTATTTGCTTTCTTTTAAAATATTTTATTTATTGTTGGATATATATATATATATCCAATATATATATATATATGTAGAGAGAGAGAGAGAGAGATGGGGAGAGAAATTGAGAGGGGAAGGGGAGATGGGTGTGTGTATGAGAGACAGAGAGACAGAAATAGAGACAGAGAGAGGGAGAGAAATAAAGAGGGGGTACATAGAGACACTTGCAACCCTGCTTCACTCATGAAGCTTTTTCCCTGCAGGTGGAGACCAGAGGTTTGAACCTGGGTCCTTGTGCACTGTAATATGTGTGTTTAACCAGGTGTGCCACTTCTTGGCCCCTTGTTAATTGCTTTCTGTATGATTTTGAGCCAGTTACTTTAGGCATCTCCTCCATAAATTCTGTATTTGTAAAGCAAAGAGAATAGCATCTACTTAATTATTGTTGTAAAGATTAAATGAGATCAGGTTAGTTACCAAACTTAAGCAAAACTATTATAGTTGTATGCCCCCAGGAACATACCTAAAATGGTTTCCCTAGCTTTCTTCTACCCTAAAGTCCCTAATCTCATCTGCTCTGATCTTACATTCTGGTTCCTGTTCATTAACCATCTTGTCTCAACTTAAGTCATGCCACCTTCCAGACAACAAGTTACAGGTGATACCATGACTCTACTCCAACTTCTCTGGGCATATGACTTCACCCATGTGACCTGGACCCTTGAATCTCCAGTGATATGGTCCACTAGGGAAAGATAGAAACAGGCTGGGGGTGTGGATCGGCCTGTCAAAGCCCATGCTCATCAGAGAAGCAGTTACAGAAGCCAGAACTCCTACCTTCTTCTCCCCATAAACAACCTTGATCCATACTCCCAGCGGGGGGGATGTGATAGGATGAAGATAAGGGGACTATGCATTCCAGCTCCATCAGCACCCAGAGAGAGAGAAGGAAAAGGAGAAGGACATATGGAGGTAGCTTTGATGTCATGAGTGGTTTAGAGGGAAAGAGAGGATTGAATCAGGAAAAGAAGGGGTAACTTTGTATAAATGTGGACAGATAGTTGTAGAGAAGATGGTTGGCCCATATCTACAACTTTAGGGGAATTGTGGTGGATTGCAGTGGGGAGAGTGAAGATTCAGAACTCTAGTGATGGGAATCATGTGAATTCAAAAAACAAAAAAATATTAAATGAGAGGGGCTGGGTGGTGGCAAATCTGGTAAAGTATGCATGTTATAATGTGCAAGGATTTAAGCTCCCCTACAGTTTCATGAGTGGTCAGTACTGTAGATATTTCTCTTTCTCTCTCCCTCTCTCTGTTCCCCTCTCATTTTATCTCTGTCTCTATCCAAACTAAATAAATACAATAAAATATTTTAAAATATTAAATGAAATATTATATATGAAGATCTTGGCGCTCATTTAAGAAATTTTATTATAGTGGCCTGGGAGGTGGCACAATAGATTAGGTGCTGGACTTTCAAGTATGAGGTTTTGAGTTCAATCCCCAGCAGCACATGTACCAGAGTGATATCTGGTTCTTTCTCTGTCCTCCTATCCCTCTAATTAATAAATAAAATGTTTTTAAAAATCAAGGAAATAAATATGATCACTCTCAGTTCACGATTTAAAGGTTCCTTCAGCCTGCTGCTCAAGATATGCAAGTTCTTCTTCTAGCGTTTGCCCTTCTTCTGTAGCCAGTCAACAGCGTCAGGTTGAGCCTGATGTAAAGTTTCGAGACCTCCTTTGAATCTGGAGAGGTGGCAGTCGTTGACTATGTGGGTCATTGTCTGTAGCTGCAGGGGCAGTTCGGGTTGTCTCTGGCTCCCCAGCGATGGAACATAGCGGTGCACCGGCCATGGCCTGTTCGATATGCAAGTAATTTCCTACAGTTGATATTTTTGAATTATTACCTCTTTTTCATAGCCTCTTCCAAATGATGATTTAGCTATCAGTCCCAGGTTAAGGCATTCTTATTCAATATCAAGTGTGCCTAAGAATCTTGTGCTCTTTAAATAAGAGGGTGAAAGGAAAGATGCTGAGGTATATTTTCTATTATTATTATTTCTTTATATATTTATTTTACATAGAAACAGAAATTGAGAGGCATCAGCAGTGCCACACCCAGCTAGCTAAGCACACACAGTACTAAGCGCAAGAACTCACGCAAGGATCTGGGTTCGAGTCTGGGTTCCCCACATGCAGGAGAAGCTCTTGAGCAGTCAAACAGGCTTTCTGATGTCTATCTCTTTCCCTTTCTATCTCCCCCCTCTCTAAATTTCACTGTCCTGTCCTGTCCAGCAAAATGGGAAAAAATGGCCACCACGAGCAGTGGATTTGTAGTGTAGGCACTAAGTCCCAGTGATAACCCTGGAGGGAAAGATAGATAGAGAGAGAGAGATATGAAGAGAAACTGAGAGAGGAGGAGGTAAAGAGGAGACACTGTAACCCTGCTTTTCCACTTATGAAACTTTCTCCCTGCAGATGGGAACTGGGGTTCTTGCACACAGTGATGTGTGTGAACACCCTGTCCTACTGAGGTTCATTGCCTGATATTATTTGTGTATAGCACCAGACATGCACAGGCTAGTCAGCCACTGCTCCCTACCCTCATCGAGGCCATTCTCTTGAGTAGTGTCCTAGTTAACACAGACATCTAATTACTGTTGTACATTTATTTTCTACATGTTCCACTGGGATCATTATGGCTTTAATTAGCACAATTTTCTTCTAATATTTGTAGTGGTAATTGAAATCTTATCTTTACCATTGTCGAATGTACTGAAGGCCTATTGGCTCTTGCTTCTCAGCTTCACACAGATTCCTTTTATTGGTGAGCAAAAGTATAATAATGGCTACTTGGGCTCTCTTGCTCCTGGTTGCTTAGCAACATACACTTTAGGACAGGTTAAAGCTGAGAGTGAGATTACCTGGGCATGTCTTCACTGTCAATGATATAATTTTCACTCCAATATTTCTTTTAAAAAATATTTATTTATTTCCTTTTGTTTCCCTTGTTGGTTTTATTGTCGTCATTGGATAGGACAGAGAGAAATGGAGAGTAGGGGAAGACAGAAGGGGAGAGAAAGACACCTGTAGACCTGCTTCACCGCTTGTGAAAGGACTCCCCTGCAGGTGGAGAGCCGGGGGCTCCAACTGGGAACCTTATGCTGGTCCTCGCACTTAGCACTACCTAAGCTTAACCCGCTTTGCTACCACCCGACTCCCCCGAATATTTCTAAATTATTGATAAACCATGTTAAGAGTAATTTCAGTCTTTAAAGTGACTATAGCCTTTCAGTCATATTGTCGCAAATGCATCTGAAAGTTGGTTTGGATGTGAATTTTCATATTCTCTCATTCTCATCTCTTGTCAATCCATCATCCTCATTCTCCAAGCTCCTTTTTTTACTATGTTTATGCTTCTTTCTCAGTCTTATAGTCAGTACTCTAGCAGGACTTTGCCAGAAGTCTGCAGGTAGGAAAACTTTTCTCTTACACTGACAAATAGGAATTAGAAATTTCTACAACTCCGATTTTTTTACTCACTTTTTAGTTCAATTCCAATGATTGAAATGACAAATGAGGGAAACCACAAGGCAGTATTGTTGGGATGTTTTCTAATTGGTGACTAAAGTATGACCATCATGAAATAGGAAGAAAGTCAATTCACCCAAATGATGATGACTAATAAAGTTATATGAGTATGAAATAATAGAAAGGACTTTGCATAGCAGCTCAGGAATCTAGACTCTTGTTTAGACATGACTTCTAACTTGTTCTGCTTGTTTTTCAAAGGTTAAATAGGCAGCTAGACTAAATGATTTTGAAATGAACTTCCAATCAAATACTTTGTGGGCTGTAAAAGAGTATCTAAAGAACTGTCCTTGTTAACCATTATTTAATCACAGATTAATTTAAAATTCAGTAGAATATTATGTACCATATCTCTAGAGAAGACACATTACTGTAGAAATCTGCATACCACTTATAATATGCATACCATTCATGAAGTTCCTGAATCCATGGACATTTGTTGAAAAACTGCTTCCACCTAAGGACCCATGGCTTTAGTAATTTTTGCTTGAGCTTGATAGCTAACATGAAGGTGAACAAAAAATATTATCTGGAAAGATGGTGTCAGAGTTGAGAAAGGTGGATTAGGGCAGAAAGCAGCTCCCAAACTTAAAGAAAATACAAAAATATAATTAACTGTTAACCTCATTCATCTGACCCAAGGCCCATATATATGCTATTTCTGACCTAGTATGCTTATTCTTATATGTTCTACTCCTACTTTTTGATTCCCATTTATTAAACATTTTGTCCTACTTTATATCTTACCACTTTATAGCCACTAAGTTGCAGATACTACTATGATTCCATGCTTAGCTCCCTAGGCGGACAACCTCACCAATGTGTCTGAAGTCTCACCTCTCCAGATCCCTACCCCACTAAGGAAAGACAGAAATGGGTTAGGGGTATGGATTGACCTGCCAATGTCCATGTCCAGTGGAGAAGCAATTACAGAAGCCAGACCTTCCATTTTCTGCACCTCATAATGATCCTGGGTCAATGCTCCCAGAGGGATAAAGAATAGGGAAGCTTCTAGTGGAGGGTATAGGACACAGAACTCTGGTGGTAAAAACTGTGTGGAATTGTATCTGTTATCTTACAATCTTGTTAACCATTATTAAATCACAAATTAAAAATTAAATTAAAAATATTTTGTCCATAGTCCTAGAGGAGTAAATGTTGGAGAACTCCAATTCCATCAGTACCTGGAAAGAGAAGAGGAAAAAAATACATCTGGAAGTAGTAATAGGTGTAGGTAAGTGTGAATTAGAAAGGAAAAGCAGACAAGACCTAGAAAAAATGGGCAAATATATCAATAATAACCCTTATCTGTGACCTTGAGAGGACTGTAGTGGTTTCCAATGGAGGATATGTAGACACAGAGCTCTGGTGATGGGAATGATGTAGAACTGTACTCCTATTATGTCATAATTTTGTAAATCAATATTAAAACACTAATAAAAAAAGAAAAAAAAAGACTGCATCTTTAAGGAGATAAATGTGAACTTATCTGGAGAAGGGGAACATGAAGCAGTGATACATCCCTGGTCTCAATCCGTCTTAAAAATTCTTCCCAGCACTTTACCCAAAAATGAAAATAAGAAACTTCCAGTGAAGGGGATAAGATATAGAACTCTGGTGGTGGGAACTGTATGGAACTGTACCCCTCTTATCCTACGGTCTTGTAGATCATTATCAAATCAATAATAATAATAACAATAATAAAAAGAAAGTAAATGAAGGCCGAGCCTTACAAGTACATAGAATATCCCAGCCTTTCTTCCATTCAGTCTTTTTGCCCACACGTCTCTCTGTATGCATACAGATCGACCCGCCAATGTCCATGTTCAGTGGGGAAGCAATTACAGAAGCCAGACCTTCCATCTTCGGTACCCCATAATGAACCTAGGTCCATACTCCCAGGGCGGATAAAGAATAGGAAAGCTATCAGAGGAGGGGATGGAATATGGACTTATGGGAATTGTTTTTTTCAGTGTTTCCTTTTTATAAATAAAAATTAAAAAAAATGTTTGGAAAAAAGCCTCCAGATTTTGTTTATTTTTGCTTGTTTGTTTTTGGCCACTGCTAGTGTTTCATCACCCCGGGATGATTTTTTTTCATACAGAAATTGAGAAACAGTAAGCTAGAGGGAAAGACACCACAATACTGACGCTTCCTCAAGTTGGGGGCCAGGCTCAAAGTCAGGACAAGTCAGACACCTTTCTGATTGCTTGAAGAGGAAGAAACAGGGAGGATAATAACCCAAACAGACTTAGAATTTGACATGCAAAGCGTGTTTTGAAGCAGTAAGGTCACCTTTTTGAGTCCACATGTAGGAGTTGCATGGGAATGAAACAGAAAAGAAAAGTTCTTGGCAATACTTTGCAGTACCAGAATTCAAGTTAGCATTAAGGTCCATATCCTCAGTAAGATACATGTAAAAATTCTTCATTGTTCAGCAAACATTCTTTTTCTCTTACTTTTAAGGTAAGTAATGGCTCCAAATCAATTAGCTCTCAGTTCAGGGTAAGTATGAGTCATTACTCATAATCCTTCAGAATTTGTTGGCTTTGTGAAGATCTGGTAAGTACAGAGAGGAGTTGAAAACTGTTCTTCTCTTCAATTCAGGTGAGTGGGTAGTGTCATTTCAGTCTTCACACCATATATGAGTTCAAGAAGAACTTATAAAGGAATGGATTGATAATGTAAAGGAGAAATAAACCTATTTCTAGGACATGCACCCCTTTTATTTCAGTGCCCCAGACTCTGAAGTTATGGGGGAAAGAAGAAGTTGCTCTTCAGTACAAAATCACTCAGCAAATAAAAGTTTGAAGATGATCATTCCAGAACTGAAAAGAGTCTCCTGGGTCCCAGGCTTTTAAAACCTGAAAAGGATAGAAAAGAGTAAGAAATAGGGCTGGTCAAGCAGATGCATCATTTTTGATAGCTAATCTGGTGAGCAACAAAGGTGACTAGAAAAAGGTTTCTACAATACAAATTCCAAAAAAATAGGTCCAAGACTACTAACATCTGCAAAGAAATCAGAAGCCTCTAAGATTATCTTCCCCACCAACTTGTGCATGTGCGTGCGTGAATATATATATATATATATATATATACATATATATATGTATATATATATATATTATATTATATATTACAACTTTCTAAGCAACACATCTGGTGTTGGTCACCTACTTTGTTTCTAAGCTTGGGCTATTACAAATTGTGCTACTACGAACATAAGTATACAAAGATCTCTTTAGATTGGTATGTTCGTTTTCTTAGGATATTCCAGGACAGGAATTTCCAGGTTATAGAGTTCATTTGAAAGACTTGTAAGTAGAGGTTCAGAGTAGGAAATGTATTAGTCCAAAATCTGAACTATCACATTCTAATGAACTTGGTTTGAAGCAAATTTATAAAGCTTTATTATAGTTTGATTGGGGAAGGAGAATTAAAAATGAAAGAAGGAGATTTAACGGGGGTAGCATTCAAGTCCTGGTGCATGATGGTGGAGAAAGCTGAGGTGAGAATGTTTTTACAGAAAACTGATAAATTTTACACATGTACCCAAAACTGTGTAACTTTTTAATTTTTTGTATTATCTATATTTATTTATTGGATAGAGATGGACAGAAATTGAAAGTGAAGGGGGGAGATACAGATGGAGAGAGACCAATACATCTTCAGCACTGCTTAACCACTCACAAAGCAGTCCCTTACAGGTGGGGGCTGGGGGCTTGAACCCAGGTCTTTGTGCATTGTAACAAGTGCACTCAACCAGGTGCACCACCACCCAGCCCTACAACTGTATTTATGGTAAATCATTGGGATGCATTGGATCGACCTTCTCGTGGTGCATCCCATGAGTACCCATTCAACTGGGGAAACTGACGCTCCTTCCTAGTCTACTGAATCCACATGGATCCCAGTCACTTTCAAAGCCAGCAACAAGCAGCTCCTGACAGCTTTCAACCTGACGCTGTTGACTGGCTATGGAAGAAGGGCAAACGCTAGAAGAAGAATTAATCCCCCAAATATAAAAAGTAAAAAAAGAAAAAAAATACTCCATATTCTCCAATCTCAAGAATCAAAGCCAGTATGTTTAAGGTTTTGGTAATCATAAGGTAATGAACAGAAGCATGAAGATAATTTCCCAATTTCTGCCTCTACATAGTACTTTAGTCTAAAAATCTTAGATATCACACAAGATTATGTATAAAAGATTATGTGCAAATTACATACCTATTGCCTCAACTCTCATCTCCAGTCAGTCTTCCTTGACAACTGTAGGTAAAGGAGGAAATATATTTAATAAGACTAGAAATAATAACTGATAAATGCAAAAGGAAGGGGATGGGTGATTCTTACAGACCAAAGACAAAGAAGAAATCTTGGCGGGAGAGATTTAATCTAGATATTCAAAGGATCTAGCTCCATATTTGTAATTTGGGCTTCCTCTCAGGCAGGCAGAAGAGCAGTGTTCCAAACACAAAGGAATATTTCAGATGCAAGAGTATTATTGTAAGACTACAGTGATGTTAAAAAAAAAAAGACTACAGTGATGTTAAAGAAAGCTAGTAGAAACTGCAAAAACTAGAGACTATTCTCTGTGGTTATTTACAAAAAGAAGAAAAAGGATGGAGGACGAAGTCATGTGAAACATGAATCTTCTTTGCCTTACTGACCAAACCAGACTTGTCAAGCCTCCTAGCTTGCTTACATCAGTCCTAAATACTAGACTTTAGTGACAGATGGAGAGAAGAGCAAATACTAGAGAACTGAGCCCTATATAGAATGGTCAGAATGTCCCAGAACTATGTCCTGTTGATTTTTTATCTCATCTGTCTTCAGTGTGTGTACACTTTTACTACATGTGTTATATTATTCCCATCCATGGTTCCAATCATTACCATATACTACTAATCCCTTTCATAAAGGGCTGCTGCTCATATATGCATTATAATATATGTGAATGCCACTGTGGTGACATATAGTTACTATACTCAATAGTTCTACCACTAAATCTATTTAGGATCAATGGCAACTACAAGTATAAGTTACAGTCATCCAGTGGACATGTCTATTTGGATGTGCCACAGGGTCTTCATAACATAATATCTAAAATTGATCAAGCAAACTTTTTTTTTTTACCATCAAAGTTATTGCTGTGGCTTGGTGCTTGCACAACCAATCCACCATTTCTGGTGGTCATTTTTACTTTTTTACCTTTATTTGATAAGACAGAGAGAAATTGAGAGTGAAAGTAGAAATGGGGAGAGAAAGAGAGACACCTGTTCTACTGCTTGTGAAGCTTCTCTTTTTTATACCAACTTTATGGTCAAGATGGAACACTGATCATGTCCTGAATGTCTTGCATGAGATGTTCTATCTTCCAAGAAACTTTATGTTTTGTTTATGCTTGATGACTTTCTTCTTTTTTTTTTCTTCAGTTTAAAGTTTGTATAATTTTCCCTCCAGGTGGGAAACTGGGCAAGAGAGGCAAAGACACAATGGATTCTGAGACTGAAGAGACAATGGCAAAATAAAGATGAGTAAGGCAAAGATAAGAAGACAAAGAAACAAAGATAGGAGAATAGACATAAGTATCAACAGAAAATACAAAAAGAAACATAAGCTGACAATGAAAGACAGAGAAATAGTGTGAAAGCCAAATAGAATGACAAAGATAAAGATAAATACAGAGACATAGGATGAGAGACAGAGAAAGAGTTGGGGAAAGAACAGAACTACAAAGAGACTGAAAGTAAAAGAACTGGAGCTACAGAAAAAATGAGAACGTATGACTACAAATAAGATGTATTTACTGAAAAGCGATCTGGTGGATGACATAGGCAAGCACATATTTTGGAGAGATGTGAAATTTTACTCCTGAGACAACAACATTGTAAAAATTTTTTTCTAAGTAAAAATCAATTTTAGAATAATGGTTTGTTTTGTCTTTTATTACCTGTCTCTTACCTTCCTGTTTTGCGGGAAGCTTTTTCAAAGAACCTGGTCCTGGAAGCCACTCTGCAAAACAGAAGTCAACTAAGACCCATGAGTTGTTTTGGAATATGTGTAAGAACCAGTGGTCAATAGACATAATAGGAGAACATGAACTAAATGGTCCATTCGTGCTAGACCCAGTCTTAGCTTGCAAAGAACTTGGATCTTAAAAAAAAAAAATCTAAATATCTGATGTGAAATTGCTCAGAGCCCAGAAAATAAGACTCAAGAAAACTAACATGAGGAGACAATGTGCTGACAGGGGTCCCAGACATTGGTTGAGGAAATATAAGGCAGGGTATCCATGGCCAGAGAAGACTGGCACTTGAAACTAATGGTAGCCTAACTTAGAAATTCCCTCACTATTTCTTTGGCTTGAATCCCTGTCACAGAAAGGCTTTCTGGACTTCATATCAGTTCCTATCCTATAAGATAACTCTGGAGAACCTGAGTTATTGCAGAGATTAGAAAACATCATATTTCTGTTTATAAAAAGAGCCTTAAGGCACAAATACAATGACTGAAATACTCATTAAATTACTATTACAACAAGTGCACAGTGATGGATGGAAACTAGATTTTTTGTGGTCATCATGATGTAGTGCTTACAGATGCAGAGTGAGAATGTTGTACATTTGGAATTTATATAATGTTATAAATCATTGTTGGTTCAATAAAAAAGTATTTAAACCAACAATAAAAATAATGATAAAATAATAAAAGTTTCCAGAGAAATAAAGATTGAAAGAGAAAGTAAATATTTCAACCTGCAAATATCAGAGAAGCTGTGAAAAATTGAGGTACTAAGATCCAAACTTTTCTGCTTTGGGAAAACCTCTTAGTCTTGAGTGTTGTGTAAAACATTCCAAATAGGATTGATCTGCAACATTCCCCTAGACTATTAAGTCAATGGTACCCAGTAGTGTATTGTAAATTTTTCACCACCATGATGGTAATACTGAAAGCATTTCTGATGATCTAAGATGAGCCTTATGTCGGGGTTGAGTAATAACTCCACTTACACAGATGATGTGATATCTTCTGTATTGCCCATTCCAATATCTGACTTTGGTTGTGATTTCTGGGTAGTAGCCCTGCAAGGAGGGTCAGGAGGTCTCACTGGGGGACGTATGATGGTTGGCTTTTCTCCTGGAGGCCTCACTTTGCTGAAACTGTCAGAGTCTCCTGGAAGAGAAAACAATATGAAAAAATTGGCTGGTTAGCGAAA
Organism: Erinaceus europaeus; assembly: GCF_950295315.1. Taxonomy (NCBI): domain Eukaryota; kingdom Metazoa; phylum Chordata; class Mammalia; order Eulipotyphla; family Erinaceidae; genus Erinaceus; species Erinaceus europaeus. The sequence goes on along the minus strand of NC_080185.1, from coordinate 80,336,821 downwards.
TGGAACACTATCCATTAGCAAAGGCACCCATTATAAAGTTATTTTGGTCTACTCCTTTCCCATGGTCCCTATCTGTTTCTTGATTACTTAGAGCTTTAGATTTTTTTCTGGTAACTCTTCCAGAAAGTCTAGATTTATATAGTATTTGGGAAATCATTGTGTGTGTGTGTGTGTGTGTGTGTGTGTGTGTGTGTGTCTGCTATGTCACATTTATTTGCTATGTGTATTTCCTCATTACTTAATAAAGATCAATAATACACTACCTTAATTACTGTAAGGGAATTTAGTGAGTTCCTAATATGTCTAGAGGTTCTTGGAACATACTAGGCATTTATTCAATTATTTATTATTAATTTCAATTTGATAATTCATCATCACCAAAACTCAGGTCTTTTTCATTTATGCCTTAACTATTATAGCAGTCTATTAATTCACCTTTCTACCCCATACTTCTGTTTCCCTTTTTGTTTATCCCATGACTTATTGTAGTTCTTCTGTTTATCTGCTTTTTACCACAGTTTGAGAACAGGAGACCCACACACCTCAGGATCACCTACAGATACCCTCAATCTCTCTCACCTATGTCAGGATGACACCCTTCAGAGTAACAGATCCAATCACGCCTGAGACATGTCTTATGTTTGTTTACACTAGGAGTCCTGGAACCAACAGACCTCTCATCACCTTCATACCTGAATGACAAACTAAGGCTCTAAGGGCTACTGCTAAGAACCATTGTATTCTGGTGGAGCCAATATGGCGGCTTAGAGACAATACCTGGTGTGAACTCTGGAAGGAAGCTGCTTTCAACCTGGGAATCTCAGGTGAGGGTAAGATTTTTGGGTCAGAGGTGGATGGAGAGAACGAGGGGTGGCCAGGGTGATACCAAAGAAAAGTCCTACAACCCACTCATGGGCTTGGCTAGTTCTGCAATCACCACCACCCCCCCAACAATAACAACAACAATAGCACCTCATGCTGGATGGCCAGCTGCTGCTGTCTGGCTTCCTGTGGAGCTAATCTTTCTTTTTTTTTTTTTTTTCAAGATTCCTGGCTCAGCAGGGTATCATCCAAGGGAAGGGGATATCTCCCTGACCAAAGACTATTTTTTCTTTCTTTTTGAAGGGGGCTGGAGCTCTATCTGAGTGACACAATTCCTGACCAATCAGGGTTTTAGTCTTGCCTGGGAAAGACTGGTAAATCTCCCTTGATTTACTTCTGGAGTTTCTTTGATATTTGCTTCTTGCAATTGTTTGTTTTTGACTGGTTTAGAAAGGGGACAAGGCTGTGTGCAGCCAATCTGGAGTCATCTAAGCTGCAGACTGACTGTTAGGTTTCTTATTCTATTTTATTTTACTATTATTATTATATGCATGTGTCTCTTCTCTCTCCAGGTTGACCAAAATTAATTGTTGTTGCTTTTTCCATTGATAGGTGATTGGGTGTACTATCCATTGTGGGAATAAATTGATTTTCTCCCTTTTTCTCTCCTCTTAGCTTATCCAAAAAAATCTCTTTCCTTTCACTGTTTTTTTTTCTTCTTTTTTTGTTTTTCCTCCTGTATTCAGTGGCACTCATTTGTGAATTATCTTCTGGAAGAAGTCTGGCTCAGAGTGGACTCTTTCTCTGCATCTATCTTTCTCTTTTTTCTCCTTTCCTTTCTCTTCTTATTATTTCTAGAATTTATAGTGGACAGTTGATTTGTGTAATTGTCTACTCTTGCTTTGTCTTTTTTTCTTTTTCTTTTTGCTTTGTTTGCTTGTGTTCTTGGACTGTAGGTGTTGCTTGGCTAACTGGCTTTGGTTAAACTGCACCAATATTTGATTCAGTGGCTATTGTTGTACTTTCTGAGGTTTGTGACCTCATTTGTGAAAAGAACCATCATATTTTTTTCCTGAATTTTATGGAAGTTCAGGTATGCATCCCTGGCCTTCAAGTGTCTGTGGCCAAAACTTTCAGCCACAACCATCTTCTATAACCTAATGTGATCTGTGCCTGCAGTGGGAACCTCCATGAATGTTGAATATGCATAATGGCTACTGATCTATATAGAGAGTATAAGATACTCTAATATGATCTGATATAGAGAGGGTATAAAGATTCAAGAAGCTCAGAGTCCCAAATAAACTTGACCCAAATCTACATACACCAAGCCATATAAAAATTAAATGGTCATGCACTAAAGATAAAGAAAGGATCCTAAAGGGAGCAAGAGGAAAAGTGAAGAGTTAGGTACAGAGGAAATCAGATAAGATTATCAGCAGTGTTCTCAAAAGAAACTATAAAATTCAGAAGAGAAAGAAATGATACATATTAAATGCTCGATGAGAAAGGTTTTTAGTCAAGAATACTATACCCTGTCAGACTGTCACTTAGACTACATGGAGAAATAAAAACCTCTCAGACCAGAAAAATTTGATGGAATCAATTATCACCAAATCTCTACAGAAAAATTCTACACTAACTTCTAGAAACAATAAAAATAAAAGGCCACACATAAGCACACCCAAGACAAATTTAAAATAGTAACAGTGAAATATCTTAAATTTATAAAATCGCTCAGTGTTACTGACCTGAATTCAACTATAAAAAGGCATAGCTTAAGAGAATGGATCAAGAAACAAGTGTGACTACTGGAGACAGCATATGGGTGGGTTCTGCTGTCTGCAGTAGTCACACCTAACTCTATAGAACAAAAAGGCTCAAGATGAAAAGAAAAAAAACTCATAAAAATCATTGACCACATAAAAAGGAAGGGACAGCTATATTCATATCTGACACAAGACACAAATTAACAGGGATGCAGAGGTTACATAGGCTCCTATGCTAAATATGAACAGATATGAGCCTCAGGTCACATTGATGGGGTTTACAATTAATGGTACTTATATACTTTACCAATATTTGACAGCTACTCTCTGCCCTGATCCAGCTCTCTAGTCCTATTCCCAACTCTGACACCATTTTCCCAGACAATACTTTTAGCCCACCTGCATGTTAACTATCAGCTCAAGCAAAACTACTAAAGTCATGCGCCCCTTAGAATATACACAAAATGGACTTCCTAGTTTCTTCCCACACAAAGAGCCTTAGTTCCACCTGCTCTATTCTTACTTTTAGGTTCCTGACTATTAAACAATTTGTTCTGCTTTTATATCTTAATGTTTTTCAGCCACCAAATTAGAGATGCTACCATGATACCAACCTGACTTCCCTGGGCAGATGACTCACTAATGTGTCTTGGAACCTCATCTCCCCATACCCCTATCCCACCACAGAAAAATAGAAATAGGCTGGGGGTATGGATCAACCTGCAAACAACCATGCTCAGCAGAGAAGCAATTACAGAAGCCAGACCTATCACCTTCTAAATCCCATGAAGAATTTGATACATATTCCCTGAGGGATAAAGAAGAGGGAACCTTCCAGTGGAGGGGATGGGATAATGGAATTCTGGTGGTAGGAATTAAATGGAATTGTACCCCTCATATCTTACAATGTTTTTAATCATTATGAAATCGCTAGTAAAAATATATAAAATAAAGGAATAATAGACGGGAATGGACATTATATAATTCTCTGGGGATCAATCAGTCAAGAGGACATGATAATAATTAACATCTGTGCATGCAATGAGGGGGCATCAAATATATCTAGTATCTACTGAGAAAGCTGAAAAAATACATTAGTAATAAATAGTAGGAGATTTTAACACCACACTCACTCAAATAGATAAACTATGTATAATTTTTTTAAGTGTGAGAATTATATGAAGAGATGAGTAAGTTAGACATAGTGGACATCTTCAAACCAAGAAAGTGGAATACATATTCATCTTGAGTCCACATGGAACATTCTCAAGGAGAGACCACATTTTGGCCACAAAGACAGCATTAATTACTGTAAGAGTACAGAAATCATTCCAAACATCTTGCCAGAGCATATTATAATTAAACTAATATTTGACAATGAAGAGAAAGTCATTAAATATTGACGTTGTCTACTGATCTGAAGGGTGGTAGACAAAGCATTGGACAACAAATCTAAAATGGACTGACGACTACAAGGTATTCATGTCACTGACCAGCATAAGAAGTTAATCAGCCCATCTTGGATAGAGCTTGAAGAAATAATGGTAATTGAAATAAGACAGAAACAGAAGGATGAATATGGAATAATCTCACTCTTAGGCAGAAGTTGAAAAATAAGATCAAAAGAGAAAACACAAGTAGAACCTGAACTGGAGTTGGTGTACTGAACCAAAGTAAAAGACTCTGGGTGGGAGGGGGAGAAGAGTACAGGTCCAAAAATGATAACAGAGGACCTAGTGGGGATTGTATTGTTATATGGAAAACTGCAAAATGTTATGCATGTACAAACTATTGTATTTACTGTCAAATGTAAAACATAATCACCCAATAAAGAAATTTAAAAGGCCTTCTGTTCCTTCTGCCAGCCATGACATCATCTCCCCAGACAATAATTAGGATCCACCTGCATATCAGATTTCAGACTCAGAAAAAAAAAAAACACAAAATACTAGTATAGCCACAGGCCCTTTGGAATATAACTAAACTATGCCTACTAGCTATCTACAAAACAGAGACCCCCCCCCCCCAACTCTTCATCTGAACTATTCCAGCCTTTAGGTCTATGATTGTTTAACAATTTGTTTGGCTTTGTATGTCAACTCTCTTTTCAACTACCAGGTTCCAGGTGCTAGCATGATGCCAACCAGACTTCCTTACCAATGTGTCCTGGAGCTCTGCCTCCCCAGAGCCCTTCCCCACTAGGGAAAGAGAAAGACCGGCTGGGAGTATGGATCAACCTGCCAAAGCCCATGTTCAGTGGGGAAGCAATTACAGAACCTTCAACCTTCTGCATCCCACAATGACCTTGGGTCCATACTCCCAGAGGGTTAAAGAATAGGAAAGCTATAAGGGAGGGGATGGGATACAGAGTTCTGGTGGTGGGAATTGTGTGAAGTTGTACCCCTCTTATCCTATGGTTTAGTCAATGTTTCCTTTTTATAAATAAAAAATAATAAATAATAAAAGAAATTTAAAAAAAGAAGTTAACAGGTATCAGAGCTCAGGATCAGAGATTTGTAACAGTTGCTTAACTGATGTTTGCTTTGATACTTGGAATTATTTTGATATCATTAGAGTGGGATCCAAAGTCAGGAGGACTGTAGATAGTAAGAGGGAAGAAGGTAGCAAGGGAGAAGGTTCAGAGCCCATCAGAAATTTAGCTGATTTCTTAGCAAATTCACCAAAGTTAAAGCTCTGATTTATGTAGTAGCTATCTACAAATAATTGTGATTTCATTTATCTACTTCCCTAAAGAAGCGTATCTCAGGGAGATAGAAAAAGGGAGATGGGATTGGAGACCTACTAATTTGACTACTTATAACATATGCTATATCTGAACAACTGACGTATTGTTACCTGAACTGTTAGACTAATATGATTATTCAAGTTTTTCTCTAGAAAGTTTGGAACCAAATTTGTGACATTGCTCCAACCAGTATGTAAAGCTTCATGGTCAACATTTAGCTTACCAATACTCTTTTCATCTCTCTATTTGCTTACCATTTCACCTCTCAACCTCATTTTTTTAGCTTATATTCAAGAATCGAAGAGAATTAGTCACAAGGGAATGAGCAATTTTTGTGTTTTACTCTCATTTCATTAGCATTTAGATAGGGGCCAAACTCTCATTAAACACTGAAAAAGTTATTCTTAATTTTAAATTTCTCATATATTTTTTTGTTTCTTTTTTTCTTCTTTTTAATATTTATTTTATTTATTTATTCCCTTTTGTTGCCCTTGTTGTTTTTTATTGTTGTAGTTATTACTGTTGTTGTCGTTGTTGGATAGGACAGAGAGAAATGGAGAGAGGAGGGGAAGACAGAGAGGAGGAGAGAAAGATAGACACCTGCAGACCTGCTTCACCGCCTGTGAAGCGACTCCCCTGCAGGTGGGGAGCCGGGGTTCGAACCAGGATCCTTATGCCGGTCCTTGTGCTTTGCGCCACCTGCGCTTAACCCGCTGCGCTACAGCCTGACTCCCTTTCTCATATTTTTTATATTATGAAACACGTTGAATATTTTTGGAATAAAACACAGCGTGCTTTCTAGGTCCACTAATTAGAAAGTAAAATGGCCAAAATTTGAATCTAATCTTTGTGGAACCAAATGCATACTATCTTCTAGAATACTAATCTCCCAAGTCTTCTTTAGATCATTCCTAACACCCTAATATGAGTCTTCACATGTAGTGGTCAATTAAATTACAAATCTTAAATTTCACAATATTTCTAGAAGTTCTGAGTTTTTCAGAAGCTGTAACCCTTTGTCTCTATAACCACTGAACTGTAAAGGGTGAGTGAAGAATAGATCAGAAGCTTCTTATAGGAAGGCAATATGATAGTTCTGCCTCATTAGGAAGAACCCAGGTATTAGTATTTGCCCAAACTTGACAAGCTCTACCATTATAGTCATAAACCTTTGGTAAGTCATTTAGAAAACCAAAACTCCTAAGTTTCAGTTTCTAGTATTTAAAAAAAGTGATAATACACTCTTCACAGCAATATGGTGAGGATTCAAATTAGTATGTCAGCACATGTCAGTGTCAGGCACAAAGGAGACACTATGAATGGCAATATTAATAATAATAACATTAGTTAAGTACTATCACTATTAATTTATTTAACAAATAATGAGTACCAGTTAGGAATTTTTCTAAGTATTTTGCATACAAAAGTAAGTAACATGGTTCCCAAATCCTTGCCCACAAGGAGTTTACATTCTAGCAAGTATTATGAATAACTTTTATTTTTCCCCACCATTACAATATTAGTGGTGATAAACTGAAACTGTTATCTACATAAATATCTCCAACTAACAAAGCTCTCAAAGTGAAGATTAAGTCGACTCTACTCTGGGTGTCACTGTATTCTCAAACACTTACCTTCTTTGTAGTGAACCAAGGGGCGAGGAGCTAGTCTTTTTATGTGGAAAGAGGGAGCCTTCACAAGCCCAGGTCCATTGGTAGCCTTTGGCAATGCCTTGATTCCAAAATCTTGCAGCTTAGACAATTTCCCCACATCGACCTCAGGCAAAGACTCCAACTTGCCATCTGAACCAGGTCGAGTTGGGGACTTCCTCTCAGTATTAGCTTCTCCACTCCTCTGAACAGACAGCTTAGAGTATTGTGGTGGCTTGGACATATCTATATTGCTGGCGATAGCACCATTGGGTGTTTGATGTTGGATTACATCTAGGAAAAAGTTTAAACTAAGATAAGTTATTGATAATTCTTAATCAACTTTTCATTCTTACACATGAAAATTTCACACATTTTCAAAGACAGTATATTGTGAAATAAATCAATGAAGCCCTATAAGATAATTTACTCCATGCCACAATTAATTTAGTATCTATCAGTTCAGGATCTGAACTTGATTTTTACAACTACAATTCAGTAAAACCATACAAATATTGATTCTTAATTCAAAGGAATGCATGATTTAATAGGACTCAGAATCTCCTATCAATTGTATATTTTACATAAAGATATCAATTAATCCACCATTTTCTCTCTTTATAGTGAGTGATAAGACCCAGAATATCATATATGCATATATGCTCTACTGTTGAGCAACAGTTTTGGTCTCTCACTATTTTCTCAAGAGTATTTTCTTAAGGTATATCACACATCAGTTAATAAGTTTAACATAATTTAACATTATTCACCATCCTCAAAAAGAAAAATCTGGTTAATCAGCTTATCTCCTGTAGTTCCCAATCACATTAACACGTTTCTTAAGTGTTGTAAATTGTATTTTAAGCTTAAAAAATTAATTAAAGCCCAGGATGCTTTTCTTAGAAAAATATACTACAGGAGTAAATGCAATTTTTTTTTGTTGTTGCAAATCAATTAAAAATAGTGGATGGAGCTGGGTGGTTTTACCAAACTCACATGTTAGCATGTGTGATGACACAGATTTAAGCCACTGTTCCCTATACGGAGGAAGGAGGTGTCTTGAGCAATGGAGAAATGCTGCAAGTATCTCTTTTTTCTCTCTCTCTGTCTCTCTAATAGAAAAATATCTCTAGAAATGATGGAGTAATTGTTCAAGCTCCAAGTCCCAGTGAAAAATTTATTAGCTATAATCATAATCACAATAAAATACCCCCCCAAACCCTGAAAATTGCTACTCTTAGGACTAAAACTGTCACATAATGATAGAAAACTGCAGATCATAATGGAGTCGTTAAGAACTAAGAATCTGTTTATTTCAATGAAAAGTCAGTGAGTTGAAGTAAATCAATCCTATATGAATCTTGATTAAAAAATGTAGTAGGCAGAAGATGGCAGCTTTGAGACAACATCTGGCATGAGCTCTGCAAGGAAGCTGCTTTCAACCTGGGATCCTCAAGTAAGGGTAGGATTTTGGGGCCAGTGATGGAGGGGAAGAGCAGGGGATGGTCAGAGTAGCACCAAAAAAGAGTCCTATAATCCATTCTAGGGCTGGCAAAGGCCAAAAAAGACAGAGGAAACAGGGATTCTGCCCAGGGTTTTGGTTTGGCTATTTCTTTCTGCACTCTCGCCCACCCCCCACCCGCCCCAAGACCAACTCCCACACCTGCCACTCCTGGCAGGATTCTTGTGGAGATAATTTCTTTATCAAGATTCCTGGCTCAGCAGGAGTGTCTTCTAAAGGTAGGTGGATATCTCCCCAAGCAAAGCTTTTTTTTTTTCTTTTAGCAGGGGGTTGGATCTCTCTTTAAGTGACACAATTCCTGTCCAGTCAGGGCCTCAGCCTTGTCTGTGTTAGATTACCTGTCTTCCTTCATCTACATCCTGAGTTTTTTGATAGTTGCTTTTGCAATAGCTTCTTTTTGATTGATTTAGGAAGGGGACAAGGCTGTGTGCAGCCAATCAGGAGTGGTGTAATTTGCAGACTGACTGTTAGTGTTTTTTATACTATTTTACTTTATTATTATTATTGTTTGTGCTTGTGTCTTTTCCCTCCTCTCCAAGTTAACCTAAATTAACTGTGTTAATTTTTCAATTGACAAGTGACTGTGTGTGCTATCCATGATGGGGGTAAATTATTTTTTTCTTGCTCTCTTTTCTCACTTTACTTTTTCTTTCCTCCTACCTGATAAAAAGTATATATCTTTCCTTTCACTCTTTTTTTCTCCTTTTTCTCTCTATATTCATTGGCACTGGTTTGGGAATTATCTGTGAAAGAAGTCTGACTCGGAGTGGGCCCTCTCTCTTTCGATTTTTCTTTCCTTTCTCTTCCCACTATATCTGGAATTTATAGTTGACTCGATTTGAGATATTGTCTACTCTTGCTCTGCCTTTTTTCTTTTCTTTCCTTTTTTGTTTTGTTTGTTTTTATTTTTGGAGTAGAGGTGTTGCTTGGCTAACTGGTTTTCAACAACAGCATCAATCTTTGCTTCAGTTGCGATTGTAATTTCTGAGGTTGTGACTTCATTTGTGAAAAGACTTTAGTATGGCTTGTACACACAAAACACAAAAACTGAAGATCGACAGCACAGAAAAATACAAACCACATCAATAAAAAAAAATGGTCAAATCAAGAGCAAATAAAACTGCTACCATAATGAATCAGGACAGGAGCCCAGAACAAACTCCAAACAAGTCAGAAGCAATTATAAAGTTTCCAAACAATAATTGACTTATTAATCACAGAAATGAGGACAGCTATTGAGGAAAAGTCTATCAGAAATAGGGAAACAACAGATAAGGCTCTCAAGGGAAATACTAGCTACTTCAAAGTAATTAGAAAACTGAAAGCCAAAATAGCTGAGCCAAGGGGCCAGCTAACAGAACAAGCTAGTACTGTAACAGGGCAAGGTAATAAACAGGAAAAAAGAATTAGCCAGAGAGAGGATGAGCCAGAGAAAACTAAGAAAGAGATAAAAGAACTAAAAAAAAAAAAAGAGATTGATACTAGCTACCTTGAGGTAATTAGAGAACTGAAATAGCTGAGCTAAAAGGCCAATTGGCAGAATAAGCTAATACTATAACTGAACTGAAGAAAGAAGCTGAGGGAAGGGAAAACAGATTAACAGAAACAGAAAACAGAATTATCCAGGCAGAGAAAACTAAGCCAGCTATAGAAAGCTAAGAAGGAGGTAAAAGAGCTCAAAAAGAAACTGAGAGACACTGTGAAGACAACAGAACCATATGGGATTATCTCAAAAGAAGTAACTCTCATATAGTTGGTCTACTAGAGAAAGAAAGAGAGGAAGGAAGGGGAAGTAAACATCCTAGAGGAAATAAAAGAAGAAAACTTCCCAGCCTTAAATAACAGAAAGGATATTAAGATTCAAGAGGCCCAGAAAGTCCCAAAAGGAATCAACCCAGAGCTGAATACACCAAGACACATCATAATTACAATGAAAAGAAGTAAGGATAAAGAAAAGGATCCTAAAGGCTACAAGAAAAAAAAAGTTGCATATGGGGGAAAATCCATAAGATTATCAACAGACTTCTCCACTCAAACTCTAAAAGCCAGAAGAGAATGTCAAGATATCTATCGAGCCTTCAGTGAAAAATGGTTTCAACCAAGGCTAGGACTTTCATTCAGACTAGATGGAGGGATAAAAACCAGACCAAAAAAAAAAAAAAAAGTTAAAGGAGGTCACAATGCTTCCCTGAAAGAGGTTCTAAAAGACTTCCTATAAATGAACATGTCCAAAATACTTGCCATATGTGAGAGAAAATAAAAAAAATCATTGAATTATGTTACTGAAATACCTTACATCTATAATATCAACAAATGTCCAACATATCCATCCAAAAAGATCTGTGTATACATATGTTCTTGGCAGCACAATTTGTAATAGCCAAAACCTGGAAGCAACCCAGGTGTCCAATAACAGATGAGTGGCTGAGCAAGTTGTAGAATGGAAAACTACTCAGCTGTAAAAAGTGGTGACTTCACTGTTTTCAGCCGATCTTGGATGGACCTTGAAAAAATCATGTTGAGTGAAATAAGTCAGAAACAGAAGGATGAATACGGGATGATCTCACTCTCAGGCAGAAGTTGAAAAACAAGATCAGAAAAGAAAACAGAAGTAGAACATGAAATGGAATTGGCGTATCGCACCAAAGTAAAAGACTCTGGGGTGGGGAGAATACAGGTCCAAGAAGGATTCAGAGGACCTAGTGGGGGTTGTATTGTTATATGGTAAACTGGGGAATGTTATGCATGTACAAACTATTGCACTTACTGTTGAATGTAAATCATTAATTCCCCAATAATAAAAAAAGAAAAAAAAAGACTTCCTATAAATGAACATGTCCAAAATACTTGCCATATGTCAGAGCAAATAAAAAAAAATCATTGAATTATGTTACTGCAATACCTTACATCTATAATATCAACAAATGTCAATGGCTTAAATTCACCCATTAAATGACAAGAGTAGGATGGTTCAGAAGAGACAACCCAGTCCTATGCTGTTTGCAAGAATCCCACCTGACCCAACAAGAAAAACAAAAACTTAAAGTGAAGGGATGGAAAATTATCATACAGGGTAATGAACCACGAAAAAGGCAGGAAAAGCCATTCTCATCTCTGACACAATAGACTTTAAATTATATACAGTAATAAAAGACAGGCAAGACCTGAGGAAGATGGGTCCTGATATTGGGGCAGCTTGGAATGTTCCTACTTATGACCAGAGAATGTTAGTTCAGGTCTACAGGGATGCAAAAGTCACATAGGCTCCTAAGCTGAATATGGGCTCCAGATCACATCAAATTGATGGGGGTTACAATCAATAATATTTATATACCTTTCCCATGTTTGGGAGCTACTGATGCAGCTTTCTGGCCCTTCTGCCAGCCATGACATCATCTCCCCAGACAATAATTAGGATCCACCTGCAGGCTCAGGCAAAACAAACAAAAAAGAAAAAAATACTAGTATAGCCACAGGGCCTTTGGAAAATAACTAAAATATGCATAGTAGCTATCAACAAAACAGAGACTCCCCCCCTAACTCTTCATCTGCACTATTCCAGCCTTTAGGTCCATTATTGGTCAACAATTAGTTTGGCTAACTTGTTTATGTTAACTCTCTTTTCAACCACCGGATTCCAGATGCTAGCATGATGCTGACCAGGCTTCCCTGGACAGACAACCCCACCAATGTGTCCTGGAGCTCCACTTCCCCAGAGTCCTTCTTCAGTAGGAAAAGAGAGGGACATGCTGGGAGTATGGATCGACCAGTCAATGCTCAAGTTCAGTGGGGAGGCAATTTCAGAGGCCTGACCTTCCACCTTCTGCATCCCATAGTGACCTTGGGTCCATGCTCCCAGAGGGTTTGGGAATAGGAAGGCTACTGGGGGAGGGTATGGGATGCAGAGTTCTGGTGGTGGGAACTGAGTGTAGTTGTGCCCCTCTTGTCCTATGGTTTAGTCAGTGTTTCCTTTTTATAAATAAAAAATAAAAAATCTGCAAAAAATAAATAAAAACAAACATCAACAAAAAAGATAGGAAAGTCCATTACATAATGATCAGAGGATCAATCAACCAAGAAGATTTAACAATTATTAACATCAATACACCGAATGAAGGCCCATCCAAATACATCAAACACCTACTGAAAGATCTACAAAAATACATCAGTGGTAACACATTATAGTAGTAGACTTCAACATCCCACTCTCACTGTTAGACAGATTAAGTAAGCAAAGAATCAACAAAAAAACAAGAGATTTAATCAATGAGATGTATATATTAGACTTCCTGAACATTTTCAGAGTATTTCACCCCAAGAAACTAGAATACACATTCTTTTCAAATCCACACAGTACATTCTCAAGGATAGACCACATGTCAGGCCACAAAAACAGTATCAATAAATTCAAGAGCACTGAAACCATCCCAAGCATCTTCTCTGACCATTTACTCCTAAAGCTAATACTCAACAACAACAAGAAAATTTGGAAACAAAAAAACATACTGCTTAATGACCGCTGGGTAAAAAAGGAACTTAAACAAGAAATTCAAATGTTCATAGAAACAAATGAAAATGAAGACACAAGCTATCAAAATATTAGGATACAGCTAAAGCCGTACTGAGAGGGAAATGCATAGCCAAAGAAGCACATATTAGAGAATAAAAAAAGCTCACAAAAACGACCTTACTGTATACTTTAAGGACTTAGAATAAGAGGAATAAAGGAACCCTAAAACAAACAAGAGTGAAATGACTAAAAGTAGAGCGAAAATAAATGACACAGAAAATAAGAGAACCATACAAAAGATCAATGAAGCCAAATATTGGTTCTTTGAAAAAAATATTAAAAAATTGCCAAATCCTTAACCAGACCCAGAAAAAAAAGGGAAAAAATAAGCAGAAGACTCAAGTAAATAGAATTCTAAATGATAGAAGAAATATCACAATAGACACCACAGAAATAAAAAAAAAATCATGTTAAGTTTCTTTGAACAACTATATGCCACAAAGTTAGAGAATCTTGAAGAAACAGAAGGATCCTAGAAATATATACCCTTCCAAAACTAAACCAGGAAGAACTACAAAATCTAAATGGACCAATAACAGACAAAGAAATTGAAACAGTTCTTAAGAACTGGTCATCTCCTTTAGGAAAAACATAATAGACCCCTTTGTGGGGCCCTATTGAACCTTGCCCTCAATATGGATGAACAATGGTAGGGAATGTTGTCCAATGGTAGGGATTATGAACAATGGTAGGGATTATGTTGTCCAATGACCATTTTCCAAAGGGCCATTGGACAACATAATCTACCTACTACCAGAGGAAGATGCATCCTGAAATTATTGCAGCATGGAATGATCCTACTCATTACCACAGAATGTGAGCTCAGACATACAGGGATGCAGAGGTTACATAGGTTCCTGTGCTGAATATGGGCCACAGATCAAATCGATGGTGTTTACAGTCAACAACAGTTTATACTTTCTCCATATTTGGGAGCTACTCTCTTCCCTGATGCAACTTTCTAGTCCTTTACCGTACTATGACACTACCTCCCCATACAGTAACCTGGGTCTACCTATATATTAGATGTCAGGTTCAGGCAAAAACTAGTAAAGTCATGGGCCATTTGGAATCTACCTAAAGTAGACCTACCAATTTTTTCCAAAATGGAGACCCCAAATATTCATATATAATATTCTTGTCCTTAGGTTCATAATTAATCAACAATTTGTTATGCTTTATATCTTTACTCTTTTTTCAGCCACCAGGTTCCACATGCTATCATGATGCCAACTAGACTTCCCAGGGCAGACAACCCCACCATGTGTCTAGGAGCCCACCTACCCAGATCCCTGCCCCATTAGGGAAAGAGAGAGACAGGATGAGAGCATGGATCGACATGCCAATGTCCATGTTCAGCGGAGAAACAATTACAGAAGCCACACCTTCCACCTTCTGCACCCCACAAAATCCTGGATCCATACTCCCAGATGGATAAACAATAGGGATGCTATCAAAGGATAGGATTAGATATGGATCTCTGGGGGTGGGCACCATATGGAAATGAACTCTTATCCTATAGTCTTGTCAATATTTCCACTTTATAAATAAAAATTTTTTAAAAAGTAATTTGTAATTAGATAAGTAGAGCTCAACTATTTAACACAGAACTTGTATGTGTGAGGTCCTGCTTATGATTCCTTATCTCTCTGTAGCTCTTATATCTCTGGTTCTGTGTAATAAAATACATGAATGCATATTCAAAAAATGTAGTAACAGAGCAAACTATATACTGACTAGATAGAGATCTTAAAGAATCACTGTTTATTTTCAGCTATGTTATGGTACTGTTACTATTTTATTCATTGATGAATATTTTATATTTTATATTCATTGCTGAATATTTTATACATTACACTATACCCAGGCCAAAGTTTAAATTTCAATCCAGACATAACCCATTCTCTACAGAGTAGAAGTCATCCATTAGAACATCTGCCTTTGCTGAAACCTATCAAGTGAAGGTCCATATTATGGAGGACCAAAGCATGATAAATAGATAGAGGAGGTTATTCATATCTATGAGTCATGACAAAAACACATAGAAGGCATCCAACACAAAATATTTACATAAGCTTCCTAAAGATTTCAAGGTAATAATCATTATTCTATTACCAAAATGAAGAGATACTGAAGGGAAGCTACAGGGACAGAGAACATCTAAGGCAAATACATAGAAAAATTAAAGAAGAAGGAATATAATTAAAGAGGATGGCAGGAAGGGGATTAAGAGCAAATTGAAAGAAGCTGTAGTCTAAATTAGTGAGACTAAGAATAGTGAAAAAATAAAAAAATAATAAAAGAGGATCTCTAATAAGCCCAGTCAATTATAGCTGACCTCTCACCAAGAGTCAATTTGCACTTCTTATCTAAAATTTTGTCAGAAAAGGACTCTCCAAGATAATCGCCACAGCTCCACTACCCCAACTGCAACCCATCATAATAGAGGAAAATTCATTCTAAATAGAGCCTACTTATGCTGAAACCCTATCAAAGACAGCCCCAATACAGACCTCAAAACCCCCCACAAAACAAACAACAAAAACAAATAACAATGAGGAAACAGAATAGAATACCTTAACTACCGTCACCAATAGGTTGTCATAAATCCTGAAAAAGTCCCAAATACACAAGAGATAGGCAACCCCCCCAAGAATACTTCATTAATTCAATACTCAATAATCTCAGAGAAATAAAGAAAGGAATAGTAGAAACCCTCAACATCAGAGAAACAACAGGTGAATCCACTAGCCAAACTGAAGAAAAAAGATACAAAGACTAGAAAACATGATAAATAAGTTTGAGGTTGAAGCAGAGAATACCAAGAAAAATAAAGAAAAAAGGATAAATGACAATGAAACAACACTAAAGAACAATTTTAAAAATAGCAAGATCACATCATAGTTAACTCAAAAAGAGAAATGGTAAGAACATATATTAACAAAGCAGAAGGTATACAAATCCAAGAAACACATTCAATCCAAATACATATGGAGAGAGAGACATATATTAGTTAAATGAAAATTAATTCCTCCTCTGTTTCTCTGTGTGTAATCCTTTTATTGGCTGTGGCTGGCCTTTTATTTTCAACTGTTCCAGTCATAAATTTGTCTCTTAAATATGAATACACAGGATCCTACCTCTCCTCTTAAAGGCAGTGGTCACCATTATAAATAAAGCTCCATATACTTCTGAGACACAGCACAAGGTGGTTGGGTTAAGGAGTCCTGGAACCAATAGATGAGAGGCCACCTCACACCATACATGAACAGCAACAAAACATAAGACTCCAAGGGGAGGCGGAGCCAAGATGATGACTTTGGAGCAGCAGCTGCCCTCAGCTCCAACAAGCAGCAGCTTGCGACCTGGGATTCTCTGGATAGGGTAGGATGCTGGGCTGTCTGTGGTAGGGCGAACATGGCTGGTCAGGGTGTCACCAAAATACAGTCCCATAACTCATTCTTGAGCTGACAGAGACCAGGGGAACAAAGAAAGGAAATCTTTTGATTATTTCTGAGCTCACCCCTCCCCCCAACGCCAGAACCAGCCCCCAGGGGCAGGACAGCCACCTATAGCAGGCTTCCTGCTGAGCTATTTTCTTTACCAAGCTTCCTGTCTCACCAGGAGTGTCACTCCAAGCCTTTTACTTTTTGTTTAACTTCTCTTTTTTGTTTTTTAAGTGGCTGGAGTTCTATTTGAGTGACAAAATACCTGACCAATCATACCATCATCCCTTCCTGGGAAAGACTACCTGGACTTTTTTTTTTTTTTTTTTTTGATATTTCTTACAATTAGCTGTCTTTGCTCAGGCTACCTGCAGCCAGTCCAGAGCGGTCCAAGCTGAAGACTGTTACGGTTTTTTTATTCTGCTTTATTTCATTATTACTATTATTATATATGTGTGTTCCTTTCCCCTCCTCCTTCAGGTTGACCAAAATTAACTGTTGTTTTTTTCTATTGCTAGGTGACTGGGTGTCCTATCCATTGTGAGAAGAACTTGATTCTTTCTACCTCTTCCATCCACTGTCTTTTTTTCCCTCCTCCTAGCTAATTAAAAGAAAATTCTTTCCTTTCACTGCTCTTCCTTTTTCATTTCTTCTTTATTTTTTATCTTATTCTTTTCTTCCTTCCTCCTTCTTTTGCTTTCTGAATTCACTGATACTCACTTGTGAATTATCTGGGGGAAGAAATATGACTTGGAGTGGAGTATGTGAGTGTATGAGTGTGTGTGTGTGTGTGTGTGTGTGTGTGTGTGTATGTCTTCTCTACTTCCCTTTCTCCTCCTTCTATCCCTAGAATTTATAGTGAGAGTATATTTGCATAATTATCTATTCTTGCTTTCCCTTTTTTCCGTTCTCTTTCTTTTTCTTTTGTTTGGTTGCTATATTTCTCAGACTGGAGGTGTTTTTTTGACTAACTGGTATAGGTTGAAAAGCATCAATCCTTGCTTCACTTACTATTGTTGTAATTTCTGAGGTTGGTGAATGCATCTGTCATGAAGGTCTATAGTATATACTCAAAATACAACAATTGAAGAAGGACAGGCCAGAAAAATGAAAACCACATTAAAAAAGGTTAAATCAAGAGAAAATAAAACTGCTATCACAACGAATCAGGACAGGAGCCCAGAAGAAACTCCAAATCAGTCAGAAGTAACCAGATAAAAAAAGTATGCAAGCAATAGTAAACCTAAAAATCACAGAAATGAAGACAACTATGGAGGAAAGGGCTACCAGAATTAGGTAAACAACAGATGAAACCCTCAAAGAAAATACAAGCTACCTCGAGGTAATTAGAGCAATGAAAGCTGAAATAGCTGAGCTAAAAGGCAAATTAGCAGAACAAGATAATACGATAACTGAATAAAGAAGCTTATGGAAGGGAAAGCAGGCTAACAGAAGCAGAAAACAGAATAAGCCAGACAGAGGATGACCTAGAGGAAACTAAGAAAGAGGTAAAAGATCTCAAAAAGATATTGAGAGACACTGGAAACAACAACAGAGACACATGGGATGATCTTAACAGAAGTAACATTCGTATAATTGGACTAGCAGAGGAAGAGAGGAAGGGGAAGTAAACATTCTAGACGAAATTATAGAAGAAAACGTCAAAGACCCAAACAAAAGAAAGAACATTAAGATTCAAGAGGCCCAGAGAGTCCCAAAGAGAATCAACCCAGACCTGAAGACACCAAGACCATATTTACAATGAAAAGAAGCAAGGGTAAAGAAAGGATACTAAAGGCTGCAGGAGAGAAACGAAGTCACATACAGCAAAAATCCCATAAGATTATCAGCAGACTTCTCCTCTCAAACTCTAAAAGCCAGAAGAGAATGGTAAGATATCTATCAAACCCTGAATGAAAAAGGGTTTCAACCAAGGATAATATATCCTGTTAGACAAAAGCAGATAGGGACAGAACAAAAAAGGAAAACCACAGACCAATAACTCTGTGTCGGGCTGAGCTTCACTGATGGGAGACAGACGACCAGGGACTCATGGCTGAGCTGTACGCAGTATCTCTTTATTCATGTAGACCGCAGCACAATCTAAGTCAAGCTAAGCTAAAACTAAACTAAAACTGAAAACCCACAAACCTGTCTTTATATATACTGCCAAGTAGGGTGTAAACAGGATGTGACATAGAGAGGGTGGAGAGAAAAGTGACTGGTGGAAATCAGGGTGTGACAAGGAGAGGGGGCAGAGCAGGCGAGAATTCTACCACTGAACCACCAATGCCCTGGAGGGAGGGTGGTGCTTAGTTAGTGATTTATGTAAATAGACTGCAGCTTTGAGTAGGATCAAACCAAGGTCATGCAGGCATGCTGGTGCTTAGTTAAGCCGGATTAGAGACAGAAGCCGGGGGAGCTGGCATACTACCCAACAACTCTGATGAACATAGATGCCAAAATATTAAACAATATCCTGGCCAACTGGATACAACAGTATATCAAAAAAATTGTTCATCACAACCAAGTGGGATTTATCCCAGGAATGCAAGGCTGGTTCAACATATGTAAGTCAATCAATGTCATTCAACACATCAATAAAATCAGAGCCAAAAATCACATGATTATCTCAATAGATGCAAAGAAAGCCTTTGACAAAATCCAACACACATTCATGCTCAAAACACTACAAAAAATGGGAATATATGGGAAATTTCTCATAGTTGAGTCCATATATAATAAACCTACAGCCAACATCATACTCAATGGACAGAAGCTGAAAGCATTCCCCCTCAGATCGGGGACTAGACAAGGCTGTGCACTATCCCGATTACTCTTCAACATAGTATTGGAAGTTCTTGCAATAGCAATCAGGCAAGAGAAAGAAATCAAAGGAATACAGATTGAAAGGGAAGAAGTCTAGCTCTCACTATTTGCAGATGATATTATAGTATACATAGGAAAACCTAAAGAATCCAGCAGAAAACTACTGGAAGATATTAGGCAATATAGCAAGGTATCAGTCTACAAAATCAATGTACAAAAAATCAGTGGCACTTCTTTATGCAAACAGTAAATATGAAGAAGATCTAACTCCAAATGGACCAAAGACCTCCAGGATATTAGACCAGAAACTATCAAATACTTATAGGAAAACATTGGTGGAACACTTTCCCAACTAAACCTCAAGGACATCTTTGATGAAACAAACCCAATTGCAAGGAAGACTAAAGAAGAAACAAATCAATGGTACTATATCAAATTGAAAAGCTTTTGCACAGCCAAAGAAACTGTCACACAAATAGTACCCTCAAAGAATGGGAGAAGATCTTTACATCCCATACATCAAGCAAGAGACTAATCACCAAAGTAATCAAAGAGCTAAGCAAAATTAGCCAAAAGGAAAAAAAATGACCCCATCCAAAAATGGGCAGAGGATATGAGCAGAACATTCACTACAGAAGAGATCCAAAAGACTAACAAACTCATGAAAAATTGCTCCAGGTCGCTGATTGACAGAGAAATGCAAATAAAGACAACATTGAGAATGGCATACATCAAAAAGAACAGCAACAAATGCTGGAAAGGCTGTGCGGACAGAGGAACCCTTCTGCACTCCTGGTGGCAATGTAAATTGATCCAGCCTCTGTGGAGAGCAGTCTGGAGAACTGTCACAAGGCTAGACATGGACCTTCCATATGACCCAGTAATTGCTCTCCTGGGGATATACCCAAAGGCTTCCATAACACTGAACCAAAAAGATGTGTGTACACGTATGTTCATAGCAGCATAAATTGTTATATCTAAAATCTGGAAGCAACCCTGAGACTCCCAAACAGACATGATGGGCCTAGACCTTAAATCCCTCTCTCCATTGTTACCAGTCATCTCTATTAGGAACAGCAAAATAGACCCCTTTATGAGCCCCCCATAGGACCTTGCCGTCAACTTGGTCAACAACGGTAGAGAATGTTCCATCCTCCAAAGGGAAGGTGGACAACATACTCTGTGCTACACGTGAAGAAGATGGGTCGATACTGGGGCAGCTTGGAATGTTCCTACTTATGCTCACTCATGTGAGCTCAGATCTGTAGATGCAGAAGTCACATAGGCTCCTAAGCTGAATATGAGCTCCAGATCACATCAAATTGATGGGGTTTACAGTCAACAATATTTATACCACTTTCCCATATTTGGGAGCTACTCTCTTCCATGATCAAGCTTTCTGTTCCTTTTCCAGCCATGATATCATCTCCCCAGACAATAACTTGGATCCACCTGCATATCGGATTTCTGGCTCAAGGGAAAAAAAAAAACTTGTATAGCCACAGGCCCTTTGGAATATAACTAAAATATGCCTACTAGCTATCTACAAAATGGAGGACTCTTCCAACTTTTCATCTGCACTATTCCAGCCTTTAGGTTCATGATTGTTCAACAGTTCATTTGGCTTTTTATGTTAACTCTCTTTTCAGCCACCAGGTTGCAGACTGTAGCATGATACCGACCAGACTTCCCTGGACAGACAACCTCACCAATGTGACCTGGAGCTCTGCTTCCCCAGATCCCCACACTACTAGGGAAAGAAAGAGGTTGGCTGGGATTATGGATCGACCTGTCAATGCCCATGTTCAGTGGGGAAGCAATTACAGAAGCCAGACCTTCCCCCTTGTGCATCCCACAATGACCAAGGGTCTATACTTCCAGAGGGTTAAAGAATGGGAAACCTATCAGGGGAGGGGATGCAGGTCAAAGATCTGGTGGTGGGAATTGTGTGGAGCTGTACCCCTCTTATCCTGTGGTTTTGTCAATGCTTCCTTTTTATAAATAAAAATTAAATTAAATTAAAAAGATGCTAAGGTCAGCTGCTCCTGCAAGTAGTCACAGTGCCCCTTTCCTGACTTTTCGAGGAATTTCAGGCATCCAACCACTGGCCTCCAATGGCTTCTTATCAGAAATTTTTTCTTATCGAAATTTTAGGCAAAATCAATCTACATCATAAATTGATTAGCAGCTATAGAGAAACTTCATAGACAATTAAAGCTATAACATGAGTATTTGTCTGATACACAGAATCTAAAACCTGACACAGAATACAGTGGCATTCATCATTTGACTGATACATTACAGTGAGCTGCTTGCTTGGGCTGACCTTATGTAGAGGGACGCTGGTGCACCACACCTTCCTCTCAAATAAAGCACATCCCTAGCTCTGTGAGGTTCATATAGGACTCATTCCTGTGACTAATTTGGATCCACATAAGAGACAGGTTCCACCCATTCTGCACAAAGATAAAGAACATCTGTGCAAACCTACTTAGGTAAGCATCCAGGACACAAATTTCAAAAGAAACCAAAAATAATGTTAAAACAAAAAAGAACTGCTGCAGCAATGAAACAGGACAGAAGCCCAGAGAAAAATCCCAACAATCTAGAATCAAATAAGAATTATGAACAAATCCAAACAATGTAATAATCACGAGAGTGACAGAATTCTTTGATGATTTATCAGAAATGGGGAGACAACAAATGAAACTGAAAAAGAACCCCACACACTATCATGAGGTAATAAAAGAGCTAGAATCTGAAATAGCTGAGTCAGGAGTGCAACTAGCTCAACAAGCTAATAAATCATATAATGTGGTAACAAAATAACTGATCTAAGGGATGTAGATGAAGGAAATGAAATCAGAAAAAATCACGCAGATAGCAGAATTAATAAGATTGAGGGTGAATTAGAGAAAACCAAGAAAGAAGTAAGAGACTAAAAAAAAAAAATCAAATGTCACTGAAAACAACAAAGAGACATATGGGATATCCTCAAAAGAATAACATATACATTATTGTTTTACCAGAGGAAGAAAGAGATAAAGGGGAATAAAGCATACAAGAGGAGAAATATCAGAAAACTTCCCCACTCTAAATAAAAGGACAATTTTTATTCAAGAATCCCAGAGTACCAAAAAGAACTGATCCAGACCTAAAGACAGAAAGATACAACATAGTTAAAATGGCAAGAAATAAGGATAAACAAAGTATTCTGAAGGCTGCAAGATATAAGCACAGATTCACATACAGAGAAAAGTCAATAATGTTATCAGCAGATTTAACCACACAAACTCTAAAATCCAGAAGAGAAAGGCAAGATATCATTGATCACTCATTAAGAAAAGGTTCCAGCCAAAATTATTCTATCCTACTACACTGTCATTTAGACTAGATGGAGGGATGAAAACCTCAGCAGCAACAGTTGAAGGAATCATCTAACACCAACCTACACTTAAGACTTTCTAAAAGATCTCCTATAAAATATAAAACATCATAAAAATAGTTTATATATCAGAACTATCAAGACAGTTTAGAATAATGACATTGAAACATGTTAAATCCATAACATAAATAAATGTTAATGGTCTGAATTCTCCAATTAAAAGGTAAAGGGTAGGAAGATAGATCAGAAAACACAACACAACTCAACCATATATTGTCTGAAGGAATCTCACTTAATTCAAGAAAACAAAACGTCCAAATGAGAAAAAAAAAAAAAGAAAAACTATATACAAGATAGCAAAACACAAAAAATAGCAGGAACAATTATTCTCACATATGATAGAAAAAATAAAATTTAGAGTAATAAAAGATAGCAATGGACACTAAGTAATGGTCAGAGAATAAGTAACCAAGAAGACTTAACAACTATTAACATTTATGAACCCAATATGTGGCCATCAAAATATGTCAAATACTCAAAATACTCAGAGAGCTCTAAAAATACATATATAAAAAAGCAATAAAGTAAGATATTTCAGAACTCCAACTTTCAAATAGAAAGATCAGCTAGAAAGAGAGTTAATAAAGAAAAAAGAGAATGGGGTGTACCCAAGGACAAGACTTATTTTAGGCCACAAAGACAGTGTCAACAAAATCAAGATCATTGAAGTAGCAAGCATCTTCCCAATCACAATGGGATTAAACTAAAACTTAACAACACACAGAAAACTAGTAAAAACTCCAAAATATGAAAAATTAACCATGCATCACTTAACAATTACTGGGTCAAAGAGGAAATTAAAGAAGGAAATAAAGTGTTCCTTGAATCAAATGAAAATGGAGACACAAACTATCAAAATATTTGGAACACAGCTAAGGCAGTACTAAGAGGGAACTTCATAGCTATATAACCACATATTGGGAAGCAAGAAAAATTACAATAACTTGATGTGTTCCTCAAAAACTTAAAAGAATAAGAACAGAGGAGTCCTAAAGTAACTATAAGGAGTAATCACAACAAGCATAACAAAAGTCCAATATATAACCTATATATGCCACCAAGCTACATAAATTCAAAGGGGGTAAGTTCAAAGAAACACAAAAGCTTCCCATATTGAACCAAGAGAAACTAGAAAATACGAACAGGCCAATCACACAGAAATAAATTGAATTATTAAGAATTTTCAAATGAGTTGGGTGGTAGTGCAGCGGGTTAAGTGCAGGTGAAGCAAAGTGCAAGGACCAGCAGAAGGATCCTTGTTTGAGCCTCTGGCTCCCCACCTATAGGGGAGTCACTTCACAGGCGGTGAAGCAGGTCTGCAGGTGTCTATCTTTCTCTCCCCCTCTGTGTCTTCCCCTCCTCTCTGCATTTCTCTCTGTCCTATCTAATAATGATAACATCAGTAACAACAACTGCAACAAAAAAGGGGGACAGCAAAAGGGAAAATAAATAAATAAATAAAGATTTGCCTTTTTTAAAAAAAGAACTTTCAAAAGAATAGAAGTCTAGGCCCAATTGGACATCTAACTTTTGACAAGGGTGCCCAAACAACTAAATAGAGAAAGGAGAGTTTCTTAAATGGTATTGGGAAAATGAGGTTGACAATGCAGAAAAAATGAAACTGGCTCTCTACATATCATCACACACAAAAAAGTAAATTCCAAATAGGTCAAGTAAGTGGATGTTAGACCAGAAACTATACAATACTTAGAAAAATATTGGTAGAAGTATCTTACACCTAAATTTTATAAGCATCTTCAAAAAAAGTGACAATGCTACTTCTGCACAGCCAAAGAAACCATCAAATAGTTGCTAGAGAATGAGAG
Organism: Erinaceus europaeus; assembly: GCF_950295315.1. NCBI lineage: Eukaryota > Metazoa > Chordata > Mammalia > Eulipotyphla > Erinaceidae > Erinaceus > Erinaceus europaeus. The sequence goes on along the minus strand of NC_080185.1, from coordinate 80,312,197 downwards.
AGGATTTTTAAAAATTTCTTTATTGGAGGGTAAATGGTTTACAGTTGATTGTAAAATATAATGGTGTGTACCTACATAACATTTCCTAGTTTTCCACATAACAATTCAACTCCCATTAGGTCCTTCTCTGACATCGTGTTACAGGACCTGAGCCACCCCCAACCCCCAGAGAGTTCTACTTTGGTGCAATACACCAACTCCAGTCCATGTTCTGCTTAATGTTTTCCCTTCTGATCTTGTTTTTTCAACTTCTGCCTATGAGTGAGATCATCCCATATTCTTCTTTTTGGTTCTGACTTATCTCACTTAAAATAATTTCTTCAATCTCCATCCAATATGGGGTGTAGAAGGTGAAATCACCATGTTTAATATCTGAGTAAGATTCCATTCTGTATTTATACCAAAACTTGCTCAGTCTGTTGTCAGACAACTGAATTGCTTCCAGGTTATGGTTAATAGATACATCTTTTTGGATGGATGTATTTGGTTCCTTCGTATATATCCCCAGGAGAGGAATTGCAGGATTATAGGGTAGGTCCATTTCTAGCCTTCTGAGAGTTCTCCAGATTGCACTTCACAGGGATTGGACCCATTTATATTCCCACTAGTAGTGTAGGAGGGTTCCTTTTTCCCCACAACCTCTTCAACATTTGTTGCTGCTACCTTTTCTGATGTATGATATTCTCACAGGAGTGAAGTGGTATCTCATTGTTGTCTTTATCTGCATTTCTCTGATCATGAATGACTTGGAGCATTTTTTCATAAGTTTGTAGGCCTTTTGGATGTTTTCTATAGAGAATATTCTATTCATATCCTCACTGCATATTTGAATAGGATCATTTGTTCTCTTGTTGCTGAGATCTTTACATATTTTTGTTATTAAACTCTTGTGTGGTGTATGGCATGCAAAGATCTTCTCTCATTCTGTAAGGGAACTCTTTGCTTGAGTGGCGGTTTCTTTTGCTGTGCAGAAGCTTTTCAATTTGATGTAGTCTCATTGTTTTATAGTCTTCCTTGCAATTGGATTCATTTAATTGAAAGTGCCTATAATATTTAGATGGACAAGATGTCAATACAATCCTCTAGTTATTTGATAATTTCGGGTTTACTCTCCAAGTTCTTTATCCATTTGGAGATTATTTTTGTGTATGGTGAGTTGTAGGGATTAATTTTCATTCTTCTATATGTTTCAACCCACTTTTCCCAATACTATTTATTGAAGAGACTCCCCTCTCCCCAATTAATAGTCTGGACACCTTGGTCAAAGATTAGATGTCAGGGGGCTTAATTCTGGGCTCTAAATTCTATTCCACTGGTCAGTGCATATATTTATGTTTCAATTCCAAGCAGTTTTTATCACAATGATATTACAATAATACAATTTGAGATTTGTGAGTGTGATGCCTCCAGTTCTGTTCTTTCTTCTCAAGATTGTTTTCACAATTTTAGGTCTTTTCTAGTTCCAGATAGACATTTGTAGCTTTTGTTCTACTGTCTTAAAAATTTGGTGGGAGCTTGATGGGAATTGCATTAAATTTGTATGTGGCTCTGGGTAGAATATTCTTTTTAATGATGTTAATTCTTCCAGCTCGGTACATGGAATATCTTTCCACTTACTTGTGTCTTTTTCTATTTCCTTGAGTAGTGACTCATAATTTTCAGTATACAAGCCTTTCACTTCTTTGGTTAGGTTAATTCTTAGATACTTTATTGTTTTGTTACTATAGTAAAAGGGATTGATTTCTGGATGTCTTTTTCTTCTTCTTAGTGTTTGCATAAAGGAATGTCACTGACTTTTATATGTTAATTTTGTAATATGACATCTTAGTATCTTGCCTGATACTTTCTAAGAGATGCTTGCTGGGTTCTTTAGGTTTACATATATATAATATCACATCATCTGCAAATAGGGAGAGTTTGACTGGGTATGATTTTCATGCTCTTGTCTTTGCTGCATAATATATGTTCTTTCCTTCAATGACTCTTGTGGACTTGAATAGAGCATATATTACTTTTTGGGGGGGATACTGACTGTTAAAATGTCCAATTGTTCTTGTTTATCTATCTCTTCATTTAGCACCTTCATTTCTTTATTGGTTTTCTGCCTGGATGATCTGTCAAGTTGTGAGAATGGGGTGTTGCATTCCCCTACTATTCCTGTGTTGCTGATAATATATTGCTGCAGTTTTGAGTAGGTGTTTGATGTATTTAGATGACCTCTCAGTGGGTTCACAGATGGTAATAATCATTATGTCCTCTTGATTGACTGATCCTCTGAGCAATAGGTAATGTCTGTCCCTATCATTTTTTTGTTGGTTTAATAATGATCAACAAGACCATGGGATAATAGGGGTACAATTCCACCACCAGACTTGTATATCCCATCCCCTCTACTGGAAGGTTTCCTATTCTTTATCTCTCTGGGAACATGGACCCAGAATCATTATGGGGTGCAGAAGGTGGAAGTCTGGCTTCTCTAATTGCTTCTCTGCTGGAAATAGGTGTTGGCAGATTGAACAATGCTTGCAGCCTTTTTCTATCTTTCCCTAGTGCAGCAGGAGTCTGGGGAGGTGGGGGTTCAGGACACACTGGTGAGGTTATTTGTTCATTGAAATCAGATTGGCATCATGGTAGCATCTGAAACTTGGTGGCTAAAAAAGCATCAAGACATAAAGCAGAACAAATTGTTCAATAATCAGGAATCAAAAGGTAAGGCCTGGGATTTGGGGGGATTTCCATTTTGGAAAAAGTTAGTAGGTCTATTTTAGGTATATTCCAAAATGCCCATGACTTAATTTATTTTAATTCTTTCCTGAGCCTGACAGCTAACATGTAGGTGGGCCCAGGGTGGTGTCTGGAAAGATGTATTCAGAGTTGGAAATAGGACTAGAAAGCTGTATCAGGAAAGAGAGCAGCAACCAACAATGGGAAAGTTATAGAAAAATTGTTAAATATAAACTCCATCAATTTGATCTGAGGCCCATATTCAGCACAGGAGTCTGTGCAACCTCTGCATCACTTCAGGTCTGAGCTTGCATTCTGTAGTCATAGCTAGGAACATTCTAGGCTGCAGTCACTGCAGGATCAGTCTTCCCTGAGTGGCAGAGTAGGCCAAACATACCTCCTTTCAGAGAATGGGACAGTCCCCACAATGTTGACCCACATTGAGAACAAGGTACTATAGAGGCCCACAAGAAGGTCCAATATGCTGTTCCTGGTGAAGATGAGCAGCAACAGTGGGGAGGGGAATCTGCTAGAGGACTACACCCATCATGTCTATGTGGGAATATTAGGATTCCCCAACTAGGGCCCTGGATGACAAGGTGGCCCAGTAGTGGCCAAAAGAGTCACCATTAAAGTATGCCAGTCTCTTACCCTTATCAAGCTTTTGCAGTATTTACCTTGTCTGACAAGGTTAGCCTTCTAGTGATTGAGGCAAGTGAAACAGTAAGTAGGTGAAAATGGTATCTAGGTCAAAGTAGAAACTTTTTGATTAAGTACTTTACACCTATCACAAGAAGTCTTTTTTTAGGTTTTTCTACTTGCTTGCTCCACATGTTGATTTATTTCCAACCATTGTGCAATTTTACATTAAGGATACATCTATCCTTTAACTTATGAATACATGTGCTGTGTCCTATGGGCCCTGATCCATATCTAGGTTCTGTGGCTTTGTTAGGAATTTCACTTCCGATATGGAATTGAAAAGTTCCTTAAGTTAGGAACAACAGAGTACTGGAGCTAAAGGGTTGACATTCCATGCCTGGTATCTCTGGACACAATTTGAGAAAATGTGTAGAAGTGTGAAATGTATAGAAGTGGTTCTGGTTGCATTAATTTGGTTGAGTTCATCAGATGCAGTATCAAATGTTATGGATCAAGAGAAGCATGCAGTAAAATGATCAATGCCACAGAGGTTTGAGGGCTGGGAGACAAATGGGTACTATAGAGAATGGGAAAGGTTGCTGATGTCTTACAGTTTGAGAAGGCAATAAGTAGTTATTATTGTAATCAATATATTTGGGAACTTGGTATACTTTGAAAATCCCATGTTTAGTGTTGTATGCTTTATATTGGGTAGTTCTCCCCCGCCAAGAGAATTGGATCAGTCCAGTTAGTTTCGCGGGCCTGCTTGGCCCCGCCCCGAAGGAACCCCTCAAGAGTTCCAGAGTTCGAGAGTTCCAGAGTTGGAGAGTTGCAGAGTTAGAGAGTGCTGGGTGCCACCGTGGGGGCAAAGAGGCAGCAGAGAGTTCCAGAGTTCCAGAGTTCCTGAGTTCCAGAGTTGGAGAGTTCCAGAGTTCGAGAGTTGGAGTGTTGCAGAGTAAGAGAGAGTGCTTGCGCCGCCTGGTTGGTGATTAGTTTGGTTTAGTTTATGAATCGTTGTTCCTGAATAAAGAAATACAGCTTCCCTGCCCAGCCGTATGTCTCTGGTCATCTCTGTTACCTGCCCGAGAAGCTAACCCGGCCAGACGGAGCCTCCGAATTTTAACAACAGTTTAGAATTTACTGTATCATACAAGACCTCACAATTATTTATGCCATTTAATGCTATTTACATATAGCTGTGTCTTATATAGTGACACAAACAGTTGTTTCCAGTCCTGCTGGCCCAAGACAATAGGTGATTTAATATTTCAAATAAATAGTAATTTTCAGAAATGTAAAATCAATTTAATCCCACTGTTAAATTTCAATCAGGTTACCAATTTGAAAAAATAAGTGCTTAGATTGAAATAATATATACTAAGAACGGGGGGTCTATGCATCAAAACATTCGAGACATTCAATATATTTCCCCTATCATATTGATTAGTGATTTATAAAACTATAAGTTAATAGGAGTGTATATTGACACCATTTTCACCTCCAAAGGTTTGTGTCCACACCCCCACTCCTTATAGTGAAGTTGAAAATCTACCTTCATCTTTAAACCAGAGTTTTTCACTTTGCTGCAATAATCCAAATTCAGTCAATTTCTACTTTGCTTTTTCCCTGTCCTTTCTTTTCAACATCTGTTTATGAGTGGGATCATCGCATACTAGTCTTTTTCTTTCTGACTTAACTTACTTAACATGATTCCTTCTAGCTCCATCCAAGATGGGTCAGAGAAGGTGGGTTCATTATTCTTAATAGCTGAGTAGTATTCCAATGAATATATATTACAACATTCTGTCATCTGTTGTTGGGCACCTGGGTTGCTTCCAGGTTTTGTCTATTATGTATTGTGCTGCTATGAACATAGGTGTACATATATCTTTTGGGGTGGGTGTTATTGAGTACTTAGGGTATATCCCTAGGAGAGGAATTATTGAGTTATAAGGAAGGTTGATTTTAAGCCTTGTGAGGGTTCTCCAGACTGCTCTCCACAGAGGCTGGACCAATTCATATTCCCACCAGTAGTGCCAGAGGGTTCCTTTATCCCCACAAACTCTCCAGCATTTGGTTCTGTGTTCTTTTTTGATTTATGACTTTCTAATAGTGGTGAGGTGGCATGTCATTGCCATCTTTAATTGCATTTCTCTGACAATCAGTGAACTGGAACAATTTTCCATATGCTTATTGGACCTGTAGTGAATGTTCTATTCATATCATCTACCCACTTTTGGATTGGGTCATTTGCTTTTCTGATGCTGAGTTTGGTGAGATCTTTATATATTTTGGTTATGAGCCTCTTGGTTATGAGTCTGATGTATGGTATGTGAAGATCTTCTCCCATTCTGTGAAGGGTCTCTTTGTTTGGATGACAGTTCATTTTGCTGTACAGACACTTTTCAATTTGATATAGTTCCATTGATTTGTTTTTGATTTAGTCTTCCTTGCAACTGAATTTGTATTATCAAAGAAATCCTTGAGGTTTAGGTGGGAGAGTGGTCTGCCTATATGTTCTTCTAAGTATTTGATAGTTCTAGTTTTTAGTCCATTTGGAGTTGACTTTTGTATCTGGTCAGATAAAGTGGTTCAGTTTCATTCTTCTGCATGTTTCAACCAAGTTTTCCCAGCACCATTTATTGAAAAGGCTTTCCTTCTTCCATTAATAGTTTGGAACCACCTATGAAAAATTAGGTGTTCACAGGTGTGCGGGTTTACTTCTGGAATTTCAATTCTGTTCCACTGGTCTGTGTACCTATTTTTTGTTCCAATAGCAGGGTGTTTTGATTATGATGCTCTTATAGTATACTTTGAAATCTGAGAGTGTGATGTCTCCATTTCTCTTTTCCTCAAGATTGTTTTGGTGATTCTAGGTGTATTCTGTTTCAATAGAAATGATGATAGTTTTTGGTCTATTCTCTGAAAGAAACTCAGTGGCACTTTGATAGTTATCATATTAAATTTGTATATGTCTTTGGGTAAAATATTCATTTTGATGATATTAATTCCTCCCATCCATGAGAATAGAATATCTTCTCATTTGTTTATCTCCTTTTCTATTTCCTTGAATAGTGAGTCATAGTTTTCAGTATACACGCCTTTCAGTTCTTTTGTTAAGCTTAACTGCTAGATTATTGATCTAGTGAATGGAAGTGATTTCTGGATACCCTCTTCTACAGACTTAGTGCTTGCAAAAATAAACACCACTGATATCTGTACATTGATTCTGTAGCCTGACACCTTGCTATATTGCCTAATAATTTCCAGGAGCTTTCTGCTGTGTTCTCTAGGTTTTCCTCTGTATACTATCATATCATCTGCAAATAGGGAGAGTTTACTTCTTCCCTTCCAATCTTTAATCCTTTGATTCCTTTCTCTTGCCCGATTGCTGTGGTGAGAAATTCCAATACTATGTGGAAGAGTAATGGTGATAATGGACAGCCCTGTTTAGTCCCTGATCTATAGAGGGAATGCTTTCAGCTTTGGTCCTTTGAATATGATGTTGGCTGTAGGTTTGCTGTATATGGACCTGACTATTTTAAATGATTTTCCATATATTCCCATTTTTGCAGTGCTTTGTGCATGACAGGATATTGGGTTTTCTCAAAAGCTTTCTCTGCATCTGTTGAGATAATCATGTATTTCTTGTTTTGCTTTTATGGATGTGTTGAATGGCATTTATTGGCTTATGTATATTGAACCAGCCTTGCATTTCTGAAACAAATCTCACTTAGCCATAATGAACAATCTTTTTGATATACTGCTGTATCTGGTTGGCTAGGATTTTGTTCAGTAATTTTGCATCTATGTTCATTATACTTATTGGTCTGTATTTCTCCTTTTTTTGCTGTGTTCCTATCTGCTTTTGGCATCAGGATGATGTTGGCTTCACAGAAGACAAAAGGGAGTGTTACTTTGTCTTCAATTTTTTTTTGCAAGAGCTTCAAAATTATAGATGTTAACTGTTTCCTTAAAGGTTTTCTAGAGTTCATTTGTAAAGCCATCAGGTCCTGGACTTTTAGTGTTGGGAATATTTAGATTTAGACTTAGATTTAGATTTCTTTGATTGTGATTAGTCCATTTAGGTTTTGCAGTTCTTTCTGGTTCAGTTTTGTAAGGGTATACATTTCTAGGAATTCTTCCATTTCTTCCAGGCTCTCTAGCTTCATGGCATATAGATGTTCTTAGAAGATTCTCATGATTTTTGGAATGTATGTGGTTTCTGTTCTGATATATTCCCTGTCATTTAGATTTCTACTTATTGGAGTCTTCAATCTCAATCTTTGTTTGTTTGTTTGTTTTTTAGTGAGTCTGGCTAGGGGTTTATCTTTTTTAAAAAACTTTTTATTTATAAAAAGGAAACATTGTGCTGGGGAATTATGCAGATGCAGTCACATCTGCCAGGCTGTCCCCTCAGGCTCAGCCACTTCCCACGAGAGTTATACGGTATTCTCAAGTGCCTTTCGCAACCAGTCCTCTCCTGACACATCACTCCTGGCTGTTGCCCTATAAAAAGCCCTCCTACTTCCACCCCCTGTCTCTCTCGCCCGGTTTTTTACCTGGGTGAGGGAAGGGTGGTGCACGTAGAGGGGGACAGCCATTTTTGGCTAGCTCCACGTGGCCCGAACCGCTGCGCTCTGACCCAACCTTGAGGTGCCTGCGCAAATAAAGAATTGTGCTCTGTCTCCACACCAGACCTTCTCTTTTCCTCTCTCCTCCACATCCCGCCACCACAAAGCGACGTTGACTAAACCATAGAATAAGAATGTTACAAGTTCACACAATTCCCACCACCAGAACTCTGTATGCCATACCCTCCCCTGATAGCTTTCCTATTCTTTAACCCTCTGGGAGTATGGACCCAAGGTCATTGTAGGATGCAGAAGATTGAATGTCTGGCTTCTGGAATTACTTCCCTGCTGAACATGGACGTTGACAAGTTGATTCATATGCTCAACCTGTCTTTCTCTTTACCTAGTGGGGAAGGGCTCTGGAGAAGCAGAGCTCCAGGACACATTGGTGGGGTTGTCTGTCCAGGGAAGTCTGGTCAGCATCACGCTAGCATCTGGAACCTGGCGGTTGAAAAGAGAGTTAACATACGTAGCTAAAACCTGGAAGCAACCCAGGTGCCCAACAACAGATGAGTGGTTGAGAAGGCTGTGGTATATATACACAATGGAATACTAAATAGCTACAAATAACCCACCTTCTCTGAACCATGGACCTATGAAGGAATTATGTTAAGTGAGCTAAGTCAGAAAGATAAAGACGAGTATGGCATGATCACACACATAAACAGAAGTTAAGAAAGAATAACAGAGAGAGAAACTCAAAGCAGGATCTGACTAAATTTGTAGTAGGGCACCAAAGTAAAAACCCTGGGCGGAGTGAGAGGGTGGATGTAAAGCTTCGTGGGGTGGGGGGACACAGTCTTTTGGTGGTTGAAATGGTGTTTATGTACACTCCTATCAATTTGTAGTCATATAAATAACTATTTATATCTAAGTGAGATCACTATTTATATTTATTAAATCACTATATTTAAATCACTATTTTTATTTATATGATTTATATAACAGGAAAAACTGATTGAATATCTCAAACTTTTTAAAGCACAGACTGAGTCTTTTTAATACATAGGCTAAGTCTTTGATATATTGACTCTCTTAAAATCTTAGTCCAGAGAGAAAAAGAGCAACTGGTTGCATAGCTATATGCAAATGATATCAGAGGACATAAAATATGGTAAGGGTGTATATGATACAGAAAATCCTAACAAAGGGATTTTTCAAAGTCAACGCAATGGCCAAACAATGTGATTATTGAAATAATTATCTACTGTCCTCTTAAACCCTAAGACAACAGGAATGTCCTTCTTCCTCTATAGAGCCTATGTTTCTCCCAATCCTGTAACCTCTGGGGTGGGGCTCACTTCCCTGCATGCTTCTCTCAAGTCATACCAAATGATACTGCATCCACTGATTCCAACCTAATCAATGCAATGAGTACCATCTCAGCACGCTTCACCTCAGACTGTGTACAGAGATGTCAGGCATGGATTTCCAACACTTCACACTTAACACTCAGGTGAGATGTTTTCTTTCATAGTAGTCTTTGATTCCATTCCAGGAGGTTCACTTCCTAACAAAGTCCCAGAACTTAGATATAGGCCAGGTCCCTTAAGATAGAGCACATGTTCACATGTATCCATAAATTAGGGCAAAATATATACCTGAAAGCAAAATACAAAATAGTCTGTAGTGAGTCAGTATCAATTTCATAATGAAATAGTGTCTACTTAGACTTAGATACCCTCCTCACCTACTTCCTATTACAGTTCTCTCACTCACCCCAGAGCTAACCTTATTAAAGCAAGGACTGCAAAAGCTGAATAAGGGCAACAGACTGGCATACTTTAACAATGACTCTTTAGTCACTATCAGGTCATTCCACCAGCTGAGACTCCCAAACAGACTTGATGGGCCAAGACCTCAAATAAATCCCTCTCTCCATTGTTACTGGTCATTTCTATCAGGAACAACAAAATAGACCCCTTATGGGCCTCCATAGGACCTTGCCCTCAACTTGGGTCAACAATGGTAGAGAATGTTCCATCTTCCAAAGGGAGCATGGACAACATACTCTACACTACACCTGAGGAAAATGGGTTGATACTGGGGCTGCATGGAATGTTCCTACCCATGACCACAGAATGTAAGCTCAGATCTAGAGGGATGTAGATGTCACACAGGCTCCTAAGCTAATTATGGGCCCAAGATGACATCAAATTGATGGGGTTTACAGTAATATTTATACCCCTTTCCCACATTGGGGAGCTACTCTCTTCCCTGATGCAGCTTTGTGGTCCTTTTCCCAGCCATGACATCACCTCCCCAGACAATAATTAGGATCCACCTGCATATCAGGTTTCAGGCTCAGGTAAAAAACAAACAAACAAATAAACAAACAAGCACCACTACTACAGCTCCATGCCCTTTGAAATATAACTAAAATATGCCTACTAGCTATCTACAAAATGGAGGACCCCCCAACTCTTCATCTGCACTATTCTAGCCTTTAGGTCCATGATTGTTTAACAATTTGTTTGGCTTTGTATGTTAACTCTCTTTTCAGCCACCAGGTTCCAGATACTAGCAGGATGCAACCATACTTCCCTGGACAGACAACCCCACCAATGTGTCCTGGAGCTCTACCTCCCCAGAGCCCTTCCCCACTAGGGAAAGAGAGAGACAGGCTAGAGGTATGTATTGATCTGTAAATGCCCATGTTCAGTGGGGAAGCAATTACAGAAGCCAGACCTTCAACCTTCTCCATCCTACAGTGATCTTGGGACCATACTCCCAGAAGGTTAAAGATTAGGAAAGCTATCAGTGGAAGGGATGGAATACGGAAGTCTGAAGGTGGTAATTATATGAAGTTGTACCCCTTTTATCCTATGGTTTTGTCAGTGTTTCCTTTTCATAAATCAAATTTTTTTTAAAAAAAGAAAATGATACCAAGAAATGGAAAAACATCCTATGCTCATGGATTGGAAGAATAAATATCATCAAAATGAACAGTCTCCCCAGAGCCATATACAAATTTAATGTGCCACCCATCAAAGTTCCACCAAGATTCTTTAAACTAATAGAAAAAAACCAAAAATCATTTATCTGGAACCAGAAAACATCTAGAATTGCCAAAACAATCTTGAGGAAAAGAAACAGAAATGGAGGCATCACACTCCCAGATCACAACCTATATTATAAGGTCATCATCATCAAAACAACCTGGTACTGGAACAAAAATATGCACACAGACCAGTGGAACAGAATTGAAAGCACAGAACTAAACCCCCAAACCTATCAAAATCTAATTTTTAATAGAGGGGCCCAAAATATTAAATGGAAGAAAAGAGTCTCTCTTCAATAAATGGTACTGGGAAAACTAGGTTGAAACATGCAGAAGAATGAAACTGAACCACTTTGTCTTACCAGAAACAAAAATTAACTCCAAACGGATCAAAGACTAGATGTTAGACCAGAAACTATTAAATACATAGAGGAAAACATTGTTGGAACACTTTCCCACCTAAACCTCAAGGACATCTTTGATAAAACAAACCCAACTGCAAAGAAGACTAAAGCAGAAACAAACCAACGGGACTACATCAAACTGAAAAGCTTCTGCAAAGCCAAAGAAACTATCACACAAAGAGACTCCTCACAGAATGGTTGAAGATCTTCACATGCCATATATCAGACAACAGACTAATAACCAAAATATACAAAGAGCTCAGCAAACTTAGCAAAAAAAAAAAAAAGCAAATCACCCCATCTAAAAATGGACAGAGGATATGAACAGAGCATTCACTACAGAAAAGATCCAAAAGGCTAACAAACACATGAAAAATTGCTCCAGGTCACTGACTGTCAGAGAAATGCAAATAAAGACAACATTGAGACAACATCTCACCTGTGTGAGAATGGCATACATCAAAAGTGACAGCAGCAACAAATTCTGGAGAGGCTCTGGTGACAAAGGAACCCTTCTGCACTGCTGGTAGGAATGTTAATTGTTCAAACCTCCGTGGAAAGCAGTCTGGAGAACTCTCACAAGGCTAGACATAGACTTTCCATATGACCCACTAATTCTTCTCCTATGAATATACTCCCAGAACTCCATAACACCCACCCAAAAAGATATTTGTACACCTATGTTCATAGCAGCACAAATCATAATAGCTAAAACCTGGAAGCCACTCATGTACCCAACAACAGATGAGCGGCTCAGAAAGCTGTGGTATATATACACAATGGAATACTACACAGCTATTAAGAACAATGAACCCACTTTCTCTGACCCATCTTAGGTGGAACTAAAAGGAACTGTGTTAAATAAGCTAAGTCAGAAAGATAAAGATGAGTATGGGATGATCCCACTCATCAACAGAAGTTGAGAGAGAAGAACACAATGGGAAACCCAAAGCAGATTTGACTGAATTTGGAATAGGGCACCAAAGTAAAAACCCTGGGATAAGGGTGAGGGTGGAAGTTCGGCTTCCTGGTCTGGGCAGGGGGTTGTCTTTAGGGGGTGGTGTAGGACACAGTCTTTTGGTGGTGGGAATGGTGTTTATGTACACTCCTATCAATTTGTAGTCATATAAATCACAAGTTAAGTAATATGAGAGGGGAAAACTGATTGAATGTCTTAAGCTTTTCAATGCATAGATCATAGGTTTAGTCTTTGATAGGTTTACTTTCTTAAATGCTTAGACCAGGGAAAACAGAAGCAACCGGTGGCACAGACATACACAAATAATATCAAAGGACATAAATTATAGTGAGGTTGTGTATGATATAGCAACTCCTAACAAAGGGATTTTTCAAAGTTAACCCAACTGTCAAATAATATCATTATAGCAATAACAATCTATTTATTGCCTTCTTTAACCCTAATACAGTAGGAGCCTTCTGCTTTCTCTATAGAGCCTATATTTCCCCAGTCCTGGAAACTCAAGAGTGTGGGGTCACTTCTCTGCATGCTTCTCTCAGTTCATACCAAATGATATCGCATCTGCGGATCCCAACCTAATCCATGCAACGGGTACCACCTCAGCATGCTTCACTTCAGACTGTGTGGAGAGACGTCAGGACCTTTCAGCTTCATTACTCAGATGAGACCTTTTCTTTCACAGGATTCTCTAATTCCATTCCAGGTGGTTCACTTCCCAACAAAGTCCCAAAACCTAGATATAGACCAGGTCTCTTAAGATAGGTCATATGTTCACATGTATCCATAAATTAGGGCAAAATATATACCTGAAAGTAAAAGTATACAATATTCTACAGTTAGGCAGTATGAAGTTCATACTGAAATAGTGTCTACTTAGACATAGATAACCTCCTTTCCTCACCTACTTCCTATTAAACTTCCCTCATTCACTCCGAAGCTATTCTTATCAAAGCAAAGACTGTAAAAGCTGAATAAAGGCAAAAGACTGGCATACTTTAACAATGACTCTTTAGTCACTATCAGGGCACCTTAACAGCTGGGGCTCTAATCGGGGAATCCAAACAGACAGGATGGACCTAGAGCTCAAATAAATTCCTCTCTCCATTGTTACTGGTAATCTCTTATCAGGAATAACCAAATAGACCTCTTTGTGGGCCCCCATAAGACCTTGCCCTCAACTTGGATCAACAATGGTAGAGAATGTTCCACCCTCTGAAGGGAGGCTGGAAAACATACTCTATGCTACACCTGAGGTAGATTGGTCCTGATAATGGGGAACCTTGGAACATTGCTACTCATGACCACAGAATTTGAGCTCAGATCTACAGGGAGGCAGAGTTCACATAGGCTCCTTAGCTAAATATGGGCCCCAGATCAGATCAAATTGGTGGAGTTTACAGTCAACAATATTTATATACCTTTCCCATATTTGGGAGCTACTCTCTTCCAAGATCCAGCTTTCTCATTTTCTTTCCAGCCATGACATCATCTCCCCAGAGAATAACTTGGATCCACCTGCATATGAGATTTCAGGCTCAGGGGAAAAAAAAAAAACTAGTATAGCCACAAGACCTTTGGAATATAACTAAAATATGCCTACTAGCTATCTACAAAATGGAGACCCCCCCAACTCTTCATCTACACTAGTCCAACCTTTAGGTTTATGATTAATCAACAACTTGTTTGGCTTTATAAGTTAACTCTCTTTTCAGCCACCAGGTTCTATGATGCCAGCCAGACATCCCTGGAGCTCTGATTTCCCAGAACCCCACCCCACTAGGGAAAGAAATAGGAAGGCTGGGAGAATGAATCTACCATGGCAATGCCCATGTTCAGCAGGGAAGCAATTATAGAAGCTGTACTTTCCACTTTCTTTATCCCACAATGACCTTGTGTCCATTCTCCCAGAGGGTTAAAGTATAGGAAAGCTATTAAGGGAGGGGATAGGATAAGGAGTTCTGGTGGTGGGAATTGTGTGGAAATGTACCCCTCTTATCCTATAGTTTTGTCAGTGTTTCCTTATTATAAATAATTTTTTTTAAAATGTTGAGGACAAGGCTCTATGGACCTCCACAAAGGGGTCTTTTGTGTTGTTCCTGATATAGATGACTGATAATATTAGAGAGGGATTTATTTGAGGTCTAGGCCCACTATGTCTGTTTGGGAATCTGAGGACTCCCTGAATAGGGCCCAAGCTGATGGAATGGCCTGATAGTGACTAAAGAGTCATCGTTAAAATATGCCTGTCTCTTGCCTTTCTTCAGCTTTTGCAGTCCTTGCTTTGATAAGGTTAGCTTTGGAGTGAGTGAGGGATTTCTAGTAGGAAGTAGGTGAGCAGGGTATCTAAGTCTAAGTAGACACTATTTCATTATGAACTTTATACTCACTCACTGCACAATATTGTGTACTTTTTATTTCAGGAATATATATATATGTATTTTTATATCTCAGGAATTGTTTGATGTATTTTGATGGATCCTCATTATATGCATGTATGTTAATAATTCATTCTTTTTGGTTAATTGATCCTCTGATCACTAGGTAATGTCCATGCCTATCTTTTAAAAAAATATTTATTTATTCTCTTTTGTTGCCATTGTAGTTTTTTTTAATTGTTGTAGTTATTATTTGAAGGATTAGCTTCGTGGGTGGGAGACAGAGACGACCAGGGACTCATGGCTGAGCTGAGAACGCATTTCAATCTTTATTCACGAGCAGGGATGTAGTTCAAAAAACTAATCTCTTCTAGTCACAACACAATTTTGTCCGGCATCTCTCTCCTCTAGCAGAAGAGTCAGGAACAAAGGAAATATGTACGATATGGGGCAGGGAGAAGGAAGAAGAGCGAACCAGCGATGACTAAACCAAATGTCCCAGAGGCGGAAGGGGGAGACCAAACAAATATCCCGGAGGCGGGGGGTGCCCAGTCAACAGTGGACATGCAAACAGAACACTTAGCAAGCAACACAAGCAAATCCAATATGATGATAAAAACAGAAGGCTTCACAAGCAGAATCCAGAAGCATACCAACAATTCCCCTTTTTCTTTTTAACTAATGGCCATAGTATCAGGAGTGTGGGGTGAACAGAAACCTATATCGTACAGGCATTTTGAAAAAAATCTGGTACAAGACATGGAGGAACAAGGAAGAGAGCAGCAAGAACCAGTGTGATGCCAAGGGAAGGCCTGAGGGGGGCGTTTCTTGCCTCTGTGGGCAAGGACTATCAGGCTAAAGGACATTTCCTGCCTCTGTGGGCATCTCTTGCCTCTGGAGGCGCTTCATGCCTCAACGGGCATTGGAGGTGTGGAGCCGGGGGCTCAAACCGGGATCCTTAAGCCGGTCCTTGCACTTGGCGCCACCTGCACTTAACCCACTGCGCTACCGCCCAAATCCCAGATGCCTATCTTTTATTACTTTATTTTAGTGTCTATGATGTGAGAGATGGGAATAGCTGTTCCTGCCTTTTTCGTGGTCCATTAGCTTTATTTATTTATTTATTTATTTATTTATATTTAAGAAAGGAGACATGAACAAAACCTTAGGATAGGAGGGGTACAACTCCACACAATTCCCACCACCTGGTCTCCATATCCCATCCCCTCCCCTGATAGCTTTCCCATTCTCTATCCCTCTGGGATGGACCCAGGGTTGTGTTGGGTTGCAGAAGGTGGAACTTCATCTGCACTATTCCAACCTTTATGTCCATGATTGTTCAACAATTTGTTTGGCTTTGCATGTTAACTCTCTTTTCAGCCACCAGGTCCCGGATGCCAGCATGATGCCGACCAGACTTCCCTGGACTGACGACCCCACCAATGTGTCCTGGAGCTCCACTTCTCCAGAGCTCCACCCTACTAGGGAAAGAGAGGTCCATTAGCTTTTACAATAGTTTTCCATCTTTTCACTTTGTGTCTGTTTTTGCCTTGTTGAGTCAGGTGGGATTGCTGCAGGAAGCATATGTTTGCATTGTGTTCTCTGATCCATCCTCCTACTATATGTCTTTCAATAGGTGAGTGTACACCATTGAAATTTACTGATAGTATGGATTTAAGGTATTGCAGTACCATTATTCAACAATTTTCTTTGTTGTTTTTTTATGGCAAGCTTTTTGGTGATAATTTTATGTTTATATGAGGCCTTTAAAACTTCTTTTAGGGCATGCTTGCAGATAGTTGATTCCTTTAACTGTTGCTTGTCTGAGAACATTCTTATCCCTCCATCTCTTCTAAATTACAGTCTAGCAGAATATACTACCCTTGGTTGAAACCCTTTTTCATTGAGAGATTGATAGATATCTTGCCATTCTCTTCTGGCTTTTACGGTTTGTGTAGAGAAATCTGCTGATAGTTTTATGGGTTTTCCCTTGTATTTTAATTTTTGTTTTTCTCTTGCAGCCTTCAGGATCCTTTCTTTATCCTTACTTCTTTTCATTGTAACTATGGCGTGTCTTGTTGTCTTCAGGTGGTTTATATTTTTGTGTCCTGTCTCTTGTTGTTCAGTTGTTGCATTTTGTAAGGAAAGGGCACAGTAAACCAAAGTCCTTTCACAAATGAAATAACAAACCTCAGAAAATACAATAGGAACAGAAGCAAAGTTCAATGCAGTTCATTGAAAACCAGTTAGCTAAGCAACTCCTCCACAGCAAAAGCAAATCTAATCAAATAAACAAAGACAAAGCAAGAATAGACAATTACAAAAATCAACTATCAACTATAAATTCTAGAGAACAATGAAATATCTAGGGATGAACATTTCAAGGACAGTGAAAAATCTTTATACCAAAAACTATTAGATATTTTTTCAAGGAAATAATAAAATAAAATATGCAAATAAATGAAAAAGATATCCAATTGGAAGAATTAAATAAAAAAGCAAAGTCACTATACTACCCAGAGGCACATACAAATTTAACACAATCCCTATTATGGTCCCATCAGATTTCTTCAAGATAATAATATAAAAGACACAAAAATTATCTGTAGACAAAAATACCAATGTTAGCTAAAGCAATATGGAGAGAAAAGTGTATGCTTGGAGGTGTCAGATTTCCTGACCTCCAAACAAACTACAGAGGCAGTACAATTTAAAACAGTCTGGTACTGGGACCAAAATAGCCATATAGACAAATGGAATAGGTGAAACAGCGTTGCAGTTGTCTCTTTGTCTCTCTTCCTCTCTCACATCCTTCCATCTCTATTTCTGGCTGTCTCTATCCAATAAATAAAGATGAATGGAATAGAATTGATAGCCAAGAAATAACCCCATCCCACCCACCCCACACCTACAGACATCTAATTTTTGAGTAGCCAAAAAATACACATGGAGAATGGAAACTCCCTTTAAGAAATGAGTTGAAGTATGGAGAAGAATGAGTCTAGACCAACACATTTCCCTATATGAAAAAAACTCCAAATGGATCAAACATTTAGATATTAAGCCAGAAAAAAAGCAGACCTCTCAAGTTTAAGATTCAAATCTAGTTGCAAGGAAACAGTAGTGAAAATAAGCGAATGAGACTACATCAAATAGAAAAACTTCTGCTTAACAAAAGGGATCACCATCAGAATAGAGAGACTCCCCAGAGTGGTAGAATAGCTTTATGTGTCATACATCAGACAGAGGGCTAATAAAATATGCAGATCATGGGTTGGGTGGGGGGAGGGGAGGGGAGTAGGATGGGACACAGTCTTTTGGTGGTGGAAATGGTTTTTATGTACACTCCTATTAATTTGTAGTCATATAAATCACTATTTAAGTAATATGAGAGGGGAAAAACTGATTGAAAGTCTCAAATTTTTTAAAGCACAGACTGAGTCTTTGATATGTTGACTCTCTTAAAATCTTAGTCCAGGGAGAACAAAAGCAACTGGTTATATCATTTGCATATGCAAATGATGTCAGAGGACATAAAATATGGTTAGGGTGTGTATGATACAGAAAATCCTAACAAAGGGATTTTTCAAAGTTAACCCTAAAGCTAAACAATGTGATTATTGAAATAACTATTGTCTTATTGAACCCTAAGACAACAGGAATCTCCCTCTTCCTCTATAGAGCCTATGTTTCTCCTAATCCTGGAACCTCTGGGGTGGGGCTCACTTCCCTGCATGCTTCTCTCAAGTCATACCAAATGATACTGCATCCGCCGATTCCAACCTAATGAATGCAATGAGTACCGTCTCAGCATGTTTCACCTCAGACTGTGTAAAGACACGTCAGGCATGGAATGCCAACCCTTCATCCTCATCACTCGGGTGAGATCTTTCCTTTCATGGTATTCTCTAATTCCATTCCAGGAGGTTCACTTCCTAACCAAGCCCCAAAACTTAGATATAGACCAGCTCCCATTAGAGCATATGTTTGCATGTATCCATACATTAGGGCAAAATATATACCTGAAAGCAAAAGTACACAATAGTCGGTAGTGAGTATCAAGTTCATAATGAAATAGCATCAACTTAGACTCCTCACCTACTTCCTATTACAGTTTTCGCACTCACTCTGGAGCTAACCTTATCAAAGCAAGGACTGCAAAATGTGAATAAGGGCAAGAGACTGGCATACTTTAACGATGACTCTTTAGTCACTATCAGGCCATTCCACCAGCTGGGGCCCTAATTGGGGAATCCTGAGATTTCCAAACAGACATGATGGGCCTAGAACTCAAATAAATCCCTCTCTTCATTGTCACCAGTCATTTCTATCAGGAACAACAAGACAGATCCCTTTGTAGGCCCCCATAGGACCTTGCCCTCAATTTGGGTCAACAATGGTAGAGAATGTTCCATCCTCCAAAGGGAGCCTGGACAACATACTCTACACTACACCTGAGGAATATAGGTTGATACTGGGGCAGCATGGAATGTTCCTACCCATGACCACAGAATGTGAGCTCAGATCTAGAGGGAAGCAGAGGTCACATAGGCTCCTAAGCTAATTATGGGCCCCAGATCACATCAAATCATGGGGTTTATAGTCAACAATATTTATACCCCTTCCCCATATTGGGGAGCTACTCTCTTCCCTGATCCAGCTTTCTAGTCATTTTCCCAGCCATGACATCACCTCCCCAGACAATAACTAGGATCCACCTATGTACCAGATTTCAGGCTCACGCAAAAAACAAAAACAAACAAAAAAAAAAACCTAGAATAGCTATAGGGACTTTGAAATATAATTAAAATGTGCCTACTAGCTATCTACAAAATGGAGGACCCCCCCAACTCTTCATCTACACTATTCCAGCCTTTAGGTCTATGATTGTTCAACAATTTGTTTGGCTTTCTATGTTAACTTTCTTTTCAGCCACCAGGCTGCAAAAGCTAGCAGAATGCGACCAGACTTTCCTGGACAGACAACCCCATTAATGTGCCTTGGAGATCTACTTCCCCAGAACCCTTCCCCACTATAGAAAGAGAGAGACAAGCTGGGAGTATGGATCGACCTGTCAATGCTCATGTTCAGTGGGGAAGCAATTACAGAAGCTAGACCTTCAACCTTCTGCATTCCACAATGATCTTGGGTCCATACTCCCAGAGAGTTAAAGAATAAGAAAGCTTATATGAAAAACTGGGAAATGTAATGCATGTACAAACTACTGTATTTACTGTTGAATGTAAAACACTAATTCCCAAATAAAAAAATTAAAAAAAAATAAAATAAAAATTAAAGGCAAAGAAAAAAAAGAAAAGAATAAGAAAGCTATCAGGGGAGGGGATGGGATACGGAAGCCTGGTGGTGGGAATTGTGTGAAGTTGTATCTCTCTTATCCTATGGTTTTGTCAATGTTTCCTTTTTATAAATAGAAATTTTAAACTCAAGAAAAAAGGACAAAAAAGTCCACTGAAAAAAGGATGAAGAAATGGGCACTATCTTCCCCAAAGTAGAGATCCAAAGAGCCAATAGGTACATGTTAAAAAAAAAAATCCTTGTTTTTTTCACTGATTTCTAGAGAAGTGCAAAGAAAAACACCTAGATATCTTTTTAAACTTGTGAGCATGCCATACATTAGAAATGATAGGGGGGAAAGAAACTTCTACATTACTGTTGGGAAAGTAAGTTGGCTATGGAAAACTATGGAAATTCATCAGAATTCCAGAAATGACCTGGCAATCCTTCTCCTAGGGATGTACGTAGGGAAAACAAGATACCTATCTGAACAGACCTATGCCCACATATGTTCATAGCAGCACTGTTTGTAATATCCTAACTTTGGAACCAATCCAGATGTTTCATGGAAGATGAATAGCTAAGAAAGTCATGGAACATATACACAATGGGATACTATAAAGCTATATTTGTAAAAATAGCAGATCTTTTTTCATTTTATTGAATTTACAGTTACTGGTTTAATGGTATACAAGAGTAATTGATGTATGGGTCCAGTTTCTCATCTCCCCATGACGAATGTCTGAAAAACACTCTCACCCCCAACAAAGGTCACCCACCACCATTATCCACCAGAACCCCAAAGCTCACCCCACCCTGCCCTCTACCTTCCCTCCTTCTTTAGAGCCCTTTGTTTTGTTACAATATACCAAATCCAGTCCAGGTTTTACTCTGTGCATTCCATTCTGTCCCTCTTTATTAATTTCGGCCTATGGATGAGATCATATGGTATTTATCCTTTGCTTTTTGGCTTATCTCACGTCACTTAAAGCAAAAGACATAATAATTGATATAATAAATCATCAAAGAAATACTAGGATAGGGGTCTGTCCTGGCATGAACAGATTGAGACAGAAACTCTAGGACATTGACTTAGAGGTTGTGAGCATAGATATGGTCTGGACTTGTACTGTAATAAGTTTAGGTGCTAGAGCTGCAGTGAGTATACTGGTGATGGACAAGTATGGAACCTGGGTAGGTAAGGGTAGACTATAGCCCAAGTCAATAGAGAATACTCTGGCATTGCAGTTCATTGTGTGATGGGTTCCAAGTTGAAATTCAATATTCATCACACTCCCCCCCATGTAGAGGATATACTTCTTTGCACTTGACTGTGATCTTGTGGAAATAGTGACATGGATAGTATGATCTAGTCTTCCCTACATTCTGAAATACATTTCTACTCATTTCTAGCCAGGTGCTGTATTCTAGCTGAATTTCTTCACTCTCATGAGATTTTCATGCATAGATTGACATTAAGATAGAATTTATTATGAGTGAAAAGTACTGGAAACTTAAATTCAGCCACTTTGAATATGTGACTTTCCCATGGTAGATGAATTTGAAATCTAATAATATCTAGATAAGACATAGTTCACCCATATCAGTGGATTAGCATACAGGCATAAAATACCTTGTATTTTTCACTGGTCTAAGGGACCATGGTAGTTTGCTTTAAAGGTTCAGTACTTTTCTATCCACTGCCAAAAGACAAATTTGATCTCTTGGCACAAACCCTACTAACCTTGCTTCACCTAGCCTAGGAGCCATAAAGAAAAAGTAAATCAGTATATTACAAAAATACATCTCTTTTTTGTTTAGTTAGAGTTAAGATGTGGTGAACTTTTGTACTGACCTTCACTTTCTTCCAGGTAAGATGTATAGAAAACCGTCCTTTCTCTCAGTAAGCGCTTTGAAATTGTGATTGGTTTATGCCTTCTTGTTGTCACTCTAGGTGGAGGAACTGGGGGTGCAACATTTTCCTCAGGTGGACCTGAACAGATCTGTAGGTGAAGAGTATTTCCAGGAAAAAAATAGTTATCTCAAGCTTTTTGTCAGTCTAATAAAATTTATGAATATTTGTTATTAGTAGTGTATCTAAAGTCTGCCACAGAAATTCTAATATGATTAAAGGGCTTGGCACTTCTCAACAGGAATGATGAAATGTAGACAAAAACTGCAATGTTATTTTTTTCCTTTCTTTCTCTTGTCACCAGGGTTATCACAAGGACTTGGTGAATGCATAGTGAATTTACCACCTTTTTATTAAAATTATGATAAAGGGGGGCCGGGAGGTAGCACTGCAGGTTAAGCGCACATGGTGCAAAGCACAAGGACCGGAGTAAGGATTCTGGTTCGAGCCCTTGGCTTCCCACCTGCAGGGGGGTCAGTTCACAAGCAGTGAAGCAGGTCTGCAGGTGCCTATTTTTCTCTCCCCTCTCTGTCTTCCCCTCCTCTCTCAATTTCTCTTTGTCCTATCCAACAATGACAGCAATAATAACAACAATAATAATAACAAGGATAAACAACAAGGGCAACAAAGGGAAAAAACAGCCTGAAGGAGCAGTGGATTTGCTGTGCAGGCTCTGAGCCCCAGCAATAACACGGAGGAAAAAAATATGATGGAGACTAAAATACTATGAGAAAGGTGGGGGCGGGGAGAGGAAATACCTGCAGCTTGGATCACTGCTTATGAAGTTTCCCCCAAACAGGTGGGGACTCAGGGCTCAAACTTGGGTCACCGTGCACACTAATGTGTATACTGTACTGGCTATGGCACCACTAGCCCCTGGCAACTGATTTTTATAATTGACTAAGTTTCATCATAGGTAAAGTGGGAAGAATATCACCTACATAACATAATGTGAGAATACTAAAAGAACAGTGCAAGTCAAACAAGAATAGTGCAAGTCAAGGCACTTTGTATGGGTAAACATGGGTAAACAGCTACACACAGTCAATACTTCTGAAGAAAAAGCTATTTTTTTTTATTCCTATGTCACTTTGATATTTTAACACTTCATATTACGGGCAAATGCTAGAAGAAGAAGAAGTTCATATTACAATGTATTATTTTCCTACATTTAATAATTTAAAAATAGTAGTGATTTAATTCTTTATAAAACATAAGATTTATTTTTTACATTCAAGTGTGTGTGTGTGCTTGTGTTTGTGGATAATTTATTATACCTCCACCAAAGTGCATTTCATAATCACCATACTTCTTATAAAGTCCAACAGACAATTTGGCTACTATTTATACTGTCAGTTCATTTGCTTCAGTTGTCTATATTGCACATATAAGTATAACCATCATGTAGTTGTCTTTCGCTTGCTTACTTATTTCACTTAATATAATCACTTCCACTTCCAGGTATTTTATTCTAAATAATATAGTATAATTTTAATTGCAGAGTAGTATTTCTTTGCATATGTAGTCTACCACTCCTTCATCCAATCATCTGCTGATGAGCATTTAGGTTGATTTCAAAATTACATATATTTTAAAGAATTTATTTATTTATTAATGACAAAGATAGGAAGATAGAAGGAGAAACCAGACATCACTCTGGCACATGTGCTGCCAAGAATCAAATTCAGGACCTCATGCTTGAGAGTCCAAAGCCTTATTACCTCCCAGACCAACAAAATTACATATTTTTAAAAGAAGAAAAATAATGCTTAGGAAGATATCAAATTTATTTTAGGAATGAGTAAGAAATGTGATTAGATATTCTAATATAGTATCTAATATATAATAATGGAATCTATATTCTCTGGGGAGGACTAACACTTTAGCCAGATGAAATATTTTCTGAAGACAAACATATGATGTGAGAAAGAGGACCAATACTCATTATAATAATAAATTAAAATTCAATTTTATTGCAAAGAAAAAAGAACAGACCTGGCATTCTACCAGGAAAGAAACACTATGTTTTTCATAGTCCCATACATGAATGAGAAGACTAAGAACGCTTCTGTAAAAGTTGGACACTGCACATGGTCATTGAGTAGAAACAACTTTAATGTCATGTCACTGTCAACAAGATAAAACAACAACAACAACAACAATGAAATAGATTAAAACCTCTCCAAGAAAGGAGACCACCTGGGACCACAACAAGACAGGACTAGAATGACTTTGAATCCACCAAATCGCTGGTGAGTACAAACATGGACATGACATGGACAGAGAGGAGCCTAAGGAGAGATTCCTGGGGCCTGAGCAGCTGGTACCAATACAGCAGTTTACCAGTTGGGGCACCAACTCTATGCTGTTTTACTAACAAAAAGACTACTAACTTGCCTAAGGCTCACTAAATCCAACTGTGAGTCTCCATTGCTACTGGCCCTCAGAAGCTGGAGCAGCATCTGAGAGGCCCTGTGCTAACATTAGGGGGCAGATAACCGGCCGGGGAACTCAGGAGAAGATCTGTACCCTGGTGGGCCAGAAGTGGGGCCATATAATATAGTGGGAACATTTCCACATTGTTCTCCTATTGAATTGGGGAGACACAGTGAATAACAGCTACAGAATACACAGAGTATAAATGGGACATTTTTGGAAAATCACAGAGCCAAGTACTTATAGCTTGGCTCTGGCTTCAGGAAGAGCAGTTGAATTCACCCTGAAGCTTTGGATCCTTAGGGCATGGGAGTGCATAACCACTGTGTTATCTCTCCCTCACCCTGATTTATCTCTTGGTCAGGAGGGAATGATTGAGATAAAAAGCCTACTTACAGTTAAAAAACCTTCAGGCCCCCATAGTCTACAGAGAAGAAAAAGGACAAAAGAGGCTTTAATAACCAATGTGCTTCAACTCAGGGATTGAGATAATATTGAAACACTTAACAATTTCCACTACTGTGAACTCTTTAAGTACTTTACATAGACACAAGCCAATCCAGGTAAGAGTGATCAGTAATTTGAAAAGCACTGAGAAAGGGACTTCGTAACATAATATATAGAATGGTTAAACCAAGAAGAAACATTGGAAAAATGAACAAAGACAAAAGTTCAGCTAAAATCCCCCCAAAGAACAATGAGGTCAACATCTAAATGCTAAGTAAGGAATGAGTCACAAGACTGAGTAAAACGTTTGCAAGTAAAGTCTTAAGAAATGGGGAAATGGGATTGGGCAGTAGTGAAGTGGGTTAAGTACAGGTGGAGCAAGGCACAAGGACTGGTGTAAAGATTTTGGTTCAAGCTCCCAGCTCCCCACCTGCAGAGACGTGCTTCACAATAGGTGAAGGCCTGCAGGTGTCTATCTTTCCCTCCCCCTTTCTGTCTTCCCCTCCTCTCTCAATTTCTCTCTGTCTTTTCCAACAATGATGACATCAATAACAATAATAATAATAATTATTATTACAACAATAAAACAATAAGGGCAACAAAAGGGAATAAACAAATAAATAAATCTTAAGAAAAGAAATGGGGAAACAAAAAATAAGACTCTGGAAGAAAATACTAACTATCTTGAGGTAATTAGAAAGCAGAAAGCTGAAATAGCTGAGCTAAAAGTACAACTAGCTGAACAAGTTAATACAGTATTAGAACAGAGTAACAAGAGCTGAACTACAGAAAACAGCAGAGGGGAGAGAGAATAGAATAAATGTGGCAGAAAACAGCATTAGCAAGATCGAAGATGAATTACAGAAAACTACAAAAGAAGATATCCCAAAAAAAGATTAAGAAATACTGGACATAACAACAGACACATATGGGATGACTTCAAAATAAATAATATATGCATTATTGGCTAACCAGAGGAAAGAGAGGGAGGAGATGAAAGCATTCTACAGGACATAATAACTGAGGTTCAGGAAGCCCAGAGGGTCCCAAGCAGAATTAATCCAGTCTTAAAGACACCAAGACACATCATATTTAGAATGAAAAGGAATAAAGACAAAGAAAGGTTCCTGAAGACTACAAGAGAAAAACAAAGAGTCACCTACAGAGGAAAACCCATAAAATTAGCAGCAGATTTCTCCACACAAACACTAAAGGCCAGAAGGGAATGGCAAGATCTATTGAGTGCTCAATGAGAAAGGCTTTCAACCAAGACTACTGTACCCTGCTTAATTGTCATTCAGATTAGATGGAAGTATAAAAACCTTCTCAGACAAGCAACAGTTGAAGCAATCAACAATCACCATGCCTGCCCTGAAGAAGTTCTGAAAGGTCTCCTATAAACAGTAAGACCACCATAAATATGCCGTATATCAGAACACTCTAAAAAAACTACAATAATGGTGTTAAACTATCTTCAATCTATGATATCAGTAAATGTCAATGGCTTGAATTCACCTATAAAAAGGCACAGAGTAGGAAGATGGATCAGAAAACACAACACAACCTTATGTTGTCTGCAGGAAACCCACCTAACTTAACAAGACAAACACAGACTCAAAGTGAAAGGATGGAAAACTATCATAAAAGCCAATGGCCCACAAAAAAGGGGCAGGAACAGCTATTATATCTGACACAACAGAATTTAAATAAATAAAATATAAAAATATAGGGATAGACATTACTTACTGATCAGAGGATCAGTCAATCAAATGGACTTAACATCTTTGCATCCAGTGAGAGACCATCTAAATACATCAAACATCTACTGAAAGAGCTACAGCAATATATTAACAACAACACAGTAATAGTAGGGGACTTTAACACCCCACTCTCTCACCGTGAGTGATCATCCAGTCAGAAAATCAATAAAAAAATGAGGGGGTACATGAAGAAATAGATAAACTAGAACTACTGGACATTTTCAGAGTTATTCACCCCAAGAAACTGGAATACACATTTTGTTCAAGTCCACAAGGTTCATTCTCAAGGATAGACCATATACTAGGCCACAGAAAAAGTGTCAAAAATTTCAAGAACATTGAAATAATCTCAAGAATCTTCTCAGACCATAGTGGAATAAATTAATACTTAACAATAAACAAAAGATTAGTAATAGTCCCAAAATGTGGAAGTTCAACAGTACTCTACTTAACAACTACTGGGTCAAAAAGGAAATTAAGGAATGAATCAAAATGATTCACAAGTTCAATGAAAACACAAGGTATCAAACTATTTGGGAGCTTGTTTGGAGGTTCTAGCAGGGGAGTGCAGCTACTCATATACCCTCGACTGAAGACTGGTCTGTCTCTATTCGGGGAAAGCTGTCCTCTTCAGCTGAGCGCGCAGCTTCGGGAAGGACACACATGGAGCGCTTAGCCAGCCAGATCAGCCGAATCAACCCTGGCGATCAATGGGGTGACAGATGTCGCAGCCAGGTCGCCCTCACATCCAGTATCAAACTATTTGGGACACAGCTAAGGCATTACTGAATGGGAAGTTCACAGCCATATAAGCACAAGAAAAAGAATAAAAAATATCTCAATTAAACACCCTGATTGCGTAGCTTAAAAAACTAGAAGAAGAGTAAAGGAACCCCAAAGCAAACAGAAGGTCTGAATTAACTAAAGTTAGGACATAAATAAATAACATTGAAAATAATAAAATCATACAAAAGACCAATGAAAGTAAATGTTGGTTTTTCAAAAGAAAAAACAAACCTTAGCCAGACTCACAAAACAAAAAAGGGAGAAGAACCAAATAAATTGGATTGTAAATGAAAGTAGAGATATCACAACAGACACCACAGAAATTCAACATATCATAGGAAGCTTCTATGAACAACTATATACCACCAAATTAGAGAACTGGGAAGAAATGGACAAGTTCCTATATACCTACAAACTTCCAAAATTAAATAAAGAGGAACTAGAAAATATCAGCAGGTAAATCACAGCAAAGAAATTGAAAGTTATCAAAAAATTTCCCAAGAATAAAAGTCCTGGACCAGAGGGTTTCACAAATGAATTCTACAAAACCTTCAAGGAAGAGTTAATCCCTCAACTTTTAAAACTCTCCCAAAAGATTGAAGACACAGGAATACTCCCTTGGAGCTTCTATGAAGACATCACTCTGATACAAAAAGCAGATAGGGATACAACAACAACAACAACAAAAAAAGAAAATATCTGATTAACATAGATGCTAAAATACTGAACAAAGCTCTGGGCGACCAGATATAGCAGTACATTAAAAGATTCTTCATCATGACCAAGTAGAGTTTATCCCAGGGACACAAGGTTGGTTTGATATATGTTGATCGATTAGCGTAATCCACCACATCAATAAATACAACCAGCAGATCCAGGAAAGCCTTTGACAAAACCCAACATGCCTTTCTGATCAAAACACTACAAAATTGGGAATAGATGGAAAATTCCTCAAGATAGATAAGTCTATATATAGCAAACCTACAGCCAATATATACTCAGTGGTAAAAATTGGAAGCATTTACCCTCAGATCAGGTACTTGATAGAGCTTCCTACTATCACCATTACTATTTAACATAGTGTTGGAAGTTCTTGTGATAGTAATCAGGCAGGAACAAGGAATTAAAGGGACACAGATTGGAAAAGAAGAAGTCAAACTCTCCCAATTTGCAGGTGACATGATAGCATATATAGAAAAACCTATAGAATCCAGCAGGTAGCTTTTGGAAATCACCTAACCAAAGAAGTGAAAGACTTGTATACTGAAAATTATGAGTCACTACACAAGGGAATATAAAAAGACACAAGTAAGTGGAAAGACATTGCATGTTCATGGGTTGGAAGAATTAACATCATTAAAATGAATATGTTACCCAGAACCATATACACATTTAATTCGATCCCCATGATGTTCCCAACCACATTTTTTAGAACAGAAAAAATACTACTGGAACCAGAAAAAAACCTAGAATTGTGAAAACAATCTTGAGAAGAAAGAACAGAACTGGAGGCATCACACTCCCAGATCTCAAATTGTATTATAGGCCATAGTAGTCAAAACGGTGAAGCAGGTCTGCAGGTGTCTGTATTTCTTACCCCCACTCTGTCTTCCCTTCCTCTCTCCCTTTCTCTCTGTACTATCCAACAATGATGACATCAGTAACAACAACAATACTAACTACAACAATAAAACGTCACAAGAGGGAATAAATATTAAAAAATAATTATTATAAAAAAAGAGAAGTATACAAGCAAAAATAAACCTAATAATCACAGAAATTAAGACAACTATGGAGAAAGGGCTACCATAATTAGGGAAACAACAAAAGAGATCCTAAAGGAAAATAATAGCTACCTTGAGGTAATTAGAGAACTGAAAGATGAAATAGCTGAGCTAAAAGGCCAATTAGCAGAACAAACTAATGCTAACTGAATGAAAGAAGAAAGTTGAGGGAAGGGAAAGCAGGTTAACAGAAGCACAAAACAGAATTAGCCAGACAGAGGATGGTCTAGAGAAAACTAAGAAACAGGTAAAAGATCTCAAAAAGAGATTGAGAGACACTGAAACCAATAACAGAGACATATGAGATGATCTCAAAGAAGTAACATTCACATCATTGGCCTGCAAGAGGAGGAAAGAGAGGAAGGGGAAGTAAATATTCTAGAGGAAATAATAGAAGAAAACTTCGCAGACCTAAACAACAGAAAGGACATTAAGATTCAAAATGGCTAGAGAGTCCCAAAAAGAATCAATCCAGACCTGAGGACACCAAGACACATAATAGTTACAATGAAAAGAAGTAAGGGTAAGGAAAGGATCCTAAAGGATGTAAGAGAAAAAAAAAAGTCACATACAGGGAAAACCCATAAACTATCTGCTTAGTTGACTTCTCCACTCAAACTCTAACAATAGGAAACAGTTAAAGGAGGCAACCGTCACCAAGCCTGCCCTTAAAGAAGTTCTAAAACACCTCTTATAAACAAGAACATCACCATAATACTTTCCATATATCAGAGCAAAAAAAAAAAGCCTGTTGAATAATGGTACTGCAATACGTTAAATCCATAATATTAGTAAATGTCAATGGCTTAAATACTCACATTAAAAGGCACAGAGTGGGAGGATAGATCAGAAAACACAACCCAACCATATGCTGTGTGCAAGAATCCCACCTGACCCAACAAGACAAACACAGACTTAAAGTGAAAGGATGGAAAACTATCATACAGGCGAATGGACCACAAACAAGGCAGGAACAACCATTTTCATCTCTGACACAACAGACTTTAAAGTAGGGCACCAAAGTAAAAACCCTGGGGTGAGTGTGAGGGTGGATGTTCGGCTTCCCAGTGTGGTGGGGGGGGTTTGGGATGGGACACAATCTTTTGGTGGTGGGAATGATGTTTATGTACACTCCTATTAATTTGTAGTAAATCACTATTTAATTAACATGAGAGGGGAAAATTGATTGTATGTCTCAAACTGTTTAAAGTACAGACTAAATCTTTTAAATACATAGGCAGAGTCTTTGATATGTTGACTCTCTTAAAAGCCTAGACCAGGGAGAACAGAAACAACTGGTGGCACAGCTATATACAAATAATATCAAAGGACATAAATTATGGTGATGTTGTGTAAGATACAACAAATCCTAACAAAGGGATTTTTCAAAGTTAACCCAATTGCCAAATAATGTAATTAGAGCAATAACTATCTAGTGTCTTCTTAACCCTAAGACAGTAGGAACCTTCTACTTCCTTTATAGAGCCTATATTTCCTTCAGTCCTGGAACCTCTAGGGTGGGGCTCAATTTCCTGCATGCTTCTCTCAATTCATACCAAATGATATTGCATCTCCTGATCCCAACCTAATCAAGGCAACAAGTACCATGTCAGCATGCTTCACTTCAGACTATGTCCAGAAACATCAGGCGTGGAATGCCGACTCTCACCACACAGCACATTCTTAAGAATAGACCACATGTTAGGCCACAAATATAGTATTAACAAATTCAAGAACATTGAAATCATCCCAAGCATCTTCTCAGACCATAGTGGAGTAAAGGTAACAGTCAACAACAAACAGAAACTTACTAAAAGTCACAAAATTTGCAAACTCAACAATACGCTGCTTCAAAACCACTAGGTCAAAGAGGAACTCAAGCAAGAAATTCAAATGTTGCGGGAAACAAAGGAAACTACCAAAAAATCTTGAAGAAAAAAAAAAAAGAAATGGAGGCATCACACTCCCAGATCTCAGACTTTATTATAGGGCCATCATCATCAAAACAACCTGGGTGGTCCGGGGGGTGGCACAGTGTCTAAGGAAATAGACTCTCAAGCATGAGGTAATGTGTTCAGTTCTTGTCAGCACATGTATCAGAATGATAGCTGGATCTTTCTCTCTCTCCTCCTCTCTTTCTCATTAATTAAATAAAAAATAAGATAAAATAAAATAAAAAACAGCCTGGTACTGGAACAAAAATAGGCACATAGATTAGTGGACTAGAACTGAAAGCCCAGAACTAACCCACCACACCTATGGACATCTAATCTTTGATAAGGGAGCCCAAACTATTAGATGGAGGAAGGGGGCTCTCTTCAATAAATGTTGCTGGGGAAACTAGGATTAAACATGCAGAAAAATGAAACTGAAACATTTTATCTCACCAGAAACAAAAGTCAACTCCAAATGGATCATGGACCTGGATGTTAGACCAGAAACTATCAAATACTTAGAGGAAAACATTGGTGGAACACTTTCCCACCTAAACCTCAAGGACATCTTTGATGATACAAACCCAACTGCAAGGAAGACTAAAGCAGAAACAAATCAATGAGACTACATCAAATTGAAAAGTTTCTGCACAGGCAAAGAAACCATCACCCAAACAAGGAGACCTCTCACAGAATGGGAGAAAATCTTCACATACCATACATCAGACAAGAGACTAATAACCAAAATATAGAAAGGGTTCAGCAAACTTAGCAACAAAATAGCAAATGACACCAACCAAAAATGGGCAGAAGAAATGAATAGAATATTTACTATAGAAGGGAGCAGGATCTGAATAAATCGAGAGCAGGGCACCAATGTAAAAACACTGTGGTGAAGGGGAGGGTGGCCATTGGGCTTCCTGGCACGGCGGAGGGTGGGGGGGCAGGGTGGGTGGTGGGGATGGGACACAGTCTTTTGGTGGTGGGAGTGGTGTTTATGTACAATCCTATTAAAGTGTAAACATTATATAAACCACTATTTAATTAATATGAGAGGCGAAAAACTGATGATATGTCTAGAACTTCTTAAAACACAGACTGAGTCTTTTGATATGTTCTCTCCCAAAAGCCTTAACCAGGGAGAACAGAAGCAACCGATAGCACAGCTATATACAAGATGCTGGGTACTATACCCCAAACCCTATCAAAGGGACTTTCCAAAGTTAACCCTATCACCAAATAATGTGATGATAACAATAACTATCTATTGTCTAATTGAACCCTAAGACAACAGGAACCTCACATTTCCACTATAGAGCCTATATTTCCCCCAGTCCTGGAACCTTAGGGTGGGGCCCACTTTTCTGCATGCTGCTCTCAATTCAAATCAAATAATATTGCATCTGTGGATCGCAACCTAGTCAACACAAGTGCCATCCCAGCATGCTGCACTTCAGACTGTGACCAGAGACTTCAGGTGTGGAATGACAACCCTTCAGCTTCATCACTCGGGTGAAACTTTTCCTTTCATAGTATTCTCTAATCCCATTCCAGGTGTTCCACCCCCCAGTAAAGTCCCCAAACCTAGATATAGTCCAGGTCCCCTGAGATAGAGCATAGGTTCACCCATGCCCATAAACTAGAGGAAAATATATACCTGAAAGCAGAAGTACACAAGAGCATGCAGGGAATACCCCCAACACTTCATCTGCACTATTCCAGTCTTTAGGTCCATGATTGTTCAACAATTTGTTTGGCTTTGTATGTTAACTCTCTTTTCAGCCACCAGGTTCCAGATGCTGACCAGGCTTCCCTGGACAGATGATCCCATCAGTGTGTACTGGAGCCCCACTTCCTCAGAGCCCCACCCTACTAGGGAAAGAGAGACAGACTGGGAGTATGGATTGACCAGTCAATGCCCATGCTCAGCAGGGAAGCAATTACAGAAGCCAGACCTTCCACCCTCTGCAACCCACAATGACCCTGGATCCATACTCCCAGAGAGATAGAGAATGGGAAGGCTATCAGGGGAGGGGGTGCGATGTGGGGATCGGGTTATGGGAGTTGTGTGGAATTGTACCCCTCTTATTCTATGGGTTTGTTAATGTCTCCTTTCTTAAATAAAAAAAGAAGGGATCTAAAGGAATACCAAACACATTAAAAACTTCACCAGGTCACTGAATATCAGAGCCATGAAATAAACATAACATTGAGGGGCTGGGTTGTGGTACACTTGGTTGAGTGCACATGTTGTAATGCGAAAGGACACAGGTTCAAATTGGAAGTCCCCACCTGCAGGGCAGGGGGAAAGTTTCAGAAGTGGTGAAGCAGTGCTGCAGCTGTCTCTCTGATTCTCATCCTCTCTATCCCTCCCTTCCTTCCTTCCAGATTTCTGAATATGAATAAAGACAACACTGTGATACCACCTCACATCTGTGAGAATGACTTACATCAAAAAAGACAGCAGCAACAAATGCTGGAGAGCCTGTGGGGACAAAGGAACCCTTCTGCACTGCTGGTGGGAAAATAAAATGGTCCAACCTCTGTGGAGAGCAGTCTGGAAAACTCTCATAATGCTAGACATGGACCTTCCATATGACCCAGTAATTCCTTTCCTAAGGATATACCCCAAGGACTCCATGACAGCCTACCAAAAAGATATGTGTATACCTATGTTCATAGCAGCACAATTCATAATAGCTAAAACCTGGAAGCAACCCAGGTGCCCAGCAATAGATGAATGACTGAGTAAGCTATAGTATATATACACAATGGAATACTGTGCAGCTACTTAAGAACCTACTTCCTATTATACATCCAACACTCATTCCAAAGTTAACCTTATCAAAGGACTGCAGACGCAGAATAATGGCAAGAGACTGGCATACTTTAACGATGACTCTTTAGTCACTATCAGGACACCCCATCAGCTGGGGCCCTAGCTGGGGATTCCTGAGATTCCCAAACAGACATGATGGGCCTAGACCTCGAATAAATCCCTCTCTCCATTTTTACCTGTCATCTCTATCAGGAACAACACAATACACCCATTTGTGGGACCCCATAGGACTTCCTTTGTCTCATCATGGAACACCAACAGTAGAGAATGTTCTATTCTTTGAAGGGAGTCTGGACAACATACTCTATGTTCCACATGTGGAAGATGGGTTCTGAAATTGGGGTAGCTTGGAAGGTTATTACTCATGACCACAGAATGTAAGCTCAGATCTACAGGGCTAAAGAGGTTATATGGGCTCCTAAACTGAATATGGGCCTCAGATAAGATCAAATGAGTGGGGTTTACAGTCAACAATATTTATACACCTTTTCCATATTTGGGAGCTACTCTCTTCCCTCATCCAGATTTCTGGTCCCTTTTCCAGCGTTGACATCATCTCCCCAGTCAATAACTTGGATCCACCTGCATATCAGACGTCAGGCTCAGAAAAAAAAAAATACTACAGTCATGGGCCCTTTGGAATAAATCTAAAATAGGCCTACTAACTATCTACAAAATGGAGACTCTCATCTCTTCATATGAACTTTTCCAGCCTTTAGGTTTTTGATTAGGCAACAATTTGTTTGGCTTTATATTTTAACTCTCTTTTCAGCTACCAGGTTCCAGATGCTACCATGATGCCAACCAGACTTCCCTGGGTAGACAACCCCACCAATGTGTGCTGGAGCCCCACCACACTAGGAAAAGAGAAAGGCTGGGACTATTGATCAACATGTCAATGTCCATGTTCAGTGGGGAAGCAATTACAGAAGCCAGACCTTCCGCTTTCTACACTCCATAATGACCCTGGGTCCATACTCTCAGATGGACAAAGAATAGCTATCAGGGAAGGGGATGAGACATGAAGTCTATTGGTGAGAATTGTGTGGAGTTGTAACCCTCTTATCCTATGGTTTTTGTCAGTGTTTCCTTTTTATAAATAAAAATTCAAAAAAAATACAAGTGAACAATATTTTATATGAAATACTATTTATATTTATCTCACTGATACATGCTTCAGTTGCTTCTGTAATTCCTGAGGTTGGTGAGTGCAATTGTCATAAAGGTATTTAGTACAATGTTGCTTGTGCTCAAGACACAACAACTGAGGAACAACAGAGCATAAAAAAGAAACACATAAATAAAAAAAATGGGTAG
Organism: Erinaceus europaeus; assembly: GCF_950295315.1. NCBI lineage: Eukaryota > Metazoa > Chordata > Mammalia > Eulipotyphla > Erinaceidae > Erinaceus > Erinaceus europaeus. Next base: position 80,276,928 of record NC_080185.1, on the reverse strand, counting down.
ATCAAAAACAAATAAAACTGCTACTCCAATGAATGAAGACAAGAGCCCAGAAGAAACTACAAATCAGCCATAAGTAACCATAGATAAGAAAAGTATGCAAGCAATAATTAACTTATTAATCACAGAAATGAAAACAACATTGGAGGAAAGGAATGGCAGTATTAGGGAAACAACAGTTGAGACCCCCAAGGAAAATACTGATTATCTTGAGGCAATTAGAGAACTGAAAGCTGAAATAGCTGTAATGAAGAAAGAAGCTGAGGCAAGGGAAAGCAGACTAACAGAAGCAGAAAACAGAATTAGTCAGACAGAGGATGAGTTAGAGAAAACTAAGAAAGAGGTGAAAGAGCTTAAAAAGAGATTGAGAGACACTGAAAACAACAACAGAGACATATGCAATGATCTCGAAAGAAGTAACATTCGCGTAATTGGCCTGCCAGAGGAAGAAAGAGAGGAAGGGGAAGCAAACATTCTAGAGGAAATAATACAAGAAAACTTCCCAGGCCTGAATAACACAAAGGACATAAAGATTCAAGAGGCCCAGAGAGTACCAAACAGAATCAACCCAGACCTGAAGACACCAAGACACATCATAGTCACAATGAGAAGTAAGGATAAAGAAAGGATCCTAAAGGCTGCAAGAGAGAAACAAATGTCACATACAAGGGAAAACCCATAAGATTATCTGCAGATCTCTCCACTCAAACTCTAAAAGCCAGAAGAGAATGGCAAGATATCTATCGAGCCCTGAATGAAAAAGGGTTTCAACCAAGGATAATATATCTTGCTAGACTTTCATTCAAACTAGATGGAGGGATAAAAACCTTCTTAGACAAACAACAGATAAAGGAGGCAACCATCACCAAACCGGCCCTGAAAGAGGTTCTAAAAGACCTCTTATAAACAAGAACATCACTACAATACTGGCAATATATCAGAGCAAACAAAAACAAAAAAATTTTTTTGAACAATGGCATTACAATACAATAAATACATAATATCAATAAATGTCAATGGCTTAAACTCACCCATCAAAAGGCACAGAGTTGGGGGATGATCAGAAAACATAATCCAACCATATGCTGCTTGCAAGAATCCCATCTGCCACAATAAGATAAACTTGTTGGTTCTTTGAAAGATTAAACAAAATTGACAAACCCCTAGCCAGACTCACCAAACAAAAAAGAGAGAAGACTCAAATTAATAGAATTGTAAACGATGGAGAAGATATCACAACTGGCAACACAGAAATCCAGAGAATCCTGCGAAACTTCTGTAAAGAACTATACGCCACCAAGCTAGAGAATCTGGAAGAAATGGAACAATTCCTAGAAGCATATGCCCTTCCAAAACTGAACCAAGAAGAACTACAAAATCTAAATGCACCAATCACAGACAAAGAAATTGTAACTGTTATTAAGAACCTCCCCAACAACAAAAGTCGTGGACCAGAGGGCTTCACAAATGAATTCTACAAAACTTTCAGGAAACAGTTAGTACCCATATTTCTGAAGCTTTTCTATAAGATTGAGAAAGAGGAATACTAACCTACACCTTCTATGAAGCCAACATCACCCTGATACCAAAAGCTGATAGGGACAAAACAAAAAAGGAAAACTACAGACAAATATCTCTGATGAACATAGATGCCAAAATATTAAACAAGATCTTGGCCAACAGGATACAGCAACATATCAAAAAGATTGTTCATCACGACCAAGTGGGATTCATCCCAGGAATGCAAGGCTAGTTCAACATCCATAAGTCAATCAATGTTATTCACCACATCAATAAAAGCAAAGCCAAAAACCACATGATTATCTCAATAGATGCAGAGAAACCCTTTGACAAAATCCAACACCCATTCATGCTCAAAACTCTACAAAAAATGGGAATAGATGGGAAATTCCTCAAGATAGTGGAGTCTATATATAGCAAACCTACAGCCAACATCATACTCAATGGACAGAAGCTGAAAGCATTCCCCCTCAGATCGGGTACTAGACAGTGCTGTCCACTGTCACCGTTACTCTTCAACATAGTATTGGAAGTTCTTGCCATAGCAATCAGGCAAGAGAAAGAAATCAAAGGAATACAGATTGGAAGGGAAGAAGTCAAGCTCTCACTATTAGCTGATGATATGATAGTATACATAGAAAACCTAAAGAATCCAGCAGAAAACTACTGGAAGTTATTAGGCAATATAGCAAGGTATCAGGCTACAAAATCAATGTACAAAAATCAGTGGCATTTCTTTATGCAAACACTAAATCTGAAGAAGAAGACATCCAGAAATCACTCCCATTTACTGTTTCAGCAAAATCAATCAAATACCTAGGAATAAAGTTGACCAAAGAAGTGAAAGACTTATACACTGAAAACTATGAGTCGCTACTCAAGGAAATAGAAACTGATACCAAGAAATGGAAAGATATACCATGCTCATGGATTGGAAGAATAAATATCAACAAAATGAATATTCTCCCCAGAGCCATATACAAGTTTAAAGAAATACCCATCAAAGTTCCACCACACTTCTTTAAGAGAAAAGAACAAACACTACAATCATTTATCTGGAACATGAAAACACCTAGAATTGCCAAGACCATCTTGAGGAAAAGAAACAGAAATGGAGGCATCACAATTCCAGACCTTAAACTATATTATAAAGCCATCATCATCAAAACAGCATGGTACTGGAACAAAAATAGGCACACAGACCAGTGGAACTGAAATGAAAGCCAGAAAAATAAATCCCCACACCTATGGACATCTAATCTTTGATAAGCGGGCCCAAAGGATTAAATGGAAAAAGGAGGTTCTCTTCAATAAATGGTGCTGGGAAAACTGAGTTGTAACATGCAGAAGAATGAAATTGAACCACCTTATCTCACCAAAAACAAAAATCAACTCCAAATAGATCAAAGACCTAGATGTCAGACCAGAAACAATCAAATACTTAGAGGAAAATATTGGTGAAACACTTTCCCACCTACACCTCAAGGACATCTTTGATGAATCACACCCAATTACAAGGAAGACTAAAGCTGAAACAAACCAATGGGACTACATCAAATTGAAAAGCAGCTGCACATCTAAAGAAACTATTAAACAAACAAAGAGACCCCTCACAGAATGGGAGATCTTCACATGCCATAAATCAGACAAGAAATTAATCCCCCAAATATATAAAGAGCTCAGCAAACTTAGCACCAAAAAAGCAAATGACCCCATCAAAAAATGGGCAGACGATATGAACAAAACATTCACCTCAGAGGAGATCCAAAAGGCTAACAAACATATGAAAAACTGCTCTAGGTCACTGATTGTCAGAGAAATGCAAATTAAGACAACACTAAGATACCACCTCACTCCTGTAAGAATGGCATACATCAAAAAGGACAGCATCAACAAATGCTGGAGAGGTTGTGAGGACAGGGGAACCCTTTTACATTGCTGGTGGGAATGTAAATTGGTCCAGCCTCTGTCCAGAGCAGTCGGGAAAACTCTCAGAAGGTTAGACATGGACCTTCCATATGATCCAGTAACTCCTCTCCTGGGGTTATGCCCCAAGGACTCTATAACACCCAACCAAAAAGAGGTGTGTACTCCTATGTTCATAGCAGCACAATTCATAATAGCTAAAACCTGGAAGCAACCCCGGTGCCCAACAACAGATGACTGGCTGAGAAAGCTGTGGTATATATACACAATGGAATACTATGCTTCTATCAAGAACAATGAAGCCACGTTCTCTGACCCATCTTGGACAGAGCTAGAAGGAATTATGTCAAGTGAGCTAAGTCAGAAAGATAAAGATGAATATGGGATGATCCCACTCATCAACAGAAGTTGAGTAAGAAGATCTGAAAGGGAAACTAAAAGCAGGACCTGACCAAATTGTAAGTAGGGCACCATAGTAAAAACCCTGTGGTGAGGGGTAGACATGCAGCTTTCTGGGCCAGTGGGGGGTGGGAGTGGGTGGGAGGGATGGGTCACGGTCTTTTGGTGGTGGGAATGGTGTTTATGTACACTCCTAGTAAAATGTAGTCATATAAATCATTAGTTAATTAATACGAGAGGGGGAAAATCAATTGTATGTCTCGAAGTTTTTCAAAACACAAACTGAATCCTTTCAATATATAGGCTGTGTAATTGATATGCAGACTCTCTAAAAAGCCTAGACCAAGTAGATCAGAAGCATCCAATAGCACAGCTATATACAAGATACTGGGTACTGTACAGCAAACCCTAACAAAAGGATTTTTCAAAGTTAACCCAATTACCAAATAATGTGATGATAACATTAACTATCGATTGTCTTTTTGAACCCTAAGACATCAGGAACCTCACATCTCCACTATGGAGCCTCTACTTCCCCCAGTCCTGGAACCATTGAATACGGCCCTCTTTCCTGTATGCCTATCCCAGTCCATATCAAATAATATTGCATCTGCCGATCACAACCTAATCAACACAATGATTGCCACCTCAACATGCTTCACTTCAGACTGTGTCCAGAGACTTCACGTGTGGAATGACAACCCTTCAACTTCATTACTCGGGTGAGACCTTTCCTTTCATAGTATACTCTAATTCCATCTCAGGTGGTTCACTTCTAACAAAGTCCCAAAACCTAGAAATACACCAGTTTCTGTGAGAGAGAGCATATGTTCACATGTATCCGTAAACTACTGCAAAATATATGCCTGAAATCAGAAGTGCACTAGAGTTTGCAGTGAGTACCCCCCTAACATTTCCTCTCCACTATTCCAAACTTTGGGTCCATGATTACTCAACAATTTGTTTGGCTTCGTATGTTAACTCTCTTTTCAGTCATCAGGTTCCAGATGTCATCAGGATGCCGGCCAGGCTTCCCTAGACTGAAGACCCCACCAATGTGTCCTGGAGCTCAGCTTCCCCAGAGACACACCCTACTAGGGAAAGAGAGAGGCAGACTGGGAGTATGGACCGACCAGTCAATGCCCATGTTCAGCGGGGAAGCAATTACAGAAGCCAGACCTTCTACTTTCTGCAACCCACAACAACCCTGGGTCCATGCTCCCAGAGGGATAGAGACTGGGAAAGCTATCAGGGGAGGGGGTGGGAAATGGAGATTGGGTGGTGGGAATTGTGTGGAACTGTACCCCTCCTACCCTATGGTTTTGTTAACTAATCCTTTCTTAAATAAAAAATAAAAAAAGAAGCCAGACCTTCCACCTTCTGCAACCCGCAACGACCCTGGGTCCATATTCCCAGAAGGATAGAGAATGGGAAAGATATCAGGGGATGGGATGAGATATGGAGTTGTACCCCTCCTATCCTACATTTTTGTTAATGTATCCTTTCTTAAATTAAAAAAAACACAACAATAATAAGGTGGAAAAGGAAAGAAAAAAGGACAAAAAAAAAAAGAAATTTTAGTGCTCTCATTTCTTTCCTTCTCTTTCTCTGCCTCTCTGTCTCCCTTTTGCTATATGAAAAAGTCATTCCAGAATGGTTAAGCCAAAGAAATAACAAAACAAAAAAACACATTAATCAAAATATTGGTCTGTAGTTTTACTTATTTTACAGGTGTTTTCCACCCTGCTTTGGTGATCAGAGCATATTGACCTCATAGAATGTGACTGGGAGTATTCCCCCAACTTCAGTTTTCTGGATGTGTTTGAATAGGATGACTGTTAGATCTTTGAAAGTCTTGTAGAATTTATTAGTAAAGCTCCCTGGACCCAGTATTGTTGGGACAGGAATGTAATTAGCATATGGCTGATGTAAGGCTCTTTTTTTTTAAAATTTTTTATTTAAGAAAGGATTAGTGAACAAAAGCATAAGGTAGGAGGGGAAGGTCTGGCTTCTGTAATTGCTTCCCCGCTGAACATGGGCCTTGACTGGTCGGTCCATACTCCCAGTCTGCCTCTCTCTTTCCCTAGTAAGGTGTGTCTCTGGGGAAGCTGAGCTCCAGGACACATTGGTGGGGTCTTCAATCCAGGGAAGCCTGGCCAGCATCCTGGTGGTATCTGGAACCTGGTGATTGAAAAGAGAGTTAACATACGAAGCCAAACAATTTGTTGAGCAATCATGGATCCCAAGCTTGGAATAGTGGAGAGGAAGTGTTAGGGAGGTACTCACTGCAACCTCTAGTGTACTTCTGCTTTCAGGTATACATTTTGCAGTAGTTTATGGGTACGTGTGCACATAAGCTCTCTCTCACAGAAACTGGTGTATATCTAGGTTATGGGACTTTGTTAGAAAGTGAACTACCTGAGATGAAATTAGAGTGTACTATAAAAGGAAAGGTCTCACCCGAGTAATGAAGCTGAAGGGTTGTCATTCCACACGTGAAGTCTCTGGACACAGTCTGAGGCGAAGCATGTTGAGGTGGCAATCGTTGCGTTGGTTAGGTTGTGATAGGAGGATGCAATATTATTTGGTTTGGATTGGGAGATGTATACGGGAAAGTGGGCCCTATCCAAGGGTTCCAGAACTGGGTAAAGTAGGGGTTCCATAGTGGAGATGTGAGGTTCCTGCTGTCTTAGGGTTCAAAAAGACAATCGATAGTTAATGTTATCATCACATTATTTGTTAATTGGGTTGACTTTGAAAAGTCCCTTTGTTATGGTTTGCTGTACAGTATCCAGTATCTTGTATATAGCTGTGCTATTGGATGCTTCTGATCTACTTGGTCTAGGCCTTTGAGAGTCCGCATATCAAATACACAGCCTATATATTAAAAAGATTCAGTTTGTGTTTTGAGAAACTTTGAGACATACAATTGATTATGGGTTATTATTGTCTTATGCTGATATGTACCAGTTCTTTATAGATATTTGAAATCTGTTGGTTTTCAGATGTGTGCTCTGGAAGTATCTTCTCCCACTTGCTGGGTTGCCTGGTTATTCTTTTTTCTTCTTTCTTTTTTTAAATAATGATAAACAAGATCGTATGATAAGAGGGGTACAGTTCTACACACAATTCCCACCACCAGAGTTCCATATTACACCCCCTCCATTGTGAGCTTTCTTATTCTTTATCCCTCTAGAATTATAGACCCAGGATCATTATAAGGTGGGAGGTCTGGCTTCTGTAATTACTTCTCTGCTGGACATGGCCATTTGCAGGTCCATCCATACCCTCTGCCCATTTCTATCTTCCCCTAGTGGGGCAGGGTTCCGGAGAGGTGGGGCTCCAGGGTAAACTGGTGCGGTCATCTGCCCAGGGAAGTCAGGTTGGCGTCATCAAATAAAAATGGATACATTTCATAAGGCAGAAATAGGTCGGGGTAGATAGCATAATTGTTATGTAAAGAGACTCATACCTGAGGCTTCAGAGTCCCAGGTTTAATCCCCTATACCACCATGAGCAAGAGCTGATCAGTGCTCTGGTAAAAAAAAAGTGTAAGGCAGAAATATCACTCTTAGACATTTAGCCAAAAGGCATAAAACACTAACTTAAAGAGACAAATGAACCCATATATTCACAACTGATTATTAATAATCTAAGAGTCGAAGCAAACTTAATACCCACTGACAGATGACTCAATAAAGAAGTTATGGAATACATACTTCATGAAGTACTACTCTGTTATTAAGGAAAGATTACTTTGTGTCCTTTGGGAAAAATGAATGTCATTGAGGATGATTGATCATGCCTAGTGAAATAAGAAATACAAGAAATACAAGACATATTTCACTCATGTCTGGAATCTAGAGTATCAAAACACATTAATTTGAAAAGAAGGAGAGGAAGAGGATATAAAGGTGGAGAGGAAGAAAGAAGAATGAGGAGGAGGAGAAAAAGATTATGATAATGGGGAGGAGGAGAAAAGGAAGGGGAAGAGGTAGAGGAAGAAAGAGGAAATAGGAGAAAGAACTATGGTGGCAACTGTTGGGAGGGTGGGGGCACAGAGCTACTGTTGAAAATATCAACTAAATTTTTTAAATAACACAGAAGTGTAAGACAAATATGAGTTAGTTTCTCTCAGAAGTGGAATTTAGATAACTGAATATAAATTTCCAAACAACTGTTGTGACATCTGTGGTATTTATCACAGAAAACAGGTGCTGGGCAAAAGGACAGATAATACAGGTTTCCATTTTGTCTGACAGAACACTAATTTTAGTAGTGGGTTTATTGAAATAATACTTCTAAAATCTTGTGACTTTCTTATTTACGTGCAATTTCAAATAATTTTTGGAAGGTTAAATGTTTACAATTAAAATTGTTGACACATGGGCATAATTTCTCATCTCCCCAAGATGTCCCTATGCTTGCAATCACTGGCTTAGAGAAATTCAAATAAAGGCAACAGTGAGATACTAATTCACACCTGTGACAAGGCAACGTTAGAAAAAACAAAAACAAGTGTTGGAAAGGATGTAGAGGGAAAGGAATCTCTCTCTCTCTCTCTCTCTTTTGCCTCTAGGGTTATCTCTGGAGAACATTGCCTGTACCATGAATCCACTGCTCCTAGAGGCTATTTTTCCCCTTTTGTTGCCCTTGTTGTTTATTGTTGCTGTTATCATTATTGCTGTTAGTAGTATTGTTGTTATTATTGTTGTTGGATAGGACAGAGAGAAATGGAGACAGGAGAGGAAGACAAAAGAGGGGGACAGAAAGACACCTGAAGACCTGCTTCACTGTCTGTGAAGGGACCCCCCCCTGCAGGTGGGGATCCGGGGGCTCGAGCTGAGATCCTTAGGCTGGTCCCTGTGCTTCATGCCATGTGTGCTTAACCCACTGCACCACCACCCAGTGGGAAAGGAACCTTTATGCCTGGTGGGACTGAAAATTGCTCCAAATCATGTGGAAGTAATTTAGAGATTTCTCTGAGCACTAGAAGTATACCTGCTTTAACACCTGGCTTATTGATTATAATTAGACATTCATGTCTGCAAAACACTTTACTCTCAACATGGGTCATTTTCCATTATCATGCACCAGGACTCAACATCCACTCCACCTCCTCCCTACCCTTCTTCTCTGGAGTCCTACATCTGGGTGCAATACAACACATCCAGTCCAAGAATCATTTTGTGTCCACCTTCTGTCCTTGTTTCTTAAATCACCAACTGTGAAGTCATCCTTCTCTTTTGGCTTATCTCACCTAACACAATTCCTTCAAGTGCCATCTAAGTTATAGGAGACTTCATTATTTTAAACATCTGCGTAGAACTTTTTTTTTAGCATTGTATATAAACAATAACTTTCTTAGACATTCATCTGTTGTTGTATATCTGGATTGCTCACAAATTTGAGCTATTATAAATTCTGCTTCTATGAATGTGTCACAGATCTCTTTGGAGATATACATTTGCTTCCTTTGGATAAACTTCAAGGATCAATAAGTTCGGTGGTATGACAGGTTCACTTCTAGTGTTCTGAGAAATCTCTAGATTGTTTCCACATGATTTGTAGCAATTGTCATTCCCCCGAGCAATGTAGAAAGGTTCCTTTCCCTTTACATCCTCTCCAACACGTCTTTTTGCTCTAACATTGTCACAGATGTGAATTAGAATCTCACTGTTGCCTTTATTTGCATTTGTCTAAGACTGTGAGCATATATTTCATATGTCACTTGGCCTTCTGGATCTCGTTTCTGATAAAAATTCTCTGTCTTCTCACCTTTGTGAACAAAATTTTATATCTCTTTTGTTTTGCTAAGTTTAGAAAGCTTATTTTATATTTTGTATACTAGTCCATTTCCTGATATATGATATATAAAGGTCTTCTCTCCTTTAGTAGGGTGTCTGTTTTGGTGATGGCTTCCATTGCCATGCAAAATCAATTCATTTTTATGCAGTCTCACTGGTTTATTTCTGTTTTTGTTTACCTTGCTCCACACTGAAGACATTCCTGAAGCATAGAAGTGTTCTGCAATGCTTTCTTTTATGTATTTGATGGTAACTGGTCTGATGTCTATATTTTTGATTCAGCTGGAATAGATTTTTGCACATGGTGATGTATGAAGCTCATTTCATTCCTGTGCATGCTTCAACCCAAATTACTCAACACAGTTAGTTGAAAATACTCTCATTTCTCCATTTAGTATTTTAATATCCCTTCTCAAAATTAGTTTTATGTAGGTGTGGAGGTTATTTCTGTGCTCCCAATTCTATTTTACTGGTCTTCTTGTCTACATTTTATTATTATTATCAGGTAGTTTTGATTACAGTATCAATATATTATAAATTGAGGCTAGGAAGCCTTTTTATTTTTATTTATAAAAAAGGAAACACTGACAAAAACCAACTCCACACAATTCCTACCACCAGAACTACGTAACCCATCCCCTCCCCTGATAGCTTTCCTATTCTTTATCCCTCCGGGAGTATGGACCCAGACTCATGTGATATAGAAGGTGGATGGTCTGGCTTCTGTAATTGCTTCCCCGCTGAATATAGGCATTTGGCAGGTCAATCCATACTCACAGAGGCTAGGAAGTCTTATGCTTCCATTCTTGTTCTACTATTTCAAGATTGCTTTGGTAAACCTATGTATTTTCTGGTTTCAGATAAATTTTCATAGATTTTGCTCTATTATCTTAAGGAAACTTGACGGCAGCTAAGGAGATAATATAATTATGCAAAAAAGGCTTCAGTGATTGAGGCTCTGAGCTCCCAGGTTCAATCTACAGCAACCAACAAACCATAGCAGAGTGTTGTTATGGAAAAGAAATGGTGGAATCTTAATAAGGATTGCACAAAATCTGCAAATTCCTCTGAGCATGATGGTTACTTTGAAAATATAGATTATTGCTATTTCTGAATATCATATATCAGTTTTACACAAATCTTCAACTTTTTCATTTAAAATTTTTTTTTTGAGGAAGAGACGTAGAAGGAAAGATCCAAAGTGAAAACCAGAATACTTTACATCTCTGGCTTTTGGTGGTTTTGGGAATCGAATCTAAGACCTCACATCCTCAAACATGAAAGCTTTTAGCACAAAGATTATACTGCCTTACCAGTCCTGGTCTTCAACATTTCCATCTGGATTTATGTGTTTTACAAGGAAGAATCAGAAAATCATTCTAGTATATTATCAGCTGAGGTTACAATCTGAGGTAAGAACATGATACATCTTTTCATTTCTTTGTATTTGTATCATAATTTTTTGTGTAGAACTCTTTCACCTCTTTTGTTAAGCTTCTTCCTAGGCGCGTGATTGTTTTTGCTGTTTTAGTAAAAGGAATCAACTTCTAGACTCCTCCTTTTTCTAGCTTAGTATAGGCATAGATGAATGTCAACTATGTTGCAAGTATATTTTATAGCCTGATAATAATAATTTAATAATTTCTTATTTTTTTATTATATTTATTTATTGAATAGAGTTGGCCAGAAATTGAGAAGGAAGGAGGAGGTAGAGAAAGAAACAGAGAGATACTTGTAGCACTGCTTCATCACTAGCAGTTTTCCCCTTCAGGTGGGAACTGGGAGCTTTAACCTAGGTCCTGGCACATTGTAATGTGTTGTATACTTCACAATGGTTTGGTCTCGCTCTTCCTCCCACTAGGAGATTGTGGTTTAGCCCTGCTAGTTTCGTGGGGCTGCTTGTCCCCGCCCCAAGGAACCCCTACAGAATTACAGAGTTCTTGGCGCAGCCGCATGAGGAGAAGGAGGCAGGAGAGATCTGTGTGGTGATTAGTTTGGGTTAGTTTATGAATCGTTGTTCGTGAATAAAGAAATACAGCTTCCTGGCCCAGCCGTGTGTCCCTGAGTCTCTGTCTCTGTCTACTGCCGCGATGCTAGCCCGGCCTGCTGGCGCCTCCGAAACTTTAACAACAAATGGCACCCACGTGGACCTGACCTGTGCATCTCTCAGATAAGTGAAGACAATTTGGCTACCTATATATTATGGCCTTCTCTTCTACTTGTGAAGAGATCTCCAAAGGCCTCTGCCCTTTCTTCACGAGACTGTTTCGCTGTTTCTGGAACATTTATCTCTGGACCACTCTGTGGTTTCCGCCCAACGCCAGCCCGCAGGAGCCCAACCCCAGCCCACATGAGCCGGCTTTCCGCATGGCGCGGGGCATTGGGCACCGGCTCCCTCCACGCTGCTCAGCCGACATGGCAGGGCCATGGGGCAGGGCCATGGCAGCCTATCCTGGCCGCCACCCTGTGGCACCTCGGCCCGTGCCTTCTGCAAGGCTGGCCCGCTTGCTCTCATGCTATGAAGTCTGGACGGATCCTGGACCACCCGGAGACCGCGGGCTCCCTGGCGAAACTGGGCCTCCTGGCCAAGATCTCCAGCTTGGGTCTGAAGGCAGACGAGCTAGAATACACAGAGATTCGTGCAGAGATCGCAACCTACAATTCCTAGAAGTGGAGCTGCGTGGACGGTGACCCCCCCCAACAACTAAGACAGTACAGATCTAAATTCGTGTTTAAAATGACATGTCTTCATAACAAAAGTTTCTCTCCTTGTGTATTGAAGACCATGTGTATGTGTGTTTAAAGTTTGGTAACATTAACTTTAAGGTTAAAAATGTAACTTTAAGGCTAAATTCTTACTAGGCAAAGTTAAATGAAAAAGGTTTTCAATGTATTTCTCATAAAGATAAAATTAACTTACACTTAAAGTCTGAGGTAAAAATTAGTTAACAATCAATGTATTTTACTAAGTTGGTCTAAAAAAAAACCTGTGCACACCTAGGGTGTGTCTCCGTCTTGAATGGGTGTAACAAAAGGTTAAAAAGACGTTGTTGATACGTAAAACTCTCAAATACCTTCTCAATTAGAAACATTAGATTATGCTATGGTTATGCTAATAATTCTCATGCCTGAGGCTTTTTTCTTTCTATGGTTCATGTTTGCCTTTCCACATTCTATTGTTTGAACTTTAAACAGCTTTAGAATTGTGCTGGACTTCCAATTGTAATAGAGTTATCAATTGTGGTAAACTTCTAACCTGCTACAAGTTTTGTTTCATAGTAAGTAAATTGCAGCTGTCAAGCTCTCTACAGAAAAGCAAAATCCCGATGGCTGACATTCCCCATCGAGACAGACGTACAACAATTCACCCCCTGGCATTCTTCGGTGGACATCTGCTTTGAACACTTCTATCGGACTCACTGGTACACCTCGGACACTTTGCAGAAAACTAGCAGCTTCCCCTTATGCTGCTGGGTTTCTCAAAGACTGACTGCAGCCATGCCTTGGGACTCTAGGCCTCACCCTCCCCCCATGCTAGAAAATGCCCGTTGAGGCAAGTATGCCCCCCAGAGGCAGGAAATGTTTTTTTTTAAGCTTATAAAGTTTTGCCCACAGAGGCAAAAAATGGCCCCCTCAGGCCTTCCCTTGGCAGCACACTGGTTCTTGTTACTCGCTTACATATATACAGTGCAATACTACTCAACTGATAAAAATGACAACATATTCTTTGCATCATCATGGGTGAAGCTGGAAGGCATTATGTTAAATGGAATGAACCAAAAAGTGAAGAACATATACTGGATGCTCTCAGCTATAGTTGAGACTTATAAAATAAGGACAGAAGATAAAAACACAAAGTGAAATTCATACTGAGTGGGCCTATTGCACAAAATCAAAAGTCTCTGGAAAAAGGAGGGTAAGGCATAGGCTGAACAGATTCTTGGGACTTAGGGTCTGATTCTTGGGACTTAGGGACCTTTGTTTGGAGTAGGAGTGTTCTGTAGACAACTACCACAGGGATAATAGAAACTGTACCTACTCCCAGATGGATGAATAGGAAAGCTGTCAGGGTAGGGGATGTGATATGGAGTTCTGGTGGTGGGAATTGTGTGGAGTTGTACTACTCCTATCTTATGGTTTTTGTCAGTGTTTCCTTTTTATAAATAAAATTTTTAAAAAAGAAAGAAACTGTAACTAAGTGTCAACAACACCCCTATAAACAATTAGCCTTTTGGGAACTAAAAGGCTACTTTACATTTACTTTGCTTTACATTTTAAAGCCATTGTTGCTGTTTTGTTTTTGCTTCTGGTTTGTCTTGTTTTTGGTGGGGAGAGGTTTTGTAGCATTAACCATAATTTTTCTTGTGGTTTTTTCCCTTGAGATTTGTGACCTCAGTTAATAGGCCTTTGGGTTAGTGTGGCTTTTCCTCACTCAGCAGAACAAGTACGTGTAAATATCAAAGGCACAAAAATACAAAACACACCAATAAAAAATATGATCAAATCGAAAAAAAAACTAAATCAACTATAGCAATGAATCAGGACAGAGCCCAGAATAAATTCCAATTAAGCCAAAAGCAACTATAGATAAGGAAAATATTGAAACAATAATTGACTTATTAATCAAATGAGGACAGCTATCAAGGAAACAGCTATCAGAAACAGGGAAACAATAGATGAGAACCTATGGAAAATACTAGCTAGCTCAAAGTAATTAGAGAACTGAAAGCTGAAATAGCTGAGTTAAAGGACAACTTTAGCAGAACAAGCGAATACTGTAAGTGAATAAGGTAAAAAGAAAAAGTAGTTGAACTGAAGAAGAAGCTGAGTGGAAGGAAAGAAGATTAACAGAAGCAGAAAACAGAATGGCCAGACAAAGGATGAGCTAGAGAAAACTAAGAAAGAGGTAAACAAGCTAAAAAAAAAAAAAAAAGTAACGTTCACATAATTGGCCTACCAGAGGAATAATGAGAGGAAGGGGGAGAAAACACCCTAGAGGAAATAATAGAAGAAAACTCCAGGCCATAAACAACAGAAAAGACATTAATATTCAAGAGGCCCACAGACCCCCAAACAGAATCAACCTAGACCTGAACAAACAGGACACATCATAATTACAATGAAAAGAAGTAAAGATAAAGAATGGGAGAAGATTGTCACATGTCATATATCAGACAAGAAAATAATAACAAAAAATATATAAAGAGCTAACCAAACTTATCAAAGAAAAAAAAGATCCCATCAAAAAATTGGCAGAGGATATGAATAGAATATCCACTACAGAAGGCTAAAAAACATATGAAAAATGGCTCCAGATCACTGATTGTCAGAGAAATGCAAATAAAGACAACATTGAGATACCCCTTCACTCCTTTCAGAATGGCATACATCAAAAAGGACAGCAGCAACAAATGCTGCAGAGGTTGTGGGAACAAAGGAACCCTTTTGCACTGCTGGTGGGAATGCAAATTGTTCCAGCCTTGGTGAAGAGCAAGCAGTCCGGAGAACTCTCACAAGGCTAGAAATAGACTTCCCATATGGCCCAGTAATTTCTCTCCTATCGATATATCTTAAGGACTCCATAATACCCAACAAAAATGTTATGTGTAAACTTATGTTCATAGCAGCACAATTTGTAATAGCTAAAATCTGGAAGCAAACCAGGTGCCCAACAACAGAAGAATGGTTGAGAAAGCTGTGGTATATTTACACAATGGAATACTATGCAGCTAGTAAGAACAGTAAGCCACCTTCTCTGACCCATCTTGGATGGAGCCAGAAGGGATTATGTTAATTGAGATAAGTCAGAAAGACAAAGACGAGTATGGGATGATCCCACTCATATACAGAAGTTCAGAAAGAAGGGAGTCGGGTGGTACCGCAGCAGGTTAAGTGCAGGTGGCGCAAAGTGCAAGGACTGGCATAAGGATCCTGGTTCAAGCCCCCAGGTCCCCACCTGCGGGGAAGTCACTTCACAGGTGGTGAAGCAGGTCTGCAGGTGTCTTTCTCTCCCATCTCTGTCTTCCCCTCCTCTCTCCATTTCTCTCTGTCCTATCCAACAACAAACAACATCAACAACAACAATAATAACCACAGGGAGTCGGGTGGTGGCTCAGCAAGTTAAGCACATGTGGTGCAAAGCTCAAGGACTGGCGTAAGGATCCTGGATCCCGGTTCAGCCCCCGGCTCCCCACCTGCAGTGGGGGGTATCGCTTCACAGGCAGTGAAGCAGGTCTGCAGGTGTCTATCTTGCTCTCCCATTCTCTGTCTTCCCCTCCGCTCTCTATTTCTGTCGTATCCAACAACAACAACATCAATAACCACAACAATGGCAGCAAAAGGGAAAATAAGTATTAAAATTAAAAAATAATAATAATAACTACAGCAACAAGGAGAACAAAAGGGGAAAAAGAAGTAGAGAAAGAAGAACAGAAAAGGAAACCCAAAGCTTAATCTGATCAAGTTTGGAGTATGGCACCAAAGTAAAAATCTCTGGGTGGAGGGTGAGGGTAAATGTTCAGCTGCAGTATGGTGGGGTAGGGTGAGGTGGAGTGGGGTGGGGTGGGCGGGACACAGACCTTTGGTGGTGGCATTGATGTTAACATACACTGCTAAATGTGATCAACCACATCAATAAAAGAAAAAACAAAAAACTTATTATCTAGATTATCTCTATAGATGTAAAGAAAGCCTTTGACAAAATCCTACATTCTTTCATTACCAAAATACTACAAAAATGGGAATACATGGAAAATTTCTCAATCTAGTGGAATCCATATACAGCAAATCTACAGACGACATGATACTCTATGGTGAGAAACTAATAATATTCCCACTTAGACCAGGTACTACACAGTGCTAGCCTCTATCACTATTACTATTCAATATAGTGTTGGGAGTTCTTAACATAACAATTAGGCAAGAGAAAGAAAATAAAGGTATACAGATTGGAAGAGAAGAAATTATACTGTTAGTCTTTGCAGATGATATGATAGTATACAGAGAAAAACATGGAGGTTGGGGGATAGCACAGAATTTCAATGGATTGCCAGATAGCTCATATACACTATGTGCTGGTATGAAATTATATAACCTATTAGCAATGAAAAAAGTGATAACAAACCATTTTATGAATCAGTAGGCTATTTGAATATTTTATTTATTAAACTATGTTCATATTTTCTTACATTTTTGTTGGGTTCTGTTTTCTAGTTGATGAACTGTAGATACTATATAAATAAACTATGTATACTTTGATAATTAGCTCCTTTACTGATGTATGGCATGTAAATATCACATTCAGTAAGATATTTTTTTCTGCTTTGGTGATGAATTATTTTGCTGTGTAAAGCTTTTCAGTTTGACATAATCCCGGTGGTTTATTTTTGTCTTTATCTACATTGCTATTGAAATCAGATATCATGGATTGTTCTGTCAATGGATTTTCTATGTATTTTACAGCTTCTGATCTAACATATTAACTTTAAATTTACTTTATTTGACTTTTGTGCATTGTAATATAGTGTGATCCTGTTTCATTTTTCTACATGTAGTTATTCAATTTTCTCCATGCCATTTACTGAAAAGGCTATCCTTTCTCTATTTTATTTTCTGGGCTCTATTGTCATAAGTTAACTGTCCATACATGCAATTCTTCAGTTATCTTGGTAGAAGCCAAAATTTATATTGGCATGCCTAAGTTAATTATTTAGGAAAGAAGTTTAGAGAACCCTTCTGCCTAGTGAAAGAATTCAAGGGCTTGTGAGACAGCTCACATGGACAGTCCACTTAGTTTGTTACATAACCAACCCAAATTCCAGCTTATCTCACACCACACTGAAAGAAAATTCAGTGCTACAGTGTTTTCTTTCTTCTGTCTAGGAAACAGTCAGATCAGAACATTGAGGCCCTAGTGATGATATAAAATAAGAATCACTTCGGTGATATATATGGAGAACTGACAAGATTCTGAGGATGTTACTGATACAACAACATAAACAGACCCAGCCTGGTATGAAAGGAACTGAAGAAAAAATGAAGTGAAGTAAGATGTCAGGCCCCCAAGATTGTATAAGCAAACAGGTTAGTGAACTGCAATTTGAAAAGCATGCTAATTTTCATGAAAAACAATTATTCAGATGGTGGAATTGTATTCCAAAGCATTGCAACATATACAAAGGATTATTTTAGGCCAATAAAAATGACTTTTGCCTAATAGGAATGCAAAATTGTTCATTTTGGTGATTCACTCTTTTTTAACTTTTAAATGAAAATATCTGTAGTTGTCATCCTTTAACTGACACACCACTGCACTTGGTAAGAAAATTATTCACTTTCTAGATTCACAAGAGAACACACAGAATTTCACATGAAAAGGAATTATTCATAAGACTCCACCATATCTAAATATTATGACTCAGGGATTTTGGAAGCTTTTGGTAAGATAATTAGATGATATTTGAAATCCAAGTTGGCATTATAATTGGCTGTGATTGAGGGGAAAGGGTTAAAATAGAGTAGATTTATTTTCCACATGGTTTGGGTGTGAATATTGAAGCCCGATGAACTGTAGTCGACAGAAACTGTTCACAAAGATGTGTCATCCAGAATCAATAAGTATGACAGCTTATATGACATAAAAACATAAAAATATATATTTACTCTGAATATATCCCCAGGAGAGGAATTAGTGGGTTATATGGTAGATCAATTTCAAGCATTCTAATGTGTCTGCAGATTTTTCCATAGGTGTTGGGACAATTTACACTCCCACCAGCAATGTATGAAAGTTCCCCTTTCCCCGTAGTCTCTCCAAAGCCTAGTGCTTCTGTCTTTTATTATTTTTCTTTTTTTTAAAATTTATTTCTTTATTGGGGAATTAATGTTTTACATTCAACAGTAAATATAATAGTTTGTACATGCATAACATTCCCCAGATTCCCATTAAACAATACAACCCCCACTATGTCATTCATCATCCTTCATGGACCTGTATTCTCCCCATCCACCCACCCATCCACCCCAGAGTCTTTCACTTTGGTGCAATACGCCAATTCCATTTCAGGTTCTACTTGTGTTTTCTTTTCTGATCTTGTTTTTCAACTTCGGCCTGAGAGTGAGATCATCCCATATTCATCCTTCTGTTTCTGACTTATTTCACTCAACATGATATTTTCAAGGTCCATCCAAGATCGGCTGAAAACGGTGAAGTCACCATTTTTTACAGCTGAGTAGTATTCCATTGTGTATATAGACCACAACTTGCTCAGCCACTCATCCGTTGTTGGACACTTGGGTTGCTTCCAGATTTTGGCTATTACAAATTGTGCTGCCAAGAACATATATGTACACAGATCTTTTTGGATGGATGTGTTGGGTTCCTTAGGATATATCCCCAGGAGGGGAACTGCAGGGTCATAGGGTAGGTCCATTTCTAGCCTTCTGAGAGTTCTCCAAAATGTTCTACAAAGAGGTTGGACCAATTGACATTCCCACCAGGAGGGTTCCTTTGACCCCACACCCTCTCCAACATTTGCTGCTGTTTACCTTTTCACAGGAGTGAAGTAATATCTCATTGTTGTCTTTATTTGCATTTCTCTGACAATCAGAGACTTGGAGCATTTTTTCAAGTGTTTCTCGGCCTTTTGGATCTCTTCTGTGGTGAATATTCTGTCCAAGTCCTCCCCCCATTTTTGGATGGGGTTATTTGTTGTCTTGTTGTTGAGTCTGGCAAGCTCTTTATATATGTTGGTTATTAAACTCTTATCTGATGTATGGCATGTAAAGATCTTCTCCCATTCTGTGAGGGGTCTCTTGGTTTGGGTAGTGGTTTCTTTTGCTGTGAAGAAGCTTTTTAATTTGATGTAGTCCCATAGGTTTATACTTACCTTAGTCTTCTTTGTAATTGGATACGTTTCATTGAAAATGTCTTTAAATTTTATGCGGAAAAGAGTTCTGCCAATATTTTCCTCTAAGTATTTAATAGTTTGTGGTCTAACATCCAAGTCCTTGATCCACTTGGAATTTACATTTGTATTTGGTGAAATACAGTGATTCAGTTTCATTCTTCTGCATGTTTCAACCCATTTTGTTCCAACACCATTTGTTGAAGAGACTCTGCTTTCCCCATGTAATAGTCTGGGCCCCTTTGTCAAAGATTAGATGTCCATAGGTGTGGGGCCTCATTTCTGGCCTCTCAATTCTATTCCACTGGTCAGTGTGTCTGTTCATGTTCCAGTACCAAGCACTTTTGATGACAATGGCCCTATAATACAGTTTGAGATCTGGGAGTGTGATGCCTCCAGTTCTGTTATTTTTTCTCAAGATTGTTTTGGCAATTCTAGGTCTTTTCTGGTTCCAGATAAACATTTGTAGCATTTTTTCTATTCTCCTAAAAATGTGCTTGGGATCTTGATGGGGATAGCATTAAATTTGTAGATGGCTCTGGGTAATATATTCATTTTGGTGATGTTAATTCTTCCAACCCATGAACATGGAATATCTTTCCACTTCTTTGTGTCTTTTTCAATTGCTTTGAGTAGTGACTCATAATTGTCAGTATACAAGTCTTTCACTTCTTTGGTTAGGTTTACTCCTAGATATTTTACTGTTTTTGTTGCTATAGTAAAAGGAATTGATTTCTGGATTTCAATTCCTTCTAACTTAGTGTTTGCATAGAGGAATGCCACTGACTTTTGAATATTAATTTTATAGCCTGACAACTTACTGTATTGCCTGATGATTTCCAAAAGCTTCTTGCTGGATTCCTTAGGTTTTTCCATGTATACTATCATGTCATTTGCAAATAAGGAGAGTTTGACTTCTTCTCTTCCAATCTGTATCCCTTTAATTCCTAGCTCCTGCCTGATTGCTATGGCAAGAACTTCCAACACTATGTTGAATAGTAATGGTGATAGTGGGCAGCCCTGTCTAGTATCTGATCTGAGTGGAAATGCTTCCAGTTTTTCACCATTGAGTATGATGTTGGCTGTAGGTTTTCTATACATAGAGTCCACTATCTTCAGGAATTTTCCATCTATTCCCATTTTTTGTAGTGTTTTGATCATAAAGGGATGTTGTATTTTGTCAAAGGCTTTCTCTGCATCTATTGATATGACCATGTGGTTTTTGGTCTTGCTTTTGTTGATGTGGTGGATCACATTGATTGATTTACGTATATTAAACCAACCTTGCATGCCTGGGATAAACCCCACTTGGTCATGATGAACAATCTTTTTGATATAGTGCTGTATCCGGTTGGCTAGAATTTTGTTCAATATTTTTGCATGTATGTTCATCAGAGATATTGATCTGTAGTTTTCTTTTTTGGCTGTGTCCCTGTCTGCTTTTGGTATCAGGGTGATGTTAGCTTCATAGAAGCTGGCAGGGAGTATTCCAGTGTCTTCAATCTTCTGGAAGACTTTTAAAAGCAGAGGTATTAGTTCTTCTTCGAATGTTTTGTAGCATTCATTTGTAAAACCATCTGGTCCAGGACTTTTATTTTTGGGAAGATTTTTGATAACAGTTTCAATTTCATTAGCTGTGATGGGCCTGTTCATGTTATCCACTTCCTCTTTACTTAGTTTTGGAAGTTGGTAGGTATCTAGGAAATCGTCCATTTCTTCCAGGTTCTCTAGCTTGGTGGCATATAGTTGTTCATAGAAGCCTCGCATGATATGTTGAATTTCTGAGGTTTCTGTTGTGATATCTCCTCTTTCATTTACTATCCAATTTATTTGGGTCTTCTCCCTTTTTTGTTTTGTGAGTCTGGCTAAAGGTTTGTTGATTTTGTTTACTCTTTCGAAGAACCAACATTTACTTTCGTTGATCTTTTGTATGGTTATCCCATTCTCAATGTTATTTATTTCTGCCCTAACTTTAGTGATTTCTGTCCTTCTGGTTGCTTTAGGGTTCCTTTGTTGTTCTTCTTCTAGGTCTTTAAGGTGTGCAATCAGGCTGTTTATTTGTGCTTTTTCTTGTTTCCTAATGTGTGCTTGTATAGCTATGAACTTCCCTCTTAGGACTGCTTTAGTTGTGTCCCAAATATTTTGATAGCTTGTGTCTTCATTTTCATTGAACTCTTGAAACATTTTGATTTTTTTCCTTGATTTCCTCTTTGACCCAGAAGTTGTTAAGAAGTGTACTGTTGAGCTTCCAAATTTTGGGACTGTTACTAATCTTTTGTTGATTGTTAAGTGTTAGTTTAATTCCACTGTGGTCTGAGAAGATGCTTGGGATGATTTTGATGCTCTTGAATTGGCTGATGCTGTCTTTGTGGCCTAACATATGGTCTATCCTTGAGAATGATCCATGTGGATTTGAGTAAAATGTGTATTCCAGTTACTTGGGATGAATGACTCTGAAAATGTCCAATAGTTCTAGTTTATCTATCTCTTCATTTAGCTCCCTTATGTCTTTACTGATTTTCTTCCTGGATGATCTGTCAAGTTGGGATAGTGGGGAGACATATGGGATGATATCAAAAGAAGTAACATTCGTGTAATTGGCCTGCCAGAGGAAGAAAGAGAGGAAGGGGAAGCAAACATTCTAGAGGAAATAATACAAGAAAACTTCCCAGACCTGAATAACAGAAAGGACATAAAGATTCAAGAGGCCCAGAGAGTACCAAACAGAATCAACCCAGACCTGAAGACACCAAGAAACATCATAGTCACAATGAGAAGAAGTAAGGATAAAGAAAGGATCCTAAAGGCTGCAAGAGAGAAACAAAAAGTCACATACAAGGGAAAACCCATAAAATTATCTGCAGACTTCTCCACTCAAACTCTAAAAGCCAAAAGGGAGTGGCAAGATATCTATCGAGCCCTGAATGAAAAAGGGTTTCAACCAAGGATAATATATCCTGCTAGACTTTCATTCAAACTAGATGGAGGGATCAAAACCTTCTTAGAAAAACAACAGTTAAAGGAGGCAACCATCACCAAGCCGGCCCTGAAGGAGGTACTAAAAGACCTCTTATAAACAAGAACATCACTATAATACTTGCAATATAGCAGAGCAAACAAATTATTTTTTAGAACAATGGCACTACAATACATTAAATTCATAATATCAATAAATGTCAATGGCTTAAACTCACCCATCAAAAGGCACAGGGTGGGCGGATGGATCAGAAAACATAACCCAACCATATGCTGCTTGCAAGAATCCCATCTGTCACAACAAGATAAACACAGACTTAAAGTGAAAGGATGGAAAACTATCATACAGGCTAACAGACCACAAAAAAGGGCAGGAACAGCCGCTCTCATCTCAGATACGATAGATTTTAAATGAAATAAAGTAATAAAAGATAGGCATTACATAATGATTAGAGGATCTAATCATTACATAATGATTAGAGGATCAATCAGCCAAGAAGACTTAACAATTATTAACATCTATGCACCCAACGAGGGACCATCTAAATACATTAAGCATCTACTGAAAGAATTTCAAAAATACATCAATAGTAATACAATAATAGTGGGAGACTTCAATACCCCACTCTCACACTTAGACAGATCAACAAAGCAGAGAACCAGTAAAGATACCAGAGAATTGAATGAAGAGATCGACAGACTAGACCTCTTGGACATTTTCAGACTCCTCCACCCCAAAAAACTGGAATACACCTTCTTTTCAAATCCACATAACACATACTCAAGGATAGACCACATGTTAGGCCACAAAGACAGTATCAATAAATTCAAGAGTATTGAAATCATCCCAAGTATCTTATCAGACCACAGTGGAGTAAAACTATCATTTAACAACAAACGGAAAAATATTAAAAGACACAGAATTTGGAATCTAAACAACATGCTCCTTAAGAACCACTGGGTCAGAGACTCACTCAAACAGGAAATTCAAATGTTCCGGGAAACTAATGAAAATGAAGACACAACCTATCAAAATATTTGGGACACAGCTAAAGCAGTACTGAGATGGAAACTTATAGCCATACAATCACATATTAAACACCAAGAAGAAGCTCAAATGAACGACCTTACTGCACACCTCAAGCACTTAGAGGAAGAGGAACAAAGGAACCCTAAAGCAACCAGAAGGACAGAAATCACTAAAGTTAGAGCAGAAATAAACAACATCGAAAATAAAAGAACCATACAAAAGATCAATGAAGCCAAATGTTGATTCTTTGAAAGATTTAATCTTTGAAAGATTAAACAAAATTGACAAACCCCTAGCCAGACTCACCAAACAAAAAAGAGAGAAGACTCAAATTAATAGAATTGTAAACGATGCAGGATATATCACAACTGACACCACAGAAATCCAGAGAATCCTGCGAAAATTCTATAAAGTTCTATATGCCACCAAGCTAGAGAATCTGGAAAAAATGGAACAATTCCTAGAAACCTATGCACTTCCAAAACTGAACCAAGAAGAACTACAAAATCTAAATGCACCAATCACAGACAATGAAATTGAAACCGTTATTAAGAATCTCCACAACAACAAAAGTCCGGGACCAGATGGCTTCACAAACGAATTCTACAAAACTTTCAGGAAACAGTTAATACCCATACTTCTTAAGCTATTCCATAAGATTGAAGAAACAGGAATACTCCCTTCCACCTTTTATGAATCCAACATCACTCTGATACCAAAAGCTGATAGGGACAGAACAAAAAAGGAAAACTACAGACCAATATCTCTGATGAACATAGATACCAAAATATTAAACAAGATCTTGGCCAACCGGATACATCAACACATCAAAAAGATTGTTCATCATGACCAAGTGGGATTCATCCCAGGAATGCAAGGCTGGTTCAACATCCGTAAGTCAATCAATGTCATTCACCACATCAATAAAAGCAAAGCCAAAAACCACATGATTATCTCAATAGATACAGAGAAACCCTTTGACAAATTCCAACACCCATTCATGCTCAAAACTCTACAAAAAATGGGAATAGATGGGAAATTCCTCAAGATAGTGGAGTCTATATATAGCAAACCTACAGCCAACATCATACTCAATGGACAGAAGCTGAAAGCATTCCCCCTCAGATCGGGTACTAGACAGGGCTGTCCACTGTCACCGTTACTCTTCAACATAGTATTGGAAGTTCTTGCCATAGCAATCAGGCAAGAGAAAGAAATCAAAGGGATACAGATTGGAAGGGAAGAAGTCAAGCTCTCACTATTTGCAGATGATATGATAGTATACATAGAAAGACCTAAAGAATCCAGTAGAAAATTACTGGAAGTTATTAGGCAATATAGCAAGGTATCAGGCTACAAAATCAATGTACAAAAATCAGTGGCATTTCTTTATGCAAACACTAAATCTGAAGAAGAAGACATCCAGAAATCACTCCCATTTACTGTTTCAGCAAAATCAATCAAATACCTAGGAATAAAGTTGACCAAAGAAGTGAAAGACTTGTATGCTGAAAACTATGAGTCGCTACTCAAGGAAATAGAAACTGATACCAAGAAATGGAAAGATATCCCATGCTCATGGATTAGAAGAATAAATATCAAGAAAATGAATATTCTCCCCAGAGCCATATACAAATTTAATGCAATACCCATCAAAGTTCCACCAAGCTTCTTTAAGAGAATAGAACAAACACTACAATCATTTATCTGGAACCTGAAAACACCTAGAATTGCCAAAACCATCTTAAGGAAAAGGAACAGAAATGGAGGCATCACACTCCCAGACCTTAAACTATATTATAAAGCCATCATCATCAAAACAGCATGGTACTGGAACAAAAATAGGCACACAGACCAGTGGAACAGAATTGAAAGCCCAGAAGTAAATCCCAACACCTATGGGCATCTAATCTTTGATAAGGGGGCCCAAAGGATTAAATGGAAAAAGGAGGCTCTCTTCAATAAGTGGTGCTGGGAAAACTGCAAACATGCAGAAGAATGAAATTGAACCACTTTATCTCACCAGAAACAAAAATCAATTCCAAATGGATCAAAGACCTAGATGTGAGACCAGAAACAATCAAATACTTAGAGGAAAACATTGGTAAAACACTTTCCCACCTACAACTCAAGGACATCTTTGATGTATCAAACCCAATTGCAAGGAAGACTAAAGCAGAAACAAACCAATGGGACTACATCAAATTGAAAAGCTTCTGCACATCCAAAGAAACTATTAAACAAACATAGAGGCCCCTCACAGAATGGGAGAAGATCTTCACATGCCAGACATCAGACAAGAAACTAATGACCAAAATATATAAAGAGCTCAGCAAACTTAGCACCAAAAAAGCAAATGACCCCATCCAAAAATGGGCAGAGGATATGAACAAAACATTCACCTCAGAGGAGATCCAAAAGGCTAACAAACATATGAAAAACTGCTCTAGGTCACTGATTGTCAGAGAAATGCAAATTAAGACAACACTAAGATACCACCTCACTCCTGTAAGAATGGCATACATCAAAAAGGACAGCAGCAACAAATGCTGGAGAGGATGTGGGGACAGAGGTACCCTTTTACATTGCTGGTGGGAATGTAAATTGGTACAGCCTCTGTGGAGAGCAGTCTGGAAAACTCTCAGAAGGCTAGACATGGACCTTCCATATGATCCAGTAATTCCTCTCCTGGGGTTATACCCCAAGGACTCCATAACACCCAACCAAAAAGAGGTGTGTACTCCTATGTTCATAGCAGCACAATTCATAATAGCTAAAACCTGGAAGCAACCCAGGTGCCCAACAACAGATGACTGGCTGAGAAAGCTGTGGTATATATACACAATGGAATACTATGCAGCTATCAAGAACAATGAACCCACCTTCTCTCACCCATCTTGGACAGAGCTAGAAGGAATTATGTTAAGTGAACTAAGTCAGAAAGATAAAGATGACTACGGGATGATCCCACTCATCAACAGAAGTTGATTAAGAAGATCTGAAAAGGAAACTAAAAGCAGGACCTGATCAAATTGTAAGTAGGGCACCAAAGTAAAGACCCAGTGGTGAGGGGTAGACATGTAGCTTCCTGGGCCAGTGGGGGGTGGTAGTGGGTGGGAGGGATGGGTCACAGTCCTTTGGTGGTGGGAATGGTGTTTATGTACACTCATAGCAAAATGTAGACATATAAATCAGTAGTTAATTAATATGAGGGGGGAAATCAATTGTATGTCTCAAAGTTTCTCAAAACACAAACTGAATCCTTTTAATATATAGGCTGTGTATTTGATATATGGACTCTGTCAAAAGCCTAGACCAAGTAGATTAGAAGCATCCAATAGCACAGCTATATACAAGATACTGGATACTGTACAGCAAACCATAACAAAAGGACTTTTCAAAGTTAACCCAATTAACAAATAATGTGATGATAACATTAACTATCGATTGTCTTTTTGAACCCTAAGACAGCAGGAACCTCACATCTCCACTATAGAGCCCCTACTTACCCCTTACTTATCCTGGAACCCTTGGACAGGGCCCACTTTCCCATATGCATCTCCCAATCCAAACCAAATAATATTGTATCCGCCGATCACAACCTAACCAATGCAACGATTGCCACCTCAACATGCTTCACCTCAGACTGTGTCCAGAGACTTCACGTGTGGAATGACAACCTTTCAGCTTCATTACTTGGGTGAGACCTTTCCTTTTATAGTACACTCTAATTTCATCTCAGGTAGTTCACTTTCTAACAAAGTTCCATAACCTAGATATACACCAGTTTCTGTGAGAGAGAGCTTATGTGCACACGTATCCATAAACTACTGCAAAATATATACCTGAAAGCAGTAGTACACTAGAGTTTGCAGTGAGTACCTCCCCAACAATTCCTCTCCACTATTCCAAGCTTGGGATCCATGATTGCTCAACAAATTGTTTGGCTTCGTATGTTAACTCTCTTTTCAATCACCAGGTTCCAGATACCACCAGGATGCTGGCCAGGCTTCCCTGGATTGAAGACCCCACCAATGTGTCCTGGAGCTCAGCTTCCCCAGAGACACACCTTACTAGGGAAAGAGAGAGGCAGACTGGGAGTATGGACCGACCAGTCAACGCCCATGTTCAGCGGGGAAGCAATTACAGAAGCCAGACCTTCTACCTTCTGCAACCCTCAACGACCCTGGGTCCATGCTCCCAGAGGGATAGAGAATGGGAAAGCTATCATGGGAGGGGGTGGATTATGGAGTTTGGGTGGTGGGAATTGTGTGGAGTCGTACCCCTCCTACCTTATGTTTTTGTTCATTAATCCTTTCTTAAATAAAAAATTTTTAAAAAAAGAATATTCTTTAGGATTGGTTTTCGCTCTTTCATATCTTCCAGTTTAAATTTTTGGGACTGTGTGAACAGTAACGGTGCACTTCGTAACTCCAAGCATGTTGCAATCTTGTTTATACTGTCCTTTCGTTCTTCTGTGAATGCAGAATGATTGTGTTGAGGTTAGGCCTCTTTTTGCAGATGTTTTGCTAATATCTTATACTTGCCGATTGCCTCCACCAGCTAGCCTCAGGAGTCTAAGTCAGCACCCCTCCTCAGGCTGGCGCCAAAGTGCTTCAGTAGTGCTGGGGAATTATGCAGATGCAGTCTTTGCCCTCAGGCTTTGCAGTGCCTTTTTCAACTAATCCTGTCCCAACACATCACTGCTGGTTGTTGCCCTATATAGCCCTTCCCCTTCTGCCCCTCGCCACCCTCTCTTGCCTGGTTTTTACCTCAGTGGTTAGATGCAGAAAAGTGTGGTCCGGGAGCAGCCATTTTTGCTACCTCCACGTGGTCCGAACTACTGCGCTCTCACCCAACCCTGAGGTGCCCGTGCGAATAAAGAACTGTGTTCCTTCTCCGCTCTGGAACTCCTCTCTCTCTTCTCCTTGCCGCAAAGTGACACAGTAGACCCCGGGTGCCCTATGCCATGGAGGGTCCCCACCCTGACCCTCATGACACTGCACTCAAGGATGCCATGGTTGCCTGGACATGCCCAACATCAACAGTGCCAGGTGGAACCACTCACTTTCCTACCTTTTCGCAGCCTCTTGGATGGAACTTGAAGGTATGTTAAGGTAGAAAAGCCAAAAAGGAGGACAAATGCCAAATGATCTCTCTTATAAGTGGGATACAATATACATGGACAGAGAAAACTATTGTGCACTTTTGCTTTAAGGTATATATTTTGCCCTAATTTATGGAACCACCTGAAATGGAATTAATGAGTCCTATGAGAAAGGGAAGGTCTCACTCAAGTAATTATGTTGAAGGGCTGACATTCGACGCCTGATGTCTCTGAACACATTTCGAAGTAAAGCATGCTTAGGCGGTACTCACTGCATTTAATAGGTTGGGATTAGCAGATGCAGTATCAGTTGGTATGAACTGAGAGAAGGATGCAGGAAAGTGAGCCCCACACTACAGGTTCCAGGACTGGGGGGAATATGGGTTTTATAGAGGAAGTAGGAGGTTCCTGTTGTGCTAGGGTTTAAGAAGGCAATAGATAGTCATTACTATAATCAAATTATTTGTCAATTGGGCTAACTTTGAAAATTCCTTTGTTAGGATTTTCTCTATCATACATGACCTCACCATAATTTATGTCCTTTGAGTTAGGCAATATATGAAGCAAGCAAGTAGAAAGACCTAAAAAGACATCATAAAGTACCTAATGAAATAGCTTCTACTTATAAATAGATACCCTCCTCACCTACTTCCTATTACACTTCCCTCAGTCACTCCAAAGATAACTTTATCAAAGTAAGGACTACAAAAGCTGAATAAGGGCAAGAGACTTTGGCATACTTTAATGATGACTCTTTAGTCACTATCAGGCCACCCCATCATCTGGGGCCCTAGTTGGGGAGTCCTGGGATTCCCAAACAAACATGATGAGCCTAGACCTCTTTCCATTGTCACTGGTCATCTCCATCAGGAACAACACAATGGACACCTTTGTGGGCCCCCATAGGACATTGCCTTCAATGTGGATCACTATTGGTAGAGAATGTTCTATCCTCTGAAGGGGGGTTTTATATATCCCCAGGAGAAGAATTGCCAGCTCATAAGATAGGTCCATCTCTAGCCTTCCGTGAGTTCTCCACACTGTTCTCTACCGGGATTGTGCCAATTTACATTCACAGCATCAGCAAAGAATTGTTCCTTTGCCCCCAAAACCTCTCCATCACTTGTTGTCACTATCCTTTCTGAAGCATGACATTATCTAAGGGTAAAACAGTAACTCATTGTTTTAATTTCCATTTCTCTGACAAGCAAAGACTTGTCATATATTTTCAAATGTGTTTTGGCCTTTTAGATGTCTTCTTTGGTAAATATTCTGTTCATATCCTCCTCTCCCCAATTTTGGATGGGCCATTATGTTGTTGTTGTTGTTGTTGTTGTTGCTGCTGCTGCTGCTGCTAAGTTTGGGGAGCTCTTTATATATATTTGTTATTAGTCTTCTGTTTCATGTATATGAAGATCTTCTGCTATTCTGTAAGGAGTCTCGTTGTTTGGGTGATGGTTTCTTCTGCTATACAGAATCTTTTCCATTTGATATATTTCCATTGGTTTTTGTCTTAGTCATCCTTGTAACTGAGTTTATATCACTGAAGATGCTTATAAAATTTAGATAGAAGAGTGCTGCCAATATTTTCCTCTAAATATTTGGTAGTTTTTGTTCCAGTGTCCTCCCCAATAGTAAACATACACATTTTTTGTTAGTTTGTTAATTCCTTTTCTGGTTTTCTACTCTGGTTGGCTATTTTTGTTTCTCCCTTTGTGTTATTTTTATTTGTTTTAGTTTTTGTTTAATATATTATTGTTTTATGTCTTCCTCCTCCTCCTCAGCCTCCTCTTCATTCTTCTGTTCTACTTCTTCAATATTACAGTTGTCTATTGCTCTCCTCAATTTGAGCACAAGAAACCCTACCCCTAATCTTCAAAAGGCAGGGTGTCACCACTAGAAGAACAGTTCCAGCCAATCTCAAAACACACCATGAGGTGACTAGATACAGGGAACCAAGAACCAATAGAGCAGAGGCACCTCACACCACATGTGAAGAGTAACACCCAAGACACAAATTTCCAAAGACATCAAAGTGAATGGTCAAATCAAAATAAATTACATACTACAGCAATGAACCAGCACAGAATCCTAGAAAAAAAAATTCCCAGCAAACCAGAAGTAAATAAGACTGATGAAAACATCCAAACATTAACTGATGTAATAATCATAGGAGGGAGGAAAGCTCTTGATGAAAATATAATAAAAAATGGTAAAAAAAAAAAAGAGAGACTAAAAGAAAGCATGAACTATCACAAGGGAATTTGAAAGCTGAAAGCAGAAATAATTGCATTAATAGCCCAACTTCCTTGACATATTGATAGCTTATTTTTGTGGACTTATTTTAATTTCTCTGAGATAAATTCTCAGATACCCAAAGGAAAATTTATATAGCTAGGTAATGTTTAGTTTCCTTAACAAACCCCTAAATTTTAATAAACTTATTTATGTATTATTGGATATATAGAAAGAAACTGAGGGAGGGGGTAGAGAGAAGGAAAGAGACAAAGACAACTCTAGCCCTGCTTCACCACTTGTGAAGCTTCCCACCCTACAGTGGGGATCAGGGCTTGATTCTGAGTCCTTGTGCACTGTAATATGTGCACTTAACCAGGTGTGTCACCACTTAGCACTCAAGAAACCACAAAAATTTTCAAGAATATTTATACCATATATCTGTGAGAACTAATTTATAGGTAACACTGGAGTAATCAATAATTCATTTTAGGAATTATTTTTTCTTTTAGATGGTACAGTACACATGTGACCTTAATCACTGTAAATTTAATTTATTATTTCTCCAATGGCTAGTAACCTAAACATAATTCCATGTTTCTGCTGTCCACTCATTTTGCTATGTTGTATCAAAATTTTTAAACTGAATTATCAATATTTGGTATGATAAGGTTGAAAATTCTTTTTTTCTTTTTTATTGCTGGGACATGCACTACAAATCTACAAATCGATTGTCTTTTTGAACCCTAAGACAGCAGGAACCTCACATCTCCACTATGGAGCCTCTACTTCCCCCAGTCCTAGAACCATTGGATAGGGCCCACTTTCCCGTATGCCTCTCCCAATCCATATCAAATAATATTGCATCTGCCGATCACAACCTAACCAATGCAATGATTGCCACCTCAACATGCTTCACTTCAGACTGTGTCCAGAGACTTCACGTGTGGAATGACAACCCTTCAGCTTCATTACTTGGGTGAGACCTTTCCTTTCATAGTATACTCTAATTCCATCTCAGGTGGTTAACTTCCTAACAAAGTCCCAAAACCAGTTTCTGTGAGAGACAGCATATGTTCACACGTATCCGTAAATTACTGCAAAATATATGCCTGAAAGCAGAAGTGCACTAGAGTTTGGAGTGAGTACCCCCTTAACACTTCCTCTCCTCTATTCCAAGCTTTGGGTCCATGATTGCTCAACAATTTGTTTGCCTTCGTATGTTAACTCTCTTTTCAGTCACCAGGTTCTAGATGTCATCAGGAAGCCAGCCAGGCTTCCCTAGACTGAAGACCCCACCAATGTGTCCTGGAGCTCAGCTTCCCCAGAGACACACCCTACTAGGGAAAGAGAGAGGCAGACTGGGAGTATGGACCGACCAGTCAATGCCCATGTTCAGCAGGGAAGCAATTACAGAAGCCAGACCTTCTACTTTCTGCAACCCACAATGACCCTGGGTCCATGCTCCCAGAGGAATAGAGAATGGGAAAACTATCATGGGAGGGGGTGGGAAATGGAGATTGGGTGATGGGAATTGTGTGGAATTGTACCCCTCCTACCCTATGGTTTTGTTAATTAATCCTTTCTTAAGTTAAAAAAAATTAAATAAATAAAAAAAGAAAATTCTTTTTTTCTTTTTTATTGCTGGGGCATGCACTACAAATCTACCACTACTGATGGCTATGTTATTCATTTCCCCCTCTCTATTTTACTTAATAGGACAGAGATAAATTGAGAGCACAGAAGGAAATAGAGAGAAAGAAAGACACCTGTGGAACAGCTTCAACTCTTGTGAAGCCTCCCCTGCCACCCCATGCAGGTTGGGAGCAGGGGGTTGAACCTGAACAGTGATATGTTTGCTAAAATGGGTGTGCTACTTCTTGGCCCTCAGGACTTTTTTCTTTCTAAGATTTATTTGTTAATTTTATGACACCAAGAGAGAAGTCAGAGTTTAAACTCAGGGTTCAGACATGAAAGTCCTATTCTCAGGGGACAGAGACAAGATGGCAACCTGAAGGCAACAACCAGACAAATTTTCCCTCAAAAATCTAATTCAAATCCTAGAAATTCTAAGTGGGAATAGGATTTCCAGACCTGTGGAAGATAAAGTATATAAGAGAGGATAAAAAGTAACCACGTGGAATACTCACCTATAAACCAGCAAAAAGGAGCAGAAAAGAACAAAGGAAAAGCAAAACCCAAGCCTACAATACCCATCCACCAGGTCAGAGGTGGCCTGTTTAGGGAAATAGCACAGAGACAAAGATGCCCACCTTTGGAGTTAAGCTCATCAGGAAAGATTACAAACCAGAATCTTTTGTCAAGAATGGCAAGATGGGAGTTGGGCAGTAGTGCAGTGGGTTAAGAGCAGGTGGCACAAAGCGCAAGGACCAGTGGAAGAATCCCGGTTCAAGCCCCCTGGATCCCCACCTGCAGGGGAGTCGCTTCACAAGTGGTGAAGCAGGTCTGCAGGTGTCTCTCTTTCTCTCCCCCTCTCTGTCTTCCCCTCCTGTCTCCATTTCTCTCTGTCCTATCTAACAATGATGATATCAATAACAACAACGATAATAACTACAGCAACAATAAAAAGCAACAAAGGCAACAAAAGGGAAAATAAATATTTTTTAAAAATTATTTTAAAAAAAGAATGGCAAGATATCTATCAAGTTCTCAATGAAAAGAGGATTCAACCAAAATTAATATCTCCTGATAAACTGTCATTCAGACTAGATGGAGGGCTAAAAATCTCAGACAAACAACAAATAAAGGAGGCAACAATTACCAAGCCTGCCCTAAAAGACATTCTAAAATGCCCCCTATAAACATTAACAACACCAAAAGGCATGCCATATATCAGAACACTCAAAAATTGTTTAATAATATCACTGCAATATCTTACATTCATAATATCAATAAATGTCAATGGCCTAAATTCACCCATTAAAAGGCACAGGGTAGGAAGAATGATCAGAAAACACAACCCAACTATAGGTTGTCTGCAGGAATCCCACCTTACAGAACAAGAAAAATACAGATGGAAAGTGAAAGGACAGAAAACTATTATACAAGCTAATGGACCACATACACACACACACACACACACACACACACACACAAAAAAAAAAAAAAAAAAACAGGAGCAAGTATTACCATACCTAACACAAGAGACTTTAAAATAAAATAAATTAATAAAAGATAGGCATGAACATTACATAGTAATCAGAGGATCAAACAACCAGGTAGATATAACAATTATTAACATATATGCACACAATAAGGGCCCATTTAAATACAACAAAACCTTACTAAAGAGCTATAAAATGCATTAATAGTAAATAACACAGTAATAGTAGGAGACTTCAACACTCCAATCTCAAACTTAGATCATATAGGCAGAAAATCAACAAAGAAACAACAGAATTAACTGAAGATATGGATAGACTACATCTTTGGGGAATTTTCAGAGTTCTACACCCCAAGAAACTGGAATACACATTCTCTTCAAATCCACATGTAGTCTGCTCAAAAAAATACCATATGTTAGGACACAAAGACAATCTCAACAATTGAAGAATATAGAAATCATCCCAAACTTTTTTTTCAGACCACAGTGGAATAAAGCTAATATTTAACAACAAACAAAAAATTGCTAAAAATCCCAAAATATGGAAATTCAACAACACACCACTTAACAAAAACTGTATCATAGATGAACTCAAGGAAGAAATTCAAATATTCCCAAAATTATATAAAAATGAAGACATGGGGGGAGGCTGTAGTGCAGTGGGTTAAGTGCACATGGGGCAAAGTGCAAGGACTGGCATAAAGATCCTGGTTCGAGCCCCCGGCTCCCTACCTGCTGGGGGGGGGGTCGCTTCACAAGCAGTGAAGCAGGTCTGCAGGTGTCTATCTTTCTCTCCCACTCTCTGTTTTCCCCTCTTCTCTCTATTTCTCTCTGTCCTCTCCAACAATAATGACAGAAATAACAACAATAAGAATAACAACGATAAACAACAAGGGCAACAAAAGGGAAAAGGTGGCCTCCAGGAGCAGTAATAACCCTGGAGGAAAAAAAAAAAGAAAATAAAGACATAATCTATCAAAATATTTGGGACATAGCTAAAGCAGTACTTAGAGGGAAATTCATAGCCATAAAAGCACACATTAGGGAAAAAGAAAAAGCTCAAGTAAATAACCTGACTATACATCTTAAAGAACACTAAAGAGACCAGAAAGACTGAAACCACTAAAATTAATGGAGAAATAAATAACATCGAAAATAAGAGAACCTTAAAAAAGATCAATGAAACCAACTCCTGTTCTTTGCAAAAATAAACAAAATTGACAAACTCTTAGCCAGACATAATTAAAAAAGGGAGACGATTCAAATAAATAGAAGTTTAAATGATAGTAGAGACATCACAACAGACACCACAAGAAAGCAAAATATCATTCAAAGCTACTATGAGCAATTATATGCCACCAAGCTAGAGAACCTGGAAGAAATGGAATAATTTCTAGAAACATATCTGAACCAGGATGAACTAAAGAACCCAAATGGCACAATCACAGATAAAATGAAAGTTCTTAAGAACCTTCCAAATGATAAAAGTCTAGGACCAGATGAGTTTACAAATGAATTCTACAAAACCTTCAGGAAACAGTTACTAGCTCTACTTTTAAAGCTCTTCCAACAGGTCAAAGAGCAAGGTATATTCCCTTCCACCTTCTATGAAGCCAATATCACTGTAATAATAAAATCAGTCAGGAACTCAAACAAAGGGAAAACTACAGATCAATATCTCTAATGAACATAGATGCTAAAACACTGAACAAATTCCTAGCCAATCAGATACAGTAGTATATTAAAAAGATTGTTCATCACAACCAAGTGTGATTCATCTCAAGATGCAAGGGTGGTTCAATATATGTAAATTACTCAATGTGATTCACATCAATAAAAGCAAAACCAAAAAGCACATGAATATCTCAATAAATGCAGAGAAAGCCTTTGAAAAAATAATTACATGATCAAAATCCTACAATAAAAGGGAATATCTAGAAAATCCCTTAATATAATGGAGTCCATATACAACAAACCTATGCATAAAAAAACCTAAAGTATCCAGCAGAAAGATATTAGAAATTATTAGGCAATACAGCAATATGTCAGGCTACAAAAATAATGCACAAAAATCAGTAGCATTCATTTACAAAAACACTAAATGAGAAGATGAGGATATCCAGAAATCACTCCCATTCACTATCCCAGTAAAATCAATAAAATTTATAGGAATAAAATTAAGCAAAGAAGTTAAAGACTTGTATACTTAAAACTATGTGTTTTTATTCAAGGAAATAGAAAATTATACAAGGAAATGGAAAGATATCCCATGCTCATGAATTGGAGGACTTATTATCATCAAAATTAATATTATATCAAGAGCCACATACAAATTTAATGTGATACCCATCAAGGTCCTACCAAGTTGCTTTAAGAGAAGAGAACAAAAATTACAATCATTTATATGGAACCAGAAAACACCTAGAACTGCCAAAACAATCTTGAGAAAAAGAAACAGAAATGGAGGCATCACACTCCCATATCTCAAACTAACAAGGTCATCGTGATCAAAACTGCAGGGGTGTGGAACAAAAATTGATATACAGACCAGTGGAACAGTACTGAAAGCCAAAAAATAAATCCTCATACCTATGGACATTTAATTTTTGATAAGGGGACCAAATTATTAAATGAATGAGGCTCTCTTCAATAAATGTTGCTAGGAAAACTGGGTTGAAATATGCAGTAGAATGAAACTGAACCACTTTATCTCACCAGAAAGAAATGTAAACTCCAAATGGATCAAGGACCTGATGTTAGACCAGAAACTATCACAAATGTAGAGAAAAATATTGGTGGAATTAAAAAAATGGTGGAACTCTTTCCCATATAAATCTCATGAACATATTTGATGACACAGACCCAACTGCAAGGAAGACTAAGACAAAAACAAATAAATGGGACTACATCAAATGGAATGTTTTTGCACAGCAAGAGAAACCATCACACAAACAAAAAAATCTCACAAAAATGAGAGGTGATCTTCACCTGCCATATATCAGAAAAGAGGCTAATAACCAAAATATGTAAAGAGCTCACCACACTTATCAACAAAAAAGCAAATGACCAAATCCAATAGTGGGGAGAGCATATAAAGAGAATATTCACTACAGAAGACATACAAAAGGCCAACAGACATATGAAAAATTGCTCCAAGTTAACAATTGTCAGAGAAATACAAATACAGACAACAATGAGATACCACTTCACCCCTGTGAAAATACTATATACCAGAAATGACAGCAATAGCAAATACTGCAGAGGCTGTTTGGACACAGGATCCCTCCTGCAATGCTTATGGGAATGTAAATGGGTCCAATTCCTGTGCAAAACAGTCTGGAGAACAAGGCTAGAAATGGACCTTCTTTATGACCCAGTAATTTTTCTCCCAGCGATAAACCCAAGGAGTTAAGGACACCCATCCACAATGATATGTGTACACATATCACATAACGATATGTGTTTATAGCAGCACAATTTGTAATAGTCAAAACCTGGAAACAACCCAGGTGCCCAATAATAGATGAAATTCTGAGAAAGTTATTTTATATATACACAAAGGAATATGACTAAGCTATTAAAAATAATGAACCTACCTTCTTTGACCCATCTTAGATGGAAGGAGAAGGAATTATGTTAAGTGAGGTAAGTCAGAAAGAGAAAGATGAGTATGAGCTGACACCACTCATAAGCAGAAGTTAAGACAGAAGAGTAGAAAAGGAAACACAAAGTAGAAATTGACTGGGTTTGGAGTATTGCAGCAAAGTAAAAAAAAAAAAAAAACTCTTGGAGGAAGGTGAGCATAGATTTTCAGCTTCACGGGGGGGGGGTTGGTGGTAGGGACACAGACATTTGGTGGCTGGACTGGTATTGATATATATTCCTATTAATTTATAGTCTTATAAATCACTATT
Organism: Erinaceus europaeus; assembly: GCF_950295315.1. Classification (NCBI taxonomy): domain Eukaryota; kingdom Metazoa; phylum Chordata; class Mammalia; order Eulipotyphla; family Erinaceidae; genus Erinaceus; species Erinaceus europaeus. The sequence continues at coordinate 80,238,987 of NC_080185.1, read as the reverse complement.
TAATCAATATAAGAGGGGAAAATAGATTGAATGTCTCAGATTTTTTGGATACATAGACCCAAGTCGTTAAATTCAAGCACTTCAAATTTCAAATTGATAAACTAACTGAATTTTAAGGGTGAGCTTAAATTTTTAATATATTTCTAATAATGACATTTTCATGAAAAAATTAAAATCACCTACAATCTTAGACTAGGGAGACAAGAAGTAACTGGTCTTGTTGTAGGCACAGTTATTTGTAAATAGCATTAAATGACATAAATCATGTTATGGTTTTCGATGGTAGAGTAAATCCTAACCACAAGATTTTCAAAGTAAGCCAAATTCTGAAGTAACTCGGATATAATAATAACTATTGCCATCTTAAACTCTAAGACATCAGGAACCTTTCCCATCCTTTATAAGACTCATATTTCTCCCAGTCCTAGGACTTCAAGGGCATGGGTCATTTTCTTTCACACATCTCTAGATCCATACCATTGGATATTTCTTCTGCTAAGCTCAACCGAATCAATCCAACCAGTTCCATGTCAACATGCTTCACTTTGGATGGTGTCCAGAGACACCAGGTATGCAATATCAACCCTTCAGCTCCATTACTCTGGCACCAACCTGACTTTCCTGGTCTCAACAATGTGTCCTGGAATCTCACCTCTCCAGAGTCCTGCCAAACTAGGGAAAGACAGAAACAGGGTGGGAGTATGGATTGACCTGTCCAGTGGAGAAGCAATTACAGATGTGAGACCTCCCACATTCTGCACCCCATAATTATTCTGGGTCTATACACCCAGAGGGATATAGAAGATGAAAGTTTCCAATGGAGGAAATGGAATGTGGAGCTCTAGTGGTGGCAACTGTGTGCAATTGTACCCATCCTATCCAAAGGACTTGTAGATCATTATTAAATAAATAAATAATGACCTGTTCTTTATCTGCTGAGCCAGGTCTTTCATGTAAACAAATATTCATATAATACAGATATGACTCATTTGATATATATTTGGTATATATTTTCAGATTGGTAGCTTGTTCTTTTCACTGCTTTGAAAATTTATTCAGGTAGCAAAGTTTCTAATTTGGGGGGCGGAGCCAAGATGGCGACTTGAAGGCAGCTGCTGGTGTGAGCTCCGACAACAATTACTGGATAGGGTAGGATACTGGGATATCAGCAGGACGGTGAATAAGGGGTCATAAGTGTGACACCAAGGATAGCTGAATTTGGGTTAGAAAACAGAGAAAAAAGAAAGGAAATGTTTTTATTATTTCTAAAGCACACCAACTCCCCCCCACCCCAGAACCTGACCCCAGGGGCTGGAGAATTGCTACTAGCAGGCTCCCCGGTGAGCTTTTTTCTTTACCAAGATTTCTGGTTCACCTGGGGTGTGATTCCAATCCTTTTCCTTTCTGATTCCCTCCTCTCTCTTTTTTTTCTTTCTAAGTGGTTCAAGCTCAACTTGAGTGACAAAATATCTGACCAAACAGAGCCTCACCCTGGGAAAAGACTACCTAGAGGTTTTTGTTGTTGTTGTTGTTTGTTTGTTTGTTTTAACAATTGGCTGTCTTTGCTCAGGCATCCTGAGCTAATCAGGAACGGTCCAAGCTTCAGACTGACTGGGTTTTTTTCTCTGTTCTATTTTATTAGTAGTATTATATATGTGTGTGTGTGTGTGTGTGTACCTTCCCCCCCCTTCTTTAGGTTGCCTAAAATTAACTTTTAGTGTATTTTCCATTGCTAGGTGACTGGGTGTCCTATACATTGTGAGAGGAACTTGCTTCACTCTACCTCCTCTATCCATTCTCCCCCTTCTCCCTCCTCTTAGCTAATTAAAAAAAAAAAAAACGAACAAACAAAACCTCTTTCCTTTCACTGCTCTTTTTTTTTCTCTTCTTTTTTTCTCATTCTTGTCTTCTTATCTTCTTTCCTCCTTCTGATTTCTGAATTCACTGATACTCGTTTTGTGAATTATTTTGATGAAGAAAACTGACTCACAGTGGACTCTGTGTGTGTGTCTCTTCTCTACATCCCTTTCTCCTCTTGCTACTCCTAGAATTTACAGTGAACAGTAGATATGCATAATTGTCTATTCTTGCTTTCCCTTTTTTCCTTTCTCTTTCTTTTTCATTTGGATTTGGTTGCTATTTTTCTTGGACTGGAAGCGTTATTTGGCTAACTGGTATTGGTTGAACTGTTTCAACCCTTGCTTCAGTTACTATTGGAATTTCTGAGGTTGGTGACTGCATTTGTCATAAAGGTATTTAGTATAGTGTGGCTTGTACTGAAAACACAACAACTGAGGAACAACAGATCATAAAAATAAAAAACACATCAATAAAAAAAAGGTTAGAACAAGAACAAATAAAACTGCTACTACAATGAATGAAGACAGGAGCCCAGAAGAAACTACAAATCAGTCAGAAGTAACCATAGAAAAGAAAAGTATGCAAGCAATACTAAATCTAATAATCACAGAAATTAAGACAACAATTGAGGAAAAGGCTAGCAGAATTAGGGAAACAGCAGATGAGACCCTCAAGGAAAATACTAGCTACCTCAAGATAATTAGAGAACTGAAAGTTGAAATAGCTGAACTAAAAGGTTAATTAGCAGAACAAGCTAATACTATAACTGAACTGAAGAAAGAAGTTGAGAGAAGGGAAAGCAGACTAACAAAAGCAGAACACATAATTAGCCAGACAGAGGATGGGCTAGAGAAAACTAAGAGGTAAAAGAGCTCAAAAAGAGATTGAGAGACATTGAAAACAACAACATAGACATATGGGATGACTTCAAAAGAAGTAACATTAATATAATTGGCCTGACAGAGAAAGAAAGAGGAAGGGGAAGTAAATATCCTAGAGGAAATTATAGAAGATAACTTCCCAGACCTAAACAACAGAAAGGGCATTAAGATTCAAGCGACACCTATGGACATCTACTCTTTGATAAGGGGGCCCAAAGGATTAAATGGAAAAAAGAGGCTCTCTTCAATAAATGGTGCTGGGAAAACTGGGTTGTAACATGCAGAAGAATGAAATTGAACCACTTTATCTCACCAGAAACAAAAATCAACTCCAAATGGATCAAAGACCTAGATGTCAGACCAGAAACAATCAAATACTTAGAGGAAAACATTGGTAAAACACTTTCCCACCTACACCTCAAGGACATCTTTGATGAATCAAACCCAAATGCAAGGAAGACTAAAGCTGAAACAAACCAATGGGACTATATCAAATTGAAAAGCTTCTGCACATCCAAAGAAACTATTAAACAAACAGAGAGAACCCTCACAGAATGGGAGAAGATCTTCACATGTCATACATCAGACAAGAAACTAATGACCAAAAAATATAAAGAGCTCAGCAAACTTAGCACCAAAAAAGCAAATGACCCCATCCAAAAATGGGCAGAGGATATGAACAAAACATTCACCTCAGAGGAGATCCAAAAGGCTAACAAACATATGAAAAACTGCTCTAGGTCACTGATTGTCAGAGAAATGCAAATTAAGACAACACTAAGATACCACCTCACTCCTGTAAGAATGGCATACATCAAGAAGGACAGCAGCAACAAATGCTGGAGAGGTTGTGGGGACAGAGGTACCCTTTTACATTGCTGGTGGGAATGTAAATTGGTCCAGCCTCTGTGGAGAGCAGTCTGGAAAACTCTCAGAAGGCTAGACATGGACCTTCCATATGATACGGTAATTCCTCTCCTGGGGGTATACCCCAAGGACTCCATAACACCCAACCAAAAAGAGGTGTGTACTCCTATGTTCATAGCAGCACAATTCATAATAGCTAAAACCTGGAAGCAACCCAGGTGCCCAACAACAGATGAGTGGCTGAGAAAGCTGTGGTATATATAAATAATGGAATACTATGCAGCTATCAAGAACAATGAACCCACCTTATCTGACCCATCTTGGACAGACCTAGAAGGAATTATGTTAAGTGACCTAAGTCAGAAAGATAAAGATGAGTATGGGATGATCCCACTCATCAACAGAAGTTGATTAAGAAGATCTGAACGGGAAACTAAAAGCAGGACCTGACCAAATTGTAAGTAGGGCACCATAGTAAACACCCTGTGGTGAGGGGTAGACATGCAGCTTCCTGGGCCAGTGGGGGGTGGGAGTGGGTGGGAGGGATGGGTCACAGTCTTTTGGTGATGGGAATGGTGTTTATGTACACTCCTAGTAGAATGTAGTCATATAAATCATTAGTTAATTAATATGAGGGGGGAAAATCAATTGTATGTCTCAAAGTTTTTCAAAACACAAACTGCATCTTTTTAATATATAGGCTGTGTATTTGATATGCAGACTCTCTCAAAAGCCTAGACCAAGTAGATCAGAAGCATCCAATAGCACAGCTATATACAAGATACTGGGTACTGTACAGCAAAAGGACTTTTCAAAGATAAACCAATTACCAAATAATGTGATGATAACATTAACTATCGATTGTCTTTTTGAACCCTAAGACAGCAGGAACCCCACATCTCCACTATAGAGCCCCTACTTCCCCCAGTCCTGGAACCCTTGGATAGCGCCCACTTTCCCGTATGCCTCTCCCAATCCATACCAAATAATATTGCATCCGCCGATCACAACCTAACCAATGCAACGATTGCCACCTCAACATGCTTCACTTCAGACTGTGTCCAGAGACTTCACATGTGGAATGACAACCCTTCAGCTTCATTACTCGGGTGAGTCCTTTCCTTTTATAGTATACTCTAATTCCATCTCAGGTGGTTCACTTCCTAACAAAGTCCCAAAACCTAGATATACACCAGTTTCTGTGAGAGAGAGCATATGTTCACACGTATCCGTAAACTACTGCAAATATATACCTGAAAGCAGAAGTACACTAGAGTTTGCAGTGAGTACCTCCCTAACACTTCCTCTCCACTATTCTAAGCTTTGGGTCCATGATTCTTCAACAATTTGTTTGGCTTTGTATGTTATCTCTCTTTTCAGCCACCAGGTTCCAGATGCCATCAGGATGCTGGCCAGGCTTCCCTGGACTGAAGACCACACCAATGCATCCTGCAGTTCCGCTTCCCCAGAGACTCACCCTACTAGGGAAAGAGAGAGGCAGACTGGGAGTATGGATCCACCAGTCAACACCCATGTTCAGTGGGGAAGCAATTACAAAAGCCAGACTTTCCACCTTCTGCAACCCACAACGACCTTGGGACCATGCTCCCAGAGGGATAGAGAATGGGAAAGCCATTGGGGATGGGATGGGATATGGAAATTGGGTGGCGGGAATTGTGTGGAGTTGTATCCCACCATCCTATGATTTTGTTACTGTCTCCTTTCTTAAATTAAAAAAAAAAATAAAGGGGGAAGTTTCCTGCTGTCTTAAGGTTTAAGAAGGCAACAGATAGTTATTGCTATATCCAAATTATTTGTCAATTGGGTTAACTTTCAAAATCTAATAGTTAGGAGATGCTGTATCATACAAGACCTCAGCATAATTTAAGCCCTTTTATACCATATATATATATATATATATATATATATATATATATATATATATATGTATCTGTACCTTATAAAATAACAGTCTTTGTTTGAGAGTAGTTGTGCTCCTATGCTAGAACCTCCAACCAAGCTCTCAAGACTTCCTTTTAGAATATCTTTCAGGGCAGGCTTGGTGATGGTTGCCTCCTTTAACTGTTGCCTGTCTGAGAAGGATTTTATCCCTCCATCTAATCTGAAGGAAATTCTAGCAGAACATAACATCCATAGTTGAAACCCCTTTTCATTGAGGGCTCAGTAGATATCTTGCCATTCTTTTCTGGCTTTTAGAGTTTGCGTGGAGAAGTCTGCTGATAGTCTTATCGGTTTTCCCCTGTATGTGACTTTTTGTTTTTCTCTTTATCTTTTCTTCTTTTCATTGTAACAATGGTGTGTTTTGGTGCCTTCAGGTCTGGATTGATTCTGTTTGAGGTTCTCTGGGCCTCTTAAATCTTAATGTGCTTACTGTTGCTTAGTAGTGAGAGGTGTTCTTCTATTATTTCTTCTAGGATATTTACTTCCCCTTCCTCTCCCTTCTTCCTCTGGTAGGCCAATTATATGAATGTTACTTCTTTTGAGATCATCCCATATATCTCTGTAGTTGTTTTCAGTGTCTCCCAATCTCTTTTTTTTTTTTTTACCTTTTTTACCTGTTTCTTATTTTTCTCTAGATCATCCTCTGTCTAGCTAATTCTGTTTTCTGCTTCTATTAAGCTGATTTCCCTTCCCTCAGCTTCCTTCTTCAGTTCAGTTAAACTATTAGCTTATTCTGATAGTTGGCCTTTAGGTCAAGTATTTCAACTTTCAGTTCTCTAATTACCTTGAGGTAGCTGTATTTTCTTTGTGAGTCTCATCTGCTGTTTCCGCTATTTCTGATATCCTTTTCCTCAATAGTTGTCTTCATTTCTGTGACTAATAGGTCAATTACTGTTTGGATACTTTTCTTATCTATAATTGTTTCTGACATATTGCAGTTTCTTCTGGGCTCCTGTCCTGATTCATTGTGGTAGCATTTTAATTGTCCCTGATTTAAACATTTTTTATTGATGTGGTTTATATCCTTCTGTTCTGTTTTTCTTTTTCTTCAGTTGTTGTGTTGTGAGTACAAGCCACACTAACTTTTTTCTTTTCACACTGAAGTCACAAACCTTAGAAAGTACAATAGCAACTGAAGCAAATATTGATGCAGTTCAAACAAAACCAGTTATACAAGTAACACCTCCAGTCCAAGAACAAAAGTAAACTAAACAAACAGAAAAAAAAAGACAAAAGATAAAGCAAGAATAGACAGTTACACAAATCAACTATGCACTGTAAATTCTAGAGTAGTAGGAAAAGAAAGGAAAGGAGAAAAGACAGAGAGAGAGAGGAGAGAGATGAGTCTACTCCGATTCAGACTTCTTCCACAAGATAATTCACACACAAGTGCCAGTTAATACAGAAAAAAAAGCAGTGAAAGGAAAGAGTTTTTTTTTTTTTGGATCAGCTAGGAGAAAAGGGTGGAGAAATGAAAGAGAAAAGCAAGTTTCTACCAAAATGGATAGCACACCCAATCACCTATCAATTGGAAAAGCAACAACAGTTAATTTTGGTCAACCAGGAGAGGAGAGATAAGAGATATGTGTCTATGATAATAATAATAATAATAATAATAATAATAATAATACCACCCTAACTGTCAGTCTGCAGCTTAAACTGCTCCATACTGGCTGCACACAGCCTTGTCCCCTTCCTAAACCAAGCAAAAACAAAAAATTATAAGAAGCAAATATCAAAGAAACTCCAGAAGTAAATTAGTGCCAATAGGTAGCTTTTCCCAGGCAAGGCTGAGGGCCTGATTGGTCAGGCATTGTGTCATCCAGATAAAGCTCCAGCCACCTTCAAATAGGGAAAACAAAACAAAACAAACATATACAAAAAAACCACACCTCTCTTTGGATGACACTCCTGCTAAACTAGGAATTTTGATAAAGAAATTAGCTCCACAGGAAACCTATGAGGAGAAGCTGTTGGCCAGTCAATGTGGGGTTGGTTTTAGGGTGCTGGTGGCCATGTGTGTAGAGAAATACCCAAGCCAAAATCCCTGTTTCCTTTGTCCTTTTCAGCTTCTGTTTGCCAGCCCAAGAGTGGGTTATAGAACTCTTCTATGGTGTCACCCTGGCCTCCCCCTGCCCTACCCCTCCATCTCTCACCCCCAAATCCTACCATCACCAGAGATTCCCAGGTTGAAAGCAGTTTCCTTGCACAGCTCACAAGAGGTGTTGTCTCCAAGCCGCCATATTGCCATCTGCATTCGGGGTTTATTTTCATTCTGCATGTTTCAACCCAATTATCCAAACACCATCTGTTGAAAAGACTTTTCCTTTCTCCATTTAACGTTTTTGGCCCCCTTGTCACCTCTATACAAATAGATTTGACAATCTAGATAAAATGGTATATTTCCTGAATCATATCACCTGCTAAGCTAGATCAGGTCAATCACTAGTGTGAAAATTGAAATAAGAATAAAAAATATTCTCACTAATGAAAGCTTAGATTCAGATGACATTACTAACAAATTCTGTAAGGCATTCAGTAAGAATTAACATTGATTCACCTAAACTCCTGCTGAAAAGTGATGTGGGAATCATTCCCAAGTATATTCTATGAAGTTATCATCACTCTGACCCTTAAGAAAGAAAACACTACCAAAAAAGTAAACTGTATACCTATAATCTTGATGAACCCTGATGCAAAAGTTATCAACAAAATCTTAGAAAACCTAAATTCAACACTGTATTAAAGGAACCCACCTATAAAAAGACCAAGTGTGATTCATCCTTAGAAATCAGGAATGGTTCAACATTTGCAAATAAATCAATGCAATCTACCATATAAAAAATAAAGATAAGATTTGCATGATGGGGAGTAATAGCACAGTGGCTTTAGTGCACATGATATGAAGTGCAAGGACATTTATAAGGACCCCAGTTGGTGCCCCTGGCTCCCACAAGTGCTGAAGCAGGTCTGCTCCCCTCTCTGTCACCCCTTCCTCTCTAGATTTCTCTCTGTCCTATCCAACAATAACAACAATGACAATAACAACAACAATAACAACAAGGGCAACAAAAATGGAAAATTGGCCTCCAGGACCAATGGATTCATAGTGCAGATATCAAGCCCCAAAGATAACCCTGAAGGCAAAAAAAAAAAAAATGCTTGACAATATCAATGATGCTAAAAACATATTTAACAGAGTCTACCCCTAATCATTTAAGAGAAAATCCCTTAAGAAATTTTAAACAGGGGGTCAGGCTGTAGTGCAGGGGGTTAAGCGCACAAGGCACAAAGTGCAGGGACCAGCATAGGGATTCCGGTTTGGGCCCTCTGGATCCCCACCTGTAGGGGAGTCACTTCACAGGCAGTGAAGCAGGTCTGCAGGCGTCTATCTTGCTCTTCCCCTCCTCTCTCCATTTCTCTCTGTCCTATCCAACAACAAATGACAACAACAACAACAATAATAACCACAACAAGGCTACAACAACAAGGGCAACAAAAGGGGGAAAAATGGCCTCCTGGAGCAGTGGATTCATGGTGCAGGCACCGAGCCCCATCAATAACCCTGGAGGCAAAAGAAAAAAAAAGAAAGAAAGAAAAAGAAATTTTAAAGAGAACAAAAACTCTTCATGTAATAAAATTTATATATAGCAAACCACACCTAACATATTCATTGGGGAACAAACAATAGCTTCCTCTTAAAATATGGAAGTAAGTAAGAATGTCTAATTTTACTACTACTATTGAAGTTAATCCTGGATAATTTACCCAGTACAATCAGGCAAGAAACAAATAGCATGGTCAAAGTAAATCACTGTATTACTCCATATACAAAAGTCAACTCCAAATGGGCCTAATATTTGAATGTTAGGCAGGAAACAATAAGATATTTAGAGAAAAACTTTGGCAGAACTTTTTCAATCTAAGTTTTAAAGCCATTTTTGATGACTAAGGTCCAATACAGGGGGAAACAAAAACAAAAATAAACCAGTGATCTGGGTACAAGCAGTGGTACACCTGGTTAAGTAATGACCCTTTCTAAAAATAAAGAGATAATATTCACCATAGAAGAGATCCAAAGGGCCAATATAAATATGCAAAATGCTCAAAATCATTGAGAGAAATACTATTAAAGACAACAATGAGATACTGTTATATGACATCCTCACAGGAATGTCATATAATAGAAACATAACAGCAAACATAGGAAAGGTTGTGGTAGTTAAAGAACCCTTCTACACTGCTGCTGGGAATACAAATTGTTCTAACCCAAGTAGAGAGGAGTCTGGAGAATTCTCTTAATGCTTAGAAATGGATCTTCTCTAATACTTGGCAATTCCTTGCCTAGGGCCTTATCCAAAGGAAATAAACACAACCACACAAAGAGAACTACTTATTTCTGTGGGGCTTGGTAAGCTTGGTAGAGCTTAGGGAAAACTCCCTCTATCCCTGGATGGAGGTCTGGGAAAGACACCCCCTTGTTAAACTCTCTCACAGAGATGAGCAAAGGGGAAAACAGTCTCTCAGACTCAGTTTCCTCTTATCAGACTCTCAAGCCCAGAGAGATCTCACTGTTTCTCCCTGCTAACTGCAGGCCACATGGCTGCCAACTTTAAGGTTCACTCAAAGTTCACATAGTCACCCAGAGTTCACACAATCAACTCACTTTTAGAACACACTCCATCATACACCTCAAACCCCAGACAAGAGAAACTCCAAACTCTATTTCCTATGGCCTTTGATATCTATCAAGCCTTGTTTATCTTCTCTGTCTCACCCTACTGGTTTAACCCCTATGTTTCTCTCAAATACCTTTGGATAAATAAGTGCTTGCATCATGGAGAATAATTGTCTTGACTTTTGTGTATCACATCAATTCTTGTCATACCAGCCCCCTACCATAGGGGCAAGCTGACCTTTAAGAAACCTGTAATTTCTGACATATTTGAAAAATGTTCTTTGTCTGAATCTCTATTTAAACCTAAGCCTACCGTCCAATAAATGGGAGTGTTCCAATTCTCCCCGGTGTCTCTTGCCTATATCGCTGAGTCCCTTGAACTAGCGAGGGAGAACTGGTCATTTACCTTCCTGGCTGAGAGCCAACCCATTTAAGAGCCAGCATGTTTCTTTATTCATAGCAGCATAATTCACACTAGCCCAAACTTAGAAGTAACAGGGTTGTCTAAACACAGATGATTGGCAAAGAAGTTTGTCCTTTGCATACATAGAAAAATACTCAGTTGTTAAGAATGATGAAGTGCACGTGGCGCAAAGTGCAAGGGCTGGCTTAAGGATCCCAGTTTGAGCCCCCGGCTCCCCACCTGCAGGGGAGTCTCTTCACAGGTGGTGAAGCAGGTCTGCAGGTGTCTGTCTTTCTCTCCCCCTCTGTCTTTCCCTCCTCCATTTCTCTCTGTCCTATCTAACAATGATAATATCAATAACAACAACAATAACTACTTCAACAGTGAAAAACAAGGGCAACAAAGGGGAAAATAAATAAATAAATATAAAAAACACTTAAAAAAAAGAATGATGAAGTTATTTCCTTTGCTTCATCTTGAATAAAGCCTGATGGAATCATATTCAGTGAGATAAAGCCCCAAGAGAAGGATGACTAGGAAATTATCTCAATCATGAAAAGATCTTAAGAAATAGAAACAAAAAATAGAAGCCCAAAGTATAACTTGGAATAGGTATGTATTATAATTAAGAAAATTAAAACTAGAGAGGCTGTGTAGCTGGGGTTCAAATCAACCAAGGTTCATTACATGGTGGTAGAGAAGTACAGAATGCTATATTTTAGGTACAGAAAAATAAGCAAAATAAGCAAGGGTAAGAACAGGCCAGGCCCATGAGATAAGTTAATTGCCAAAGTTCAGCTTCACTTATACGAGGTCCAGAAGGAGTGGCCATAGTGGGGCCGCGAGCACGTAGAAAAGCAGGGAGCCAGGAGAGCTAGAGTGGAGGAACAGAGGCCTAGTTCATCCTGGAACATGCTTAAATTAAGTTCAGTATCCTAATTATGTTCATTAGCCATCCTTGCGCTTTGTGCCATGTGCGCTTAACCAGCTGCGCTACTGCCCGACCCCTAAATAATATCTTTTTAGTCCTTATTAAGGAATTTATCTATCTAAGTCCTTTGCCAGTTGTTCAATTGAGGATTTAAACTTTTGGCTGTTTTTAGTATTGGTGATTTAATATATATATATTTTTTTGGTCCTCAGGGTTACTGCTGGGGCTCGGTGACTACACCATGAATCCACTGCTTCTGGAGGCCTTTTTTTTTTCTTTTTTCTCCTTTTGTTGCTCTTGTTGTTGTAGCATTGTTGTGTTTATTATTGTTGTTGATGTCATTCGTTGTTGGATAGGACAGAGAGAAATGGAGAGAGGGGGGAAGACAGAGAGGGGGAGAGCAAGATAGACACCTGCAGACCTGCTTCACCGCCTGTGAAGTGACTCCCCTGCAGGTGGGGAGCCCGGGGCTCTAACTGGGATCCTTACGATGGTCCTTGTGCTTTGAGCCATGTGCACTTAACCCACTGCGTTACCGCCCGACCCCCAATTTAATAATGATTAATAAGACTTAAGATAACATGGGTACAATTCCATACAGTTCCTACCACCAGAGTTCTGTGTCCCATCCCCTTTATTGGAAGTTTCCCTACTCTTTATCCCTCTGGGTATATGTACCAACGTTCTTTTATGGGATACAGAAGGTGGAAGGTCTGGCTTCTATAATTGCTTCTTTGCTGGACTTGGACATTGACAGGCTGTTTTTATACAGGTTTCTGTAGTCTATGCTCATATATAAAGTTTCCAAGTATTTTATCTAATTCTATGTATTGCACTTTTATGTAAAGTGGCTTTTTACCTTGAAGTTGTCCCAGTGGTTTATTTTTTTCTTTGTTGATGTAGCTAATTTCATGCCCAAGAAAATAATGTAAGTACCAATGAAAAGAATCACTTTCAATAACAACTGAATGATTTCACTCATATGAGGAAATAGATAACTGAAACACAATAAATTTGGAAAACAAAATGTATTATACCAAAACAGGGAAGGGAAAGTGGGGACAAGGTGAAAAAGGTATTGGAATCCTATTGGATTATGAAAGGAAAAGATCTAAATTGAGGTTGAGAATATTTGCAGAGATCTATCATGTGTAGTAAGAAATTCTACCCATGTGTCGACAAGTGTACCCATGTGTCAATGATCGTACTTTAAATCACCATCCCCCAATAAAGGAGGACAGAAAAAAAGTCCATATATTGTAAACCTACATCTAATACGGCCCTCAACTGCGAACAACTAAAAGATCCCTAACAAAAATATAGAATCAGACAGGGATGTCCACTATGTTCAACATAGTCCTGGAGGCCTTCACCATTACAATCAGGGAAGAAATAGATATCAAAGGTATACAGAATGGTAAAAAAGAAATCAAGCTTTTATTATTCACTGATGACATAATAATATACCTAGAGCATCTTGAAGATGATAGTACAAAATTACTGAAAACAGTTAATGAATTAAGTAAAGTATCAAGATACAAAAATAGAACCCCTATTCAGTGGCATCTCTATATACTAATAAAAAATTAGAGGAAAGGTAGCTTAATCTTAATCCCATTTATGATGGAACTACCCACCCCTCAAAATATATTTATGTTTTGGAGTAAACCTCACAAAGGGGTTAAACATTTATACAGTAAAAATTAGTAATTACCTCTCTTTTCTGTTCAGATCATTATCTATCAAGTCTCAGATACTACCATAACCTCACTCAGACCTCCCTGCACAGATGACCATATGGCGAAGTGTCCAATAACCTCATCTCTCCAGACCCTTACTCTATTAGGAAAATATTAGGGACAGAACAGGTCTTTCTAGGAGTATGGATTGATCAAGCAACTGCCCACATGTCAGCAGAAAGCAGTTACAGAATCGTGAAACACCATCCTTCAACATCCCCAAAAGAATTTGGGGTCCATATTCCTAGAGGGGGAAATGTTGAGGGACAGGAGGTACTTGGAGGGCACAGGCCAGAAAAATGGGAGAGATGATAGGTGTGGCTTGGAAAGGTGGAGGCGGAGCTTGGGTGTTAAAAGCTTAACCTGTGAGCTTCTCTATCTCTCTTTTCTGTTCAGAGCACCATGTACGTAGTAACTTCATCTATTACTCTCTGGCCATATATCATCATGCAAGTATCAACTCTCTCCCATCTTCTCTCTCCCTCTCTCTCTCCTTCTCTCTCTCTTTCTCCCTCTCTCTGTTCTTCTCCATCTCTCTCTCATATTCTAACGTGAATGTTCTCTATTTTCTCAAATAAAATTTAAAATTCCTGGGGAAAAAGTCATTAAAACAGCATAGTACTGGAATAAAAGTGGACATGATGATCAATGTAATAGATCTGAGAGCCTGGAAATAAGCCCATACACATATACTCACCTAATATATAACAAAGGGGAAACAACAATTTAATGGGGAATATTCGAAGGCCTTTTTAACAAATAATGCTATAAAAACTGGAAATCAATATATAGAAAAACAAAGTTAGATCATTATTTAGCATCACGAACCAAAATGAAATCAGAATGGATCAAAGATCTAGTTATTAGACCAGAAACTCTAAGATTTATAGAAGATATTGTTGCAATATTGTAGGATCCTAACATCAAAGACCTATTTGGAGACTCAAATCCATGGGCATGTGAAATTAAAAAAAATAATATTTAAATGGGACTATATCAATCTAAAAAAACTTTCAGAAATCAAAAGAAACCTATCTAAGGACAATTTGGCAACTTATTAACTGGGAGAAATATTTACACATTACACATCAGACAAACCAACTGATATCAGGCACCTATAAAAAACTCCTACCACTCAACAAAAGGAAAAATATGGGGCCAGTAGGTGGCGCACCTGGTTAAATGCACACATTACAGTGTACAAGGACCAGGGCTTAAGCCCCTAGTCCCCAACTGCAGGGGGAAAGCTTTGCAAATGGTGAAGCAGGGCTGCAGGTGTCTATATGTCTCCCTTTCTACAGCCCCTTCCCTCTTGATTTCTGGCTTTCTCTATCCAATAAATAAAGACTATAAATTTTTTTAAAAGAAAAATACAAATGGGAGATCTTTACATGACACACAAGATATATAAAGAGGTTGCCAAACTCAAGAACAAGAAAACAAATGACCCCATCCAAAAATGAGGAGTGGACATGGACAGAATATTCACCACAGAAGAGATCCGAAAGGCTGAGAAACACATGAAAAAATGCTCCAAGTCTCTGATTGTCAGAGAAATGTAAATAAAGACAACAATGAGATATAACTTTTCTCCAGTGAGAATGTCATTATCTTCAGAAAAGGTAGCAGCAACAAATGTTGGAGAGGTTGTGGGGTCAAAGGGACCCTTCTGCACTACTGGTGGGAATGTAAATTGGTCCAACCTCTGTGGAAAGCAGTCTGGAGAACTCTCAGGTTAGAAATGGACATACCCTATGACCATACAATTCCTCTCTTGGGGATATATCCTAAGGAACCAAACACACCTATCCAAAAAGATTTGTGTATACCTATGTTCTTAGTAGCACAATTTTTAATAGCAAAAACCTGGAAGCAATCCAGGTGTCCAACAACAAGATGAGTAACTGAGCAAGTTGTGGTATACATACACAATGGAATACTACTCAGTGTCGCTGTCGGCCTGCATCAACGACACGGACACCAGAGTCTTCTTCCTCAATTCCCTTTATTTCCTTCTTATGGCCACCTTAAGTACCTTTCACTGTTACATAGTCAGCCAATGGGCATTAAGCAAGCATACAGCATTCATAGATCATGCAGCCTTCTACCAGTCATAAAACAGTTCACGTGTACAGCACGCAGTCTGTTCAGTTGGATCGTCCAACTTCCACAAAGTTGTTTACCACTTTACTGGTTTAGCCACCACGTGGCAGGCGCCATCTTAGGGGCGTGATGTGCAGTGTCATTATGGCTCCCGACAACTCAGCTATTAAAAAGAGTGACTTCACTGCTTCCAGCCCATCTAGGATGAAGCTTAAAGAAATCATGTTAAGTGAAATAAGTCAGAAACAGAAGGATGAATATGGGATGATCTCACTCTCAGGCAGAGGTTGAAAAACAAGATTAGAAGAGAAAACACAAGTAGAACCTGAACTGGAATTAGTGTATTGCACCAAAGTAAAAGACTCTGGGGTGGGTTGAGGGAAGAGTACAGGTCCAAAAATGAGGACAGAGGACCTAGTGGGGATTGCATTGTTCGGTGGAAAACTGAGAAATGCTATGCATGTACAAACTATTGTATTTACTGTAGAATGTAAAACATTAGTCCCCTAATAAAGAAATTAAAAACTTAACAATGAGACAACAAATTTTAAAATAAGTCAAAGGAGAGATGTATGGGGAAAATACAGGGGCCAGGCAGTGGCCACACCCTGTAGAGTGCAGGTACTATGCTCAAGAACCGAGGTTCAAGCCACCCAGTCCCCACCTGAAGGGGAAAAACTTCACGAGCAGAGGAGATATGCTGTAGGTATCTATCTCCCTTTCTACCCCTCCCACTTGTTTTTCTTTGTCTCTATAGAGTAAATACATAAAATGTACTTTAAAAAAAGAAAAAGAAAAGGAAAACACAAACAATAACCCAATACAAAAGTGGGTCAAAGAACTGAACAGGAAGTTTTCCAAATAACAGATGCACATGGCACACCAATATATGAAGAAAAAGGGACATTCCTACACTGCTGGTGAGAATGCAAACTTGTACACTCCCTTTGGAAGACTGTATGGGAATACTTAAACAAATACAGTTAAATTATATTATGACCTCGCAATACCAATCTTTACATTTAACCACCCCAACACACACACTCACACACACACACATACACACACACACACACACACACACACACACACACACATCCAAGGGACATATGTACCTCCATATTCATATATACCTACCAGAGGAAGAAATAGAGGAAGGGGAAGTAAATATTCTACAGAAATATGGAGGTACATACCTACCAGAGGAAGAAAGAGAGGAAGGGGAAGTAAATATTCTACAGAAAATAATGGAAGAAAACTTCCCAGACCTACACAACAGAAAGGACATTAAGATTCAACAGACCCAGAGAGTCGCAAACAGAATCAACACAGACCTGAAGACACCAAGACACATCACAGTTACAATGAAAAGAAGCAAGGATAAAGAAAACATCCTAAAGGCTGCAAGGGAAAGACAAAAAGTCACATACAGGGGAAAACCCATAAGATTATCAGCAGACTTCTCCACTCAAACTCTAAAAGCCAGAAGAGAATGGCAAAATAGCTGTTGAGCCCTAAATAAAAAAAAAGATTTCAACCAAGGATAATATATCCTGCTAGACTTTCATTCAAACTAGATGGAGGGATAAAAGCATTCTCAGACAGACAATAGTTAAAGGAGGCAACCATCACCAAGCCTGCCCTGAAAGAGGTACTAAAAGACCTTGTATAAACAAGAACATCACCATACTACTTGCCATATATCAGGGAAAATAAAAGAACATTGAGTAATGGCACTCCAATACATTGAATCTATAATATCAATAAATGTCAATGGCTCAGATTTGCCCATTAAAAGGCACAGAGTGAGAGGACAGATCGCAAAACACAACCCAACCATATGCTGCGTGCAAGAATCCCACCTCACCCAACAAGTGAAACTATCCTACAGGCTAATGGACCACAAAAAAGGCAGGAACAACCATTCTCATATCTGACACCATAGACTTTAAATTAAATAAAGTAACAAAAGAGAGGCAAGGCCATTACATAATGATTAGAGGATTAATCAACCAAGAAAATTTAACAATTATTAACATCTATGCACCCAATGAAGGAACATATAAATACATCTAAAACCTACTGGAAGAAATACAAAAAATATATCAATAGTAATACAAAAATAGGGGGAGACTTTAACATCACAGTCTCACATTTAGATAGATTAATGAAGCAGAGAATCAACAAAGAAACAAGAGAATTAAATGAAGAGATGGACAGACTAAATCTCCTGGACATTTTCAGAGTTCTTCACCCTAAAAAACTGGAATACACATTGTTTTCAAATGCTGACAGCATGTCCTCAAGCATAGACCACATGTTAGTCCACAAAGACAGTATCAACAAATTCAAGAGCACTGAAATCATCCCAAGTATCTTCTCAGACCACAGTGGAGTAAAGATAACCCACAACACAAGTTGTGAACCAGTGTTGCAGGTGTCCTCTAACTCTCTTCCTCTTACCCCATCCATCCCTCTCAATTTCTGACTGTCTCTATCCAATAAATAAATAAAGATAATGAAGAAAATTTAAGAAAATAAGAGAACCATACAAAAGATCAGTGAAGCCGAATATTGGCTCTTTGAAAAATTAAACAAGACTGACAAACCCATAGTCAGACTCACTTAAAAAAAAAAAAAAAAAGAAGACTCAAATAAATAGAATAGTAACGATAGAGGAGATATCACAACTGACACCACAGAAATCCAGAAAAAAATCATGCAAAACTTCTATAAAGAACTATACACCACCAAGATAGAGAATCTGGAGAAAATGGAAGAATTCCTAGGAACATACACTCTTCCAAAACTGAATTAAGAAGACCTACACAACCTAAAGGCACCAATCACAGACAAAGAAACCGAAACAGTTATTAAGAATCTTTCCAACAACAAAAGTCCTGGAGCAGATGGCTTTAAAAATGAATTCTACAAAACCTTCAGGAAACAGTTAATACCTATAATTCTAAAGCTCTTCAGCAAGATCATAGAAATAGGAACATTCCCTTTTACCCTCTATGAAGCCAGCATCACCTCAATAACAAAAGCAGACAGGGAAACAACAAAATGAAAACTACAGACTAATATCTCTAGTGAACACAGATACCAAAATATTAAACAAGATCCTGGCCAACTGGATATAGCTGTATATCAAAAAGATAGTTCATCACGACCAAGTGGGATTTATCCCAGGAATGCAAGGCTGTTTCAACATATGTAAGTCAATCAATGTCATTCACCACATCAATAAATGCAAAACCAAAAACCACACGATTATCTCAATAGATGCAGAGAAGGCCTTTGACAAAATCCAACACACATTCATGCTCAGAACAATACAAAAAATAAGAATAAATGGGAAATTCTTCAAGATAGTGGAAGCCATATATAGCAAACCTACAGCCAATGGACAGAAGCTGAAAGCACTCCCCCTCAGATCAGAGACTAGGGAGGGTTGTCCATTATCACCATTACTCTTCCACATAGTATTATAAGTTCTTGCCATAGATATCATGCAAGAGAAAGAAATCAAAAGAATGCAGATTAGAAGGGAAGAAGTCCAGCTCTCACTATTTTCAGATGGTAAGACAATATACACAAAAACCCCTAAAGAATCTAGCAGAAAACTACTGGAAGTTATTAGGCAATATAGCAAGGTGTCACGCTACAAAAATCAATGTACAAAAATCAGTGGTATTTCTTTATGCAAACAATAAATCCGAAGAGGAGGATATCCAGAAATCACTCCCATTCACTGTTGCAGCAAAACCAATAAAATACCTAGTAGTAAAGCCGACCAAAGAAGTGCAAGACTTGTATACCAAAAACTATGAGTCATTATTGATGGAAATAGAAAATGATACCAAGAAATGGAAAGACATCCCATGCTCATGGATTGGAAAAATTAGAACCATCAAAATGAATATTCTCCCCAGAGCCATATACAACTTTAACTCAATACCCATCAAAGCACTAGGCTTCTTTAAGACAATAGAAAAAAAAAAACTATGGTCATTTTTCTGGAACCAGAAAACACCTAGAATCTCCAAAACAATCTTGAAGGAAAGAAACAGAAATGGAGGCATAAAGCTTCCAGTTCGCAAACTATATTGTAAGGTCATCATAATCAAAACAGCCTGGCACTGGAACAAAAATAGGCACACAGAGCAGAGGAACAGAATTGAAAGCCCAGAACTAAACCCCCACACCTATGGACATTTAATCTTTGATAAAAGGGCCCCACAGTATTAAATGGAAGAAGGAGGCTCTTTTCAATAAATGGTGCTGGGAAAACTGGGTTTAAACATGCAGAATGAAACTGAACCACTTTATCCCTCCAGAATCAAAAATCAACTCCAAATGGATCAAGATCCTGGATGTTAGACCAGAAATTATCAAACACTTAGAGGAAAACACTGGTGGAACACTTTCCCACTTAAACCTCAAGGACTTCTTTGATGTTACAAACCAAATTTCAAGGAAGATTAAGCAGAAACAAATCAATGGGACTATATCAAATTGAAAAGCATCTGCACAGCCAAAGAAAGTATCACACATATGTTCACACGTATCTATAAACTACTGCAATATATATACCTGAAAGCAGAAGTACCCTAGAGTTTGCAGTGAGTACCTCCCTAACACTTCCTCTCCACCATTCCAAGCTTTGGGTCCATGATTGCGCGCAACAATTTGTTTGGCTTCGTATGTTAACTCTCTTTTCAGTCACCAGGTTCCAGATGCCATCAGGATGCTGGCCAGGCTTCCCTGGATTGAAGACCCCACCAATGTGTCCTGGAGCTCAGCTTCCCCAGAGACCCACCCTACTAGGGAAAGAGAGAGGCAGACTGGGAATATGGACCGACCAGTCAACGCCCATGTTCAGCGGGGAAGCAATTACAGAAGCCAGACCTTCTAACTTCTGCAACCCACAATGACCCTGGGTCCATGCTTCCAGAGGGATGGAGAATGGGAAAGCTATCAGGGGAGGGGGTGGGATATGGAGATTGGGTGGTGGGAATTGTGTGAAGTTGTACCCCTCCAACCCTATGGTTTTGTTAATTAATCCTTTCTTAAATAAAAAAAATTAAAAAAAGAAAGTATCACACAAAGAGAGCCCTCATAGAATGAGAGAAGATCTTCACATGCCATACATC
Source organism: Erinaceus europaeus (assembly GCF_950295315.1). Lineage (NCBI taxonomy): Eukaryota > Metazoa > Chordata > Mammalia > Eulipotyphla > Erinaceidae > Erinaceus > Erinaceus europaeus. Next base: position 80,218,407 of record NC_080185.1, on the reverse strand, counting down.
AGACTAGAGACTAATAACCAAAATATACAAAGAGTTCAGCAAACGTAGCAGCAAAAAAAGCTTATGACCTCACATAAAAATGGGCAGAGGATATGAACAGAACATTCACTACAGAAGAGATCCAAAAGGCTAGCAAACACATGAAAAATTACCCTGGGTCACTTTCAGAGAAATGCAAATAAAGACAACATTGAGATACCATCTCACCCCTGTGAGAATGGCATACATCAAAAAAGACAGCAGCAACAGATCCTGGAGAGGCTGTGGGGATCCTGGAGAGGCTATGGGGACATAGGAACCCTTCTGCACTGCTTGTGGTAATGTAAATTGGTCCATCCTCTGTAGAAAGCAGTCTGGAGAAACTCTCACAAAGTAGACATGGACCAAGTGCTAAGTCAGAAAGATAAATATGAGAATGGGATGATTCTATTCATAAACAGAAGTTGAGAAAGAAGAACAGAGAGTGAAACTCAAAGCAGGATTTGAATGAATTTGGAGAGGGGCACCAAAGTCAAAAGCCTGGGTTAAGGGTGAGGGTAGATGTTCCGCTTCATGGGGCAGGGGGTTCTGGGGGTGAGTGAGACACAGTCTTTTGGTGCTGGGGATGGTGTTCATGTACACTCCTATTAATTTGTAGACTTATAAATAATGATTTAATTAATATGAGATGGCAAAATTGAATGTCTGAAACTTTTTAATGCACAGACCATAGGCTGAGTCTTTGATATGTTGGCTCTCTTAAAAGCTTAGACCACGGAAAACAGAAGCAACCCTGGCACAGAAAATAATGTCAAAGGACATAAATTATGGTGAAGTTGTGTATGATAAAACAAATCCTAACAAAGAGATTTTTCAGAGCTAACCCAATAGCCAAATAATGTGATTACAGCAATAACTGCAATAAACCCTAAGAGAGCAGGAAACTTACTCTATAGAGCCTATATGTCCCCAGTCCTGGAACCTCTATAGTGGAGCTCACATTCCTGCATACTTCTCTCAAGTCATACCAAATGATGCTGTATCTGCTGATCCCAACCTAATGAATGCAATGAGTACCACCTCCAAATGCTTCACTTCAGACTGTATCCAGAGACATGAGGCATGGAATGCCAACCCTTCAGCCTTATTACTTGGGTGAGACCTTTCCTTCCATAGGATTCTCTAATCCCATTCTAGGTGGTTCACTTCCTAACAAAGTTCCAAAACCCAGAAATAGACCTGGTCCCATGAGATAGATTTACATGTATCCATTAATTTGGGCAAAATATATACCTGAAAGCAAAAGAACACAATAATCCGCAGTGAGTCAGTATGAAGTTGGTAATGAAATAGTGTCTACTTAGACTTAGACACCCACCTTACCTATTTCCTATTGTACTTTCCTCACTCACTCCCAAGCTATCCTTATCAAAGCAAAAAGCTTGATATTTATACAACTTTTTCATATCTGGGAGCTGCTCTCTTCCCTGATCCAACTTTCTGGTCCTTTTTCAAGCTATGACATCATCTAAACAGACAATAACTTGGATCCACTTGCATATGAGATTTCAGGCTCAGGGAAAAAAACAAACCAAAAAGAAAAAAAAATCTAGTATAGCTACAGGCCCTTTGGAATATAACTAAAATATGCCAATTAGCTATCTACAAAATGGAGATCCCCTCCCAACTCTTCACCTACACTATTCCAGCCTTTAGGTTCATGATTAGTCAACAACTTGTTTGGCTTTATATGTTAATTCTCTTTTCAGCCAGTTCCAGATGCTACCATGATGCTAATCAAACTTCCCTGGACAGATAACATCATCAATGTGTCCTGGAGCTCCAATTCCCCAGAACCCTGCCCCACTAGGGGAAAAGATAGGCAGGCTGGGAGTATGGATATACCTGTCAATGCCCATGTTCAGTGGGGAAGCAATTACAGAAGCCAGACCTTCCACCTTCTGCATCCCTCAGTGACCTTTGGTCCATACTCTCAGAGGGTCAAAGAATAGGAAAGATATCAAGGGAGGGGATGGGATACAGAGTTCTAGTGGTGGGAATTGTGTGGAGTTGTACTCCTCTTATCCTATCAGTATTTACTTTTTATAAATAAATAATGAACATAAAAATAAAATAAAATAAACTCAAAACAAAAATCAGAATGGACATAAGTAAACTACATATATCAATAATCACCCTAAATGTGAATGGTCTGATCTTTCAAAAGACTCAGAGTAGCTAAATGTATTAAAGAATAGGATCCATCCATTATACGTCTTCAGGAAACACACATCCAAAAAATAGACAAACAGAAACTGAAGCAAGATTTTCCAAGTAAATAACTCACAAAAAAGGGAAAGGACAGCTATCCTATTCTCTGATAGAGCAGACTTTCAGGCAAAGAAAGTATCAAAGATAGAGAACGACATTACATAATGGTTAAAGGATCAATCCAACAAGAAGCCATAACCATCATTAATATATATGCTCCCAACTTAGGAGGACCCAAATATATAAAACAAACACTGAATTCAAGGGAGACATTTATAGCAACACAATAATAGTAGGAGCTTTCAACACACCACTCACAGCAAGAGACAGAACATCTGGACAAGAAATCAGTAAAGAAATAGCAAACTTAAATCAATTCATATATGAAATGGAGCTAATAGATGCATACAGAACTTTCCATCACAAAAATAATGGATACACATTCTTCTCAAGTACACACGGAACATTTACAAGGATTGACCATATGCTGGGTCACAAAGACAGTCTAAACAAATATGTAAATATTAAAATTATAAAATGCATCCTTTCAGACCACAAAAGTATGAATCTAGAAATCAACTGAAAAATGAAAAGAAATTACCCCAAAGCCTGGAAACTAAACAATATGTTGGTAACCAATAAAAGGGTCATTGAAGAGATCAAAAAAGAAGTTGAGATTTATCTCAATACCAATGTAAATGAAAAAAGACACCAGTTACCAGACCATATAGGATGCAGCAAAAGCAGTGCTGAGAGGTAAATTCATAACAATACAGGCCCACATTAATAAACAGGAGAAATCACTAGTGAAACCATTTAACAACCCACTTGAATCAACTAGAAGAAGAGCAACAAAAAGAACCAACAATCAGCAGGAGACAGGAAATAGTTAAAATCAGAGCATAAATCAATGAAATAGAAAACAAGAAGACCATTAGGAAGATTAATGAAAACAAGAGCTTATTACACTTTGAAAGGGTAAATAAAATAGATAAGCCACTAGCTACACTCACCAAGAGAAAAAGAATGTTATAGTAAAATCACTCAAAAATGAAAGAGGAGATATTACAACAGATGAGGTTAAGATTCAAAAGATTATATAAGAGTATTGTGGACATCTGTATGGAACCAAATTTGACAACTTTGAAGAAATGGACACAATCTTAGAGTCACACCCACTGCCAACCTTGACACAAGATAAAGTCAATAAACTTAACAAGACAATCATTAGTAAACAAATTGAAACAGTAGTAAAAAGCCTACCCAATAACAAAAGCCCAGCCCCTGATGGCTATACTAATAAATTTTAGAAAGCATTTAAAGAACTCTTCCAGAAAATACAAGAAAAGGGAACACTATCAAACACATTCTATGAGGCTAATAACACCTTGATAACCAAAGCAGGAAAGGACCCCACCAAAAAAAGGAAAACTATTGACCTATACCCCTGATCAACATTGATTCAAAAATCCTCAACAAATATCTTGGAGGATCAAATACAACATATTAAGAGAATAAATGAATCAAGCAAGTAGAAAGACCTTTTAGGTTCAGTTTCATTTAGTTTCAGTTTCATTCTTGTGCATCTTTAGACACCTTAAAGTACCTAATGAAATAGCTTCTACTTAAGAACTAGATACCCTCCTCACCTACTTCCTATTACACTTCCCTCAGTCACTGTGTAGCTATCAAGAACAATGAACCCACCTCCTCTGACCCATCTTGGGCAGACCTAGAAGGAATTATGTTAAGTGAGCTAAGTCAGAAAGATAAAGATGAGTATGGGATGATCCCACTCATCAACAGAAGTTGAGTAAGAAGATCTGAAGGGGAAACTAAAAGCAGGACCTGACCAAATTGTAAGTAGGGCACCAAAGTAAAAACCCTGTGGTGAGGGGTAGACATGCAGCTTCCTGGGCCAGTGGGTTTTTTTTGGGGGGAGTGGGGGGTGGGATGGGACACAGTCTTTAGGTGGTGGGAATGGTGTTTATGTACACTCCTAGTAAAATGTAGTCATATAAATCACTAGTTAATTAATATGAGAGGGGGAAAATTAATTGTATGTCTCAAAGTTTTTCAAAACACAGACTGAATCTTTTTAATATATAGGCTGTGTATTTGATATGCAGACTCTCTCAAAAGCCTAGACCAAGTAGATCAGAAGCAACCAATAGCACAGCTGTATACAAGATACTGGGTACTGTACAGCAAACCCTAACAAAAGGACTTTTCAAAGTTAACCCAATTACCAAATAATGTGATGATAACATTAACTATCCATTGTATTTTTGAACCCTAAGACAGCAGGAACCTCACATCTCCACTATAGAGCCTCTACTTCCCCCAGTCCTGGAACCCTTGGATAGGGCCCACTTTCCCCTATGCCTCTCCCAATCCGTATCAAATAATATTGCATCTGCCGATCACAACCTAACCAACACAACGATTGCCACCTCAACATGCTTCACTTCAGACTGTGTCCAGAGACTTCAGGTGTGGAATGACAACCCTTCAGCTTCATCACTCGGGTGAGACCTTTCCTTTCATAGTATCCTCTAATTCCATTCCAGGTGGTCCACTTCTTAATAAAGTCCCAAAACCTAGATATATACCAGTTTCTGTGAGAGAGAGCATATGTTCACACGTATCCATAAATTACTGCAATATATATACATGAAAGCAGAAGTACACTAGAGTTTGCAGTGAGTATCCCCCTGATACTTCCTCTCCACTATTCCAAGCTTTGGGTCCATGATTGCTCAATAATTTGTTTGGCTTTGTATGTTAACTCTCTTTTCAGTCACCAGGTTCCAGATGTCATCAGGATGCCGGCCAGGCTTCCCTGGACTAAAGACCCCATCAATGTGTCCTGGAGTTCCCCTGCCCCAGAGACCCACCCTACTAGGGAAAGAGAGAGGCAGACTAGGAGTATGGACCAACCAGTCAAGCCCATGTTCAGCGGGGAAGCAATTACAGAAGCCAGACCTTCCACCGTCTCCAACCCACAATGACCCTGGGTCCATGCTCCCAGAGGGATAGAGAATGGGAAAGCTATCAGGGGAGGGGGTGGGATATGGAGATTGGGTGTTGGGAATTGTGTGAAGTTGTACCCCTCCTACCCTATGGTTTTGTTAATTAATCCTTTCTTAAATAAAAAAGTACCTAATGAAATAGTTTTTACTTAAGACCTAGATACCCTCCTCACCTACTTCCTATTACCCTTCCCTCAGTGACTCCAAAGATAACCTTATCAAAATAAGGATTACAAAAGCTGAATAAGGGCAAGAGATTGGCACACTTTAATGATGACTCTTTAGTCACTATCACGCCACCCTATCAGCTGGGGCCCTAGTCAGGGAGTCCTGGGATTCCCACACAAACACAATGAGCCTAGACCTTGAATAGATCTCTCTCTCCATTGTCACTGGTCATCTCCATCAGGAAGAACATAATGGATCCCTTTGTGACCCCCATAGGACCTTGCACTCAATGTGGATCAACAATGCTAGAGAATGTTCAATCCTCTAGAGGGGGTTTGGATAACATACTCTATCTATAACCTGAAGAAATGGGTCCTGAAATTGGTGCAACTTGAAATGTTCCTACTCATGACCACAGAATGCAAGTTAAACCTACAGGGATGCAGTAGTTACATAAGCTCTATGCTGAATATGTTCAAATCAATGGTGTTTATAGACCCAGATCAAATCAATGGTGTTTATAGCCAACAATATTTATACATTTTTCCCGTATTTGGGATCTACTCTCTTCCCTGTCCAAGATTTCTAGCCCTTTTTCCAGCCATAACATCATATCCTCAGACAATAACTTGAATCCACATGCATATCAGATGTCAGGCTCAGGCAAAAACTAATAAAGTCATGGGTCCTTTGGAATATACCTAAAATAGACTATTAGGTATTTCCAAAATAGAGACTATAAAGTTTCATCTGCAATATTCCAGGCTTCATGATTAATCAACACTTTGTATTGCTTTATATGTTTATATGTTAACTCTTTTTCAGCCACCAGGTTCCAGATGCTATCATGATGACAACTTCCCTGGACAGATGACCCCACCAATGTGTTCTAGAGCCCCGCTTCCTCAGAGTCCTGCCCCACTAGGGAAAGAGAGAGATAGCCTGGGAGTATGGACCGAGCTGTCAATACCCATGTTCAGCAGGGAAGAAATTTCAGAAGCCAGACCTTCTACCTTCTGCACCCCATAATGAACCTGGGTCCATACTCCCATGGAGTTAAAGAACAGGAAAACTATCAGAGGAGGGGATGTGATATAGAGATGTGGTGACAGGAACTGTGCCCCTCTTATCCTATGGCCTTGTTAGTGTTTCTATCTTATAAATAAATAAATTTTAAAAAAGAAAAGAGAATAATCTACCAAGATCAAATGGGATTCATCCCTGGGAAATAGGGATGGTTCAACATCTGTAATCAATAAACATAATCCACTATTACAGCAAAAGATAAAAATCACATGATTCTATCAATCGAAGCAGAAAAAGCATGCAACAAGGTACAACACCTATTTATGATAAAGGCCCTCGAGAAACTGGGAGTGGAAGGGAAATTCATTACCATAATAAAGGCTATATATGAGAAACCCGTGAATAACGTCATAGTCAATGGGAAAAAAACTGAAATATTGTCCCCTAAAATCAGCAACTAGACAAGGGTGCCCACTTTCACCATTTTTTTTCAACATAGTCCTAGAAGTCCTTTCCACAATAATCAGACAAGAAAGAGATATCAATGGAATCCAAATTGGAAAGGATGAAGTTAAAATGTCATTATACACAGATGATATGTTGGTATACCTAGAAGACCCCGGAAACTGCCAAGAAACTACTGTAAATCATCAATAAATTCAGTAAAGTAGCAGACTACAAAATCAATACCCATAAATCCGTGAAATTTCTTTATGCAAAAGGTAGGTCAGAAGAAATGGAACTGAAGGAAGCAATACCATTCACAATTGAACCCAAGAAGATCAAATAGCTAGGAATAAATATAACAAACGATGTAAAGGACCTTTTCAAGGAAAACTATAAGACACTGTTAAAAGAAGTCGAAGACGACACAAAGAAATGGTAAAACATGCGCTGTTCATGAAATGGGAGAATAAATATCATTAAAATGGCAATTTTGCCAAAAGCAATCTTTAGATTCAATGCAATCACTATTAGAATCCCAATGATATATTTCAAGAAAATTGAAGATTATTCAAAGATTTGTGTGGAACTCTAAAAAAACATGAATAGCAAAAACACTCTTATTTATTTATTTATTTTCTATTTCTTTATTGGGGAATTAATGTTTTACATTCAATAGTAAATACAATAGTTTGTACATGCATAACATTCCCCAGTTTCCCATATAACAATACAACCCCACTATGTCCTCTATCATCCTTCATGGACCTGTATTTTCCCAGCCACCCACACCAGAGTCTTTTACTTTGGTGTGATATGCCAATTCCATTTCAGGTTCTACTTGTGTTTTCTTTTTTTTTTTTTTTTTTTTATTTAAGAAAGGAGACATTGGGAGTCGGGCTGTAGCACAGCGGGTTAAGCGTAGGTGGCGCAAAGCACAAAGACCGGCATAAGGATCCCGGTTCGAGCCCCGGCTCCCCACCTACAGAGGAGTCGCTTCACAGGCGGTGAAGCAGGTCTGCAGGTGTCTTATCTTTCTCCCCTCCTCTCTGTCGTCCCCTCCTCTCTCCATTTCTCTCTGTCCTATTCAACAAAGACAACAACAATACTAACTACAACAATAAAAAAAAACAGCAAAGGCAACAAAAGGGAATAAAATAAAATAAAAAAAAGAAAGGAGACATTAACAAAACCATAGAATAAGAGGGGTACAATTCCACACAATTCCCATAACCCGATCTCCACATCCCACCCCCTCCCCTGATAGCCTTCCCATTCTCTATCTCTCTGGGAGTATGGATCCAGGGTCGTTGTGGGGTGCAGAGGGTGGAAGGTCTGGCTTCTGTAATTGCTTCCCCACTGAACATGGGCATTGACTGGTAGCAACCGATAGCACTGCTATATACAACATGCTGGGTACCATACCCCAAACCCTATCAAAAGAGACTTTCCAAAGTTAACCCTATCACCAAATAATGTGATGCTAACAATAACTATCCATTGTCTTCATGAACCCTAAGACAACAGGAAGCTCACATTTCCACTATAGAGCCTATATTTCCCCCAGTCCTGCAACCTTAGGGTGGGGCCCACTTTTCTGCATGCTGCTCTCAATTAAAATTAAACAATATTGCACCTGCGGATCACAACCTAATCAACACTACTTGTGTTTTCTTTTCTGATCTTGTTTTTCAACTTCTGCCTGAGAGTGAGATCATTCCATATTCATCCTTCTGTTTCTGACTTATTTCACTTAACATGAATTTTTAAAGGTCCATCCAAGATCAGCTGAAAATGGTGAAGTCACCATTTTTAATAGCTGAGTAGTATTCCACTGTGTATATATACCACAACTTGCTCAGCCACTCATCTGCTGTTGGACACCTGGGTGCTTCCAGGTTTTGGCTATTACAAATTGTGCTGCCAAGAACATATGTGAACACAGATCCTTTTGGATGGACGTGATGGGTTCCTTAGGATATATCCCCAGGAGAGGAATTGCAGGGTCATAAGGTAGGTCCATTTCTAGCCTTCTGAGAGTTCTTCAGACTGTTCTCCACAGAGGTTGGACCAATTGACATTCCCACCAGCAGTGGAGGAGGGTTACTTTGACCCCACACCCTCTCCAGCATTTGCTGCTGTTACCTTTTTCTGATGTATGACATTCTCACAGGAGTGAAGTGGTATCTTATTGTTGTCTTAGTTCTTGTCTTATTGTTGCCAGTTCTTAGCTACATCGCCCCGCCAGATATTCGTCGGGATGCGGCATCATCTAAGTTCATTTCCCATGTCTACGCTCAACCGGACCTGCCAATATATGCGGATATCTTCGCCCACCCTGTCCAACGCTTGACGTCTCGTCACCCAATCTGGTCCCCTATGCCTACACTGAACTTCTCTGTTCCAGTCTCTTGGAAACAGAGTTGGCAGTCAGCTGAGGTAAAGAACAAACACCTCATCACAGACCCCTGCAAGGGTCAACCCAGCTTTGACCTAGCACATTACGATTGGGCCCTCCTCAATCGCTATTGAACAGGCCATGGCTGGTGCGCCGCTATGTTCCATCACTGGGGAGCCAGAGATGACCCGAAGTGCCCCTGCGGCTACAGACAGACTATGACCCACATAGTCAACGACTGCCACCTCTCCAGATTCAAAGGAGGTCTCGAAACTTTACATCAGGCTCAACCTGACACTGTTGACTGGCTACGGAAGAAGGGCAAATGCTATAAGAAGAAATTGTTGTCTTTTGTTGGATAGTATGCCAGCTCCCCCTGGCTTCTGCTTAACCATATGCCTATATAGGGATTTATTGATCCCATTCAAAGCTTTGGTCTATTTACATAAATCACTTTTACATTTACATAAAGCACTCCCTCCAGGGCATTGGTGGTTCAGTGATAGGATTCTCGCCTGCTCTGCCCCCTCCTTGTCACACTCTGATTTTCACCAGTCACTTTTCGCTCCACCCTCTCTATGTCACATCCTGTTTCCACCCTACTTGGCAAGTATATATAAAGACAGTATTGTGAGTTTTAGGGTACTTGAGTTTAGCTTAGCTCGTCTTAGATTGTGCTGTGTCCTGCATGAATAAAGAGATACTGCCTACAGCTCAACCATGAGTCCCTGGTCGTCTGTTACCCGCCCGTGAAGCCAGCCCAGCGAAAACAACATAACCCGTCGAAAACAACAGTCTTTATTTGCATTTCTCTGACAATCAGAGAGTTGGAGCATTTTTTCATGTGTTTCTCAGCCTTTTGGATCTCTTCTGTGGTGAATATTCTGTCCATGTCTTCGCCCCATTTTTGGATGGGGTTATTTGTTCTCTTGTTGAGTTTGGCAAGCTCTTTATATATGTTGGTTATTAAACTCTTGTCTGATGTATGGCATGTAAAGATCTTCTCCCATTCTGTGAGGGGTCTCTTCGTTTGGGTAGTGGTTTCTTTTGCTGTACAGAAGCTTTTTAATTTGATGTAGTCCCATAGGTTTATACTTGTCTTAGTCTTCTTTGTAATTGGATTCGTTTCATTGAATATGTCTTTAAAATTTATGCGGAAAAGAGTTCTGCCAATATTTACCTCTAAGTATTTGATAGTTTCTGGTCTAACATCCAAGTCCTTGATCCACTTGGAATTGACTTTTGTATTTGGTGAAATACAGTGATTCAGTTTCATTCTTCTGCATGTTTCAACCCATTTTGTTCCAACACCATTTATTGAAGAGACTCTGCTTTCCCCATTTAATAGTCTGGGCACCTTTGTCAAAGATTAGATGTCCATAGGTGTGGCGCCTCACTTGTGGGCTCTCAATTCTATTCCACTGGTCAGTGTGTCTATTCACTTTCCAGTACCAAGCAGTTTTGATGAGAATGGCCCTATAATACAGTTTGAGATCTGGGAGTGTGATGCCTCCGGTTCTGTTCTTTATTCTCAAGATTGTTTTGGCAATTCTAGGTCTTTTCTGGTTCCAGATAAACATTTGTTCTATTCTCCTAAAAAATGTGCTTGGAATCTTAATGGGGATAGCATTAAATCTGTAGATGGCTCTGGGTAGTATATTCATTTTGATGATGTTAATTGTTCCAACCCATGAACATGGAATATCTTTCCACTTCTTTGTCTTTTTCAATTTCTTTGAGTAGTGACTGATAATTTTCAGTATATAAGTCTTTCACTTCTTTGGTTAGATTTATTCCTAGATATTTTATTCTTTTTGTTGCTATAGTAAAAGGAATCGATTTCTGGATTTCAATTTCTTCTAACTTAGTGTTTTCATAGAGGAATGCCACTGACTTTTGAATGTTAATTTTATAGCCTGACACCTTACTGTATTGCCTGATGATTTCCAAAAGCTTCTTGCTGGATTCCTTAGGTTTTTCCATGTATACTATCATGTCATCTGCAAATAAGGAGAGTTTGACTTCTTTTCTTCCAATCTGTATCCCTTTAATTCCTTGCTCCTGCCTGATTGCTATGGAAAGAGCTTCCAACACTATGTTGAATAGTAATGGTGATAGTGGGCAGCCCTGTCTAGTAACTGATCTCAGGGAAAAAGCTTCCAATTTTTCACCATTGAGTATGATGTTGGCTGTAGGTTTGCTATATATAGACTCCACTATCTTCAGGAATTTTCCATCTATTCCCATTTTTTGTAGTGTTTTGATCATAAAGGGATGTTGGATTTTGTCAAAGGCTTTCTTTGCATCTATTGATATGACCGTGTGGTTCTTGGTCTTGGTTTTGTGAATGTGGTGGATCACATTGATTGATTTACGTATATTAAACCAACCTTACATGCCTGGGATAAACCCCACTTGGTCATGATGAACAATCTTTTTGATACAGTGCTGTATCCAGTTGGCTAGAATTTTGTTCAATATTTTCGCATCTATGTTCATCAGAGATATTGGTCTGTAGTTTTCTTTTTTGGTTGTGTCCCTGTCTGCTTTTGGTATCAACGTGATGTGGCTTCATAGAAACTGGTAGGGAGTATTCCAGTGTCTTCAATCTTCTGGAAGACTTTTAAAAGTAGAGGTATTAGTTCTTCTTTGAGGTTTTGTAGAATTCATTGGTAAAACCATCTGTTCCAGCACTTTTATTTTTGGGGAGATTTTTAATAAATGTTTCAATTTCATTAGCAGTGATGGGCCTGTTCATGTTACCTACTTCCTCTTTACTTAGTTTTGGAAATTGGTAGGTATCTAGGAAATCATCCATTTCTTCCAGGTTCTTTAGCTTGGTGGTGTACAGTTGTTCATAGAAGCCTCGCATGATATGTTGAATTTCTGCAGTGTCTGTTGTGATAACTCCTTTTTCATTTAGTATCTGATTTATTTGGGTCTTCTCCCTTTTTTGTTTTGTGAGTCTGGCTAAAGGTTTGTTGATTTTGTTTACTCTTTCGAAGAACCAACATTTACTTTCGTTGATCTTTTGTATGGTTTTCTTATTCTCAATGTTATTTATTTCCGCCCCAACCTTAGTGATTTCTGTCCTTCTGGTTGCTTTACGGTTCCTTGTTCTTCTTCTTCTAGGTCTTTAAGATGTGCAATCAGGCTGTTTATTTGTGCTTTTTCTTGTTACCTAATGTGTACTTGTATAGCTATGCCTTAGCTGTGTCCCAAATATTTTTATAGCTTGTGTCTTCATTTTCATTGAATTCTCAAAACATTTTGATTTCTACATTTATTTCCTCTTTGACCCAGAAGTTGTTAAGAAGTATACTGGGACCTTCCACAATTTGGGACTGTCACTAATCTTTTATTGATTGTTAAGTGTTAGTTTAATTCCACTGTGGTCTGAGAAGATGCTTGGGATGATTTCAATGCTCTTGAATTTTCTGATGCTGTCTTTGTGGCTTAACAAATGGTCTATCCTTGAGAATGACCCATGTGGACTGGGGATGAATGACTCTGAAAATGTCCAATAGTTCTAGTTTATCTATCTCTTCACTTAGCTCCCTTATGTCTTTATTGATTTTCTGCCTGGATGATCTGTCAAGTTGAGAGAGTGTGGTGTTGAAGTCCTCTACTATGATTGTGTTGTTATTAATATTTTGCTGTAGCTCTTTCAGTAGAAGTTTGATGTATTTAGATGGCTTCTCATTGGGTGCATAGATGTTAATAATTGTTAAGTCCTCTTGATTGACTGATCCTCTGAGCATTAAGTAGTGTCCATTCCTATCTTTTTTAATCTTATCTATTTTAAAGTTTATCGAGTCAGATATGAGAATAGCTGTTCATGCCCTTTTTTTGTGGGCCATTGGCTTGTATGATAGTTTTCCAGCCTTTCACTTTAAGCTGTGTTTGTCTTATTGAGTTAGGTGGGTTTCCTGTAGACAGCATATTGTTTGGTTATATTTTCTGATCCATCTTCCTATTCTGTGTCTTTTAATAGGTGAATTCAGGCCATTGACATTTATTGATATCAAAGATTGAAGATATTTTAATCCCATTCTTGTAGAGTTTTAGAGTGTTCTGATATATGTCCTATTTATGGTGGTCTGATTGTTTATAGGAGACCTTTCAGAACTTCTTTCAGGGCAGGCTTGGTGATAGTTGATTCCTTCAACTGTTGCTTTTCTGAGAAGGTTTTGATGCCTCCACCTAGTCTGAATGACAGTCTAGCAGGATATAGTATTCTTGGTTGAAAGCCATTCTCATTGAGCACTTGATAGATATCTTGCCATTCTCTTCTGGCCTGTAGTGTTTGTATGGAGAAGTCTGATGCTAATCTTATGGGTTTTCCTCTGTAGGTGACTCTTTGTTTTTCTCTTGTAGCCTTCAGGATCCTTTCTTTATCCTTATTCCTTTCCATTCTAAGTATAATATGTCTTGGTGTCTTTAGGTCTGGGTTAATTCTGTTTGGGACTCTTTGGGCTTCTTGAATCTTTATATCTTTGATGTTGTTTAGACTAGAGAAGTTTTTTTAGCTATTATGACCTGGAGAATGCTTTCTTCCTCTCCTTCACTTTCTTCCTCTGGTATGCCAATAATGTGTATATTGTTTCTTTTGAAGTCATCCCATAGGACTCTGTTGTTGTTTTCAGCATCTATTAATCTCTTTTTGAGATCTCTTATTTCTTTTTTAGTTGTCTCTAATTTGTCCTCGATCTTGCTAATTCTGTCTTCAGTCTCATTTATTCTATTCTCTCTGCCCTCTACTGTTTTCTGGAATTCATCTATTTTGTTGCCCTGTTCTGATACTAGCTTGTTCAGCTAGTTGCATTCTTAGCTCTGCGATTTCAGCTTTCAGCTCTCTAATAACCATGAGATAATTAGTATTTTCTTCCATAGTCTCATTTTTTGTTCTTGTATTTCTGATTACAATTTTTTCAAATTCTTTATTCACTGCTGTGATAATTTCCTTAGCTAGTGTTTGGATGTTGAACTCGTTATTTTGTGCTTAACCCTCTGGGGGACTTTTAGCTGGACTCTTGTCCTGGTTCGTTTCTCCATTATTTCTTCTTGTTGTTTTTACCATTTTATATATTATGTTATGAGTTCACTCTCTCAATACTTTTCAAATTACTGATCACTATTGCCTGGATTGACTTGTGTCTAAGTAAGTTAATTAAAGGGTTCACAGTGGTGGAAGTTAACAGTTGTTTCAATAGTATTTTAATCCCTGAGTTGGAGCTTAGTGGTTTAAAAGCCTCTTTTTTTTTCTTCCCTGTAGGCTATGGGAACCTGAGGGCTTTTAAACTATCAATAGGCTTCTTAGCTTAATCACTGACTCCTGACCAAGAGATAAAGCAGGATGTGGAAGAGATAATCCAGTGGTTATGCAAAGAGACTTTCACAGCCCCTCCGCTATGCCGAAGTATAGGTCTTCTCCTGAGTTTCATGGTTAGATCTCTGTCCCCTGGTGTCCCTCCCTGTCGCTGCTCCAGATTCTGAGGGCAGTAGCAATGGAGACTCAGAGTTGCACTTGGTGAGTCTCTGGGGAGTCCTCTCCTCCCTTCAGCTGTCTTTTTGTTGGTGAAACAGACTGGAGGTGGTGTCTCAACTGATAAACTGCTGGACTGTTAGCAGTCACTTAATCTCTCCCTACGTTCCTCTCTGTCACCAGCCACACGTGTTTGTACTCACCAGTGATTTAGTGGGTTCCTGTGGTCATTCTAGTCCTGTCTTGTTTTGGTCCTGGGTGGTCTCCTTTGGTATTCCTAGTTGATCCAGGAGAGGAGAGGAGAGGAGAGGAGAGGAGAGGAGAGGAGAGGAGAGGAGAGGAGAGGAGAGGAGAGAAAGAGATTTGCTCGGTGTTTCAGGCCTGAATCACAAAAACACTCTTAAGGAAAAAGAAGAAAAATGTAGGCTTCACAATATCGACTTCAGGTTATACTACAAAGCAGTAGTAATCAAAACAGTGTGGTACTGGAACAAAAATGGTCATATGGACCAATGGAATAGGATAGAGAGCCCAGAATTCAATGCATACATGTACAGACACCTCATATATGGCAAAGGGACCAAATCTGCCCATTGGAAAAAAGAAAGTCTCTTTAACAAATGGTGTTGGCAGAATTGGACAGCCACATGTAGAAAAATGAAACTAGACCAACAATTAACACCATACACCAAAATTAACTCCAAATGTATCAAAGATCTGGACATAAGACCTGAAAGTATAAAATACACAGAAGAACACAGTGGTGAAACATTTTATTACATTAACACTAAAGACATATTTGAAGACTTCACCCCATGGGCAAGGGAAACAAAAGAAAGATAGAATAAGTGGGATTATATCAAATTAAAAAGCTTCCATACATCAAAAGAAAACTCCATAAAGAAAAACAGGAAACCTAGCAAATGGGAGAACATATTTGCACATCGTAATTCAGACAAGCACTTGATATCAAACATCTATAAATAACTCATTCAGCTCAACAAAAAGAGAAAGAACAACCCAATAAAAAGTGGTCAGAGGACATGCATAGACAGTTCTCCAAAGAGATACACATGGCCCACAGACATATGCAGAAATGCTCTAATTCACTCATTACCAGAGAAATGCAAATGAAAACCACACTGAGATACCACCTCACACCTGTAAGAATGGCCTTCATCTATAAAACTGGAGAAGATAAATGTTGAAAAGGATGTGGAGAGAAAGGGACTCTAATACAATGCTGGTGGGAATGCAAAATTGTACAACCATTATGGAAAACAGTATGGAGAATCCTTAAGCAAATACAGATGGAAATGCCTTATGACTCAGCAATCCCACTCCGAGGCATTTATCCAAAAGAGATAGCATCACTAATTCAAAGGGATATATGTACTCCCATGTCCATAGCTCATTATCTACAATAGCAAAAATTTGGAAGCAACCAAAATGTCCCTCCACAGATGACTGGTTAAAAAAGTTATGGGACATATACTCTATGGAATACTAATCAGCAATATAAAAAAGATGATTATACATCCATTGGGATAAAATGGGTGAAACTTGAGAACATTATGCTCAGTGAAATAAACAAGGAGGTAAAGGAAAACTACAGGATGATCTCAATTATATGTGGAATTTAGAGAACTGAACACACATACATAAACAACCTGACACAATACAACCCATATTTAAATTGGGAAAACTACAATAATTACCTGGAGGGAGAGGGGAGGGCACAGACTTTCAGTGGCGGGGATGATGTGAAACTCTACTCCTATCACTATTTAGTCCTACCAATAGCAATACGATATGTGGGGGGTGGATAGATTTAATATCTCAAGTTCCCCAACTGCCTAGACTGTAGCCCTAAGCACAAATACTAGCTTTTGATAATATTTATCTTATATTTGCAAAATGATCAAACTCTGATAAGGTGATTAATTGTTCATGGATCTCTAAAACATCTGAATCAACTATAGCTATAGGCCAGACAGGTCAAGACCTTTTGACTTTCTAAGTATGTAAAATACAAAGAGATTCAGATACCACTGAAAGTGTTCAAATCATAGTGAAGTCAAGTATACTAATATAGATACCAAATCATCCAAGTAACCTGGCTATAATAGTCAATTATTGATATTTTAACTCTAAGACTATAATAAACCCCTTGCATCCTCTTTCAGAAACACATTTCTCCTAGTCCTGGTACCTATAGGATATGCCCATACTTCTGGAAATTTGTTCTCTATGATTCCTTACCACCATACCAACTTTGACAACTTCAACCAAATCACTACTGGTGCTGCCACTCTACATTATGTAGCTACTGAAATCCTACTGTGGACTGCAACCAGAGTTACCAGCCTGAGAAGTCAACCTTGCAACTCTTCAAATCTGAAGAGACCTTTCCTAACACATGGGACTACCTACATCCAAGTTAGATGGCATGTCATTTAACTAAGTTAACAGCAGATTAGGCTAGGGTTTAGGGTACTGGATACAGGTGTACAGGTACCCACAAGCAAGGGGCAATCATATAAAACAAAGTCAAAGTGCTTGATAATTGTTGAAGTGCCTAAAAAGTCATCATAAATTCTGTAATTGATTGGATTTAGACCAAATTAGCAGGACAGCCTAGCAGAAAGGCACAAAAAAGACAGATGACCAAAAACTAACTCTGGTTGGGCTCAACAAATGATACTCAATGCCAAAACAACTGAGAGAAAAGCTAAGATAATCAGATAAAGAAAGGACTACAAAAGTTGTATAAGGACAAGTGACTGGCCCACTTAATAATGGCCTGTTTGGCCAATATCACACCATCTGATCATCTGGGGTCCTCGTAAGGGAATTCTTGGATTCCCATATACATATGACGGACCTTGACCTCTAAAGGGTCCCTATCTCCACTTCTACTGGTCTCTTCCATAAGGAACAGCATCTTGTGGGCCCTCTAAGGACCTTGGCTCTACCATAAAGCAACAACAGTAGGGATAACCCCAGTCTCTGAAGGGAGGCTGGGCATACCCTACCTTGCCACTTGAAAAAAAAAAAAAAACTGGTCCTAAAATGATTGCAACCTGCAATGTTCCTCAGATGTGACCATGAACTATAAGCTCAGACCAATAGGGACTTAGAGGTTACACAAGCTCTGGCACTAAATATAAATATGCATTTACATATGGGCCCTGGAGCAGGTGGATGAAGGTAAATAGTTAATTTTAGCCACATTTTTTTTATTTGAATGGGAGCTACTCCCTTTCATAATCCAACTTTCTAGCCCTTTTCTCCATTCTGACACCATTCTCTCAGACAATATTCTCATCCAACCTCAGGCTAGCTACCAAACTCAAGCAAAACTACTATAGTTGTATGCTCCCAGGAACATGCTTAAAATGGTTCTCCTAGCTTTCTTCTACCTTAAAATACCTAGCCTCATCTGCTCTGATCCTACTATCTGGTTCCTGTTCATTAACCATCTTGTCACAGCTTAGGTCATGCCACCTTCCAGACACCAGACTGCAGATGCTACCATGACTCCACCCTAAGGTTTCTGGGCAGAGGACTTCATCAATGTGACCTGTACCCTCACATCTTCAGAGCTCTGGTCCACTAGGGAAAGATAGAAACAGGCTAGGGGTATGGATTGACCTGTCAACAACTATGCTCAGTGGAAAAGCAGCAACAGAAGCCAGAACTCCTATGTTCTGCTCCACATAAACAACCTTGCTCCATACTCCCAGTGGGGGAGAAGTGATAGGATGAAGATAAGAGGAGTGTACACTCTAGCTCCATCAGCACCCATAGAGAGAGAGAAAGAAGGAAAAGGAGAGGGACATATGGAGGTAGTTGTGATGTCACAAGAGACTTAGAAAGAAAGAGAGGATTGAATCAGGAAAAGAAGGGGCAATTATGTATAAATGTGGACAGATAGTTGTAGAGAAGATGGTTGTCCCATGTCTAAAACTTTAGGGGAACTGTAGTGGATTGCAGAGGGAAGAGTAAATTTTCAGAACTCTAGTTGTGGGAATGGTGTGGATTAAAACCCCTGTCAACATGTAATTCTATAATATAAAATAAATAAATAAATAAATCACAGGTGTCTCTAAGTGAAATAAAAATCTGTCATTAAAAATACAGTAGAAAAAGAGAATAAAATCACATGAGAAAAGAAAAACAAAAGAAAAATTGTTTCCTAAGACTGAGAACTATGGTGGCTATCAATGGGAGCATGAGGGAAGAAAACTTTTCTGGTGGGAATGGTGTTGAACTATATTCTTTGATTTTATAATACTGTAAACCAGTCTTAACAAAAATTTTTAAATGACATAAAAAATCCCTAAAAAATGTCATCTGAATATGTATATAATTTGTTGTCTTCCACATGTCTATGGCTTCATATCACTAGTTACATTCTGTTCCTTTCAATTTGAGGTACTGCTTCTAAAACATCTTTTAATGTATATTTAGTACTGATGGTTTCCCCAGGCTTAGTTATTAAGAGAATCTATACTGCAGCTTCATTTCTGAGGAGTGAAGTATTTTTGAATAGCAGTTTCTTTTTTTTTTTTTTCCCTCCAGGGTTATTGCTGGGCTCGGTGCCTGCACAATGAATCCACTGCTCCTGGAGGCCATTTTTCCCCCTTTTGTTGCCCTTGTTGTTGTAGCCTCGTTGTGGTTATTATTATTGCCATTGTTAATGTTTTTCATTGTTGGATAGGACAGAGATAAATGGAGAGAGGAGGGAAAGACAGAGAGGGGGAGAGAAAGATAGACATCTGCAGACCTGCTTCACCGCCTGTGAAGCAACTCCCCTGCAGGTGGGGAGCCGGGGTCTCGAACCGGGATCCTTATGCTGGTCCCTGCACTTTGCGCCACATTAGCTTAACCCACTGCGCCACCGCCCAACCCCCAGCAGTTTCTTTTAATATCATTTCCTCCTCTGACTTTCAAATTCTTAGCAAGAAATTCTTTAAAGTTTTATTTATTTTTGGTCAGAGAGGGTATTCTTTTGGATACAGATAGATTTAATATTACGTGTCTTGAGGAAGATTATTTTCGATTGAACTTTTTAAGGGATATACTATCTTCATAGAAATGGAAGTCCAAATCTCCCCTTAGGATTTAAATTTTCTGGGTCATTACTTTTTAAATAAGCTTTCAAATTCTTTGTCCTTGTACTAAAATTATGAGCACACTATTTTTCCAAATGGCACCTTGTTCTGTAAGCTTCCCACAATACTTTTCCTTTTCCTCCTCCTTTTAAATCTAAGCATCTCTTTCTATGCATTGTAGTCCATTTTATTCAGAGAAGGGAGAGGTAGATAACATAATTGTTATGCAAAGAGACTTTCATGCCTGAGGCTCCAATGCCCCAGGTTCAATCAGGACACCACCATAAGCCAGAGCCCTGGTAAATAAAATAAACAAAAAATAAACTGTCTTTTCAACTTTTTCAGAGAAATATTTCTAGTCTTCCACTTAAAATATTGAAGAAATGTGGAAATGTAACCATATCAGAATAAAAATCCTGTGAATCATCATTAACCAAAAAAGAAATACCAAAAAAGTTGAGGCAATGCTTAAATAAATTAAAATCATATTTTGAAGATCTATAAATAGAAGAACAAAGAAAACACAGTAGAGCAAAGGAAATAACAATGGAACTGAAAATGAAAAAGTAAAACAATTCAAAAATTATTAAAACCAAGAACTGATAGTTTGAAAGGGTAAACAAAATTGACAAAAGTTTAGATAGCCACACTAATTGAGAGAACTCTAAAAGTAAGATCAGAAATTACATAATGATCCTGAGTCCATACTCCTGGAGAGATAAAGAATAGAGAAACTTTCAGTGGAGGGGATAGGATATGGAACTCTGGTGGTGGAAATTTTATGGAATTACATTACTCTTATCTTACAATCTTGTTAATCATTATGAAAACAATAATAATAATAATTAAAAAGAAATTTAATAGTCAATTCCTTTCCTGGGGATATACCCTAAGGAATCTAACACACACTGCAAAAAAAGACCTATGTATACCTATGTTTATAGAAGCACAATTTGTAATAGCAAAACCTGGAAGCAAACTACCTATCCAACCACAGATGAGTGGTTAAGTAAGTTGTGATATATTAGAATTACTCAGTTATTAAACTGAGTAACTACTCAGTTATTAAACATGGTGATTTCACCTTCTTCACTGCATCCTGGATGGAGTTAAATCAAATTAAGTAATATAAGTTATAAGTTAGAAGCAAAAGGATGAATATGAAATCAAGTTAGGAAATCAAGTTAAGTAAGATAAGTTAGAAGTAAGAGGATGAATATGGAATGATCCCACTTATGTACAGAAGGTGAGAAATAATAACAGAAAGGGAAAACACAAAGTAAAACTTTAATTGGTATTCAAAGTACCTTTACTTTGGGGGAGATGGTCTTTCAGATCCTGATACATGATGGAGGAGTATGTAGGCTGGGGGTAAGAGTGTTTGCAGAAAACAGAAATTTTACACAGGCACCAACAACTGTATTTACTATAAACCAATAATCCCTCCAGTAAAATTACATTGCTGGTGGACATTCAACCTGGTGTAATTCCTTTGAAAAAGTGTACAAAGAGTCATTCAATAAATAAAAATTAAAATATATTATGATTCAGCAATATCACCCCTAGGCACTTATCAAAAGCATATGAAAGCACTAATTCAAAGGGAGATATGAACCCTTATGTCCACAGCTGAATTATTCACAATAGGTAAAAAGTAGAATCAGCCTAAATGGCCCACCAGCAATTGCTTCTCCATAGCAAAAGAAAAATAATAAAAACTAAGAGCCCTAACCTCCACTTTTTCCATAGATAAATGCAGCCAGATGGCTGGCTGCATGAAGGCAAGTCTAGGATGTTTCTAATAAATAAATCCATTCAAGGAGACTTCTGGAGGCGTGGCTACAGAGCAGCAGCAGCTGTGTTTCTCTCCTTGGTCAAATAGGTCTACCAAAGGAGACCACCTGGGACCACACAAGACAGGACTATAATGACTTCAGGAATCCACCAAATCTCCGGTGAGTGCAAACACGTGTGGCTTGTGGACAGTGAGGAGCCTAGGGAACGATTAAGTGTCTGGTAATGGTCTGGCAATTTACAGCTTGAGCCACCACCTCCAGTCTGTTTCACCAACAAAAAGACAGCTGAAGGGAGGAGAGGATTCCCCTAAGACTCACCAAATGCAAATACGAGTCTCCATCGCTAATGCCTTCAGAATCTGGGGCAGCATCGGGGAGGCCCTGTGCTGAAACCAGGGGACAGAGAACTAACCAGGAAACTCAAGAGAAGATCTATACCTTGGTGGCCTAGCAGTGGAGCTATGAGAGTCTCTTTGCATAACCACTGGATTATCTCTGCACAACCCTGCTTTACCTCTTGGACAGGAGTTAGTGATTAAGCTAAGAAGCCTACTAATAGTTTAAAATCCCTCAGACACCCATAGCTTACAGGGAAGAAAAAGAACAAAGGAGGCTTTTAAGCCACTGAGTTCTCACTCAGGGATTAAAATAATATTGAAAAAACTGTCAATTTCCACAACTCTGAACTCTTTAGTTACCTTATTAAGATACAAGTCAATCCAGGCAAGAGTGATCAGTAATTTGAGAGGCACTGAGAGAGGGACCTCACAACATACTATATAAAATGGTAAACCAACAAGAAGAAATATTAGAGAAATGAATCAGGACAAGAGTCCGGCTAAAAGCCCCCCAAAGTTTGAAGCACAAAATAAAGAGGTAAGCATCCAAACACTAGTTAAGGAAATAATCACAGGAGTGGCTAAAGAGTTTGAAAGAATTGTCATAAAAAATGCAGAAACACCAAAGGAGACTCTGGAAGAAAATGCTAATTATCTCAAGGCTGAAAGAGAGCTGAAAGCTGAAATAGCTAAGCTAAGAACACAACTAGCTGAACAATCTAAAAGAGTAACAGAACAGGGTAACAAAATAGATGAATTCCAGAAAATAGTACAGGGGAGAGAGAATTAAATTAATGAGGCTGAAGACAGAAATAGCAAGATTGAGAACGAATTAGATACAAAAAGAAGCAAGAGATCTAAAAAAAATTAAGAGATACTGAAAACAACAACAGAGACCTATGGGAAGACTTTAGGAGAAATAATATAGGCTTAATTGGCTTACCAAAGGAAAAGAGAGCGGGAGGGGAACAAAGCATTCTGCAGGACATAATAGCTGAAAACTTCTCTAGTCTGGGCAAGATGAAAAATGTAAAAGTTCAAAAAGCCCAGAGGGTCCAAACATAATCGACCCAGATTTAAAGACACCAAGATACATCATACTTAGAATGGAAAGGAATAAGGATAAAGAAAGGGTCCTGAAGGCTGCAAGAGAAAAACAGTCACCTACAGAGGAAAACACTTAAGATTAGGAGCAGACATTTCCACACAGAAACTACAGGCTAGAAGATAATGGCAAAATATCTATCGAGCACTCAATGAGAAAGGCTTTCAACCAAGATTACTGTATCCAGCTAGACTGTCATTCAGACTAGATGGAGGCATAAAAATCTTGTCAGACTTCAGGTGTGGAATGACAACCCTTCAGCTTCATTACTCGTGTGAGACCTTTCCTTTCATAGTATTCTCTAATTCCATTCAAGGTGGTTCACTTCCTGGCAAAGTCCCAAAACCTAGATATAGACCAGGACCCCTGAGATACAGCATATTTTTACATGTATCCATAAACTAGGGCAAAATATATATCTGAAAGCAGAAGTACAACATAGTCTTCAGTGAGTATCCCCCAACACTTCATCTACACTATTCCAGCCTTCAGGTTCATAATCGTTCAAAAAATTTTTTTGGCTTTGTATGTTAACGTTCTTTTCAGCCACAAGCTTCCAGATGCCAGCATGATGCTGACCAGACTTCCCTGGACAGACAACCCCACCAATGTGTTCTGAAGCTCTGCTTCCCCAGAGACCACCCTACTATGGAAAGACAGGCAGACTGGGAGCATAGATAGACCAGTTAATGTCCATGTTCAGAGGGAAAGCAATTACAGAAGCCAGACCTTCCACATTCTCCAACCCACAATGACCTTGGGTTCATACTCCCAGAGGGATAGAGAATGGGAAAGCTATCAGGGGAGGGGAAGGGATATAGAGATCTGTGATAGGAATTCTGTGCAGTTTTATTTGCTCTTGATCTACCCATTTTTTGATTAATGTGTTTCTTATTTTTATGTTCTAGTTAAAGACCTAGAAGAAGAACAAAGGAAACAAAGGAACCCTAAAGCAAACAGAAGGACAGAAATCACTAATGTTAGGACAGAAAACAATAACATTGAAAGTAAGAAAACCATACAAAAGAAAATAAATGTTGGTTCTTTAAAAGAGTAAACAAAATTGAAAAACTTTTAGCCAGACTCATAAAACAAAAAAGGGAGAAGACCCAAATAAATTGGATCATAAATGAAAGAGATTATCACAAAAGACTACAGAAATTCAGACTATCATGTGAGACTTCTATGAAAAACTCTATGCCACCAAGCTAGAGAACCTGGAAGAAATGGACGATTTCCTAGATACCTACGAACTTCCAAAATTAAGTAAAGAGGAACTAGATAAAATGAACAGACCCATCACAGCTAATGAAACTGAAACAGTTATAAAAAATCTTCCCGATCCGGGGGGTGGAGCCAAGATGATGACTTGGAAGCAGCTGCTGGACTGAGCTCCAACAACTGCTGGAAAGGGTAGGGACATGAGGCCTTCAGCAGGACAATGAATAAGAGGTCTTAAGGGTGACACCAAGGAGGTGACTATAGCACAATTTGGGTTAGAAAACAGAGAAAAAAGAAAGGAAATCTTCTGATTGTTTCCAAAGCACAGCCCTCTCCACTCCCCCTATAACCAGATCCCAGGGCCTGGAGAGCTGCTCCTAGCAGGCTCCCCTTTGAGCTTTTTTCTTTATCAAGTATCCTGGCTCACCAGGGGTGTCATTCCAACCCTTTTCCTTTCTGAGAGCCAATCAGGAGCAGTCCAAGCTGCAGACTGACTGTTAGGTTGTTTCATACTCTGTACTATTTTATTATTACTATTATATATATGCGTGTCCCTTTCTCCCCTCCTTAGGATTGACCAAAATTAACTCTTAGTGTATTTTCCATTGCAAGGTGACTGGGTGTCCTATCCACTGGGAGAGGAACTTGTGTTACCGTACCTTCCTCCTCTATCCACTCTCCCCCTTCTCCCTCCTTCTAGTTAATTAAAAAAAGTAATAAAAAAATCTTTCCTTCCACTGCTCTTTTTTTTCTTTTCTTTTTTCTTTCTTTTTTTCTCATTCTTGTCTTCCTTCCTTCCCCCTTCTTCTCCTCTCTGAATAATCATTTGTGAATTATTTTGGGAAAGAAAGCTGACTCAGAGTGGACACTCTGTGTGTCTCTACTTCCCTTTATCCTCTTGCTATGCCTAGAATTTACAGTGGACAGTAGATCTGCATAATTGTCTATTCTTGCTATCCCTCTTTTCCTTAGTCTTTCTTTTTCATTTGGATTTGGTTGCTATTTTTTCTAGGACTGGAGAAATTGTTGGGCTAAGTGGTATTGGTCAAACTGCTTCAATCCTTACTTAAGTTACTACTGTAATTTCCGAGGTTGGTGATTGCATTTGATAAACATATATAGTATAGCGTGGCTTGTACTTAAAACACAGCAACTGAAGAACAACAGAACATAAAAAGAAAAAACACATTAGTTAAAAAAAATGGTTAAACCAAGAGCAAATAAAACTGCTACAACAATGAATGAAGACAAGAACCCAGAAGAAACTACAAATATGTCAGATGTAAACATAGATAAGAAAATTATGCAAGCAAAAATGAATTTCATAATCAATGAAATGAAGACAACTATGGAGGAAATGGCTATCAGAATTAGGGAAACAACAGATGAGACCCTCAAGGAAAATACTAGCTACCTCTAATTAGAGAACTGAAAGCTGAAATAGCTGAACTGAAGAAAGAAGCTTAGGGAAGAGAAGGCAGACTAACAGAAGCAGAAAACAGAATTATCCAGACAGAGGATGAGCTAGAGAAAACTAAGAAAGAGGTAAAAGAGCACAAAAAGAGATTAAGAGACACTGAAAACAACAGACATATGGGATGATCTCAAAAGAAGTAACATTCATATCATAGATCTACCAGAGGAAAAAAGAGAGGAAGGGGAAGTAAATATCCTAGAGGATATTATAGAAGAAAACTTCCCAGACCTGAACAATAGAAGGGACATTAAGATTCAAAAGACACAGAGAGTCCCAAACAGAATCACCCAGACCTGAAGACACCAAGACACATCATAGTTACAAAGAAAATAAGTAAGGATAAAGAAAGGACCCTAAAGGCTGCAAGAGAAAAACAAAAAGTCACATACAGGGGAAAACTCATAAAACTATCATCAGACTTCTCCACTCAAACTCTAGTAGCCAGAAGAGAATGGCAAAATATCTATTGAGCCATGAATGAAAAACGGTTTCAACCAAGGATAATATATCCTGCTAGACTTTCATTCAAACTAGATGGAGGGATCTTCTTATTACACAGACAATAGTTAAAGGAGGCAACCATCACCAAGCCTGCCCTGTAAGAGGATCTATAAGACCTCTTATAAACAACAACATCGCTGTCATACTTAGAATATATCAGAGCAAATAAAATATTGTTGAATAATGGCACTATGATACATTAAATCTATAATATCAGTAAATGTCAGTCACTTAAACTCACCCATCAAATGGCAAGAATCCCATATGACCCAACAAGATAAACACAGACTTAAAGTATAATGATGGAAAAATATCATACAGGCTAATGGACTACAAAAAAAGGCAGGAACAGCCATTCTCATCTCTGACACAATAGATTTTAAATTAAATAAAGTAATAAAAGATAGGCAAGGTCATTACATAATGATTAGAGGATCAATCAGCCAAGAAGACTTAACAATTATTAACATCTATGCACCCAATGAGGGACCACCTAAATACATCAAGCACCTACTCAAAGAACTTCAAAAATACATCAATAGTAATACAATAATAGTGAAAGACTTTAACACACCACTCACACACTTAGACAGATCAACAAAGCAAAGAATCAACAAAGAAAGAACAGAAATGAATGAAGAAATGGATAGACTAGACCTACTGGACATTTTCAGAGTTTTTCCCCTAAAAAAAATGTAATACACATTCCTTTTAAATCCACACAACATATACTCAAGAACAGACCATATGTTAGGCCACAAAGACAACATCAACAAATTCAAGAGAATTGAAATCATCCCAAGTATCTTCTCAGAACACAGTGCAGTAAAGCTAAAATTTATCAACAAACAGAAAATTACTAGAAGACAGAATTTGGAAAGTAAACAACATACTGCTTAAGAACCACTGGATCAGAGAGACACTCAAGCAAGGAATTCCAATATTCCTGGAAACAAATGAAAATGAAGATGCAACCTATCAAAATATTTGGGATACAGCTAAAGCAGTATTGAGAGGGAAACTCATAGCCATACAATCACATATTAAAGAATCACATATTAAAGAACAAGAAAAAGCTCAAATTAACAACCTTACAGGACTCAGAGGAAGAGGAACAAAAGAACCCTAAAGCAACCAGAAATCACTAAAATTAGAGCAGAAATGAACAACATCGAAAATAAGAGAACCATACAAAAGATCAATGAAGCCAAATGTAGGTTCTTTGAAAAATTAAACAACATTGACAAATCCCTAGCCAGACTCACCAAACAAAAAAGAGAGAAGACTCAAATTAATAGAATTGCAAACGATAGAGGAGGTATCACATGTGACACCACAGAAATCCAGAAAATCTTGTGAGACTTCTATGAAAAACTATACGCCACCAAGCTAGAAAATCTGGAAGAAATGGAACAATTCCGAGAAACATATGCCCTTCCAAAACTGAACCAAAAAGAACTACAAAACCTAAATGCACCAATCACAGACAATGAAATTGAAACAGTTATTAAGAAACTCCCCCACAACAACAGTCCTAGACCAGATGGCTTCACAAACAAATTCTACAAAGCCTTCAGGAAACAGTTAATACCCATACTTCTAAAGCTTTTCCATAAGATTGAAGAAACAGGAACACTCCCTTCCACGTTCTATGAAGCCAACATTATCCTGATATCAAAAGCAGATAGGGACACAACAAAAGAGGAAAACTACAGAACAATATCTCTGATGAACATAGATGCCAAATTATTAAACAAGATATTGTTTATCATGACCAAATGGGATTTATCCCAGGAATGCAAGGCTGATTCAACATAAATAAGTCAATATCATTCACCACATCCATAAAAGCAAAGCCAAAAACCACATGAATATCTCAATAGATGCAGAGAAAGCCTTTGACAAAAATCCAACACCCATTCATGCTCAAAACTACAAAAAATGGGAATAGACGGGAAGTTGCTCAAGGTAGTGGAGTCCATATAGAGAAAACCTAAATAGCCATATAGAGAAAACCTAAATAGCCATATAGAGAAAACCTAAATAGCCATATAGAGAAAACCTAAATAGCCAAAATAATATGCAATGGACAGAAGCTGAAAGCATTTCCCCTCATATTGGGGACTAAACAGGGCTGTGCACTATCACCTTTACTCTTCAACATAGTATTGGAAGTTCTTGCCATAGCAATCATGCAAGAGAAAGAAATCAAAGGAATAGAGATTGGAAGGGAAGAAGTCAAGCTCTCACTATTTGCAGATGATATGATAGTATACACAGAAAAAAACTAAAGAATCCAGCAGAAAACTACTGGAGGTTATTAGGCAATATAGCCAGGTGTCAGGCTAGAAAATCAATGTACAAAAATCTCCCAAGAATAAAAGTCCTAGAGCAGATGGCTTTACAAATGAATTCTACAAAACCTTCAAAGAAGAACAATATCTCTACTTTTAAAAGACTTCCATATAGATTCATAAACAAATTCTACAAAACTTTCAGGAAACAATACTTTTACTTCTAAAGCTCTTCTACAAGATTGAGGAAACAAGAATATTCCCTTCCACCTTCTATGAAGCCAACATCACCCTGATAACAAAAGCAGATAGGGACACAACTAAAAGGGGAAAACTACAAACAAATGTCTCTGATGACAAAATATTAAACAAGATTTTGGCCAACCGGAGACAGCCATATATCAAATATATATCAAAAAGATTGTTCGCCACGACCAAGTGGGATTTATCTCAGGAATTCAAGGCTGGTTCAACATATGTAAGTCAATCAATGTCATTCACCACATCAATAAAAGCAAAACAAAATACTACAAGATGATCTCAATAGATGCAGAGAAAGCCTTTGACAAAATCCAACACCCATTCATGTTCAAAACTCTACAAAAATGGGAATAGATGGAAAATTCCTCAAGATAGTGGAGTCCACATATAGCAAACCTACAGCCAAAATAATATGCAATGGACAGAAGCTGAAAGTATTCCCCCTCAGATCTAGAATATACAGGGTGTGCACTATCACCATTACTCTTCAACATAGTATTGGAAGTTCTTGCCATCACAATAAGGCAAGAGAAGGAAATCAAAGGAATACAGATTGGAAGGGAAGAAGTCAAGCTCTCACTATTTGAAGATGATATGATAGCATACATATAAAAGTCTAAAGTATCCAGCAGAAAAATATTGGAAGTTATTAAGCAAAAAAACCTGATTGAATGTCTCAAACTTTTTAAAGCACAGACTTTTTAATGCATAGGCTGAGTCTTTGATATGTTGACTCTTTCAAAAGCCAAGACCAGGGAAAACAGAAGCAACCTTTGTATATAGCAAAACTATATACAAATAATATGAAAGGACATAAATTATGGTGATGTTGGGTATTATACTGCAAATCCTAACAAAGGGACTTTTCAAAGTTAACCCAATTACCAAATAATGTGATTAAAACAATAACTATCATCTTTTTGAACCCTAAGACAGCAGGAACCTCACATTTCCACTATAGAGCCTATATTTCCCCCAGTCCTGGAACCTCTAGGGTGGGGCGCACTTTCCTGCATGGTTCTCTCAATTCATACCAATAATACTGTATCCCTGATCCCAACCTAATCAATGCAACGAGTACCATCTCAACATGCTTCACTTCAGACTGTGTCCAGAGACTTCAGGTGTAGAATGACAACCCTTCAGCTTTATTACTCGGGTGAGACCTTTCCTTTCATAGTATTCTCTAATTCCATTCCAGGCAGTTCACTTCCTAACAAAGTCCCAAAACCTAGATATAGACTAGGTCCCGTGAGATAGAGCCTATGTTCACAAGTATACATAAACTAGGGCAAAATATATACCTGAAAGCAAAAGTACACAATAGTCTGCAGTGACTACCCCCTAACATTTCATCTACAGTATTCCAGCCTTTATCCATGATTATACAACAATTTATTTGGCTTTGTATGTTATCTCTCTTTTCAGCCACCAGGTTCCAGATGCTACTGTGATGCCAACCAGACTTCCCTGGACAGACAACCCCACCAATGTGTCCTGGAGCTCTGCTTCCCCAGAGCTCCACCCTACCAGGGAAAGAGAGAGGAAGGCTGGAAGTATGGAGAGACCAGTCAAAGCCCATGATCAGCGGGGAGGCAATTAAAGAAGTCAGACCTCCCACAATTACCTTGGGTCCATAGTCCCAGAGAGAAAAAGAATAGAAAAGCTATCAGGGGAGGGGAGTTGATACGGAGAGCTGGTGATGGGAATTATGTGAAGTTGTACCCCTCTTATCCTATGGTTTTGTTAATATCTCCTTTTTTAAATAAATAAAGTCTTCCAGAATGTTGAAGACACTGGATTATTTCCTCCCAGCTTCAATGAAGCCAATATCATTTTCATACCAAAAGCAGGCAGGGACACAACAAAAAAAGAAAACTACAAATATCTCTGATGAACATAGATGCTAAAATATTGAACAAAATTCTAGCCAACCGGATACAGCAGTATATTAAGAAGATTGTTCATCATGACCAAGTGCGGTTTATCCAGGGTGCAAGGTTGGTTTAATATACTCAAATCAATCAATGTGATCCACCATATCAATAAACGCAAGA
Organism: Erinaceus europaeus; assembly: GCF_950295315.1. Classification (NCBI taxonomy): domain Eukaryota; kingdom Metazoa; phylum Chordata; class Mammalia; order Eulipotyphla; family Erinaceidae; genus Erinaceus; species Erinaceus europaeus. Next base: position 80,187,437 of record NC_080185.1, on the reverse strand, counting down.
CCAAAAAGCACATGGTCATATCAATAGATGCAGAGAAAGCCTTTGACAAAATCCAACATCCCTTTATGATCAAAATTAGAAGAAGTTGAAATTCAGAAATCCTCATGTTCATTGGCTACCACTTTCATATCCCTCCCCCATTCTCTAAGAGTTGATGGAAAAAAGAGTTGACAGAGTCGAAGGAAAAACTGTAATATAGATCATAAAGTCTCTCCAACCCACAAATAGATTCAAACTTGGGAAAAAAAAGAGAACAAGAGCAGAAAGATATAAAGGGGTAATGTTGAAAATAGAGGTGGGAGGGAAGCAGTACACGTGCACATGTGTAAAAAAAAAAATGTTGCTTTACAAGATTTCAATTATCACAGAAATACAATTTCATACTTCCTGAAGATAGGGTATCAGTAGATGGTAACCTTCTACAATATTTAATTGTCTTCCACCACAGAAAAACCAAATTTCAAACCACGGTAGTACCCTCTTCTGCATCCTCCCTATTGAGTCCTTTGACCCACTAAAATAGACCAAAGATTTTTTAATAGTTTTTATCTGTATTTTTCTTAGCTCTGTTTCATAATAATCACCTATGAGTGATATCTTATGGTATTCATCCACCTTCTGGCTTATTTCATTTATTACAATTTTCCCGTTCTGCATCTGTTATAGCAAAGTGAATATTCTATTATTTCTTACAGCTGAGTTGTAATCCAGTGTGTGTGTGTGTGTGTGTGTGTGTGTGTGTGTGTGTGTGTGTAGAGTCTACACCCTTAGCTACTCATCTGTTGTTGGATACTTTGGATATTAAAATTAATGCTGTCAAGAACATAGGTATACACAGATCTTGTTGGATAACTTTTTGTGTTCTTAATGAACATGCAAAGTAGAGAAATTTCCAGATCATATGGTAGACACAATTTAATATTTTGTGGACTCTCCATACTTTCTTCTACATAGAGTGAGCCCATTTACACCTCCACAATTGGTGCAGAAAAAGTCCTTTCCTCCCACATCCTTGTCTGTTCTTGTTGTCTGTTCTTGTTGTACTATTTACTGAATGACATTCTCACAGGTGTGAAGTGGTATTTAAATGTTGTCTTGATTTATGATCCTCTGGTAATCAGTGACTTACAGTATTTTTAAGTTTATAAATTACTTAATAGTGATTTAAAAAATTATATGATTTCAGGGGTATAATGGCACATCCACAAATGATACATGTAAATCAGCACAATCTCCATATATTTTTGCCACAGCCTCCATCAAAGTTTTGTAAGACTATCACCCACTTTGTATAATCACCATAGTTATCACAAAGACCAACAGGCAGGGTGGTGATCATTTTTTTGCAAGGTTGTTCACTTTACCTATCATAGTCTGCATATGAGCAAAACCATTCAGTAATTGTCCTTTACCTCTTATTTCATTTTCACAATTACCTCCAGTTCCATCTATTATGCTCAAAATAATAGAATATTGTCTTTTTATTGCAGATTCATGTTCCATTGAATTCCATAAATTCATTATCTAGTCATCTTTGAGCATTTAGATTGCTTTAATATGTTGGTTATTGCAAATAATGTAGCTCTGAACACAGGAGTGCAAACATTCAAATTATTGCACTTGTATCTGCATTTCTCTGAAAATTAGTGTCACTGTGCATTTTTCATTTGCCTGGTGATATTGTCATATTGTCTTCAGTGAAGATTAAATTTAAAAGACTGCCACATCTATTTTCATGAGCAGGTTTTTGCTGTTGCTGAGTTGTTTTTTTTTTTAGCTCTGTGTAATTTTAGTTACTGGCTCTTTATTTGATACACAGAAATTAAATAAAATCTCTTATATAATAGGATATTATTTATTTATGGTAACAGTTAATCTGTTGTGCAGACATTTTCCAATTTGATATAATCCTGTCACTTTGGACATGTTCTAATTTACTTAAATTTGGACTCAAGACTGAAGACATTTCTGAACTAGACGTCTTGGAATGTCCTGCTGATGTGTATTGTTTGTTTCCTTTTTTGTTCTTTCCAATCTAATATACAAGCCTTTGATCTATTATATATATATATATACACACACACACACATATACTAGTGACTTAATATTGATTTACAAAATTATAAGATAAAACCTTTCCCACCACCAGAGTTCATATGTGTCCCCATTTCCTCCATTGGCCCAGGTCACATGGCTAGCCAATCTTTCCTCTTTGCTTATTTTGCAGCCACAGTTTTTAATATACCTAAATAAATCCATGTAAAAGTAAACTCCCATTTTGAAACCAAAAGAAGGGTATAAGCAGTGAATATATATGATACTATTTTATGTGAACACACATACATGCACACACATGTGTATGCTTTACTATTTTACCTACTTTATACCTAATAGAAAAATACACTCAGGAAATATTACTGAATGGCTGAACTTCACAAAGACAGAAATGTTGGTAAATATCATTGTGCCACAATGTAATTTAATTTCATCACTAACTTGTGTTAACAATGGAGAAACAACTCTAAAAGTTGGCCAGAAGAAAGTATTATATGTTTGTATGAGTAATCATAAGGTTAGGATCACATACCTTAAGGAAGTGCTCAATTAGGATTTCCACCACAATGTTTTGAAATTTGATGTTCATCATGGCAGCCACTGTATCCTCCTGAGCTCTCATCAGAGTAGGTCCAAAGATCACTCCCATATTGGAGGGACTCATAAGATTCTCTTTGCTGTGCTCACACACACTACCAAAAAAGATATAAATTTATTAATAAGATTTGCTTTGGACCCTTTTGTAACCATGACTGTATCAGATACTTTAGGGAGTAAGAAAATGAAAAAGAAAAAGGAAAGTAAAGGCCCCAAACACATAAAAGGTGAAAGTAATACAAAACAACTAATAAAGATTATAAAATAGTAAATAATGACAAAAGTGAAATATATCTCATGCAACACTATAGGATTAAGAGCATAGGGATGGTGCATAGAGAATATTTGAAAAAAATAAGAGAGAAATAAGATGGCATTTCATGTAAAAAGAACATCTATAAATAATTTATAAATAATGAAGTAGCATTAGTTACCTGGTAGAAAACCCATATCACCATGCATAATGAACGAGATTCAAGGCCCTGGCTCCCACCTGCAGTGGGGAAGCTCCAGAGGTGATGGAACAGTGCTGCAGGGGTTTCTCTTTATCTCTCCTTCTCTATATCCCCCTTCACTCTTAATTTCTCTCTGTCTATCAAAAACAAAAGAGGAAGGAAAAAGAAAAAAATGGCCACTGGAAGTGGTAGATTTATTGTGCCCTCATGGAGCCCTAGTGATAACTCTCGTGGCAATAGAGAAAAAATATAACAAAGTACATAGATAAAGTGCCTGTCAGTATCAATAGTAGAGAAAGTAGTCCATTACCCACTGATCTCTCTTCAGAAAAGCAAAATACTTGAGAATAGAGCCATTTTTATTAGCCCCTTTTCATTGCCCTCATTTTACAGATGAAAACAGATTTTCAAAGAAGGAAAGGGATATGTTTGAAGCTACAATAAACCTGATTAAATTAAGACCCTTAATTCCAAATTTTCTGATCTCTAATAATTCTTCGTCCATAAATTCTCTTAAGATGCTTATCTCTTAAAATAACAGTATTCCTCTCTTTAAAGTAGCATCTTGAGGCCTTCTATAATTTACTTTCTTCCTTTCTTGAGGACTGTATACAAGTAATTGTATTATACATAATGATATTATACATATAATATTTATATATTATATAAAAACACACTTAAATGAGTCTTTCTTAAACTGTTCTTGTCTATCATTTTACTGAAACATCTTCTATTCATTTCTTCCTCCACTTTCATACATTAAAATTGTCTCATATTTCTATGGCTTGTGTTTTTGGATCTGTTTTACTGTATATCACCTTGTTGAAAGTTAAAGTGTTCTTTCTTTCTTCTTTCTACCTACCATTCTTCCTTCCTTCCTTCCTTCCTTCCTCCCTCCTTTCCCCCCCCCCCTCTCTCTCTCTCTCTTTCTCTCTCTTTCTTTTCTTTCTTTCACTGTTAATCTTGCAAGGCAGAACTCTGGTAATGGCAAACTCCTTATCTTTATTCCCAATATACAGCTTACATTCTAAAACTGCCCTATGGTTATATCTCAACATTGCTACTCATTAGCTGTACAGCACTGCATGTCAGTAATCTAACATCACTGTGTTTAGCATTCCTACTTGCAAAAACAGTATCATGTCAGAGAGTTGTTTAATATATATATCTAAGTGGCTTTAGCATGGTGTCCTAAAAAGATTCCAATGTAAGTGTCAATTGTTATTACTGTCTCTCCAGGAGTCTCCATATATAAGCCCTGACTATCTCTAATACTTGGTGTACTAAACTATATAAAAATATTTTAGTTCTACCATGTTGTTTCAGACTTATATTATCTTTGCTACCACGATTCCCTCTGCTTATAATGTCTCTTTCCTTGTAGTTCTAAAGAATATATATTTATCCTTTAAGATGAACTTTAGGTGACATTTCCATCAGGGCTATTACAGCCTGCTGTTCCCAACCTGACTGACACATTTCTGAAGGAGAACATTTTGGGATTTTCCATGTTTTTTTTTTTAAATTAATTTATTTGTAAAATAAAAGACAGAAAATATTGACAGGACCATAGAATAAGAGGGGTGACATTCCACACATTTCCCACCACCAGAGTTCCATATTCCATCCCCTCCGTTGGAAGCTATCCTATTCCTTTTATATATATATAGGTGGAAGGTCTGGCTTCTGTAATTGCTTTCCCACTCAACATGGGCATTGACAACTCTATCCATATTCCCAGCCTGTCTCTCTCTTTCCCTAGTAGGGTGGGGCTCTGGGGAAGAAGAGCTCAGGGACATATAGGTGGGGTTGTCTATCCAGGGAAGTCTGGTTGGCATCCTGCTAGCATCTGCAACCTGGTGGCTGAAAAGAGAGTTAACATACAAGGCCAACATTTTTTTTGATCAATCATGAACTTAAAGGCTGGAACAGTACAGATGAAGAGTTGGAGGGTCCTCCATTTTGTAGATAGCTAGTAGAAATATTTTAGTTATATTCCAAAGGGCCTAGATTTTTTTGCCCTGAATCTGAAATCTGCTAAACAGGTGGATTCAAGTTATTGTCTGGGGAGATGTTACTAGAAAAGGAACAGAAAGCTGGATCAGGGAAGAGAGTTGCTCCCTAATATGGGAAAGGGGTACAAATATTGTTGAATGTAAACCCCATCTATTTGATTTGGTGTGGGGCCCATATTCAGCTTAGGAGCCTATGTGACTTCTGCATCCCTGTAGATCTGAGCTCACATTCTGTGGTCATGAGTACAATGGTAGAGAATGTTCCATCCTCCGAAGGGAAGATGGGCAAACATACTCTACGCTACACATAAGGAAGATGGGTCCTGATATTGGGGCAGCTTTCCTTATTCTCTTTCTCTCTGGAAGCATGGACCTAGGGTCATTATGGGGTACAAGAGGTGGGAGGTCTGGTTTCTGTAATTGTTTCTCTGATGGTCATGGGCATTGATAGGTTGATCCATACTCGCAGCCTGTCCTTGTATTTCACTATTGGGCAGGGCTTTGAAGAGATGGGGTTCCAGGGTACATTGGTGAGGTCGTCTGTCTGGGCAAGTCAGGTTGACATCATGTTAGTATCTGCAACTTGGTGTTTGGAACTTGTATTCCTTTGCTTCCTACTTTCTTGTGGGACTCGATACATTAGTTCTTGTAAGCTGGGGTTAATTGTGGCAAATTCCTTTAGTTCTTGAATATTTAAGAAAACCTTTAAGGGAGTTGGGCAGTAACGTAGTAGGTTAAGTGCACATGGCACAAGCACAAGGACTGTTTAGGATCCCGGTTCAAGCCCCCGGCTCCCCAGCTGCAGGCGAGTCACTTCATAGGTGATGAAGCAGGCTGCAGTTGTTTCTGTCTCTCTTCGTCTCTATCTCCCCCTTCTCTCTCAGTTTCTCTCTGTCTCTATCCAATAACAAATAAATAAATAAATAAGTATTTTAAAAAAGCAAACCTTTATTTATCCCTCATATTTGAAGGATAATTTTGCAGGATACAATATTCGCTGCAGGAATTCCCTCTCCTTTAGAACTTTGAATATGGCATTCCACTCTCTCCTTTCCTCTAGAGTTTGTAAAGAGAAATCTGATGAAAGTCATCAATCTGCCTTTGTATGCAACTTCTTTCCTTTCCCTAGCAGCTAGCAAAATTTTTTCTTGACTTTTGATAATTTTACAATAATGTGCCTTGGCACTGGTCTTTTTATATTTATAAATCTGGGTGATTGTTCTGCCTCTTGGATGAGAATGTTCTGATGGTTTCCTAAGTGAGGGAACTTCTCAGCTAAAATTTGCTCTGAAAATGGACTCTAGGTCTTTGGTCTTGTCCTCCTCTTTAGATATACTTATCACTCTTATATTCGACCTTTTGTTGGAGTCTGCAATTTCACAGAGAGTTGCTTCAGTCTTCCTAAACCATTCCTCTCCCTCATTTGAATTGAAGGAGTGGGCTGGCCAAATCATCTAGATTGGAGATGATTTCTTTAGAATGTGTGATCTACTACCTAAACCTTATACCTGGGCATGGATTGCAGTTAGGGTGTCTTCTACTCCCTGGAGTTTTGAGTGAAGTTCTTCTTTCAAGATTTGAAGATTCGTAATGATCTCTGTTATAAGCTCCTCTTTCCTGTGTTTTAATTCCATAGTAACATGCTCTTTTAATTATTGCTTCATTTCTTGGAGAATCCTCATACTGAGCTCTGTGTAGTAGGTCTCTGAGAGTCTCTCTAACTGTAATTCCTTATATTTTTCTCTGTTTCATTTCTGTCTGGCTGATACAGCATAGTTGGCTGTTTAGTTCTGTTTCTCTACTTGCGCATTTTTGTGCTGGCTATTGATGGCCAGCAGATGGTGTTATTGTGATTTCTAGGTTTCTCTGGTTTGTATAATCTGTACCTGGGACAGGGTGGGAAGAAGAAGCTACAAAGAACGACAACAACAATAATAAATACAACAATAAAAAACAACAAGGGCAACAAAAGGGAATAAATAAATAAAATAAATATTTAAAAAAAAAACGCAGTGGGTTAAGCGCAGGTGGCGCAAAGCACAAGGACCGGCATAAGGATCCCGGTTCGAACCCCGGCTCCCCACCTGCAGGGGAGTCGCTTCACAGGCGGTGAAGCAGGTCTGCAGGTGTCTGTCTTTCTCTCCCCCTCTGTCTTCCCCTCCTCTCTCCATTTCTCTCTGTCCTATCCAACAACGACAACAACAATAATAACTACAACAATAAAAAACAACAAGGGCAACAAAAGGGAATAAATAAATAAAATAAATATAAAAAAATAAAATAAATAAATAAAAAAGAAGAAGCTACAAAGATTGAAAGATTGAAAGAAGAACTTCAAGCAAAGTTTACTAAGCAGTTAGGAAGCATGAAAGAAATTTTTAAACAGAAATGCAAGGATTGAAAGACACATTTAGTGCCGTTCAAACACAGGTAGAAAGCATAGGATACAGTCTCACATATTCAGAAGAAAGAATTTACAATCTAGAAGATACAATTAGTCCACTGTTTCAATTCCAAAATGAGGGAGAGGAAAGGTTTAAAAAGAATGAAGCTACTCTGTAAAATTGAAGACTCCGTAGGAAGGTCAAATATATGAGTTATAGGGATATCTGAGGAGGCTGACCAGGTCAAAGTTCCAGAGATAATTTTCAGAGAAATTTTAGATGAAAATTTCCCTCACCTAGGAAATCCTCAGAACACACCTATTTTGGAGCCAGACCACTTACACTTACCCAGGTTGGTAAATCAAGGCACATTATTGTAAAATCATCCAAAAACAACGACAATGAAAAAAGTTTGCAAGCTGTTAAGAAAAGGAAAGAAGTTACATACAAAGGCAGAACTATCAGACTCTTATCAGATTTTTCTCCACAAACCCTAGAATTAAGAAGAGAGTGGAATTACATATTCAAGGCAATAAAGGAGAGGGAATTCCAGAGGATAATACAGCAAAATTATCCTTCAACTATGAGGAAGAATTAAAGGTTTTCTAAAATTTTGAAAAACTAAATTAATTTCCCACAATCAGCCTCACCTTGGAAGAAATACTGGAGTACTACAGAAAAGGAGGAAGCAAAGGAACACATGCTCTCAGTGACAGCAGTAGACTAGAAACAAGAACAGAATAAAATAAGAAAGAACAAGCAAATAGGGGAGGGAATTAAAAGACAAAGAAGCCCTATCAAATGTTTGCTAATCAAGATAAACTTAAAAAAAAAGACTTGTCTGATGTATGGCATGTGAAGATCTTCTCCCATTCTGTGAGGGGTCTCTCTGTTTGTTTAATAGTTTCTTTGGATGTGCAGAAGCTTTTCAATTTGATGTAGTCCCATTGGTTTGTTTCTGCTTTAGTCTTTCTTGCAATGGGGTTTATTTCATCAAAGATGTCCTTGAGGTGTAGGTCGGAAAGTGTTTTACCAATGTTTTCCTCTAAGTATTTGATTGTTTCTGGTCTAACATCCAGGTCTTTGATCCATTTGGCGTTGAGCTTTGTTTCTGCTGAGATAAAGTGGTTCAATTTCATTCTTCTGCATGTTACAACCCAGTTTTCCCAGCACCATTTATTGAAGAGAGCCTCCTTCTTCCATTTAATACTTTGGCCCCCCCTTATCAAAGATTAGATGTCCATAGGTGTGGGGGTTTAGTTCTGGGCTTTCAATTCTGTTCCACTGGTCTCTGTACTTATTTTGGTTCCAGTACCATGCTGTTTTGATGATGATGGCTTTATAATATAGTTTGAGATCTGGGAGTGTGTTGCCTCCATTTATGTTTCTTTTCCTCAAGATGGTTTTGGCAATTCTAGGTGTTTTCACATTCCAGATAAATTATTGTAGTGTTTGTTCTATTCTCTTAAAGAAGCTTGGTGGAACTTTGATGGGTATTGCATTAAATTTGTATATGGCTCAGGGGAGAATATTCATTTTGATGATATTAATTCTTCCAATCCATGAGCATGGGATATTTTCCATTTCTTGGTATCAGTTTCTATTTCCTTGAGTAGCGACTCATAGTTTTCACTATACAAGTCTTTCACTTCTTTATTCCTAGGTATTTTATTGATTTTGCTGAATCAGTAAATGGGAGTGATTTCTGGAATCTTCTTCCTCAGATTTAGTATTTGCATAAATAAATGCCACTGATTTTTTGTACATTGATTTTGTAGCCTGACACCTTGCTATATTGCCTAATAACTTCCAGTAGTTTTCTGCTGGATTCTTTAGGCTTTTCTATGTATATTATCATATCATCTGCAAATAGTGAGAGCTTGACTTCTTCCCTTCCAACCTTTATTCCTTCGATTTCTTTCTCTTGCCTGATTGCTATGGCAAGAACTTCCAATACTATTTTGAAGAGAATTGGTAAAAGTGGACAGCCCTGTCTAGTCCACTAGTCTGAGGGGGAATGCTTTCAGATTCTGTCCATTGAGTATGATGTTGGCTGTAGGTTTGCTATATATGGATTCCATTATCTTGAGGAATTTCCCATCTATTCCCATTTTTTGTAGGGTTTTGAGCATGAATGGGTGTTGGATTTTGACAAAGGCTTTCTCTGCATCTATTGAGATAATCATGTGGTTTTTGGCTTTGCTTTTATTGATGTGGTGAATGACATTGATTGTCTTATGGATGTTGAACCAGCCTTGCATTCCTGGGATGAATCCCAAAAAATATATAAAGAGCTCAGTAAACTTAGTAACAAAAAAACAAATGACCCCATCCAAAAATGGGCAGAGGATATGAACAAAACATTCACCTCAGAGGAGATCCAAAAGGCTAACAAACATATGAAAAACTGATCTAGGTCACTGATTGTCAGAGAAACGCAAATTAAGACAACACTGAGATACCACCTCACTCCTATAAGAATGGCATACATCAAAAAGAACAGCAGCAACAAATGCTGGAGAGGCTCTGGGGAAAGAGGAACCCTTTTGCATTGCTGGTGGGAATATAAATTGGTCCAACCTCTCTGGAGAGCAGTCTGGAAAACTCTCAGAAGGCTAGACATGGACCTTCCATAGGATCCAGTAATTCCTCTCCTGGGGTTATATCCCAAGGACTCCATAACACCCAACCAAAAAGAGGTGTGTACTCCTATGTTCACAGCAGCACAATTCATAATAGCTAAAACCTGGAAGCAACCCAAGTGCCCAACAACAGATGAGTGGCTGAGAAAGCTGTGGTATATATACACAATGGAATACTATGCAGCTATCAAGAACAATGAACCCACCTTCTCTGACCCATCTTGGACAGAGCTAGAAGGAATTATGTTAAGTGACCTAAGTCAGAAAGATAAAAATGAGTATGGGATGATCCCACTCATCAACAGAAGTTGAGAAAGAAGATCTGAAAGGGAAACTAAAACTAGGATCTGACTAAATTGAAAGTAGGGCACCAAAGTAAAAACCCTGTGGTGAGGGGTAGAGATGCAGCTTCCTGGGCCAATGGTGTTTGGGGGTGGGTGGGTGGGATGGGACACAGTCTTTTGGTGGTGGGAATGGTGTTTATGTACACTCCTACTAAAGTGTAGTCATATAAATTACTAGTTAATTAATATGAGAGGGGGAAAGTTAATTGTATGTCTCGAAGTTTTTAAAACACAGACTGAGTCTTTTTAATATATAGGCTGTGTATTTGATATGCGGACTCTCTCAAAAGCCTAGCCCAAGTAGATCAGAAGCAACCAATGGCACAGCTATATACAAGATACTGGGTACTATACAGGAAACCCTAACAAAAGGACTTTTCAAAGTTAACCCAATTACCAAATAATGTGATGATAACAATAACTATCCATTGTCTATTTGAACCCTAAGACAGCAGGAACCTCACATCTCCACTATAGAGCCTATATTTCCCCCTGCCTGAAACCTTAGCATAGGGCCCACTTTCCCGCATGCCTCTCCCAATCCATATCAAATAATATTGCATCTGCCAATCGCAACCTAATCAATGCAATGACTGCCACCTCAATATGCTTCAACTCAGACTGTGTCCAGAGACTTCACCTGTGGAGTGACAACCCTTCAGCTTCATTACTCGGGTGAGACCTTTCCTTTCATAGTATTCTCTAATTCCGTCCCAGGTGGTTCACTTTCTAACAAAGTCCCAAAACCTAGATATAGACCAGGTCCCCTGAGACAGAGCTTATGTTCACACATATCAATAAACTAGGGAAAAATATATACCTGAAAGCAGAAGTACACCAGAGTTTGCAGTGAGTAGCCCCCAACACTTCCTCCTCACTATTTCATCCTTTGGGTCCATGATTGCTCAACAATTTGTTTGGCTTTGTATGTTAACTCTCTTTTCAGTCACCAGGTTCCAGATGCCATCAGGATGCCGGCCAGGCTTCCCTGGATTGAAGACCCAACCAATGCGTCCTGGAGCTCCGCTTCCCCAGAGCCCCAACCTACTAGGGAAAGAGAGAGGCTGACTGGGAGTATGGACCGACCAGTCAACGTCCATGTTCAGCGGGGAAGCAATTACAGAAGCCGGACCTTCTACCTTCTGCAACCCACAATGACCCTGGGTCCATACTCCCAGAGAGATAGAGAATGGGAAAGCTATCAGGGGAGGGTTTGGGATATGGAGATTGGGTGGTGGGAATTGTGTGGAGTTGTACCCCTCCTACCCTAAGGTTTTGTTAATTTATCCTTTCTTAAATAAAAAATAAATAAAAAAAGACTTTTCCAGATACATAGTGCTTCTTATTACACACATGGTATCTGCAAAATAAAACAGGAAACAAGATTGAGAGAAAGCACAAAAAACATCAGTAAGGAATTCAACACAGAAACTCATCCACATAAAAGGTCAGGTAGAAACAAATGGGCAAAGACTCAACAGTTTAAAATAAACTAAAAACAAAAATCAGAATGGACATCAGTAAACCACATATGTCAATAATCACCCTAAATGTGAATGGTCTAAATTAATTTGTCAAAAGACTCAAACTAGCTAAATGGATTAAAGTATAGGATCCATCCATTATATGTCTTCAGAAAACACACATCCAAAGAAAAGACAAATAGAAACTGAATATAAGAAGTTGCAGCAACATGTTCCAAGCTAATAAATCACAAAAAAGGGCATGGACAGCTATTCTATTTTCTGATAAAGTAGACTTTCAGGCAAAGAAAGTAATCAAAGATAGAGAAGGACACTACATAATGAGTAAAGGATCGATCCAACAAAAAGATATAAATCACTAATTAATACGAGTGGGGACAATTGATTGTATGTCTCAAACTTTTTAAAACACAGACTGAGTCTTTTTAATACATAGGCTGAGTCTTTGATATGCTGACTCTCTCAAAAGTCTAGACCAGGTAGAACAGAAGCAATCGGTAGTGCAGCTATATACAAGATGCCGGGTATTATACAGCCAACCCTAACAAAGGGACTTTTCAAAGTTAACGCAATTACCAAATAATGTGATGTTAACAATAACTATCCATTGTCTTCTTGAACCCTAAGACAGCAAGCAGGAAACTCACATTTCCACTATGGAGCTTATATTTCCCCCAGTTCTAGAAACTTAGGGTGAGGCCCACTTTCCTGCATGCTTCTCCCAACTCATATCAAATAATTTTGCATCTACCAATTGCAACCTAATCAACGCAACGAGTGCCACCGCAGCATGCTTCACTTCAGACTGTGTCCAGAGACTTCAAGTGTGGAATGACAACCCTCAGCTTCATCACTCGGGTGAGACCTTTCCTTTCATAGTATCCTCTAATTCCATTCCAGGTGGTCCACTTCCTAATAAAGTCCCCAAAACTAGATATAGACCAGGTCCCCTGAGACAGAGCATATGTTCATACATATCCATAAACTAGGGAAAAATATATACATGAAATCAGAAGTACACAATAGTCTTCAGTTATTACCCCCCCAGCACTTCATCTGCACTATTTCAGCCTTTAGGTCCATGATTGTTCAACAATTTGTTTGGCTTTGTATGTTAACTCTCTTTTCAGCCACCAGGTTCTGGATGCCAGCATGATGCCAACCAGATTTCCCTGGACTGAGGACCCCACCAATGCGTCCTGGAGCCCCACCTCCTCAGAGACTCACTCTACTAGGGAAAGAGAGAGGCAGACTGCGAGTATGGATCGACTGGTCAACACCCATGTTCAGCCAGCGGGGAAGCAATTACAGAAGCCAGACCTTCCACCTTATGTAACCCACAACAACCCTAGGTCCATACTCCCAGAGGGATAGAGAATGGGAAAGCTATTAGGGGAGGGGATGGGATATAGAGATCGGGTTGTGGGAATTGTGTGGAGTTGTACCCCTCCTCACCTATGGTTTTGTTAATATCTCCTTTCTTAAATAAATAAAACAAACAAACAAACAAAAAAGATACATAAGCCCGAAATAAAAAATATATAAACCCAAAGCACCAGGGTACCCATATATATAAAGAAAACACTGAAATCAAGGGGACACTGATAGCAACACAATAATAGTAGGAGATTCATTCAACACACCACTCCCAGCAAGGGATAGAACATCTGGACAAAAAAAATCACTAGAGGAATAGCTAACTTAAATAAAACCATAGATGAAATGGACCTAATAGATATATACAGAACTTTTCATCCAAAAAGTAATGGTTATACATTCTTCTCAAGAACACATGGAACACCTCCAAGGATTGACCATATGATGGGTCACAAAGACAGTCTAAACAAATATGTAAATATTAAAATTATAAAATGCATCCTCTCAGATCATGAAAGCATGAAATTAGAAATCAGCCAAAAAAGGAAAATAAATTTTTCAAAAGCCTGGAAACTAAACAATATGCTGCTGAACAAGAAAAGGGTCACTGGAGAGATCAAAAAAGAAATTAAGAATTACCTTGATACCAATATACTGGAAACCAGTTACTAGACCATATGGGATTCAGCAAAGCAGTGCTGAGAGGTAAGTTCATACCAATACAGCCCCATATTAATAAACAGGAGAAATCACTCGTAAACCATCTAACAACCCACCTCAACAAACTAGAAGCGGAGCAACAAAAAGACCCAACAGTCCGCAGGAGAGAGAAAATAGTTAAAATCAGAGCATAAATCAATGAAATAGAAAACAAGAAGACCATTAGGAAGATTAATGAAACCAAGGGCTGGCTCTTTGAAAGGATAAATAAAATAGATAAACCACTAGCTACACTCACCAAGAGAAAAAGAGATCATGTTATAGTGAAATCACTCAAAATTGAATGAGGAGCTATTACAACAGATGAGGTTGAGATTCAAAAGATTATACAAGAGTATTATGGACATCTTTATGGAACCACATTTGACAACTTAGAAGAAATGGACACATTCTTAGAGTCATGCCAACCTTGACACAAGATAAAGTAGATAAACTTAACAGGCCAATCATTAGTAAACAAATTGAAACAGTAATCAAAAGCCTACCCAAGAACAGCAATTAAAAAAGATGATTTTACATCCTTTTGGATAAACTGGATGCAATTTGAGAACATAATGTTTAGTGAAATAAGCAAAGAGGTAAAGAAAAGCTAAAGGATGGTTTATATCATATGTGGAATTTAGAGAACTGAACACACATAATTAAAATAAACAAGCAGACACAGCACAATCCATATTTAAATTGGAAAATTTTAGTGGTTACCTGGGGGTGGGCGTGGCTGGAAAGATGAGAAATCTTAGGCCTATCACTATTTAGTCCTATCAGTATACAACATTTCGGGGGCAGGGGATAGATTTAATATCTCAACTTCCATAGCTGCCTAGACCATAGCCTTAAGCACAAATATTAGCTTTTGCTTAATCATTTAATATCTTATATTTGCAACACAATCAAATTCTGATAATGGGATTAAATTGCTCATGGAGCTCTATAAATGTATCTGAAAATACAGCTCTGTAAACATCTAAATCAACTACAGCATGAGGCAAGACAGACCAAGAACTTTTGGCCTTGTAAGTATCTAAAATACAAACTGGTTCAGCTTTGAACCCTGAAAAGGTTTAAAAGCATAGAGAAATCAAGTATATTAATATAGATACTAACCATTGGATTATAGAAAACAAACCCCCAACTAACTTGGTTATAACAATAATTAATTGATATTTTAACTGTCTCTAAGACTGTAAGAATTCCCTTGCATTCACTTTTAAGACCCTCATTCCTCCTAATCCTGTTACCTCTAGGATATGCCCATATTTCTTGATATTCCTTCTCTATGCCATACCACCTTTGTCATCTCTAATCAAATCACTACTGGTGCTGCCATCCCACATTATGTTGAAATCCTGCTGTAGACTGTAACAAGAGATACCGGCCTGAGAAGTTAATCTCACAACTCTTTAAATCTGGTGAGACCTTTACTAACACATGGGACTACCCACAACCATGTTAGATGGCATGTAATTTAACTGAGTAACAGATACCAGAGAAGGCTAGGGTTTAGGGTACTGAATACAGGTGTACAGGTATCCACAAACAAAGGACAATCATATAACTCAAAATCAAAGTGCTCAATAATGGTTGAAGTGCCTAAGGAAGGCATCATAAATACTGCAATTGATTGGATGTAGACCAAATTGGCTAGGCAGCCTAGCAGAAAGGCCCAAAGATAACAGATCCCAAAAACTAACTCTTGCTGGGCTCAACAAATGATACTCAATGCCTAAACAACTGAGAGAAAACCTAAGATCATCTGTTAAAGAGAGGACTACAAAAGTTGGATAAGAACAAGTGACTGGCCCACTTAATAATGGACTGTTTGGTCAAAATCACATCATCTTATCATCTGGGACCCTAGTTAGGGAATTCTTGAATTCCCACAAAAGTAATAGTTCATGATTAATCAACAATTTGTATGATTTGATATGTTAACTCTTTTTCAGCCACTAGATTCTAGATGCTACCATGATTCCAAACGGGCTTCAATGGACAGATGACCCCACCAATGTATCCTGGAGCTCCGCTTCCCCAGAGCTCTACCCCACTAGGGAGAGAGACAAGCTGGGAGTATGGATAGACCTGTCAATGCCCATGTTCAGTGGGGAAGCAATTTCAGAAGCCAGGCCTTCCACCTTCTAAACCCCATAATGACCCTGGTTCCATACTCCCATAGGGTTAAAGAATAAGAAAGCTATTAGAGGAAGAGATGGGATATGGAGCTCTGCTGGTGGGAATTGTACCCCTCTTATCCTATGGTCTTGTCAGTGTTACCATTTTATAAATAAATAAATTTAAAAAAAAGAAAAAAAATATGTGAACAGATAGTTGTAGAGATGATGGTCGGCCCATGTCTACAACCTTGGGAGAACTGTGGTGGATTGCAGTGGAGAGAGTAAAGATTCAGAACTCTGGTGGTAGGAATGGTGTGGATTCAAACTGTTGCCAATTAATTCTGTAATATAAAAATAAATTAATTTTTTAAAAAGAAAAATCTTGAAGGCTGTTAGATCCAACAAAGGTTCAATTCCATTTAGATGGTAAGAAGCAGCAATAATTCATGGGCCTTATGCACTATAGGGCTAGTGACAAATTATCCCTAATAGTCTTAATACTTTGCAGTTAATCCTTATTCTTTTTTCCCTGAATAATAGATAATACTTATTCAAAAAGGTATGTATTAACCTCATTTTTTCGTGAAATGATTTTTTTCAGATGTTAAAATGGAAAAACCTACTCCATGCTGCCACCAAGTGATTCAAAATGCATACAGCACTAGCGACAAAGCAGTTATATCCTTTTGTGAAATTTGAAAAGAACTGACTTTCCTTCAATATAGTGTCAGATCACTTAGACTTCAAACTGAAAAATAATATTTTATTCTGAATTCTGAAGCTCAGAGAAGTCAAAGCACTTAAGTTCAGTTTGTCAATACACAATGGATTTTCAATCACTCTTAAGAAGGAAATTCTATCAATCACAACAACCGGATGACTCTGAAGAGCATTACTCTGTTAAATAAACTAGTTTTAGAAAGAAAAATATCATATGATATCATTTACATGTGGAATCTAAAATAGGTAAACTATAAAGCATAGAGAATTGTGGCTACCAGTAACTGGAAGGTACATATAGTGGGAAGACTTTAGTTGAGAGGTACAAAGTTTATGTTTTGTAATAACTTCCAGATAGCTACTGAACTGCTATGTGAATATAATTAATACTGTATTTTATACATGGCATTTGTTAAGGGGGCCAAGTGGTGGTGTACCTGATTAAGTGCACATATTTCAGTGCACAAGGTCCCAGGTTCAAGCCCCTGGTCCCTACCTGCAGGGGGAAAGCTTCACAAGTGGTGAAGTAGGGCTACAAGTTTCTCTGTCTCTTCCCTTCTCTATCTCACCCCTCCCCACTCAACTTCTGTCTCTATCCAGTAATAAAATAAATGAAAATATTTTTTAAATTAGTTAAGTATATAGACATTAAGTATTTTCCCCTCTACCATAGTTATTGCTGGGGCTCAATACAAGCCAGTCCATGCACTCAGTGCCATGTGCGCTTAACCCGCTGTGCCACTGCCTGCTCCAGTCCTCCATTTCTTTTAGCAAAGCCCTATTTTTTATATTTATATTTATTTATTTCCCTTTGTTGCCCTTGTTTTTCTTTTATTGTTGATTGTTGTTGTTGTTGTTGGATAGCACCTGCGCTTAAACTGTTGCGCTACAGCCCAACTTCCTGTCCTATGTTTTTATTGTAGTGGTCCTTTACCTCCTTTCTTAAATTTATTCCTAGCGATTTACTCTTTTTGGATCAATAATTGTAAAATGGATACCATCAATGTTGTTTTTTTTTCTTTTTTCTTTTATTTTGACTCATCATTTGTCCATAGACATGACACTATCTTTGTGTATTATATGAATGATCTGTTTGCTATACAGAAGTGTGCTATTTAGTCTTCAGTTTGGAGGTATTTCTCTGTTTTCTTTTGTTGTTGACTTTTAACCTCATATACCACTATGGTCTGAAGAGAAAACACTTTTTATGAATTCAATATGCACATATTTGTTAAGGCTGTCACTGAGTCTCAATATAAAGTAAACTCTTATGAATGATTCATGTGTACTTGAGCAGAGCATGTATCCATTCGTTTTTATTATTTATTGGGGAGTTAATTGGTCTATAGTACAGTTGTCGACACAAGGGTACAGTTCCTCATCTGACTGTGATAGATGTCTGCAACACAAAGTTGCCTGTTTCCAGAACATGCCCACAATTGGAGTCATGCTCCTGGTGGTGGCTCTGGGACCTGGAGGCATTTCCATGCATTAATTAGAAAAGGTGATAACAGAACTGGTCCCTGTGTGGCTGAAACACACAGCTATCAAGGACTGGTTCAAGGTGGATTCGACAAAACTGCCAGCATTTAAGTATCTTCTTCCCCCTACCCTTGGTAAATGCACAGATATTTCTGAGAACTTCATTTGCAGACAGTGGAAAAATTGACTGCTAACCCTGCTCAAGCCCAGCCTAGTGCCAACCACTCAGGGCTGACAGCCAGTGGGGGGGCCCTCCCTGCCCAGGCAAGGTCTCATTTCATGGAAAGCAGCTTGTAGGCTGCAGTCTCTAAGCCCAAGTTTTGTTTTTCTTTTGGGGTAGTTGGGTAGGGGGACCTTAAAGCTCTATTGTGGCAGACACATTTGTGTATCATTCAAAGCAGTCTCCCTCTTTTCATTTTTAAATTTTACGTTTTAAGCTAAAACTACTAAGTGATTTGGGACAGCCCAGCATTCCAAGTCCCTGGTTGAAAAATCACAGGACTGTTGTCCACCATGTTCCAGCCCTGTGTTGGCAATGCTTAATAGGGATAGTGTCAGATAGTGTCACTCAGACCATAGTAGTCGCAGAGGGGCAACTGAAGCTGCCGTTCATGGCAGAAGTCATTCATTAGACAGAAAACTGGCTTGGTATCCAGTGTTTTATGGGGTGATACCCAGTTCAGGGTAGAACCAGAGGGCCCAGAATCCCTGAAGGGCTATCCAGAGTTCAAAAAGCCACACATCTGCCAGACAGCTCACTTGCAAGTTGGCCACAGATGCTCCACCCTGCCCTGCTCAAAGGCAGTGCAGTGCCAATGGGCCCAGACCAGTTATCTCACACTAGGATTCTGCAGAGTGTCACTCTGTTTGAGCACGGCCTGGGATTCCTGGGATCACAGGATACCTCCCAGGCTGTGCAGTAGGATTTACCATCTCCATGAGACTTCTGCTTCCTCAGCTCTTATTATTCACTATACTGAATGCAGCCCAAATTACTTTTTACAGTTTGTGATGTCTTACTGATTGGATCTGAATCCTGTATTTAAAGTTTTCTAATATTGCCTTAAAATATATTTTTCATCATCTTACACATAGATCCCAAGGCCTTCTTCATCCCCTCCTTTCCCATTCTTTCCCGGAGTCTTTGCTTTGGTGAAATATGCTACAGCTATTCCGAGTATCATCACGTGTTTTCTTTTTCTATTCTTGTTCCTTAAATTCCAACTGTAAGTGTGATCATATGGTATTTATCCTTCTCTTTTTGGTGTATTTTGATTAACATAATGCTTTCAAGCTCCATCCAAGAGTAATCAAAGGAGATGAGTAAATCATTTTTCACAGATGACTAGTATTTCCACTGTGTATATATACCAGCCCTTTCTTAGCCACTCACCTGCTGTTGTACCTCTAAGTTAATTCCACATTTTGGTAATTATGAATTATGCTCCTACAGATTACACATAGATCTTTATGGATAGGTATTTTTGATCCCTTTGGACAAATCCCTAGATGAGCAATTGCCTGATCATAAGATAATTCCATTTCCAATGTACTGAGAAGTCTCCAGATTATTTTCCACAAAGGATGGACCAGTTTTCAGTCCCAGTTCCTCCATAAAATGTGGTATTTCTCTGCCGGGATAGCCTGAGGATGCTTCTTCCCGAGCTAGTGCTCTCTGGGTTGGAGAGAACTCAACTGGAGCTGATCTAGGCTGCTGCGTGGGAGAGGGATCAGGAACTCGCGCCGCACTAACTTCGCAGGAGATACACTCTGGAACTCTCAGAGCCGGAAAGCAATTTCCAAGTGTGTTTAATCAGAAGAGCAGCTATTTTTATACTCTCCAAGTAGGGTGGAAACAGGATGTGACATAGAGAGGGTGGAGCGAAAAGTGACTGGTGGAAGATCAGGGTGTGACAAGGAGAGGATCAGGGTGTGACAAGGAGAGGGGGCGGAGCGGGTGAGAATTTTACCACTAAACCACTAATGCCCTGGAGGGAGTGTGGTGCTTTGTGTAAATGTAAAAGTGATTTCTATAAATAGACCGCTTTGAATGGGATCAAACCAATCCCTATATAGGCCTACTGGTGCTTGGTTAAGCAGAAGCCAGGGGGAGCTGGCATACTATCCAACATCTCCCCCTTTCTTTTTAACTAATGGCCATAGTATCAGGAGTGAGGGGCACTTTGTGAGGCAGAGACTGATAAGAGGCACACCTTTTGGGGTTCTACTGTCCCTCCTTGCTCAACCTCTCCGTAGAGAGAGAGAGACTAACAGGATTGACACACCCCTCAGGCTCAAGCCCTTCCAAGCTCAACCATATCCTCAAAATTCCCCAACATCTCCCTCTTACTTAATGGTTATATATAACTGGATCAATGTCTGTAAAAGGCTTCATCTCTGACAGGGGAATAGCAGTGTAGGGGTGAACAGAAACCTGTTGGGAAGAAAGCAGAATGATAGCGTGTGAGTGTCTTCAAAAAGAACTAGCACAAGACAGGGAGGGATAAGTAAGAGTAGCAAGGGACAGAGTGAGCCTGATGGGTGGAGGAGTGGGGGACTGATAAGCTGAGGGGCTAGAGGGGTGATCTGGCATTGCAAAATCCCAAGTCAGCTGGCGGAAAGTTCTATGAACTGCTACAGTCATTCTTCAAGAAGTCCAGCAGTATAAAGGGAGTGTCCAGCAAGTTCTATAGAAGCATCAGTCCAATGTCAACGGCCAGGAAATAAATGCCACACGTCTATCTTGATGGAGGAGGACAGCCACTGGAACTTTTCTTCTCTGTAGAGAGTGACCTGGAACTGCCAAAACATGATGGGCGAAACAGAAGCAGAAAGAGAAGACACCGATGGTTGAGAGAAAGGCAGTAGGAAAGTCTTGTCTTTTGGAGTCTGTGAATCAGGTTCTCCAGATCGTGTCAGGTCACATCATGGGTTTCGGGGGATGGCTGTAATTGTGGGTGATGTCAGAGGTCAGGGGTCCAAGATGGATTTCTGGAGATTCTATATGAGCAGATGCTTTTTTATGCGAAGGCTTGTCATAGCTGTAGTCAATTACTTATAAAAAACTTTGTAACAAATTAGAAGTTTACTCCAATTGATAACCCAATGATTATAATTGGCTTAGGTATCTATAATTTCGTGTAAAGGTCATCTTATGTGACCTCATGTAGCAGTCTCTATATAGCAAAATTTTCATACCAAATTTAAGTCACATATATTGATTCTTAACTATTTTTACATTGGGTTTTTAAGCAAACTCAGGTTACTAGAGTTAACACATTTTAGTGAAAATTTTTTTTGTACATTTACAATGCCAAATTTGTTGTGGATTAATTTCCATAAGATAGCTTACAGGACATTTTTGGGGGCCCTACAAAAATGTCCTGTATAGAGAATTTGTATTTTAACTTAGGAGATGATGAATTGTCACATTGAATATTTAGAATTTGACCTTAAACACTCAGTTACTTTAATGAATTGATTTTACCTCTCCTGATAAGAATGTAGCTTCAAAGTTACACTTTAACCATTAAGTTAATGTTTACCAAACTTGAAACACACATATTAAACATATAGTTTATAACACACAGGAGGAGAAAAACTTGTAACTAAGACATATCATTTCAATTGTGAATTTAGATCTACTGTCATAGTTGAACTATCTTTACTCACACAGTTTAAGACTAAACATTTCATATTTATATCAAGACTTAAAAAATTAAAAAGAGGAATAAACAATTTTTGGACTGTTTCTGGATGTCTCCAGAAACCATGGATGCGTCCAGCCATTTTATATAAAATCAATTAACTTCCAGAGTACTCTGAGCACAATGGGTTGTACAAATAATTTTGGTCACTCAACTCGCTCAATTTTTTTTAACTCACTCACTCACTCACTCACTCACAAAACACAACTGGCCAGTCATAGCATAAGACATTCGTGGGGGAGGGGGGGAAGAGTTCTGTGAATCAGATTTTTTTTATTCTGCCATGCTGTATTATGGATCCTGGGGTGCATCCTGCAGCCAGTCCTCTTGCAGCCAGTCTTAATGCAGTGTTTCTTGTTCTTCAGGGATATCAGCACCATCATGTGGGTATTGCCGGACATGGCGGGCAGGAACCCAAACAGGCTTGGAGTAATTTTGTGGAAAAATGCATGCAAAACCGCTCCCCATAGTCAACAGGGGGTCAGGTCCTTTCCAAATTTTATCAAGTGGGTCTTTCCATTTGACTTTAATAGCTGGGAGGGTGAGTGGTGTTTGCCAATGAAGAATAATAGGAGGTTGGTCTGAGTTTTTGTAAATATTAAAGAGATTTAATGTAGTTAAGGCTTTTGCCAGCTGGATATTGGGGGGTACATTTCCCCTTTTTCTTTATTTAATTGACCCTTAAGAGTTTGATGGGCCCTCTCAACAATGCCTTGTCCCTGAGGATTATACGGAATGCCTGTAGTATGAGTAATGTTCCAGAGGGAACAAAAATCTTTAAATTGTTTGCTGGTAAAAGCAGGTATATTATCCGTTTTAAGTTAAAGAGGTAAGCCCATTACAACAAAACAGGAAAGCATATGGCTTATAAGCTTTTTTGAGTTTTCTCCAGTCTGAGCTGTAGCCCACATAAACTTAGAGAATCAATTGAGATGAACACATATTTTTGTTTGCCAAAGTTGGGTATGTGGGTAACATCAATTTGCCAAAGAGCGTTGGCTTTTAAACCTCAAGGATTAACCCCCAGAGTTTGAATAGCAGGTGTTTTGATTAGATCTGCACAGGAGGAACATGTAGCAAGAATACATTTTAACTGTGGCAGAGGAATATCAGGAAATCAAGCTCGAAGACCTTTAAGAATAACATGGGTTAGGGAATGAAAGTCAGCAGGATTAGAGACAGAGGCTAGGAGAATTCCTGTGGAGGCGAGGTGGTCGGCTGCAGCATTCCCTTCAGACAGGGGACCAGGAAGAGAGCTGTGGGAACGTAGGTGCTGAACATACAGTGGTTGGGTTCGAGAACAGAGCATAGAGGCAATTTGAATTAAAAGAGGAGAAAGTGGGTTGTCATCAATTCTTACATAAGATTGAGCAAGACATGGAAGTAAGTTAACAGTATACACACTGTCAGAAAAAAGGTTGAAGGATTCTGGTACAGCTTTTAATGCAAGGAAAACAGCATAAAGTTCTTTGTACTGAGGGGAATTATCAGGAAGCTCAGTAAAGAGAGGTTTGGGGTATTGCTGGTCTGGATAATATATAAGGGCAACAGCTCCATTTTTTCCACCATCAGTGAACACTGTAGGAGCAGAGGGGATGGGATCTCGAGAGAAAAGATTAGGGACTAGTAGAGGCAACTAAAGTAGTAAAGAAGCTATCAAATTATAAGAGGGAAAATGATTATCTAATTGTCCTGGAAAACCCATTAAACTTATGGCAAAACGAGAATGGTGGCGTATGAGCCATTCTGTATCTGTGAGAGAAAAGGGAAGAATGATTGAATCTGGTTCCCTTCCGAGACCTGAACCAATCTGTTTCTTCCTTGGTGAACCATAAATGCTAAGGCATCAATCTTGGTATGGAGTCTTGGAGCTCCACCTACTGGTGTATGAAGCCATTCGAGAATGCCATGTTTCTGCCACAATGCCCCCACTACCGTGGGGGTGGAGTTAAAGATTAGAAGATTTACCGGAGAGGAGGGTGAGAACCGAACGAGGTGCATGTCCTGGAGAGCCTGGTTAACTTTTTCCAGTGCCAAGGAGGCTTCGGGGGTTAGCATACGCTTTGAGGAGGTCTGTTTGTTTCCTTTTAACAGATCGAACAGTGGTTGCAGGCAGCTCGTAGGCAGATAAAGATACTGCCTAAGCCAATTCAAATTTCCAAGAAAACTTTGTAAAGAAGCAAGAGTGAGATTAGAAGGAAAAGTAACACAAGGTTTTAAAGGACGAATCTGCGTTAGGGAAATCTCTGAGCCTAAGAAAGATATTGGAGGAATTAGCTGTATCTTCTCAGGAGCTACATTAAGTCCAATTTTCTTTAAGGCAGGGAATAGAAAATCACATAGGGCCAAGAGATCTGTATCTAATTCTCTCCATATTAACACGTCATCCATATAATGAAAAACCTTAAGGCCCTTATGAATATATGGAAAAAGGGCACATTTAACAGCCTCTTGACAAATAGTAGGACTATTGGCCATGCCCTGGGGCAGTACCACACATTCAAATCTATCGGCAGGGCTAGCATTATTAATAGAAGGAACAGAGAAAACAAAGCGTTTACAATCTTGTGGGTGTAAGAGAATAGAGAGAAAACAATCCTGTATATCAATAGCTATGACTGGAATTCCTGTAGGAATCACGGAAGCAAGAGGCAAACCCCTTTGGGGGGAGCCCCAAACCTGCATGGTTTTATTAACTGCACGAAGATCTTGGAGGAGGTGCCATTTTCCTGAGTGCTTTTTAATCACAAAGACAGGAGTATTCCATGGGCTCCAAGAATGATGAATGTGTCCCAAAGATAACTGCTCTTGGACAAGTTCTTTTAAAATTTCTAGCTTCTCCCTAGGCAAAGGCCACTGTTCCACCCAGACAGGCTCATTAGAAAGCCAATCTAAGCGGGGAGTTCTGTTATGAACAGTGGCAGTTAGTATTGGGGGTGCTGGTTGGGTCTAGCAGTCTCACAGGAGTGAGTGTGGTGTCCTGCAGAGGTGTCTGAGGATATCACTACATCTAAAGATTCCAGCAAGTATCTTCCCAATAAATTGGTGCTTATATCAGCTATTAAAGGCCGAAAGTGTCCAGTAGTTCCTTCAGGATTTTCCCACACAAGGGAATCTCGTGAGAGGAATGCCTGAGTCAATCCTCCAACACCATGTAAGCGTGGTCCTGGGAGGAGTTCCCAATTCTGGGGAACCTCTGCTTGTCTTAAGATTGTCTTATCTGCTCCCGTGTCAATCAAACACTTAAAAGGAATATTCCCAATCTTTACTGTCATAGTTGGGTGACCCCTTTCTAAAACAGGGGTAGTCCATAAAATCTCAGGCTCCGAATTCAAGCTGTTCTCTTGCTCCAGCCAGTTATTTCTATGCTGGAAGTTCCCACATACCGTGGGTTCCTCCTTCTGCTCACCCTCTGTTATTGTTACTTGGCTTGGTGGGTGTAGCGACGGGTTGGTTCCCAAGCTGGGCTTCTGTTTGTGGAAGAAGGGCACAGCACCAAGCGGGCGACCTGCTTCCTTCCCTCTTGGGGGCGGGGCTAAGGAAAGCCCCACATCTAGTTTAAATCCCTGTTTACATTTGGCAGAGGCATGCCGTTCCTATGGAACCTTGACCAACAATCTCTCCTCCAGTGAAATCCTTTCTGGAAATTGGGACGAGGCATTCATGGTCTCTGGTTCCCTGTCTGGAGGCGGGGTTGCCCTGACTGGAGGCAGGGTCGCGGTCTATTTTCTGGACAGGGGTTACACCAATGCCCTTGACAACCGCACTGAAAGCAAGCCCCTTTTTGCTTATGTAAGGTAGCTGCATAGGCCTGTAACATAAGTCCTTGAAAAGAGCTTGATCTGAGATCCTGTGTAGCTATAATCCAAGTATCTGGGTGTTCATTTTTAAGAGTGATACAGGCCTGTCGAAAATGCAGCAGCATTCCATCCCAGACTATGGATCACAGGAGGAGAAAACGAGCATCAGGATTATAAATCTTCCTTTCCAAACTCGACTGGACCCTGGCAATGAATTTAGCGAGGGATTCATCAGGTTCTTGTTGAAGGGAGAGAATGGGGGTTGAGGCCGCTCCCATGGGTGGTGTTAATCACTCCCATGCTTTTTCTATGCTGGAAGTTCCCACATACCGTGCACACAGGCGTACCTGATCAAAATAGCCAGGTGGAAACTTGGTTTCCGCCTGTTGAATCCCTGTTTCCAATTGGCCTGTTCCAAACAATGCATCAAAATTCCCCTCTCACTAATTTTGAATATTTTTCTGCGATTTCTGTAAACATTTGTCGCGAAAAAAAATGCCTCCCATTGCAGGAAGAGGGGGCCTGGGAGCGTAGCGCGAGTTACATCCCTCCAGTCTTGGGGGGTATTAAGGTTCTGAAGCAGGCCTTGTAAAATGGACCTGGTCCATGGGGCATGAATACCATCATACTTGATAGCCTGGCGTAGTTCCTTCAGGTCTGTGGCGGAATATGGATACTAGGAATGAGGTTTTTGTCTATTGGGGGCGACATTGACCGGAAATGTGTGGACTTGCTCTGATAAGTGTGTAGTGGTAGGAGGAGTCACCGAAGTGGAAGCTTCTGGACAAGTGGCCGAAGAAGTGGTTTTGGAGGCTACAGGA
Source organism: Erinaceus europaeus (assembly GCF_950295315.1). NCBI lineage: Eukaryota > Metazoa > Chordata > Mammalia > Eulipotyphla > Erinaceidae > Erinaceus > Erinaceus europaeus. The sequence goes on along the minus strand of NC_080185.1, from coordinate 80,160,723 downwards.
GAATTTGGACATGTGTCTGTCAAAATGGGGGTGGGCGAAGAAGCAGCTGTGGAGGCAGCAGGAGGTCTGGACACGTGTCTGCCAAAATGGGGGTGGCCGAAGAAGTGGCTGTGGAGACCAAAGGAGAATTCGGATACGTGTCTGCCAAAATAGGGGCCTCAGGGCAAGATGCAGAGGAATTAGGGTGGGTCAGGATAACGACAGGCCTTTGCTTCTTCTTGTTTTTAATGTGCTGGTTAAGTTCTATGATCACTTCCTTTATCTCTTGGACCTCAGCCTCTAGGTCCTTAAGCCTTTTGAGAGGTTGCCCTATATATCCCTTAAAAGCTGCTATGATGATCAACAGGATATAAGGTGCAGCCCCGAGAAAAATGTCCCAGATATATAAAAATTGTATACTGGAAAAAGAATGCAGAATTTGGAAAAGATTTTCCAAGGTGGAGAGATCTAAGAAAAACAATAAGAAAGGAAAAAAAATCACAGTGCCTTAACACAATATTGCAGATGCCCAAAAGGTGTGTACTTATCTAGGATGTCTTCTTGTAAATCTGCTGCTTACGTGTCCCTGTTCCAGGCGCCAAATGCCGGGATAGCCTGAGGGTGCTTCTTCCCAAGCTAGTGCTCTCTGGGTTGGAGAGAACTCAACTGGAGCTGATCTAGGCTGTTGCGTGGGAGAGGGATCAGGAACTCATGCCGCACTAACTTCGCAAGAGATACACTCTGGAACTCTCAGAGCCGGAAAGCAATTTCCAAGTGTGTTTAATCAGAAGACCAGCTGTTTTTATACTCTCCAAGTAGGGTGAAAACAGGATGTGACATAGAGAGGGTGGAGCGAAAAGTAACTGGTGGAAGATCAGGGTGTGACAAGGAGAGGATCAGGGTGTGACAAGGAGGATCAAGATGTGACAAGGAGGCATACGGGTGCTTGGTTAAGCAGAGGCCAGGGGGAGCTGGCATACTATCCAACATTTCTCCAGGCTCCCAACCTGCAGGGGAGTCACTTCACAAGCACTGAAGCAGGTCTGCAGGTGTCTATCTTTCTCTCCCCGCCTATGTCTTCCCCTTCTCTATCCATTTCTCTCTATTCTATCCAGCAACAATGATATCAATAACGACAATAACTACAATAAATCAATAAGGGCAAAAAATAGGAATAAACACATAAATATATTTTTTAGAAATGAGGTATTTCTGATGTTTCAATGGATGACTTTCTCACAGGTATATAGTAAATATGAAGATGTATCAGAATATACATATGCTGCAGTGCTGCAGGTGTATCTTTCACTCATTCTTTCTCTCCCTATCTTCCCTCTCAATTTCTCTGTCTCTATAAAATGAGCATTTTACAATGCTCAAGAGCCTTGTATACCCACCTACAAGCCCTCTATACCCACCTACAAAGGGTTAAGCTCAGGAAATGATGATGCAGTGCTGCAGATGTCTCTTTCACTCTTTCTTTATCTCCCTATCTTCCCTCTCAATTTCTCTGTCTCTATAAAAAATAAGAAATGAGAGAAAATAAGAAAAATGTGCCTGTTTCCTTTCCCTTTTCTTTCCACTTTCCATTTCTTGTTTATAATTGCCTTTTCTTTGGTGTGTGTGTGTGTGTGTGTGCGCGCGCACGCGCACACATGCACGCATGCACGCATGCACTTGCACAGGCATATGCATACACACCTACATGATTATTGCTAGGGCTAAAGTCTGGCAATATAAATCCACTGCCCAGGTCCATTATTTTTCCTTGCCTTTTTTTATTCTCCTTTCCTTTTTATATATTATTCAATAGGACAGAGACTAAATGAGAAGAGATGTGGAGATCAAGTAGGAGAAAGATAGATACCACCCAACTATATAGAATGATATGCCATAATGGTTTTTCCACTATCTTCATTTATAGATTCTATGAGTCTCTAAAGAACAGATTCCTCCAAAGGAAAAGAAAAAATGGATAGGGGCGGAGCCAAGATGGTGACTTCGAAACAACAGCTGGCAAGAGCTCTAAATAGAAGCAACATACAACCTAGGATTCTCTGCATAGGTATGATACTGAGCCATCATTAGGTAGGTGAACAAGAGGGTGGTCAGTGCAACACCAAAAAAGAGTACTGTAACCCACTCTTAGGCTGGCAAATAGAGGCCAGAGGACAAAGAAAGGAAAATCTCTGGCTTGATTATTTCTGAACTTACCCCTCCCCCCACCCCAGAACCAACCAGCCCCCAGGGGTTGGACAGCAGCTTCTAGCATGCTTCCTGCTTGGCTCACCAGGGGTGTCATTCCAGACCTTTTCTTTTTGTTTATAGTCGTGGACCCTTTGGAATACAACTACATATGCCTAATAGCTATCTACAAACCGGAGACTCCCACCCCCCCCCAACTGTTCATCTGCACTATTCCAACCTTTAGGTTAATGGTTAGTCAACAATTTGTTCGGCTTTATATGTTAACTCTCTTTTCAGCCACCAGGTTGCAGATGTTACCATGATGCCAACCAGACTTCCCCTGACAGACAACCCCTCCAATGTGTCCTGGAGCTCCAATTCCCCAGAACCCCACTTCAATAGGGAAAGACAGAGGCAGACTGGGAGTATGGATAGACCTGTCAACACCCAGGTTCGGTGGGGAAGCAATTACGGAACCCAGATCTTCCACCTTCTGCATCCTACAATGTCCTTGGGTCCATATTCCCAGAGCGTTAAAGAATAGGAAAGCTATCAAGAAAGGGAATGCATTGTGCAGTTCTGGTGGTGGGAATTCTGTGGAGTTGTACCCTTATCCTATGGTTTGTTAGTGTTCCCTTTTTATAAATAAAATTAAATTTAAAAAAAAGAATGCTCATCCCCCAAAGGGTGACTGGACACCATCTCTATGATGCACCTGAGGAAGATGGATCCTGAAATTGGGGCAGATGAAAGGTTCCTACTTATGACCACAGAATGTGAGCTCAGATCTACAGGGATGCAGAGGTCACATAGGCTCTTAAGCTGAATATGGGCCCCAGATCACATCAAATAGATGGGATTTACAGTCAACAATATTTGTAAACTTTTCCCACATTTGGGAGCGACTGTCTTCCCTGATCCAGCTTTCTGGTCCTTTTTCCAGCTATGGCTTCATCTCCCCAGACAATAACTTGGATCCACCTGCATATCAGATTTCAGGTTCAGGGGAAAAAGAAAAACTAATATAGCACAAGCCCTTTGGAACATAACTAAAATATGTCTACTAGCTATATACAAAATAGAGATTGTCCCCAACTCTTCATCTGTACTATTCCAGCCTTTAGGTTCATGATTAGTCAACGATTTGTTTGGCTTTATATGTTAATTCTCTTTTCAACCACCAGATTCCAGATGCTAGCATGATGCCAACCAGACTTCCATGGACGGACAACCCCATCTATGTGTCCTGGAGCTACAATTCCCCAGAACCCTGCCCCACTAGGGAAAGACAGAGGCAGGCTGGAAGTATGGATATATCTGTCAACGCCCATGTTCAGTGGGGAAGCAATTACAGAAGCCAGACCTTCCACTTTCTATATGCCACAATGACCTTGGGTCCATACTCCCAGAGGGTTAAAGAACAGAAAGCTATCAAGGGAGGGGATGGGATTTGGAGTTCTGGTGGTATGAACTGTGTGGAGTTGTACCCCTCTTATCCTAAGGTTTTGTCAGTGTTACCTTTAAATAAATAAAATTTAAAAAAATGGATAGATACTTAGCCAGACTGCCTCCAAAAGAAGGCAGAAAAATTCTAGCAATAAAACAATAATAAAATACATAAACAGTAGGAAAACAAAGGATTATTAAACAATACTATGAGCATCTTATATTCAGTTACATTATTAGTTTTTTCTACTAGCTGGACTTTCAGCTCAGTTATTTCAGCTTTTAGTTCTCTAACTACATCAAGATAGCTTGTGTTTTCTTGCAGTGTCTCCTTTCTACCTTCTACTTAGCTAACGCCACTCTGATATCAAAAGAAAATAGGGACACAACAAAAAAGGAAAACTACAGACCAGAAAATATAGTTATTTGTAAATAGCATTACATGACATAAATCATGGTTAGGTTTTATAAAGCACAGTATATTCTAGCCATTGGATTTTAAATGTAAACATAGTTCCCCCAAAATTGGTTATAATTATAACTCCTTATTGCCTTCTTAAACACTAAGACATCAAGGAAGCTCCCTCATTTTCTATAAAACCCTATTTCTCCAAGTCCTGGAAACTCTAGAAACTTGGCTTGTTTTACTTCATGGCTCTCTTGATCCATACTGTTTGTTACTGCATTTGCTGATCTCAACAAAGTAATGCAACCTGTACCACCTCAACATGTTTTACATTGAACTGTGTCCAGAGACATCAGATGTGGGATGTCAAACCTTCAGCTCCAAAACTCTGGTGAAACTTTCCCTAGTTCATAGGACTCTTTAATTCCATTCCAGGTGCTACATTTTCTAACAAAGCTACAGAAACTAGATACATACCAATGCCCATGAGATAGGGCACAGGTGCATATGTATCTATAAGTTAGGGGAAAATATCTATAAAAATATAAAATATCTATAAAAAATACCATAAAGCACATAATCAAATAGTTTCTACTTAGAACTAGATACTCTCCTAACATACTTATTATTTCACTTCCCTCAATCCCTCTAAGTCTAACCCTATCAGATAAAGTAAGGGCTACAAAAGCTAGATAAGGGCAAGAGACTGGCACAATTTAATGATGGACTTCTTGGTTTCTACTAGGCCAACCCAACATCCAGGGCCCTAGTCAGGGAATCCTAGCACTCTCACATAGAAATGATGGGTTTGGATCTCTAACAGATCCCTCACTATACAATCACTGGTCATCTCCTTCAGAAACAACATCACAAACCCTCTTGTGAACCTCTAAAGGACCTTGTCCTCAATGTGGAACTATAAAGGTATGGAATGCCCCACTTTCCAGAGGGAATGTGGGTCAACATACCCTGCCACTTGAGGAAGACTGGTCCTGAAATGAGTGCAGCCTATAATGTTCCTAGGTATAACTATGTAATACAAACTCAGACCTACAGGGATGCAAAGTTTATACAGGCTCCTGTGCTAAATATGACTAGACATGGGCTCCTGTTCAGATCAAAGGGTTTTACAGTTAATGGTACTTACACACTTTTCCCATACTTGGGAGCTACTCTCTGTCCTGACCCAGCTTTCTAGACCTATTCCCAATTCTGACATCAACCTCCCAGACAATACTTTTAGCCTACTGAATGTTAGCTGTCAGACTCAAATACAAATTAGTAAAGTAATAGGACCCTTGGAATAAACTTAAAACAGACATCCTAACTTCCTGAAACATAAAGATCCCAAATCTCACTTGCTATAATCCTACATTTAGGTTCCTTATTATTAAATAATTTGTTCTTCTTTATATCTTAATTCTTTTCTGCCACTAACCATAACACTAACCTGACTAAACAGGGCATTCAACCTCATCAAAGTGTCCTGAAACTCCACTGCTCCAGAGCCCTACCCCAATAGGGAAAGAGAAATGGGCTGGGGTTATGGACTGGTGTTGGTATGGTTCTAAATCCTGCTTATAAGACCTTCTGTTTTGATCATCACATTAGGTTCGCTTGTATTACTTACTATGTATTCTATTTACATAACCACTGTTAACTAAGCACCCCCTGCCTCCGGAACATTGGTTTAATACTCACTGCTTTGCGCTTTTCCCTTCTCCCCACCTCCTATCCTACGTACATCCTTGTTCCTGACTCTTCCGCCACAGGAGAGAGGCAGGACAGAATTGTGTTGTGATTAGAAGAGATTAGATTGTTGAACCGCATCCCCACTCATCAATAAAGAGATACTGCTTCCCAGCTCAGCCATGAGTCCCTAGTCATCTCTCCCACCTGCAAAACCAGCCCAGCAAAATGGCTCCCGAACAGGGACATGAATCTAGGCTCCATACACCTGCAGCAGACCAAAGGAGACCAGATAAGTAAAGCTGCCATGGCCTGCCTTTCTACTTATGAAGAGGTTTCCAAAAGCCTCTACCCTTTCTTCATGAGACAGTTTCTCTGTCACTGGAACATGTTGCTCTGGGCCACACTTCGGTTCCCGCCCGCCACCCGTCTGCTGGAGCCTGCTCGCTGCCATGGGGCACAGGGTACTGGGCGCAGGCTCCCTCCACACTGCTCGGCCGCCAGGAGCAGGGTGGCGGGCATGGCAGGCAGGGCTTCAGCCCATCCCGGCCCCCGGCCTGGGGCACCTTAGCCCACGCCTTCTACATGGCTGGCCTGCCCACCCTCCTGCTGTGATGCCTGGGCAGATCCCGGACCGTTCGGTGACCATGGGCTCCCTGCCAGGACTGGGCCCCATGGCCGGGGTCCCCAGCTCAGCTCTGATGGCAGAAGAGCTGAAATAAGCAGACATCCGTGCAGTGATTGCACCCCTGCACTTCCTGGAGGTGAATCTTGGCAAGAGGCCACTGCTGGACAATGCACCCCCCAAAACCAATGATGTGACCTGGCACAAACTGAAGAAACAGATTCACAGACTCCAAAGCTCACTTTCTACAGAAAAGCAGAATTCCAGTGGCTGATCTTCCCCACCGAGGCAGACATGCAGCGTTTCATCCCCTTGCATTTCATCCATGGTCATCTACTTTGGACTGAGACTTCTATCGGACTTGCTGGTATACCCTTTGGACATTTGACACAACTTTACAGCAGCTTCCCTTTATGCTGCTGGGTTTCTCAAAGACTGACTGCAGCCAGCTGCCTTGGGACTCTATAGGACATGCCCGCTCACCTTATTAGGTGCTGCCCACAGAAGCAGGAAATGCCCTTTAAGGCATGAAGCGGGCCCAGAGGCAAGAGATGCCCACAGAGGCAGGAAACACCCGTTGAGGCATTAAATGCCCCCAGAGGCAAGAGATGCCCACAGAGGCAAGAAACATCCTTTAGCCTGATAGGCCTTGCCCTTTGAGGCAAGAAACGCCCCCTCAGGCCTTCCCTTGGCATCACACCGGTTCTTGCTGCTTTCTTACTTGTCTTGTGCCAGTTCTTTAGAAAATGCCTGTACGATATAGGTTTCTGTTCACCCCACACTCCTGATACTATGGACATTAGATAAAAAGAAAGGGGGAATTGTTGATATGCTTCTTAATCCTGCTTATAAGACCTTGTTTTGATCATCACATTAGATTCACTTGTATTACTTACTATGTATTCTATTTACATAACCACTGTTAACTAAGCACCCCCTGCCTCTGGGACATTGGTTTACTCCTCATTGGTTCTCGCTTTTCCCTTCTCCCCGCCCCCTATCCTACGTACTTCCCTATTCCTGACTCTTCCGCCTCAGGAGAGAGGCAGGACAGAATTGTGTTGTGATTAGAAGAGATTAGATTGTTGAACCGCATCCCTGCTCATCAATAAAGAGATACTGCTTCCCAGCTCAGCCATGAGTCCCTGGTCGTCTTTCTCTCCCGCCTGTGAAACCAGCCTGGCAGATTGGCCTGTCAACATCCATATCCAGCAAGGGAGCAATTATAAAAGCCAGACTGCCACCTTCTGCACCCCATAACATATTTTTCCATACTCCTAAGTCAGAAAGATAAAGATGAGTATGGGATGATCCCACTCATACACAGAAGTTAAGAAAGAAGAACAAAAAGGGAAACTAAAAGCAGGATTTGACTGAATTTGGAGTAGGGCACCAAAGTAAAAAACCTGGACTGAGGGTGAGGGTGGATGTTCAGCTTCCCAGGGCGGTGATGGGGGGGGGGGACACAGTCATGTGGTGGTGGGAATGATGTTTATGTACACTCCGTTTAATTTGTAGTCATATAAATCACTAATTAATATGAGAGGGGGAAAATGATTGTATGTCTCAAGTTTTTTTATATTTATTTATTCCTTTTTGTGGCCCTTATTGTTTTATTGTTGTAGTTTTTATTATTGTTGTCATTGTTGGTGGATAGAACAGAGAGAAATGGAGAAAGGAGGGGAATACAGAGAGGGGGAGAGGAAGACAGACAACTTCAGACCTGCTTCACCACCTGTGAAGCAACTCCCCTGCAGGTGGGGAGCCAGGGCTCGAACCCAAATCCTTACACCGGTCCTTGTGCTTTGCGCCACCTGCGCTAAACCCGTTGCACTGCAGCCCGACTCCCATGTCTCAAACTTTTAAAGCACAGACTAAGTCTTTTTAATACATAGGGTGAGTCTTTGATATGTTGACTCTCTTAAAAGCCTACACCAGGGAGAACAGAAGCAATCAGTGGCACAGTTATATACAAATAATGTCAAAGGAAATAAATTATGGTGATGCTGTGTATGATACAGCAAATCTTAACAAAGGGGTTTTTCAAAGTTAACGCAATTGCCAAATAATGTGATTATAGCAATAAATATCTATTGTTTTCTTAAACCTAAGACAGCTAGAAACTCCCACTTCCTCTATAGAGCCTATATTTCTCCCAATCCTGGAACCTCTAGGGTGGGGCTCACTTTCCTGCATGCTTCTCTCACTTCATACCAAATGATATTGCATCTGCTGATATAATCAACACAACAAGTACCACCTCAGCATGCTTCACTTCAGACTATGTCCAGACACATCAGGCGTGGAATGCCAACCATTCACCCTCATTACTCAGGTGAGCCCTTTCCTTTCACAGTATTCTCTAATTCCATTCCAGGCGGTTCCTTCCTAACAAAGTCCCAAAACCTAGTTATAGACCAGGTCCCATGAGATAGAGCATATGTTCACATGTATCCATAAATTAAGGCAAAATATATACCTGAAAGCAAAAGTACACAATAATCTACAGTGAGTCAGTATACCTAATGAAATAGTATCTCATTAGAGTTAGATACTCTCCTTACCTACCTCCTACTACAGTTCTTTCACTCACTCCAAAGCTAACCTTATCAAAGCATGGACTGTGTTGGGAAATTGTGCAGATGCGGTCACATCCATCATGTTTCCCCTCAGGATATTGTCAATTCCCATGAGAGTTGAAACTCTATTCCTGGAGTGCCTTGTTCCACCATGTTGTTCCAGCAGGGTACTGTCAATTCCTAGGAGAGTTGAAACTCTATTCCTAGAGTGCCTTGTTGTCCCCTCAGGGTATTGTCAATTCCTAGCAGAGTTAAAACTCTATACCCAGAGTGCCTTTCCCGACCAATCCTGTCCCAACTTCTACTTCCAGTTTTTATCCCAAACTTCCCTGGACAGACAATCCCACAATGTGGCCTGGAGCCCCGCTTACCCAGAGCCCGACTCCACTAGGGAAAAAGAGAGGCAGGCTGGGAGTATGGATCTACCAGTCAACACCCAGGTTCAGCGAGCAAGCAATTACAGAAGCTAGACCTTCCACCTTCTGCATCCTATAATCAATCACCTTAGGTCCATACTCCCAGAGGGTTAAAGAATTGAAAAGCTATCAGGTGATGGGATGGGATACATAGTTCTGGTGGTGGGAACTGTGTGGAGTTGTACCCCTCTTATTTTATGGTTTTTTCAATGTTTCCCTTTTATAAATAAATAAATAAATAAATAATATTGTTAATAATATTGAAATCATGTTAAGTGTGGTAAGTCAGAAACAAAAGGATGAATACTGGATGATCTCACTCATAGACGTAAGTTGAAAAAAAATTTCTAAGGGAAAACACTAAGCAAAACTTGGACTGGAGTTGGTGTACTGCACCAAAGTAAAAGACTCTGGGGTGTGGGGGAGGGCTCAGGTCCTGGAACAGGATGACAGAAGAGGACCTAATAGCGGTTGTATTGCTATGTGGAAATGTTAAGCATGTACAAACTATTGTATTTTACTGTGGATTATAAGCCCTTAATCCCCCAATAAAGGAATCGAAAAAGAAAAAGATTAATAAAAATACCTCATGGCGGGAGTCGGGCTGTAGCACAGCGGGTTAAGCGCAGGTGGCACTAAGCTCAAGGACCAGCGTCAGGATCCCAGTTTGAGCCCCCGTCTCCCCACCTGCAGGCAGGTCCCTTCACAGGCGGTGAAGCAGGTCTGCAGGTGTCTGTCTTTCTCTCCCTCTCTGTCTTCCCCTCCTCTCTCCATTTCTCTCTGTCCTATCCAACAACAATGACATCAATAATAACTACAACAATAAAACAACAAGGGCAACAAAAGGGAATAAATTAAATTTAATTAAAAAAAATTTTTAAAAAATACCTCATGGCTATTTTCACAACACTAATAGTAGCACAAGAGTTACACTTAATCTACTTCATCTCCTCCATATTTATCCTCAGTTTTAGATAATTGAAGTCCTCTACTGATTGTGTTGATGACTTCACTTCATTTAATATAGGCTCTTGAAAAATGTATTCTAATTGTTCTAAGTTTTTGTCTCACTTATTTATTTCCTAATATAACAAAAATGATATTGAGTATTGACCTGTTCATGTTCATCAATTCTCATAATTGAATTTAGTAGTAGAAATAAAACTTAAACCTAACAAAGAGCTTTCTACTGCATGGTATTAAGGGTTATTTAGTGAATCAAGTACCTTCATCTTTAATCAAAACATTGAATCTTCAGTCCAAGAAAGTTCTTGGCAGAACACATGTGCCCCTTCCCTTCCACTTTCCTATCTAGAAGTCTGATGCTAAACTTACTGTCTAGAATGCAATTATCTGTTCCTCACTGCCAACATCAAAGCAATAAATTCACAATAATCTTAACAATGATTTCCATTTCTTAAGCATTCTCTATGTGGCTGACTTTTAACTCATGTTTATTCAAACATACACAGTAGTGCTATGTAGTGTACAACACTAGTTTCTTTCAACAGATAACCAAATACTGACTAAGCGTGGTTTTTCTAAGATTGCACAATTCAAACCATGTTTTGATACAAATCAAACCATTTGATCCATCATTCAAACCATGTTTTGATATGAAGTAAAGCCTGTAGTCAGCCCACTCTACCTTCTTTTAATCAACTAGTTCATTACGACACTGGGAGAATATATATGTCGATCAAGGAAAATTCACTCTTCTCACAAAAGTATCACCTTCCCCTCAGTTTCTCCTGGATGATGCAGTTATGGGTAGAGATTCAGTGAGCTGACAAGTCTATAACCATCCTACCATAGAAACCAGCATACTAATAAAAAGTTGTTGTTGTTTTCTAATTTTTAAATATTTATTCATTTTCTCTTTTGTTGCTCTTTTTATTGTTGTAGTTATTATATTTTTGTTGTTATTGGTGCTGTCGTTGTTGGATAGGACAGAGAGAAATGAAGAGAAGAGCATAAGACAGAGAGGGGGAGAGAAAGACAGATACCTGCACACCTGCTTCGCAGCCTGTGAAGTAATCCCCACTATAAGTGGGGAAGCAGGGGCTTGAACCGGGATCCTTAAGCTGGTCCTTGTGCTTTGCGCCACCTGTGCTTAGCCTGCTACACTACTGCCCAACTCCCAAGTTTTTGGTTTTTTTTTAAATGTAGCAACTACTTACTTGACCAAGTGCCTTATGAGAAGTTCTAGCATCTCTCGATTCTTTTCTGGTAGCTTATAAACTAGGGAGTGAATAGCTCCTAGACGGTAATCCAAGTTGTCAGACTCTGAGAAAATATTTTTAAAAAATTGCATTCTAAGTAATTATATCAAACAAACTCACATACATTCATACACACAGACACAAATAATATGAGAGATAAAAGATATATAAGTACATATAGAGATACAATGATAAAGAGAAACTGTGAAACAAAAGAAAAATAAAAAGTAAAACCAAAATCAAAAAGAGAAAAGCAATATGCCCCATACAAGGATCCCAGTTTAAGCCCTTGACTCCCCACCTGGAGAAGTTCACTTTACAAGCAGTGAAGCAGGTCTATAGATGTCTATCTTTCTCGCCACCTCTCTATCTTCCACTCCTCTCTTCTCTCTAGCCTATCCAAAAAAAAAAAAAAGATAGCCACCAGGAGAAATTGATTCATTGTATCCTCAGTGATAACTCTGGAGGAGAGAGAGAGAGAAGCACAATGAAGTAGGTCTAGAATAAAAAGAAGAGAGAAAAGAAATATCAGCAGGCAAGAGTGTCTTGGAAGTCAGTGAATTCTTGATAAGAAATTTCCAGATTGAAACCCTTGCTCTTACAACATCCCTGGAGCTCTGGGAGGCATGTACATACCTCTGGCCTACTATAAAAATCACTAATGAGATCAGAATAAAGAGTATATATCATAAAGCAAGATTCATTATGAGGAAAAGTTCCCTGGAACAATTTCCTGCCTGCCACAAAGGGCATACTATGTAGGAAGGGTTACATTGAGGCAGAGAATGATGTTTACACATTAGTCTCAATCAGAACATTTAATGTTTAGTGGAAGTCTTATTTCCATGAACTTTGTCCAATTTCCCCTTCTGTTTTTTTTTAAAGTTTATTTATTATATTTATTTCTTTTTGTTGCCCTTGTTTTGTTGTCGTAGTTATTATTATTGTTGTTATGTCATTGTTGGATAGGACAGAGAGAAATGGAAGGGAAGACAGAGAGAAGGAAAGACAAACACCTGCAGACCTGCTTCACCGCCTGTGAAGCGACTCCCCTGCAGGTGGGGAGTCGGGGGCTTGAACCGGGATCTTTACGCCAGTCCCTGTGCTTTGTGCCATGTGCACTTAACCTGCTGCACTACCGCCAACTCCCTCCCCTTCTGTTTTATGACCTTTAATGTGATACTACTGGTAATATATTAAGAATAAGAATGTACAACACAATTGGAAAACATTCGGAAAGGAACTTATAAATAGAAGCTACAATAGCAACTGTAATGGAACCATTTTTGTCCCCTGATAACATGAGCTAGTATTTGTTACACATGTCTCTTTCCCTAAGTTAATTAATTCTTCCAATTTAATCAATTAGCATGAACTTATGAGGATCAATAAAATGACTTATTAGCAAGAATCTGCATGTTTTAATTTTAATACATCAATTATTCTTACTCAATCAGTATTCTCTAATTACTATAGTAAAAAATGATAAACAGCAAGAGCAAAAGAAATAGATAGGAACAATCACTTACTGGCTGCAGAGACCAACTCTTTATGAAGTCTGTAGGTCATAACAGGTTCAGAAAGGTTCCTGAAATTTAATAAACACTGTAAGTTACTTAGGTACAGGTATAGCTAGACTTTGGAGTCTCAGTTCTATGCAGAGCAAGTCAGAAGTTTATGAATCAGAGATTAGTGAAATTGCAATAGCTTTTCAGAAGAATCTTGTATTCATGTTGTAACAGGAGACCTGAAAAAATGTATAAGGAACATTTTCTTAAACTAATTTCCTAGTTAGAATCCAAAGTGAAAGTCTGAAGGAGTCACAAATCCATCCTGGAAATTTTCAAAGTAGATACATTTTGAATACTACTATACAGTCCTTACTATAAGATAGTTCCTTCATTTTTATAGCACTTTATTGGGGGATTAAATAGTGTACAGTACAGTTATTGACATAGGAGTAAAATTTCTCATCTAATCATGATAAATATCTGCAAAACACTCTCACCTAAACTTTGGTCTCATTCCATTACCATACACCAGGACCCCAACGGACCTCCCAACAACCTACCCATGCTATCTTCCTCATTCACCAGGATCCTTCACTTTGGTACAATACCACAAGTCCAGTCCAAGTTTTACTTTGTGTATTCCCTTTCTGTCCTTGCTTCATAAGTCCCACTTATGAGTGGGGTCATTCAGTAGTCATCCTTCTCTTTCAGGCTTATCTCTTTCTGATTGAGATAATGCAAAAGAGATGACCTCTTCATTGTTATGGCTGCATAGTATTCCATTGTGCATTTTTATCACAATGTTCCTTATTTATTTATTTTTTTAAATTTATTTTTTATTAAGAAAGGATAAATTAACAAAACCATAGGGTAGGAGGGTACAACTCTACACAAGAATGGTGTTTATGTATATTTCTTTTTTTTTTTTTTTAGTTTTTATTTATAAAAAGGAAACACCAACAAAGACCATAAGATACGAATGGTACAACTCCACACAATTCCCACCACCAGAACACTGTATCCCACCCTTTATCCCTCTGAGAGTATGGACCGAGGGTCATTATGTGGTGCAGAAGGTGGAAGGTCTGGCTTCTATAATTGTTTCCCCACTGAACATGGGCATTGGAAGGTCGATCCCTACTTCCAGCCTGTCTTTCTATTTCTATTGTGGTGGGGTTCTGGGGAAGCGAGGCTCCAGGACACATTGGTGATGTAGTCTGCCCAGGAAAGTCCGGTTGGCATCATGTTAGCATCTGGAACCTGGTGGCTAAAAAAAAGAATTAACAGTGGTCGAGGAGGTGGCGCAGTGAACTATCAAGCATGAAGTCCAGAGTTCGATCCCTGGCAGCACATGTGCCAGAGTGATGTCTGGTTCTTTCTCTTTCCTCCTATCTTTCTTATAAATAAAATCTTTTTTAAAAGAAAAAAGAGTTAACATTTAGAGCACACAAATGGTTGACTAGTCATGAACCTAAAGGCTGGAATAGTTCAGATGAAGAGTTGTGGGGGGGGAATCTCTGTTTTGCAGATAGCTAGTAAGCTAATTTATTTGTTTTTTTTTTTTCCCTGAGCCTGACATTTGTTACATAGGTGGATCTAAGTTATTATCTGGGGATATGATGTCATGGCTGGAAAAAGGACCAGAAAGGTGGATCAGGCAAGAGAGTAGCTCCCAAATATGGGAAAGCTGTATAAATATTGTTGACTATAAACCTCATCGATGTGATCAAATCTGGAGCCCATATTCAGCTTAGGAGCCTATGTGACCTCTACATCCCTACAGATCTGAGCTCACATTCTGTGGTCATGAGTAGGAACATTCCAAGCTACCCCAATATCAGGACCCATCTTACTCTGGTGTAGCATAGAGTATGTTGTCCAGACTCCCTTCGCAGGATGGAACATTCTTTATCGTTGTTGATCCACACTGAGTGAAAGGCCCTATGGGGACCCACAAAGGTGTCTGTTGTATTGTTTCTGACAGAGACGAGCAGTAACAATGGAGAGAGGGACTTATTAGAGGTCTAGGCCCATCATGTCTGTTTGGGAACCTCAGAACTCCCCAAATAGGGTCCCACCTGATCAAACCAGTGGGGTTTACAGTTAACAATATTTATATACTTTACTCATATTTAGGAACAACTCTTTTCCCTTACAGCTTTATAATCCTTTTTCCAATGATGACATCACCTCACCAGACAATAACTTGTGTCCACTCACATATTCCAGCCTTTGGGTTCATGATTAGTCAACAATTTGTTCTTCATTATATCTTAACTCTTACTCAGACACAAGGTTCTAGATGACACCATGATACCAACCCAGCATCCTTGGACAGAGCTCCCCCCCCCATGTGTCTTAGAGCCCTACTTTCCAGATCCCTGCCCCACAAGGAAAGAGAAAGACAGGTTGGGAGTATGGATCGAACTGCCAATGCCCATGTTCAGGGAGGAAGCAAATACGGAAGTCGGACCTTCCACCTTCTGCACACCACAATGATCCTGAGCACAAACCCCCTGAGGGATAAAGAATAGGGAAGCTGTCCAGGGAGGGGATTAGATGTGGAGCTTTGGGGCTGGACAATGTGTGGAAATGGACCCCTCTTATCCTATGGCCTTGTCAATGTTTCCATGCTATAAATAAAAAATAACAATAATAATAAAATAAATATGGGACGAATACTGTACATATTCAGTATTCAGGTATTCCAATACCAGTAGACTACAAGTTAGACTTAGGTTCAAATGATATTAAAATACTACAATAATATTGTTTTATGGTACAGCAGATATGTTTCAATTTAATCATAACCCTATCTAAATTACATGATTATTGCGAAAAAAAGAATGATAGTATCAGTAAAAGAAAGAACACTATCACAGAACAACTTGTTTATTAAAATAATTGTCTACATTTGCATTTGTAAACAGACAAAACTTAACAACTATGAAAAAAGAAGTACTGGGGTGGAACCAAGATGGCAACTTGGAAGCAGCTGCTGGCGTGAGCTCCTACAACAACTGCTGGAAATACTCTCGCTGGATACCTGGCCTTCAGCAGGACGGTGAATAAGGGACCATAGGTGAGACACCAAGGAGGTGACCATAGCTCAATTTGGATTAGAAAATAGAGAAGAAAGAAAATTTTTATTATTTCCAAAGCACACCCCTCTCCCCCACCCCCACCCCGATAACCAGTCCCCAGGGGCTGGAGAGCTGCTACTAGCAGGCTCCCCACTGAGCTTTGTTCTTTACCAAGATTCCTGGCTCACCAGGGGTGTGATTCCAATTATCTTCCTTTCTGACTCCCTCTGCTCATTTTTTTTTCCTTCTAAGTGGTTTAAGTTCAATTGGAATGACAAATATCTGACCAATCAGAGACTAACCCACCTGGGAAAGACTACCTAGAGTTTTATTCTTTGTTTTGTTTTGTTTTATTTTTTTGTTTGTATTTGTTTTTGTTTTTTTAATAATTGCCTGTCTTGGGCTCAGGCTGCCTAAGCCAATAGGGAGTCATCCAAACTACAGACTGACTGTTAGGGTTTTTTACTCTATGAGATTTTATTATTACTATTATATATACACGTGTACCTTCCTCCCCCCATTCCTTCAGGTTGACCAAAATTAACTCTTAGTGTATTTTCCATTGCTAGGTGACTAGATATCCTATCCATTGTGAGAAGAACTTGTTTCACCCTATCTAACTCCTCTATCCACTCTCCCCCTCTGCCTCCTCCTAGCTAATTAAATTTAAAAAAAAAAGTCTTTGCTTTCACTGGTCTTTTTTCCTTCCCTTTTTTCTTTCTTTTCTCTTGTCTTCCTTTCTTCCTTTTTCTTTCTTCTCCTTTCTGAATTCACTGATATTTGTTTGTGAATTATTTTGAGGAAGAAATCTAACTCAGAGTGGACTCTATTTTTGTGTGTCTCTTCTATACTTCCCTTTCTCATCTTGCTACCCCTAGAAATTGCAGTGGACAGTAGATTTGCTTAATTGTTTATTCTTGCTATCCCTTTTTTCTTTTCTTTTTCCTTTTCATTTGTATTTGGTGGCTATTTATTCTTGGACTGGAGGCAATGTTAGGCTGACTGGTATTCGTTAAACTGCTTGAATCTTTACTTCATTTACTTACTATTTTAATTACTATTGCAATTTCTGATGCTGGAGATTGAATTTGTCATAAAGGTATTTAGTATAGTGTGGATTGTACTCAAAACAAAACAGCATAGTTACAATGAAAATAAGTAATGATAAAGAAAGGATCCTAAAGGCTGCAAGGGAAAAAACAAAAAGTCACATACATGGGAAAACCCATAAGATTATCAGCAGACTTCTCCACTCAAACTCTAAAAGCCAGAAGAGAATTGCAAGATATCTATCGAGCCATGAATGAAAAACGGTTCAACCAAGGATAATATATCCTGCTAGACTTTCATTCAAACTAGAAGGAGGGATAAAAACATTCTAAGATAGACAACAGTTAAAGGAGGCAACCATCACCAAGCCTGCCCTCAAAGAGGTTCTAAAAGACCTCATATAAACAAAAACATCCCTATATTACTTGCAATATATCAAAACAAATAAAAATTGTTGAATAATGGAACTACAATATATTAAATCCATATTATCAGGCACTACAATATATTAAATCCATATTATCAATAAATGTCATGGCTTAAATTCACCCATCAAAAGGCACAGAGTGGGAGGATGGATGAGAAAACACAACCCAACCATGTGCTGCTTGCAAGAAGCCCATCTGACCCAACAAGAGAAACACAGACTTGAATTGAAAGGATGGAAAACTATCATACAGGCTAATGAACCACAAAAAAGGGGCAGCAACAGCCATTTTCATCTCTGGCACAGTAGATTTTAAATTTAATAAAGTAACAAAACATAGGCAAGGCCATTACATAATGATTAGAGGATCAATCAGCCAAGAAGATTTAACAATTATTAACATCTATGCACCCAATGAGGGACCATCTAAATACATCAAGTACCTATGCAAAGAACTTCAAAAATACATCAATAGTAATACAATAATAGTGGGCGACTTTAACACCACACTCTCACACTTAGATCAACAAAGCAGAGAATCAACAAACAAACAACAGAATTAAATGAAGAGATGGACAGACTAGACTTCCTGGACATTTTCAGTTCTTCACCCAAAAAGACTGGAATACACATTTTTTTTCAAATACACACAACAGATACTCAAGAATAGACCACATTTTAGGCCACAAAGATAGCATCAACAAATTCAAGAGCATTGAAATCATCCCAAGCATCTTCTCAGACCACAGTGGAGTAAAGCTAACATTTAACAACAAACACAAAATTACTAAAAGACACAGAATTTGTAAACTAAACAACATACTGCATAAGAACCACTGAGTCAGAGTCACTCAAGCAAGGAATTCAAATGTTCCTGGAAACAAAAGAAAATGAAGACAGAAGCTATCAAATTATTTGGGACACAGCTAAAGGAGTACTGAGAGGGAAACTCATAGCCATACAATCACATATTAGAGAACAAGAAAAAGCTCAAATAAACGACCTTATTGCACACCGTAAGTACTTAGAGGAAGAGGAACAAAGGAACCCTAAAGCAACCAGAAGGACGAAATCACTAAAATTAGAGCAGCAATAAACAACATCGAAAATAAGAGAACCATACAAAAGATCAAATGTAGGTTCTTTGAAAAATTAAACAAGATTGACAACCCCCTAACCAGACTAACCAAAAAAAAAAAAAGGGGGGGAAGACTCAAATTAATAGAATTGTAAACAATAGAGTAGATATCACAACTGACACCACAGAAATACAGAAAATCATGAGATACTTCTATGAAGAACTATATGCAACCAAGCTAGAAAATCTAGAAGAAATGGAAGAATTCCTTGAAGCATATGCCCTTCCAAAACTGAACCAAGAAGAACTACAAAAATTAAATGCACCAATCATAGACAAAGAAATCAAAACAGTTATTAAGAATCTCCCCTACAACAAAAGTCCTGGACCAGATGGCTTCACAAACGAATTCCACAAAACCTTCAGGAAACAGTTAATACCCATAATTGTAAAGCTTTTCCATAAGATCAAAGAAACAGGGACACTCCCTTCTACCTTCTATGAAGCCAACATCGCCCTGATACCAAAAGCAGATAGGGACACAATAAAAAAGGAAAACTACAGACCAATATCTCTGATGAACATAGATGCCAAAATATTAAACAAGATCTTGGCCAACCAGATATACCAGTATATCAAAAAGATTGTTCATCACAACCAAGTGGGATTTATCCCAGAAATGCGAGGCTGGTTCAACATACGTAAGTCAGTTAATGTCATTCACCACATCCATAAAAGCAAAGCCAAAAACCACATGATTATCTAAATAGATGCAGAGAAAGCCTTTGATAAAATCCAACACCCATTCATGCTCAAAACCCTACAAAAATGGGATTATATGTGAAATTCCTCAAGATAGTGGAATCCATATATAGCAAAACTACATCAAATATCATACTCAATGGACAGAAGCTGAAAGCATTCCCCCTCAGATCGGGGACTAGACAGGGCTGTGCACTATCACCATTATTCTTCAAAACAGTATTGGAAGTTCTTGCCATAGCAATCAGGCAAAAGAATGAAATCAAAGGAATACAAATTGGAATGGAAGAAGTCAAGCTATGCACAAGATGGTGGGTATTATACAGTAAACCTTATGAAAGGGACTTTTCAAAGTTTACCCAATTAACAAATAATGTGATGTTAACAATAACTATCCATTGTCTTCTTGAACACTAAGACAGCAGGAACCTCACATTGCCACTATAGAGCTTATATTTCCCCAAGTCCTGGAACCCTACTAGGTTGGGGTGCACTTTCCTGCATTCTTCTCACAACTCATATCAAATAATATTGCATCTGCTGACCACAACCTAATCAATGCAATGAGTGCCACCCCAGCATGCTTCACTTCAGACTGTGTCCAGAGACTTCAGGTGTGGAATGACAACCCTTCAGCTTCATCACTCAGGTGAGACCTTTCCTTTCATAGTATTCTCTAATTCCATTCCAGGTGTTCCACTCCCTAATAAAGTCCACAAACCTAGATATAGACCAGGTCCCCTGAGATAGAGCATATGTTCACAGGTATCCATAAACTAGGACAAAATATATACCTGAAAGCAGAAGTACAAGAGAATCTGCAGTGAGCACCCCCCAACACTTCATCTGTACTATTCCAGCCTGAAGGTCCATGATTGCTCAACAATTTGTTTGTCTTTGTATGTTAACTCTCTTTTCAGCCACCAGGTTCCAGATGCTGACCAGACTTCCCTAGACAGATGACCCCACCAATGTGTCCTGGATCTCTGGTTCCCCAGAGCCCCACCCTACTAGGGAAAGGGATAGGCAGACTGGGAATATAGATTGACCAGTAAACACCCATGTTCACTGGGGAAGCAATTATAGAAGCCAGTCCTTCCACCTACTGCAACCCACTATGATCTTGGGTCCATACTCCCAGAGGGATAGAGAATGGGAAAACTATCAGGGGAGGGGATGGGATATGGAGATCGGGTGGTGGGAATTGTGTGGAGTTGTACCCCTCCTATCCTACGGATTTGTTAATGTCTCCTTTTTTAAATAAATATAAAAGAGAATCATATTGGACATACCTGAGGTAAAATTTCAATGAGCTGGTGATTGTCTTAATGTCCCAGTCACTATTGTGAAAATCAATATCTCCTGGGCATTTAGGATCTATATGAAAAGAAAGAACATGATAAAGTGTTAGTGTCCCGAATGATGTTACTTTTAATTAGTGTACTAATTCAAATATATTTTCCTCAGTGCTCACTGGCAGGGAGGAAGCTTTAAAAATAGTTAAGCATTGCAGCAGGTCTTTCTCTTCTCTGATTTACCTCCCCCTTCCTTCCCAAATTCTGCCTCTATCAAAAGGAAAAAAAAAAGTTATGAGAGCTAGCTTTCAAGAGATGCAAACTTTACTAAAACATGTAGATATATAAAAAACTGTTTGGGTCTGGACAGAAATAGCTCATGGTGTGTCTTTTATAATTGCTATCATGTATGCAGTACACATTTGAGCACCAGTTCTAGATAGGAAGTGTTTGACACTGAAGGAATCACTAACGCTGTGGTATCCCTCCCAATCTGTCCCTCTGTCTTAATGAAAATGTGAATAATAACGATTACATTGTGCATGAGTAAGACTCAGAAAACATATTAAATATTTGTTTATGGTTTCTGTACTCTACATGGTCAACTATGAGTATCAAAGAAGATCACTTGAGATTGCAACAAGACAAGAATAGGACTACTTTGAGAACCCAACAAGTCACTGGTGAATAAAAATATGTGACTTGTGGACAGAGAGGAGCATAACAAGAGATTCCTGGGGCTAAAGCCCATATCTACTCCAAAAGGTCTTGTAACAGTCTGGCAGTTTGCCAGTTGAGGAGACACCTCCAATCTGTTTACCAACAAAAAGACTCCTGAAGGGAGGAGAGGACTCCCTTAATGCTCCCTAAATGCAAATGTGACTCTCCATTGCTACTGTCTCGAGGAGGATAGAGCATCAGTGGGGAGGCCATGTGCTGACATGGGGGGGCAGGGAATTGACAGGGAAACTCAGAAGATCTACACACTGGTAGTCTAGAGGTGGTGCTGTATAGTGGGATCCTTTCCACATTGTTCTCCTGATGAGAATATGATGAATAATTGCCCGGGAACACACAGATTGTAAAAGGGATGTGCTTCCTTTATTGCTGTGAGGCTTAGAGTTGAACTAGGGTTGTACATATGGCAAAGCAGCTCAATATCCTAGAGAGCTATTTCACAAGCCCGAAAAGGACATACTTAGCAACTCAGATGGACAAGTAGTGCTGCCTGTCTTAGTTCTGGCTGCAAGCATAGAAGCTGATTTAAGCCCAGAGCTTTGGATCCTTGAGGTATGGGAGTCTCTTTACATAACCACTGTGCTATCTCTCACCCACCCTCCTTTATCTCTTAGTCAAGAGTGAGCGATTAAGCTAAAAACTTACTTATAGGTAAAAATCCCTCAGGCTACCATAGCCTACAGGGAAGAAAAGGAACAAAAGAGTTTTAAACAACTAGTGTGATTCAAGTCAGGGATTGAGATCACATTAAAACAACTGTTAATTTCTGCAACTGTAAACTCTTTAAATACCCTACTTAGATATAAGTCAATCCAGGCAAGAGTGATCAGTGGA
Source organism: Erinaceus europaeus (assembly GCF_950295315.1). Taxonomy (NCBI): domain Eukaryota; kingdom Metazoa; phylum Chordata; class Mammalia; order Eulipotyphla; family Erinaceidae; genus Erinaceus; species Erinaceus europaeus. Next base: position 80,138,396 of record NC_080185.1, on the reverse strand, counting down.
TTGAAAAGTACAGAGAGAGGGACTTCATAACATACTACATACAATGGTTAAACCAAGAAGAAACATTGTGTAAATGAACCAGGATAAATGCCCAGATAAAAGCCCCCCAAAGGGAGAAGCACATAAGAATGAGGACAACATCCAAACACTAATTGAGACATTAGTCATAGGATAGAGGAAAGAGTTTGAAAGAAATGTCATCAGAAATGGGGGAAAAATTACACTCTAAAAAAAAAATAACCATCTCCAGGTAATTAGAGAGCGGAAAGCTGAAATAACTGAACTAAGAGCACAACAAGCTGAACAAGTTAATACAGTATAAGAACAGGGTAACTAACAGCTAAGCTACAGAAAACAACAGAGCAGAGAGAATAGAATAAGTGAGGCAATAAACAGAATTAGCAAGATTGAGGATGAATTACAGAAAATTAAGAAAGAAGGAAGAGATCTCAAAAAGAGATTAAGAGTTACTGAAAATGTAGGAGTTAGGCAGTAGCGCAGCAGGTTAAGTGCAGGTTGCGCAAAGCACAAGGACCTGTGTAAGCATCCTGGTTTGAGCCCCTGGCTCCACACCTGCAGAGGAGTAGCATCACAAGCAAGGAAGCAGGTCTGCAGGTGTTGATCTTTCATTCCCCCTATCTGTCTTACTAAAACATGTATATATATATATATATATATATATATATATATATATATATATATCAAAACTGTCCTATCCAACAACAATGACAATAAGAATAACTACAATAATAAAACAACAAGGGCAGCAAAAGGGAATAAATGTCTAAATATTAAATACATATACATATATTTAAAAAGAGTTACTGAAAACAACAACAGAGACATATGTGATTACTTCAAAAGAAATAATATACACATCATAGGTCTACCAGAGGAAGAAAGAGAGGGAGGGGAAAAAAGCATTCTATAGGACATAATAGATGAGAACTTTCCGAGTCTAGACAACATAAAAGACATAAAGGTTCAAGGAGCCCAGAGAGTCCCAAAGAGAATTAACCGAAGCTTAAAGACACATCATACTTAAAATGAAAAGGAATAAGAATAAAGGATCCTGAAGTTGCAAGAGAAAATCAAAGAGTCATTTACAGAGGAAAACACATAAGATTAGCAGCAAATATCTCTACTCAAACACTAAATGCCAGAAGGGAATGGCAAGATATCTATCAAATGCTCAATGAGAAAGGCTTTCAATCAAGACTACTGTATTTAGCTATATTGCCATTCAGACTAGATGGAAGCATAGAAACCTTCTCAGAAAAGCAACAGTTGAAAAAAATCAACTATCACCAAGTCTGCCTTACAAGAAATTCTGAAATGTCTCCTATAAACCATAAATATACCATATATCAGAACACTCAAAAAACCTACAATAATGGTTTTAAAATATCTTCAATCTATTATATCAATAAATGCCAATGGCCTGAGTTCACCTATTAAAAGGCTACAAATTAGGAAGATGGATCAGAAAACACAAAACAACCTTACACTGTCTGCAGGAAACCCACATAACTCAACAAGACAAACACAGACTCAAAATGAAAGGATGGGAAACTACCATAGAAGCCAATGGCCCACAAAAAAAAGAGGACGAACAGTTATTTTCATATCTAACACAATAGACCTTAAAATAAATAAAACAATTTTTTTAAAAAAAGATAGGGATGGACATTACTTACTGCTCAGAGGATCATCCAATCAGGAAGACTTAAAATTATCAGGATTTAACAATTACTAACTTCTATGTGCCCAATGAGAAGCCACCTAATTATTTCAAACATCTACTAAAAGAGCTGCAACAATATATTAACAGCAACAGAGTGATAGTAGGGGACTTCAACATCCCACTCTCGCAACTTAAAAGATCATCCAAGCAGAAAATCAATAAAGAAATGAGGGAGCTAAATGCATAAACTAGAACTACTGATTATCAGAGCCATTCACCCCAAAAAACTGGAATATATATTCAATTCAACTCCACATGGATCTTTCTCAAGGATAGGCCATAGGTTAGACCACAAAAACAGTGTCAAATTCAAGAGCAATAAAATCACCCCCAGTATCTTCTTAGACCACAATGGAATTAAATTAACAACTAAAAATAATTTAAAAATTAATGAAAGTCCCAAAATATGGAAACTCAATAGTACACTATTTAACAACTACTCGGTCAAAGAGGAAAATGAGGAAGAAATCAAAATGTTTCTAGAGTTCTATGAAAAGGAACACATGAGCTATCAAAATATTTCTGACAGTTAACGCAGAACTGAGAGAGAAAGTCAAAGCCATACAAGCACACATTGGGAAACAAGAAAAATCTCAAACAACCTGACTGTACACCTTAAAGACTTAGAAGAAGAACAGAGTAAACCTAAAGTAACCAGAAGGAGCGAAATAAGTAAAGTTATGGCAGAAATAAATAACACTGAAAATAAACAAAAATACAAGAGATCAATGAAGTTAAATGTTGGTGCTTCGAAAGAGTCAATAAAATCAATAAACCTTTAGCCAGACTTTAATAAATTGGATTGAAAATTAAAGAGAAGATATCACAAAAGAATCTCAATGCATCATGTGAGGCTTCTATGAACAACTATATACGACCAAGCTAGAGAACCTGGAAGAAATGAACAAGTTCCTAGATACCTAAAAAGTTCCAAAATTAAATAGAGGAACAACAAAATATGAACAGGCAAATTACAGCCAAAGAAATTGAAACATTTATCAAAAATCTTCCCAAGAATAAAAATCTTGTACCAGATGGTTTTGCAAAAGATTTCTACAAAACCTTCAAAGAAGAGTTAATCCATCTACTTTAAAACTCTTCCAAAAGACTAAAGATACAGGAATATTCCCTTCCATCCTCAATGATTCTGCTGTGCAGATGTCTCCCCAAAGCTCTGCCACTTAACACAGAGATTTACGGTACTTTCAGGACTTTCCCCAATCAATCCTGTCCCAACACATCCCTCCAGGGTGTTGACCTAAAAAGCCTACCTACTCTCCCTCCCCTGCCTCACTCTCTTGCCCAGCGGTGTGGTAGCAGGGGACAGCCACTCTAGGCTGGCTCCACGTGGCCCGAACTGCAGCATTCCCACCCCAAACCTGAGGTCCCTGCACGAATAAAAGATTGTGTTCCCTTTCTGCTCCAAACCTCCTTTTTCTGCTTCCAGCCGCCGCCATGTCAAGCTACACCTGGCGGCAAGAGTGGCAAGAGTGGGGCCGACAGGCCCACACTCCCGCCGGCCAGCCTGAGGTGCAGAGAAGTGACCGCCAGGACATCCCTGCAGCCGTCCCGCCAGCTGAGTCAGGGCTGGCCTGTATTTGGGTGACTGCAGCTGCCCGCAGCCCCCTAAAGAGACATGGGTCCCCTGGGCAGCCTGAGGAGACACGAGACACTGCCTGACCCTCCAGCTGCCCAGACACAGGTAAGTAACAGCTGCCTGACTGTGGCCACCGTGTCCCCACCCGCCATGGTGTTTCTCCCATTGTATGAGGAGGCGTCCCAGACATCCCTGCAGCCACCCCAACAGCAGAGCTAGAGACGGCCTGTCTTTGGGTGACTAACTGTTCATGCAGCCGCCCGCCACCTCCTGAGGGGACCGCCCGCCGCCTGAGGAGACGTGAGATCCTGCCCAACCCTCCTGCCACCCGCAGCAGAAGAGATGCGGGTCCCTGCTGCAGCCGTAAATGTGACCCCCACTAAACAAAACCCTCAGGTGTGGCATCCATACTTCTACAAAGAACTCGGAGAACTCTGGCAGGCAGTGAAGGAGGACGGATTTCATGCCCCATGGATCAAGTCCATTTTACAAGGTTTTTTCCAGCACCTTAATACCCCCCAAGATTGGAGGGGCTTAGCTCTTGCTGTGCTCCCAGACTCCCTCTACCTGCAATGGGAGGCATGTTTTCACAATGAATACTCAAAACAATCCTAGAAAAATAGTCAGAAACAGCTAGAATGGAATTTTGATGCACTGTTTGGAGCGGGAGAGTTTGAAACTGGAATTCAGCAGGCAGAAGCCAAGTTTTCAGTCGGTTATTTTGAACAGGTATGCATCTGTGTAACACAAGCATGGGAGAGGTTAAGCCCATCCACAGGAGAGGCCTCAGTCCCCATTAACTCCCTAAGCCAAGAAACCGATGAATCCCTAGCTAACTTCATTGCCAAGGTGTGGTCAACCTTAGAGAGAAAGATTTATAATCCTGAAGTCCGTTCTATCTTCCTGTGTTCTATTGTCTGGGATGGCATGATTCCGGAATTCCGTCAGGCATGCCTCAGTCTTAAACACCAACACCCAGATAATTGGATTTTAGCGACACAGGAACTTAGACCAGGCTCTTATGGGGCACCCATTATGACACAAGTTTATGCAGCTACCCCACATAAACAAAACAGGGGCCTGCTTTCAGTGTGGTCACCAAAGGCATTGACGTAAGCAATGTCCACAGAAGCCTTGACCTCAACTCCAGTCAGGACAACCATGCCTCCATTCAGGGCAACCCCGCCTTCAGTAAGGTAGCCAGAAGCCACAAACACCTTATCCTAGATGTCAGAAAGGTTTTCATTGGAGGAGAGATTGTTGGTCCAAGATTCATAAAGATGGCACATCCCTGAATGGTGCAAATTCAGAGCCTCAGATTTTGTGGACCACTCTTGTTTTAGAACAAGGTCACCCTACTATGACAGAAAGGATTAGCAATATTCTTTTAAATGTCTGATTGACATGGGGGCAGAAAAGACCATTTTAAGGCAAGCAGACATTCCCCAGAATTGGAAACTCCTCCCAGGGCCACGCTAACACGGAGTTGGATGGTTGACCCAAGCCTTTCTCACACGAGATTCGCTTATGTGGGAAGACCCTGAAGGGACTATCAGACACTTCCGCCCTTTGGTAGCTGATATTAGCACCAACCTACTGGGCAGGGATCTTCTGGAATGTCTTGATATTAGGATATCCACAGATGCCTCTGCAGAGCGTAACAGTTGCTCCTGTGAGACTAGATCTAATCAGCACCCCCAATACTAACTGCCACTGTTCGTAACCAAACTCCCTGCTTAGACTGGCTTTCTAATGAGCCTGTCTGGGTGGAACAGTGGCCTTTGCCCCCAAAAGTGCCCTGAAAGCTATCTTGTGGAAATTAATCCACAACAAATCTGGCAACAATCTGACACTGTAAATATTAAAACCATTGTCACTAACATGTGTTAACTCTCTAAGTAACCTGAGTCTGTTTATAGTCCAAAATAAAATGGTTAAAAAATCAATATATATTTTAACTAAAATTGGTCTGAAGATCCTGCTGTAGAGATTGCTACAAGAGGTCACATTAGATGACCCTTAAAAAAATCATAAAGATACTTAAACTAATTATAATCATCAAGCTATCAATTATAGTAAACCTCTAACTTGTTACACATTTTATTTATTTCACAAGTAAGTGTTTATAGCTTTCAAGCCTTCACATGAAGAATCATCTGTTCATATGGAAAGGTATTAAACTATAAGAAGTTCCTCCATATACAAATTATGTTAATTAGCAACATTCACATATTCTTGCACACTTAACAGGTGTATCTCAACTTGCCATTATAGGTCTGCCAAACACCTAGGCTCAATTAAGTATGTATATATATATATATATATATATATATATATATATATATATATATATATATATATATGAAGATATATTCCCCAATATTCAATTGGCTAAGGCACCAAAACTCTTTTTCTATAAAAAATTCAAATTAGATGCCCTGCTAACCATGGGAAGCAGATTGTTTGTGTTTCTTTCACAGGAATCCCAGGAAAGCCATCTGGACCCCTGCACACTCTGACATCACCCAGTAGATGGCATGACTACAGTGGCACACCCCCCGAAACCCAAGATGTCACCTGATGCCATCTGAAGAACCTGATTCACAGAATCCAAGAACAGAACTTTCTTACTGCCTGTCTGCCCTTCCTGCTTCTGCTTTGCCTGTCATGTTTTGGCTGTTCCAGCTCACTCTCTACAGAAAAGCAGAATTCCAGTGCCTGACCTTCCTCATGCAGCATTTCATCCCCTGCCATTTCTCCCCCTAGTCACCTACTTTGGACTGACACTTCTATTGGACTTGCTGGTTTAGCCTTTGGACACTTTACACAATTTTACAGCAGCTTCCTTCCCTTCACGCTGCTGGCTTTTGAAAGACTGACCCTGAGTAGTTCATAGACTTTGCAGACTGTTGCCTTGAGGACTATACAATGCCAAATAGTCCCTCTGCTTGGCAGGACATGCCCTCCCGCCTACAGGTCCTGCCCTTTGAGGCAGGAAACACCCCCTCATTACGAATCCTTGCCCCCCTCCGAAACAGGGAAAGTTCCTTTGCGCACCAAGCCTTCCCTTGACATCACACTGGCTCTTACTGTTCCCCTACTTGTCCTTTCCTGTTTTGTTATATCATTTAGGTTTATGCCCAAAAGGTTTCTGCTCACCCCTACACTACTATTCCTCTGTCACAGATAGAGACTTTTACAGACACTGAACCATCTTAATGCGATAACTAGATGGAAAGATAGAGTAAGATGTAGAAATATTGTGAGGAGATGGTTGAGCCTGGCAGAGCTTAACCTATGAGATGAGTCCCTCCAGGGTTCTCTCTGTCTAAAGAGGGGTTGAGCACAGGGGGGACACGTGAAACTCACAAGGTTGGTGGCCATTTAAGCATTCCCTCCCCCACAAAAACGTTCTACATCTTCCCACCTGAGCACGGCATGCCTTAAAAACATTTAAGCCTGCTCCCCTCTATACATTTCCTTACTGTGTCCATTAAATATAAAGGAAAAGGGGGAGATGCTGTGCAGATGTCTCTCCAAGCCTCTGCCACTTTACACAGAGATTTACAGTACTTTCAGGGCTTTTCCCAACCAATTCTGTGCCGACAAATCACTCCAGGGTGTTGACCTAAAAAGCCCACCTACTCTCCCTCCCCTCCCTCACTCTCTTGCCCGGTGGTGCAGTAGCAGGGGACAGCCATTCTAGCCTGGCTACACGTGGCCTAAACTGCAGCATTCCCACCCCAACGCTGAGGTCCACGCGTGAATAAAAGATTGTGTTCCCTTTCTGCTCCAAACTTCCTTTTTCTGCTTCCTGCCACCACCGTGTCAAGTGACAAGATTCTAAAGATCAATCCATAAAAATAAAGAGGCAACTAAACTGAAAGCAGGATTTGACTAAATTGACAGTAGGGCACAAAAGTAAAAACCCTGTGGTGAGGGGGAAGTGGACATTCGACTTCCCTGGGCGGTCGGGGTGGGGTGTTGGTGGGTGGAATGAGACACAGTCTTTTTGTGGTGGGAATGGTGTTATGTACACTCCTATTAAAGTGTAGTCATAAAAATCACTATTTAATTAATATGAGAGGGGGAGAAATTGATTGTGTGTCTCAAACTTTTTAAAACATAGACTGAGTCTTTTTAATACATAGGCTAAATCTGATATGTGGACTCTTTGAAAAGACTAGACCAGGTAGAACAGAAGCAACCAGTGGTATATACAAGATACTGGGTATTATACAGCAAACCCTAACAAAGGGACTTTTCAAAGTTAACACAATTACCAAATAATGTGATGATAACAATAACTATCCATTGTCTTCTTAACCCTAAGACAATATAACGCCTATATTTCCCCCAGTACAGGAACCTTAGGGTGGGAACCACTTTCCTGCATGCTTTTCTCAATCCATATCAAATAATATTGCATCTGCCGATCACAACCTAATCAACGCAACAAGTGCCACCTCAACATGCTTCACCTCAGACTGTGTCCAGAGACTTCAGGTGTGGGATGACAACCCTTCAGCTTCATCACTAGGGTGAGACCTTTCCTTGCATAGTATTCTCTATTTCCACTCCAGGTGGTTCAATTTCTAACAAAGTCCCAAAACCTAGATATAGACCAGGTCCCCTGAGATAGAGCATATGTTCACACATGTCCATAAACCAGGGCAAAATATATACCTGAAAGCAGAAGTACAGGAGAATCTGCAGTGAGCACCCTCCAACACTTCATCTGCACTATTCCAGCCTTTAAGTCCATAATGGTTCAACAATTTGTTTGGCTTTGTATGTTAACTCTCTTTTCAGCCACCAGGTTCCAGATGCCAGCATAATGCCGACCAGGCTTCCCTGAACTGAAGACCCTACCAATGTGTCCTGGACCTCTGGTTCCCCAGAGACCCACCTTACTAGGGATAGATGCATACTGGGAGTATGTATTGACCAGTCAACACCCATATTCAGCAGGGAAGCAATTACAGAAGGCAGACCTTCCACCTTCTGCAACTCACAATGACCCTGGGTCCATACTCCCAGAGTGATAGAGAATGGGAAAGCTATCAGGGGAGGGGCGGGGATGGGATATGGAGACAAAGTGGTGGGAATTGTGTGGAGTTGTACCCCTCCTATCCTACAGTTTTGTCAGTGTCTCCTTTCCTAAATAAAAAAATAAAATAAAATAAAGAAAGAAAAAGAAATAAAAATAATAAAGAGGCAAATAAATCAAAACCCTAGTCTGAGCTATACTAATGAATAAAGGATGCTATTTTCTGTCATAATTTGTTTTAAAAAAATTCTTCCTGCAGATCAGTGTGATCCACAAATAACTAGCAACAAACATATTCAATATTCTTTTAAAGAAGTCATCAAAGCCCAGATATCTATTAAATTTATAGCATCCGGTGGCAAACAAAAAGTACTAATCATATAAAAAATTAAAATGTCATCAATAACCCAGAAAAAGCTTTATCATTAAGGAAATATGTAAAGAAATAAGTAAAAGTGGGGAAAATTGAATAAAGTTTTCACATTACCCAGACAAGATATATATTATAGAGAAAGAAAAGTATCTCATAGTAGTCAGTTGAAAAGGAATAATAAACTGTATCAGAGAAAAAGAGGACAGTGTTGTGTCAAGCAGGGATAAAGTCTCAAAATAAAGGATGTGGTCAACAAGGGGACCAAGGAAGATAAATACTGAAAACTATTCTTTGTGTCTAAGAGTTTCCTTCTATGTTATGGCACAGTGGTTCCAGTAGAAAGGTTGATAGTTAAATCATATTCCAAAGAAGAGTAAACAAAATGTGAAGAAGGAAATGTACCATTCATTTCTTCAAGGGGAAGATTGTCTCTTACCCAAGATAGACAAATACATATTTTACATTTTAAATATTTTAAGATTACACAAAATACTTTATCAATGTATATTTTCTCATACATTTGCATCTCCTCCCCATAGACAACATCTTTAAAATTAGGAAATTAAAGATGTTACCAAAAAAAGCACTCAGCAGCTTCTGAACCTGAATATTGCTGCCCACTGTGCGGTACAATCCCTCCGTCTTGATCCCTAGGGAAAGAAAACAAGGTCACTTTTGATAAGAGAGCTAAAGATTATATCCCCCTCAATGTAGAGACATAATGTACTTACATATACCCTGTAGTCAGTTCAGACAAAAAATGTATCCCCTATTCTTTCCAGAAATGCCAGACCCCTACCCTGTAGCAGGTTTATGGTCCTAAAGGAACTCTTCATATAATCTACTTTTAAGTACCCAGTGCTAATTAATCCTAACAGAAGAGAAAGTACTCTGTAATAAATGCTTAGGCAAGTCAAAAACTAAGAATGGTATTGTCATCTTTGAAATGTGCTATCATTTTATAAATTAAAAATTACAATTAAAGCAAAGATGTGATCTAGTTGACCTTGTGCAATTATATAATAGAAGATAGGGCTGCAGTATGGCAGAAGTGAAACAAAATATCACAATGTATATGAACAGAAATTGAAAAATTCAAAGAAAACAGAGGTTCAGTTCATATGCTATACATACCCACATTCTAAATATTCTCAGAAAGAAATCAGATAACACAATAAACATGGAAGAATGCTGATTATATATTACTGCTGAGGTGAGAAATGTTCTGAACAACTGTTAAACTAAGAGATATTGTGACAAAAACTGATTAAAAAATTAGAATAGAACTATCATAATGTTACTTAAAAATAACAGGTATTAACTTGGAACACCTGGTAAGTCTTTTTAGATTTTCCCTTGAAAATAACAAAGTAAAAATTCTTCAAATGTAGATATCACTGGTTTAGAATTTTCTGAAATTTTACAAAATGTGTTTCATAATCAAGGCTTATAAGCTATGTTTATGCCTAAAATAGATCCTCAGCAACAGACATCACTGTCACTGTAGTCAAATTGAACCTGGATGAATTCATAGTAGCTGGAGTCACGGACTACCAAGAATGTGGTTTATAACCTACCTTTAGTCTCAATGACATTGATGCACTTCCTAACAAATTTGAACCCAACTTCATTTAGCTCCACTGTTCCATATAAAGAAAAGCAGAATTAGATTTAGCTGCACAAACAATCATACCAAACATAAAATTATATTAAGAGACTGAGATAACTAGGAAAGAGGCTATAGGCAATTACCCTAAAATAAATAATCTATTTCAGAGGAAGTTTAGAGTGTCTCCTCTTCTGAAACACACACACACAAACTCAGTTATGCTTTCTTGAGAAATTAGCAAAATCAAATGTGAAATGGATGGATGGAAATTAAAATAATCTCTGTCATTATGTTCTATTACCCTACCAAAAAGGAAATTAAAGTGAGTTCTTTCAACAAAAAGGTACATATTAAAGAAACTTATATTATATTTAGAACGGTATTCATAAACATTTAAAATGGTATTCATAAACACATTTAAATTAATACATAGCATTTGTGATATCATTTACAGAAGCTAGAACTCTCAGCAGTTTTAACATTAATATACTAGAAAATTGACTTACTTTCTTCCTGTTTTGTTATGGGGCTGCGGTATATCTACAGAAAAAAAGAAGAGTAAAGAAAAGAAAAAAAATGAGAGAAAGTATCATGGCTAGTGAAAGTTACAATAGGTAAGCATGGTACATATTTTTCAAGAGATAGACCATTAATATTACAAGCAAGAATTCAAATTGGAAAAGTAAAATTTTAAATTTTTGCAGATGACATGATAATGTAAATAGAAAACACAGTCTACTAAAATATAATCTTGTTTTCTTTTCCTTATTAACTTCATTAAAAAAATGTTGTTCAACAAGACGGGTAGAGTTTCACAAAATTACCACAATAATTACTAAGACCCGCAAACCCTCCCCAATCTAGTTATGTCTCTTCTGAATCCTTCAGTCTGCTGAAATGGATCACACTTTATTAGTGGTATGATAGCCTGCTTTAAAAGCATTTTAGCAGGGAGTCGGGCTGTAGTGCAGCGGGTTAAGCGCAGGTGGCGCAAAGCACAAGGACCGGCATAAGGATCCCAGTTCGAACCCCGGCTCCCCACCTGCAGGGGAGTCGCTTCACAGGCGGTGAAGCAGGTCTGCAGGTGTCTATCTTTCTCTCCCCCTCTCTGTCTTCCCCTCCTCTCTCTGTTTCTCTCTGTCCTATCCAACAACGACGACAACAACAATAATAACTACAACAATAAAACAACAAGGGCAACAAAAGGGAATAAATAAATAAAATAAAAATTTTTTTTAAAAAAGCATTTTAGCCCCGGCTCCCACCTGCAGAGGAGTTCCTTCACAAGTGGTGAAGCAGGTCTGAAGGTGTCTATCTTTCTCCCCTACCCCGCCTCTCTGTCTTCCCCTCCACTCTCCATTTCTCTCTGTCCTATCCCACAACAACAATATCAATAACAACAACAGTAATAATTACAACAATAAAAGAACAAGGGCAACAAAATGGAATAAATATTAAAAAAGAAATGTAACATTTCAGTATTTTTTCTGGACTTATATTTAAAAATAAATAAAGTATTGTGGAAACAATAAACCAATATAGGGTTAGGAACAAAATAAATAAAAAGAAAGATGTGGTAGTTTTACTCAAAAGTAAGAAGTACAGAAGTAATAAATTTTAAACTCATATTTACAATTGCATTTAAAATAATTAGGTACCACAAAATAAATTTAGAAGTGGATGTGGAAGAATTAAATACTAAAAAGTATAAGCCATTTCTTAAATTTATAAGAAAATATACAAGGAGGGGCAAAGCCAAGATGGCGACTTGAGAGCAACAGCTGCTGAGAGCTGCAAAAAGTAGCAGCTTGTGACCTGGGATTCTCTGGATAGGGTAGGATACTGGGCTGTCATTAGGAGGGTGAACACAGGCTGTCCAGGGTGGCACCATAATAGAGTCCCATAACTCACTCTTAGGCTGACAAACAGAAGCCAGGCGGACAAAGAAAGGAAATCTTTTGATTATTTCTGAGCTCACCCCGGCCCCCACCCCAGAACCAGCTCCTAGAGGCTGAACAGTCCCTTCTGGCAGGCTTCCCGATGAGCTGTTTTCTTTACCAAGATTCCTGGCTCACCAGGGGTGTCATTCCAAGCCTTATCATTTTTGTTTAACTTCTCTTTTTTTAAAGTGGCTGTAGCTCTATGTAAGTGACAAAATACCTGACCAATCAGAGCCTCAACACTGCCTGGAAAAGACTACTTGGAGGTGTTTTCTTTATTGATACTTCTTAAAATTGGCTGCCTTTGCAAGGCTGCCTACAGCCAATCCACAGGGGACCAAGCTGCAGACTGAGTGTTAGAGGTTTTTACTGTTTTATTTTATTATTAATATTATTATATACACGTAATCCTTTTCCCTCCTCCTTCAGGTTGACCAAAATTAAATTCTGTTGATCTTTCCATTGCTAGGAGACTAGGTATCCTATCCATTGTCAGAGGAACTTGTTTCTCTCTCCCTCTTCTCTCCACTCTCTTTTTCCTCCTCCTAGCTAATTAAAAAAGTTTTTAAAAAATCTCTTTCACTGCTCTTTTTTTTAATTCTTTTCTTCCTTCATCCTTCTATTGCTTTCTGAATTCACTGATACTTGCCTGTGAATTATTTTTGGGAAGAAATCTGACTCGGAGTGGAGTGTGTGTGTGTGTGTGTGTGTGTGTGTGTTTCTGCTTATTCTATTCCTAGAATTCCTATCAGGAGAGGGGATAGGATATGGAGGTTTGGTGGTGGGAATTGTGTGGAGTTGTACCCCTTTTATCCTATGGTTTTTCTCAATGTTTCCTTTTTATAAATAAAAACCAACAACAAATAATGTCAAAGGACATAAATTATGGTGATGTTGTGTATGATAGAGAAAATGCAAACACAGGGACTTTTCAAAGTTAACCCCATTGGAAAATAATGTGATTATAGCAATAACTATCCATTGTCTTCTTAACCCTAAGACAGCAGGAAACTCCCAGTTCCTCAATGGAGCCTACATTTTCCCCAGTCCTAGAACCTCTAGGGTGCAGCTCACTTTCCTTCATGCTTCAGTCAAACCCAACATAATCAATGCAAGGAGTACCACCTCAGCATGCTTCATTTCAGACTGTGTTCAGAGATTTCAGGCGTGGAATGATAATCCTTCACCCTCATTAAACTGGTGAGACCTTTCCTTTCATACTATTCTCTAATTCCATTCTAGATGGTTCATTTCCTAACAAAGCCCCAAAACCTAGATATAGACCAGTTCCCGTGAGATAGACCATACGTCCACATGTATCCATAAATTAGGGCAAAATATATACCTGAAAGCAAAAGTACACAATACTCTACAGTGAGTCAGTATAAAGTTCCTAATGAAATAGTATCTCATTAGACTTAGATATCCTCCTCACCAACTTCCTGTTACAGTTCTCTCACTCAGTCCAAAGCTAACCTTATCAAAGCAAGGACTGCAAAAGCTGAATAAGGGCAAGAGACTGGCATACTTTAATGATGACTCTTTAGTCACTATCAGGCCACCCCACTAGCTGCAGCCCTATTCAGAGAGTCCTTAATAGACATGATGGGTCTAGACCTCAAATAAATCCCTCTCTCCATTGTTATTGGTCATCTCTATCAGGAACAACAAAATAGACCCCTTTGTGGGCCCCCCATAGGACCTTGCCCTCAACTTGGATCAACAATGGTAGGGAATGTTCCATCCTCCAAAGGGCAGATGGACAACATACTCTATGCTACACTTGAGGAAGATGGGTAAATATTGGGGCAGCTTGGAATGTTCCTACTTATGACCACGGAATGTGAGCTCATATCTACAGGGATGCACAGGTCACATAGGCTCCTAAACTGAATATGGGCTCCAGACCAAATCAAATAGATGTGGTTTACAGTCAACAATATTTATATCCCTCCCCCATATTAGGGAGCTACTCTCTTCCCTGATCCAGCTTTGTGGTTCTTTCCAGCCATGACATCATCTTCCCAGACTAACTAACTTGCATATATCAGATTCAGGCTCAGGGAAAAAAAACTAGTATAGTCACAGACCCTTTGGAATATAACTAAAATATGCCTACTAACTATCTTTATAATGGAATACCCTCCAATTCTTCATCTGCTCTATTCTAGCCTTTAAGTTCATGATTGATCAACAATTTATTTAGCTTTGTATGTTAACTCTCTTTTCAGCCACCAGGTGCAGACCAGACTTCCCTGGACAGACAACCTCACCAATGTGTACTGGAGCTCTGCTTCCTGAGACCCCCCACCACAAAAGGGAAAAAGAGAGGCAGACTGAGAGTATGGATCAAACAGTCAATGCCCATGTTAAGCGGGGAAGCAATTACAGAAGCCAGACCTTCCACATTCTGCATCCCAAAATGACCTTGGGTTCATACTCCCAGAGTGTTAAAGAATAGGAAAGCTATCAGGGGAGGGAATGGGATACATAGTTCTGGTGGTGGCAAATGTGTGGAGTTGTAGCCCTCTTATTCTATGGTTTTGTCAATGTTTCTTGTTTATAAATAAATTTTAAAAATTAAAAAAGGAAAAACAGAAAATATTCAAGGAATGGGAAAAGTACTCTATGTTCACAAAAATAATATAACTAAAATTACCTTCTTATCCACAGGTTTATACAGACTAACTGCAATGTCCACAAAATTCTAACAAAGTCCTTAAGGTAAAAGAACAAATATTAAGCCCCCACACCTATGTACATCAAATTTTTGACAAGGACCCAAACTATTAAATGGAGAAAGGAGAGTCTCTTCAACAAATGGTGTTGGGGAAAGTGGAGTGAAGTCTGCAGAAGAATGAATCCAAATCACTACATTTCACTACCACACACAAAAGTAAATTCCAAATGGATCAAGGATGTGGATGTTAGACCAGAAACTATCAAATAATTAAGAGAAAAATACTGGCAAAACTCTTTCCCATCTAAGTTCTATAGGCATCTTCTTTGTATAATTATACAAAACAATTGCAGGGAGGACAAAAACAAAAATAAACCAATGAGACTACATCAAATTGAAAAGCTTCTCCACAGCAAAACAAAACAAAACAAACAGAAAACCACCCCTACTGAATGAGAGATCATTATATGCCATATATCAGACAAAAGTTCATGACCAAAATATATAAAGAGCTCACTAAATTCAGGAAAAAAAATCCAAAAGTGGGGAGAGGATATGAATAGCATATTCACTACAGAATAGACACAAAAGGCCAACAGACATAAAAAAAGTGCTACAAATCACAGATTGTCATAGAAATGTAAACAAAGACAACAGTGAAATACCACTACACCACTGTGAGAATGTCATATATCAGAAAGGATAACAACAACAAATTCTAGTGATTGTGGGGGCAAAGAAACCCTCCAGAGCTGCTGGTGGGAATGTAAATTGGTTCAACCCATGTGAAAAAGCAGTCTGACAAACTCTAGAAGGTTAGAAATGGACTTATCCTATGACACTTCAATTCCTACCCTGGGGATATAAACTAAAGAACCAAACATGCCCATCCAAAAATATTTCTGTATATTTATGTTCATAGCAGCACAATTTATAATAAAACCTAGAAGCATCTTATGTGTCTAACAACAGACGAGTGGCTAAGAAAGTTGTGGTATATATTTACACAATACAATACTATTCAGCTATTAAAGATGATGAATTCGTCTTCATCACCTCATCTTGGACAGAGCTTGAATGAATCATATAAAGTGAGATGAGCAAAAAAAAAAGAAGAAGGATGAATTTGGGATGATAGAAAGGAGAATAGAACAGAATAGAATAGAAAGGAGAAATACAAATCAGAATTTGGACTGGGTTTGTTGTATTGCACCAAAGTAAAGGGCTCTGGGTGGAGAGGTATTAGAAGGACTTTCATGTCCTGGTCCAAGATGGTGAGGGAGGATCTAATCCAGGATAATGTTTTGCAGAAAACTGAAAATTTTTACACATGTAACACAACTGTATTTATTGTAAATCATTAATCCCCCCAATTAAAATCAATAATCAAAAGTAACTATGGTATATCTATACCACGAGACAGTAAGTTCCCCTTTAATGTCTTTGATAGGTTTTTGCAAACTGTTATTTCAAGTAAAATGACTTAAAAAAAACCAACTTTGCTATAGAATAATTGATATCAACAAGAGTTAAGTTCCAACATTTAAACTTCTAAATTAAGATTTCTAAACACTTCTGATACTAAACAAAAATTTATATTAAAAATCTGGGCATGGGAAGTGACTAAGCAGCAGAATGCATGCATAAGATCCTAGTTTTGATAGATCAACACCTCATTTTTAAAAGTATAGAAAACACTAGAATGTATTTTCACTTAGCCAGTTTTTGTCTTAAGTAAATCAAATGATAATAAAGTGGTATTCAATTCATGTATCTCAGCAATTTTACAGGCATCCAAAAAACCAGCCTGAAACACCTAAAACAAATATAATGTATTAAAGTTTACAAACTAGCCTATGTTTGATTTTTCAAAGCAAATCTGTGAGGTGGGTAGAACAAAAATATGAAAGCTAATTTAGTGAAAAGAAGATTTAATGACAGTGAAGTAATATGACCTGCTCAATATTATAAAACCATTTACAGGCCATGATTCAAATCCATGGTTTTGAAATTACAATACTAGGAAGGTGGCATTATTTAATTTGCCACTGGAAAAATCCTAAAGAGAAAATATGAAAAAAGATATATTTTCAATGACTTAAGTCTGTTCATATAACTTTGATAATCACTAGCCTTTACAAAGTTATTACATGCCCATGTACATAAGTATACTAGAGAGAACAGTATATCTTATGATACAAAATGTATACATTATATCCTTTCCTATATTTCCCTTTAAAAGGACAACATAGAATAAGATGTAAGATAAGAACAGCTTATAAAATGTTTGTTCACTCATCTCTCCAAAGCTCAAACCCAATAGGAAAAGATAGAAACAGGCTGGGTATGCGGATCGACCTGCCATCACCCATGTCCAGTGGAAAAGCAATTACAGAAGCCAGTGTACCCCAAAAACAATTTTGAACCATACTCCCAGTGGGGGAGAAGTAATAGGAGGAAGAGAGTAATAAGGCTCTGAACTCCAGCTCTATCAGGACCCGGACAAAAAGGAGGAAAAGGGAAAGATATTTGAATGTAGTAATGTGGCTTAGAGGGGAAAAGAGGACTGGGCCTGAAAGAAAAAGGGGACAATTATGTACAAATGTAGACAGATAGTTTTAGAGATGAGAGTTAACCCATGTCCACAACCTTAGAACTGCTGTGGCTTGCATTGGAGGAATTGGGATTCAGAATGCTAATGGTGGGAATGGTATGGAATTATACCCCTGTTGACATGTAATTTTCTAAATGAATATTAAGTCACTAATAAAAATTAAAAGAAAAATAAAATGTTCACAATCAAAACAATTAATTATACACTTGTGTACTAACACAGAATAATTTTAATATATGAAAAAAATGTCTTAATTTTCTTTCTTCCCGTCATAACTTAAAACTGGAATGAGAAGCTAAAAATCCTAAATTCACAGCTCATCACTGAAGTCTTCACTGAGTGTGATCCTAAGAGATCCTCTATCCTTCTCTGGAACTCAAATCATCTCACAGATTAAGTAAGATGTCAGATCAACAATTCCTTCTAGCTCTGACATTTTGAGACTGAAGGATCAGTGGTTAATGAAATGTCCTATACCTTTAGCTGATTCTGAAGGGCGCTCATACATTACCGAGGTGTTACTGAGGTTTACTCACTGTCTGAGTTAACTTACAGGCTCTTTACCATCCATGGCCTCCATCCATAGTCTTCTGTTAGGTTCTGAAAGGGCCTGCAAAGTGATGGTTCCTGACCTAAGAAGAAAAATGACAGTGTAATCCAAAAAATAATCTAAGAGAATAGAATCTAATAATCTCAAATTCTGTTCATCCCTAATGGGTGTCACACAAAACAGACATGAATAAATATAATTCCAATTTTATAAAATATCTTTTATTCAGAAAAAAAACAAAACAGTAAACAACAGTATCTTTGGGATCCCTAAAGGAAGCTGTATCTTGGTGCCCTAGTTTCATGGTCAGGAAAGGACATAAGAAAATAAATGCCTAAACACAGAAATTAACCCAATTGGACTTGAGTCAAACTGCATTTAGATCCTGACCCTCCCTACATTTACTAGTTTTGCAACCTAAATTACTCTGCAATCTTGTCACTCTTGTGAAAACAAATGGCTGCCAGAAGAGGTGGATTTGTTTTGTAGTCACCAACCCCAGAAATAACTCTATTAGCCATTTAAAAATTATATATATATTCCCTGTTTCACAGTATAGAACCTGAATGAATATAACAGAAATTTTATTCTAGTTAAAGCAGACCATAGTACAAAATTAAAGGGCTGGTGGGGGGAGACAGCATAATCGTTATGCAAAAAGACTTGTCATGCCTGAAATACTGTCTGAGGTTCAATCCCCAGTATTACCATAAGCCAGAGCTGAGCAGTGTTCTGGTGAAAAAAGAAAAGGAACAGAAATAAAGAGAATATGGGTTTTGCAGATCTGCATTTGAATATGGCCCTGCTACTATCTGGCTTTGATATGGCAAGTCAGTTAAGCATATTTGAGTTAATTTTCTCACCTATAAAGTGTTAACTGAGATAAATCAGAGGAGAAGAGAAAGTACTGGATGACCTCATTCATAAGTAGAACTTAAAGGGAATGCTGGAAAAACAGTTGAATTGGATAGTGTGCCTGTTTTATCATCTGCACAACCCAGGTCAAATCACTCACTAGATTGGAGGAAGCTATGTCACTTCCCTACATATCACTATTTTTCCCTCCTTGCCACACTCTATGTGAAAAGGTGGAGTGGTGAAATCATAGAGAGGAGAGGGGAGGGGAGGGGATGGTAAAAACTGAGTCAAACTTAAGTGTAGTAATGGTTTTGGGTGGCAAATTCAGATACTCTAAAGGGTGGCAAATTCAGATACTCTAAAGGGAGGAGGCAGATGCAAGTTGAAAGAGATTTAAGATCCCAGTATATTATGATGGAAGAAGATGCACTTGGTGGTAGATATAGCCTGTAGACACCTATCACAGGGAGATAAGAAACTACAAATGTGACAGCTGTCTTGTAAATCATAATTTCTCACAATAAAATAATTTTCAAAAGAGAAATCAAGGGTTAAATGAGAGAATGTTTGGGCTGAGGACTTAGCTCAGCCTGTTAGAGGACTAACTTAGATACCTTAGACCCAGAGATTAAAGGTTAAATAGCCAGAATCACTTTAGGCCATACTTGAGCAGTAATTTGCTTCTCTCTTGTGTTCTTGCTTTCTCAAGATAGACAGACTGACAGATATTTTAAAACCAAATGAAGGAATGTTTTAAAAGTAGGCACATGAAAATTTTAATTCCAAGATTCCTCAGGTTTTTTTTTTTTTTGGATAAGTAAAATAAATTATATTTAGAAGTAAATATCAGGGATGAGCAAAATAACTCAATTGGATAGTGTGTTGCTTAGTCATGCGTGCAACAAGCCTGGACTCCACCACACTGAAGGAAGCTTAGATTCTGTGGTCTCTTTCACTATCTCTCAATCTACCTCTGCCTTATAGGTGTCGAAGAAAAAAAGAGAGAGAGGGAGGGAGAAAAAAACTCAGCTGTATTACCTACCAAGTATCAAGCATAAAACTAAGTACAAGATATGTAAAGCTGAATTAATCTCAGCTTCTAACCTCAGGCTCAAACTGTTGGCAACTGCTTTGAGTCTATAGGAATATTATTTGCAAGTAACAAGCAAATTTAACTAGATAAAACAATAAAAAGGAACTGAAAATTTTAATTTCTTTTAAACTTTTAATTTCTTTTAAAATTTAAGCTTTTTTAAATTTAGCTTAAGTCTTCAATTTATTTTTATTCCTGGTGCTATATAAGCAAGGATACTAATGGTTCATGAAAGCATACCTATAGACAAGGGGCATTTCCCTTAGTTAAAATAAGTCCATTTATCCCCACCTTATTAGGTCTGACGCTGTTGGGGAAATGAGTGACTGTCTAATGGTTACAAATAATGCATACTGGGGTCAGGAAGTGGTACATCTGGTTCAGTGCACGTTACCATGTGTAAGGAGAAGATTTCAAAGTGACGAAAAACTGTTGTAACTAGTTGTCTCTCAGTCCCCCTCTCTTATCTCCCCCTTTCCCATACCAAACCTAACCAAAGTATGAATGAATGAATAAATAAATAAATACATAAATAAACATTGAAACAAAAGATAAATAATTCTTACGGACATCCCATTGACAGAGAACATTCACTTTAACAAAAACCGTGAAGAATTACAGGTGGGGGTAAGGAGGGGCAGTGAGGTGATTTACCTGGGGAAGCACCTAGTTTACCATGCTTGCAACCCAGGTCTGAGACTCCAGTAAACTACATAGGAGTACTAAAGCATACTGAGGAAATTTTATGTTCTGTAATCTCTATCTGAATAACTCAGTATAGAGTCATAAAGTCTCAGCAATAGCAATAATAATGAAAGATAAACAGGGAAGTAGATCAGTAATTATCCATACCTGTACAAAAACATGCTCATATCTCTTAATGCATACTTTTAAAAAATAATTTATTAGGGGGACTAATGGTTTACAATCAATAGTAAATACAGTTGTTAGTACATGTGTAAAATTTCTTGGTTTTCTGCAAAAGTGCTCCTCCACCATCCTCTACCAGGTCCTCTCAGGACCCCTTTCCCCAGAGTTCTTTACTTTGTTAATATATACCTTTATTGCAATCCAAGTTTGGCTTTGTGTTGCCCCTTCTGTTCTTATT
Source organism: Erinaceus europaeus (assembly GCF_950295315.1). NCBI lineage: Eukaryota > Metazoa > Chordata > Mammalia > Eulipotyphla > Erinaceidae > Erinaceus > Erinaceus europaeus. Next base: position 80,117,180 of record NC_080185.1, on the reverse strand, counting down.
TCTCAACTTCTGCCTGAGTGAGATCATCCCATATTCATGCTGCTCCTTCTGGCTTATCTCACTTAACATGATTCCTTCTAGTTCTATCCAAGATGGGAAACAAGGTAAATTCATCATTTTTAACAGCTGAGCAGTAACTATTATTCAGTAATATCCCACAGCTTTCTTAGCCACTTATCTGTTGTTGGACACATCAATAACTTGGAACATTTTTTCATATATATGTGGGCCTTTGGGATCTCTTCTTTGGTAAATATTCTGTCCATATCCTCCTCACTTTTGTATTTTTTTTCTGAGTTGGGTGAGCTCTTTATATATTTAGTAATTAGCCTTTTGTCTGATGCATGGCATGTAAAGATCTTCTCCCATTCTGTAAAGTTTCTCTGTTTAGGTGCTGTTTTCTTTGGCCATGCAAAAGTTTTTCAGTTTGATATAGTCCAGTTGCTTAATTTTTGTTTTCCTTGTGATTGGACTTGAGCCATTGAAGATGCCTATAATGCTTAGATGAAAAAGAGTTCTGCAAATATTTTCCTCTAACTATTTGATAGTTTCTATTTGGTGTCATTTGAAATTTGTGTCCCAGGTGTTGCTCTTCTGGGTGTTGAGGAATATTCATTCATTTCTTCCAGGTTCCCCAACATAGCAGTATAAAACAATTGATAGTATATTCATAATCTCTTGTATATTCTCTACTTTATTTTTTATTCTAGCATTTAAGATTCTATCCCTATTTTCTAGTACTCCTCCTTAAAGGTTTGTTGCTTATGTTTGACCTCTCAGAGAACCAGCTCTTAGTTTACATTAATGTTTTGCATCATCATTTGGTTTCTACTTCATTTATTTCAGTTCTAGATTGTATTATTTCCCTCCATCAACTTGATTTTTTGCCCTGTAATTTTCTTGTTTCTTTACATATGGCATAAGATTGATTATCTGGAATTTTTCTTGATTTAAACATAAGACTAAATTGCTATGAAAGTCCACTTAGTATTGCTTTAGAAGCATCCTTAGAGGTTTAGAAGCATCCTTAGACGTTCTTACAGATTGCTTACTCATTTTTGTTTATTTCTAAGATTTTTTAAAATTTCATCTTTGATTCCCTCTTTGATCCAGTGGTCATGTAGTGCTATGTTGTTCAGTGTATTTGTATTACAATTTTCACCATCTATATGTGTTTGATTTCTATTTTTATTTCACTGTAACCTGAAAAAATGTTTGATATGATTTCAATTTGTCTCAATATATTGAGATTTATCTTGTGTCCCAAAATACATTCTGCCTTAGAATGTTATATAATTGTTAAAAAAGAACATATATTCAGTTTTTCTGGAGTGAAGTGCATTGTAAATGTCAAATAATCCCAACTACTGTAATTCTTCATTTAAGACTGTTATTGCCTTGTTAATAGTCTTACTAGTAGATCAACCAGTGAGAATGAGGTGTAAATTCTTCTATTACCAGTGTATTATTCTTCAAATCAGATAATAATTGCTGGGAGTCAGGCAGTAGCACAGCAGGTTAAGCGCAGGTAGCGCAAAGCACAAGGGTCAGCATAAGGATCCCAGTTCCAGCCCACGGCATCCCACCTGCAGGGAAGTCGCTTCACAAGCAGTGAAGCAGATCTGCAGGTGTCTATCTTTCTCTCTCCCTTTCTGCCTTCCCCTCCTCTCTACATTTCTCTCTGTCCTATCCAACAATAATGACATCAATAATAACTACAACAATAAAACAACAAGGACACCAAAAGGGAATAAATATTTAAAATTTTAAAGGAAAAATGTTTAAAAAGATAATAATTACTTTATTTTGATGATCCTTCATTTGGTGCACAAATGTTAATTTACTTATCACTTAATATTCATATGAAGTGATAAGTGTCCCTGCCTCTTGGTAACAAATGTTTTTTTTCTTATTTTTATTTATAAAATGGAAATATTGACAAGACCATAGGATAAGAGGGGTACAATTCCACACAATTCCTACCACCAGAACTCTGTATCCAGTTTGGCTTTCAGAGTTTTAGTGAAGTCTGCTGATAGTCATATGAGTTTTCCACTGTATGTGGCTTTTTGTTTTTCTCTTGCAGCCGTTAGGATCCTTTCTTTATCCTTACTTCTCTTCATTGTAACTATGATGTGTCTTGGTGTCTTCAGGTCTGGGTTGATTCTGTTTGGTACTCTCTGGGTCTGCTGATCTTAATGTCCTTTCTGTTGTGTAGTCTGAGAAGTTTTCTTCCATTATTTTCTGTAGAATATTTACTTCCCCTTCCTCTCTTTCTTCCTCTGGTAGGTCAATTATGTGAATGTTACTTCTTTTGAGATCATTACATATGCCTCTGTTATTGTTTTCAGTGTCTATTAATCTCTTTTTGAGCTCTTTTACCTCTTTCTTAGTTTTCTCTAGCTCATCCTCTTTCGGGCTAATTCTGTTTTCTGCTTTTGTTAGTCTGCTTTCCCTTCCCTCAGCTTCCTTCTTCAGCTTAGTTACATATTAGCTTGTTCTTCTAGCTCAGTTATTTCAGCTTTCAGTTCTCTAATTACCACGAGGTAGCTAGTATTTTCCTTGAGGGTCATCTGTTGCTTCCCTATTTCTGATAGCTTTTTCCTCAATAGTTGTCTTCATTTCTGTGAGTAATAGATCAATTATTGTTTGGATGTTTTTCTTATATCTAATTGCTTCTGACTTTTTGGAATTCTTCTGGGCTCCTGTTCTGATTCATTATGGTAGCAGTTTTATTTTTGATTTAACCATTTTTTATTGATGTGGTTTATATATTTCTCTCCTGTCTTTCTTCAGTTGTTGTGTTGTAAGTAGAAGCCAAAATAAACTAATGTCTGTTCACAAATGAAGGCACATCCCTCAGAAAGTCCAACAATAGCAACTGAAGCAAAGATTAATGCAGATCAAGCAAAATCAGTTAGCCAAGCAATACCTCCAGTCCAAGAACAAACACAAACAAAACAAAAAGGATAGAAACGAAAAAAGGACAAAGCAAGAATAGATAGTTATGCAAATCAACTAACCACTCTAAATTCTAGAGATAGTGGGAAGAGAAAGGAAAGGAGAAAAGAGAGACAGAGTGAGAGACAGAGAGAGAGAGACAACTATGAGTCAGAAAACTTCCACAGAAGTATTCAGAGACATCCAGAAACATTCCAAATTTTTTTCTCTCTCTTGAGTTTTATATATAAGTCTTGGGATATATGTAAAGTGCTTAGTCTTAACTGTGTGAGCAAAGATGGATATAAATTTGTTTTTAAAATGATAAGTTTTTATAACAAAAGTTTTTCTCCTCCTGTGTGTTATAACTAAATGTTTATAGGTATGTTTCAAGTTTGGTAAACATTAACTTAACGGTTAAAAGTGTAACCTTTAAGCTACATTACTACCAGGCAAGGTAAAATTAATTTGCTAAAAGTAACTAACTATTTAAGGTAAAGTCTAAATATTTAATGTGACAATGTATCCTCAAAACTAAAATGCAAATTCCCTATACAGGGCGCTTATGGAGGGGCCCCCAAAAGTGCCCTGTAAACTATCTTGTGGAAATTAATCCACAACAGATCTGGCATCAATCTGGCAGTGTAAATGTTAAAACCATTGTCACTAACATGTGTTCACTCTCTAAGTAACCTGAGTGTGTTTATAGTCCAAAGTAAAAATAGTTAAAAAATCAAAATATATATTTTAACCAAAATTGGTCTGAAGATCCTGCTGTAGAGACTGCTATGAGAGGTAACATTAGATGACCTTCAAACAAAATCATAAAGGTATTTAAACCAATTATAATCATCGAGGTATCAATTATAGTAAACCTCTAACTTGTTACAAGTTTTATTTTTTTCACAAGTCAGTGATTACAGCTATCAAGCCTTCATATGAAGAATCATCTGTTCATATGGTAAGGTATTAAACTATAAGAAGTTCCTCCATATACAACCTATGTGAATTAACAACATTCACATATTCTTGTACACTTAACTGGTGTATCTTGTCTTGCCACCATAGGCCTGCCTTTGTCAGCCAACAATTTAAAGATGTTTCCCTTTATAACATCACCCATGCCACAGACATTTTTTACTACCCCCAAAGACAAATGTCTGTTCCCCTGGACATCACACCCACTGACTGCTTCCCTTAGACTTGAGATATGATCCCACCTCTTCATACCAATGGATAAATTCCCCCTTCCTTACCTGGCTACCCTCAGTTGTGGGACCCTTGCTTGTTTTACTTCTGCTCACAGTAGGTCCTATAATTCCTAACAAGCTCATGGCCTTTTTGCAACAACAGATTGATGCCATAAAGATGCAACTTATACAAGCTCACTATCATAGGCTGGACATGGCAGAATATGGAGTTGCTGCAGAGGATTTGCCCCCCTCCATCAGAACGTCTATCATGTAGAGGGCTGGCTAGCCAATAACAGGTAAAGGGGAAACTAGCACTATCCAGTCAAGCTAAGACAGGGCACCTGGTACTACTGGGCCAAAATAACCAGGTGTTCCAATGATGGGAAAGACAGAAGGCTGATCCCCAACCTAAGACAGGCACAGTACACCCTGCCACAAAATAAAGTCCACCAAACATCAAAACATGCACCCTTATATATAAAAGAAAGGGGGACATGTGGGGAGCCACATGTGCCCTCAAGGTTGCTATTGGCATGACCATAGAGTCTTTGTTAAAAGATAAGTTCCTGCTTCCGTACACCTTAAAGTCTTTGTTAAAAGGTAAGTTATTTTTCCCCATGAATCACCCAGGACCTTCCAGATAATGGCTGATTACCATGACAAATAATATAATAATAATAATAATAAATAAATAGGAAAGATACATCCCTCAATACTCAGTTGGCTAAGGCACCAAACCTCTTTTTCTATAAAAAAAGTTCAAATGAGATACCCTGCTAACCACAAGAAGCAGATTGTGTTTCTTTCACAGGAATCCCGAAAAAAAAAAAAAAACATCTGGACCCCTGCACACTCTGACACCACCAACTAGATGGCACGTCTACAGTGGCACACCCCCCGAAACCCTAGATGTCACCTGACATGATCTGAAGAACCTGAAGAACCTGATTCACAGACTCCAAGGACAGAACTATTTTACTGCCTGTCTGCCCTTTCTACTTCTGCTTTGCCTGTCACGTTTTGGCGGTTCCAGCTCACTGTCTACAGAGAAGCAGAATCCGAGCATTTCTCCCTGACATTTCTCCCCCTAGTCACCTACTTTGGACTTGCTGGTATACCCTTTGGACACTTTAGACAATTTTACAGTAGCTTCCTTCCCTTCACGTAGCTGTTTTTTCATAGACTGACCCTGAGTAGTTCATAGACTTTACAGACTGTTGCCTTGGCCATTAGATAAAAAGAAAGGGGGAGATGCTGGGAAATTGTGCAGTCACATCTGCCATCTTGTCCCCTCAGGCTACTGCTAGTTCCTGCGAGAGTTGCGACATTCTCAGAGTGCCTGTTCTGCCATGTTGTGCCCTCAGGGCATTGTCTATTCCCCGCAATAGTTGCAGTGCTCTGGTTACTCCTCCCTCTTCCCATTCTCATGAGAGTTATTATTCTACCCTGGAGTGCTATGGTTACTCCTCCCCCTTCCCATTCTCACGAGAGTTGTTATCCTACCCTGGAATGCTGTGGTTACTCCTCCCCCTTCCCATTCTCGTGAGAGCTACTCCCATAAAAGCCCTTCTTCTTCCGCACCTCTCTCTCTTTGCCGGCTCTTCACTTTGGTGTTTAGACGCAGGAAAGGTTACTGTGTGAGGCAGACATTTTTGCTACCTCCACATGGCCCAACCTGCTTCTCTCTCACCCAACTCTGAGGTTCCAGCGCAAATAAAGATTTGTGTTCCCTCTTCGCTCCGTATCTCCTCTCTCTCTTCTCTGCGGTGCAGCACAACACCCATATTTATTTGCTTCCCCTGCTATTGTTGAAAGGGTGGTATCGCAGGATTGGTGCACAGGGAGATCCAGTTATGCTCCCATACTCCCTAAACCTCCCTAAACCTCAAAGTGGAATCCCATGCCTTAGAAGGTTTTCCTATTCAACAAGGTGTGTATTACTCCCCTAGTCACCTGTATTCACTGTCTACATTTGCTATGGATATGCTTTTTGACTGTGCTTCAGGATGATTTCTAAGGAGTTCATTCCAATCATAGCTATAGATCCTGATCCTCTTTGGTCTCTGGGAGCCAAGCCACACCAGATCTTTTTATTCTATCATCTTGGTCACTCTCTATAACTGCAGAACTTCAAATCAATCCACCAACTACATAGCATGCTTACTTCAAAATAATCCCTGGGCATAGAGTAGATAGCATAATGGTTATGCAAAGTGACTCTCATGCCTGAGGCTCCAAAAGCCCAGGTTCAATCCCCTGCATCACCATAAGCCAGAGCTAAACAGTGCTCTGGTAAAACAAAAAAGAAACAAAAAAAACCTAACTCATTCATTTTAAAAGTTAAATATCTGAATTTTTTCCTGTTAAATAATCAGATTAATAAATTGAAGAGAGCAGAGGAGAAAAACAAATACAACCTAACTCAAAGTTTCAAATGTTAGCAGAAATCAGAAAATTGATAATCAAACTAATTCCAGTTTCTACAATAACTGAAAAGTAGGAGAGGAGGGTATCAAGGTTGCACGAATTGGAGGAAAAACACACTCTTAAAGCAACTAAAATCCCCCTTATTTTTCCAGCAAAGTTAGTTTTATTGGATAATACATTTTATAATACCAAGTTATGATCTTTTGTATTACTGACAAAAAATTAAAGTTAAATCCTAGAAGTGACTTTTTCTGTGGAGATCAAGTGAAACAAAAATGGCTGGTGTGTACAAATAAAGAACATGCTCTAGGTCAGGTCTAACAGGAATTCCTAATGATGGCAGCTAGAAGAGCCAAAACAAGGTGATAAAGAAATTTGTTCATTTTCATCATCAGAAGATAAGAAATCATAAAAGACTTACCCAGGCTCTGCACCTGACACATAGAGGATCATCAATTCACAGTAACACATACTTACCTTTCATTTGTTTCTATATCAAAACAGAATCGTTTGTCGATAGACTCTGTCTTCCTTCTCACGCAGTTTTTCAAAGTTAACTCCAAGGGTCCCTGATATAAGACAAGGATTCATAATCAATTTCAAAATAATTATATAAGCTTCTACTGTCTACTTCAGTGTTGTCTGGAATATTTATGTCAGGGCAACAGAGGCAATATTCAATTTCACTGGAGAGAGGGGTTTATTTGAGTTCTGGGCCCATCAAGTGTGTGTAGGAATCTCAGGACTCCCAGAATAGGGCCACATCTGATGGAATGGCGTGATAGTGAAAATGATGAAAAGAGTCATCATTAAAGTATGCCAGTCTCTTACTCAGCTTCCGTGGTCTCCTAGTCAAGATCTCAAGATGCCTGCCTCCATGGGTGGCCAACACTATGTTGTTTCTTCTCCAAAACAGAAGATTCCGGGTGCATCTGATTAACAAGTCTAGCAGATGGAGACTTGTCTCAAGTGGCCTCCCCCAGGGCTCTGTTCTGGCTCCTACGCTATTTAAAATATTTACATCAATGACCTCCCAGAAACTTCTTCAAGGAAGTTCATCTACACCGATGACATCTGCTGTGCAACTCAGGCATCCAAGTTCGACATCCTCGAGGAAACACTCACGAAAGACATGTCTCTGATATCTGATTACTGTAAAAAATGGAGACTAATCCCTAGCACTGCAAAAACGGTATCATCTGTTTTCCATCTACACCATGCCTCAGCCTCACGTGAGCTTAATGTGCAGCTTGGCGATACAAGAATCCGGCATGAAGCCCAGCCAGTCTATCTTGGCGTTACTCTCGATCGCACTCTGTCATTTCACGAACATCTCATAAAAACTGCAGCAAAGGTGGGCGCGAGGAATAACATCATTGCAAGACTGGCCAGCTCCTCATGGGGCGCGAGCGCTTCCACACTACGATCATCCTCTCTGGCATTATGCTATTCCACTGCAGAATACTGTGCCCCAGTATGGTTCCGTAGCCCCCATGTCCACTTGGTCGATTTGAAATTATATTCCTCCATGAGGATAATTTCTGGAACCATCCATTCCACCCCGGTCCCATGGCTGCCAGTTCTTAGCAACATCGCCCCGCCAGATATCCATCGGGATGCGGCATCATCTAAGTTCATTTCCCACGTCTACACTCGACCGGACCTGCCAATATACGCGGATATCTTCACCCACCCTGTCCAACGCTTGACGTCTCGTCACCCAATCTGGTCCCCTACGCCTACACTGAACTTCTCTGTTCCAGACTCTTGGAAACAGAGTTGGCAGTCAGCTGAGGTAAAGAACAAACACCTCATCACAGACCCCTGCAAGCGTCAACCCGGCTTTGACCTGGCACGTTATGATTGGGCCCTCCTCAATTGCTATTTAACAGGCCAGAGCGGGTGTGCTGCTATGTTCCATCGCAGGGGAGTCAGCGACGACCCGAACTGCCCCTGCGGCAACAGACAGACTACGACCCACATAGTCAATCACTGCCACCTCTCCAGATATACCTGAAAGCAAAAGTGCACAATAGTTTGCAGTGAGTCAGTATATGCAGCAAGCAAGTAGAAAGACCTAGAAAGACACCATAAAGTTCATAATGAAATAGTGTCTAGCTAGACTTAGATACCCTACTCATCTACTTCCTATTATATTTCCTTCACTCACTCCAAAACTATCCTTATCAAAGTAAGGACTGCAAAAGCTGAATAAGGGCAAGAGACTGGCAAACTAACTCTTTAATCACTATCAGGCCACCCCAACAGCTAGGGCCCTCGTTGGGTAATCCTGAGATTCCCAAACAGACATGACAGACCTAGACCTTGAATACACTCCATTGTTACTGGTCATCTCTATCAGGAACAACACAATATACCTGGACCTGTTTGTGATCCCCATAGGACCTTGCCCTCAATGTAGATCAACAATGGTAGAGAATGCTACATCCTCTAAAGGGAGGCTGGACAACATACTCTATGTTCCACCTGAGGGAAATGGGTCCTGAAATTGAAGCAGCTTGGAATGTTCCTACTCATGACTACAGAATGTGAGCTCAAATCTACAGGGATGCAGAGGTCACATAGGCTCCTCTGCTGAATATGGATCCCAGATCAGTACAAATGGGGTTTACGTTCAACAATATTTATATACCTTTCCCATATTTGGAAGCTACTCTCCTCCCTGATCCAGCTTTCTGGTCCTTTTTCCAACCATGCCATCATCTCCCCAGACAATAACTTGGATACACATGCATATCAGATTTCAGGTTCAAGGAAAAAAAAGAAAAAGAACTAGTTTAGTCATGGGCTCTTTGGAATATAACTAAAATAGAACAACTAACTATCTACAAAAGGGACCCCCCAACTCTTCATCTGAACTATTCCAGCCTTTAGGTTCGTGATTAGTCAACAATTTGTTTGGCTCTATATGTTAACTCTTTTTTTCAACCACTAGGATACGGATGCTAACATGATGCCAACGGTACTTCCCTGGGCAGACTACCTCACCAATATGTCCTGGGGCCCTGCTTCCCCAGAACCCCAACCCCCTAGGGAAAGAGAGAGACAGGCTGTGAGTATGGATTGACCTGTCAACGCCTATGTTCAGTGGGGAAGCAATTATAGAAGCCAGACCTTCCACCTGGAAAAATTACAAACCTAACTGCACCTATCACAGACAAAGAAATCAAAACAGCCATTATGAATATTCCCAAGAATAAAAGGCCAATAACAGATGGCTTTACAAATCATTCTACAAAACCTTCAGGAATCAGTTAATACCTACTTTTAAATACTTTTAAAGCTCTTCCAAAAGACTGAAGACACAGGAATACTCCCACCTATGAAGCCAGCATCATGGTATTACCAAAAGCAGAAAAGGGACACAACAAAAAAAGTAAAATTACAGACCAATATCTCTGATGAACATAGATGCTAAAATACTGGGAAAAAATCCTAGCCAACTGGATACAGCAATATATTAAAATGATTGTTCATCACGGCCATGTGTAACCCATTCCAGGAATGCAAGGCTGTTTCAATATATGTAAATCAATCAATATGATTCACCACATCAACAAAAGCAAGACCAAAAACCACTTGATTATCTCAATAGATGCAGAGAAAGCCTTTGATAAAATTCAACACATATTTATGATCAAAACACTATAAAAACGGGAATAGATGGAAAATTCCTTAAGATAGTGGAGTCCATATAGAGCAAATCTACAGCGAACATCATACCCAGTAAGAAGAGGCTGAAAGCTTTCCCCATCATATCAGGGACTAGACAGGGTTGTACTATATCACCAATAGTCTTCAACATAGTATTAGAAGTCCTCGCCATAGCAATCAGGCAAGAAAAAGGAATCAAAGGAGTACAGATTGGAGGGAACGAAGTCAAACTCTCACTATTTGCAGATGATATGATAGTATACATAGAGAAACCTAAAGAATCCAGCAGAAAGCTTCAGGAAATCATTAGGCACTATAGCAAGGTGTCAGACTACAAAATTAGTGTACAAAAGTCAGTGGCATTCCTTTATGCAAACAGTAAGTCAGAAGAAGAACATATCCAGAAATCATTCCCATTTACTACTGCAGAATATCAGTAAAATATCTAGGAATAAACCTGACCAAAGAAGTGAAAAACGTGTACACTGAAAGCTACAAGCTGCTATTTAAGGAAATAGAAAATGAGGCAAACAAATGAAAAGATATCCATGCTCATTGATTGGAAGGACTGATATCATCAAAATGAATATTGTACTCAGAGCCATATACAAATTTAATCTGATACCCAACAAAGTCCCACCAAGTTTCTTTAAGAGAACAGAACAAGAACTACTGGGATTTTTTGGAACCAGAAAACACCTAGAATCACCAAAACAATCTTGAGAAAAAGAAACAGAAATGGAGGCAACACACTTCCAGATCTCAAACTAAGGCCATCATAATCAATATAGCCTGATACAAACATAGATACATAGACCAGTGGAACAGAATTGAAAGCCCAGAAACAAACCCTCACACATACAGTAGGTGGAATTGTTCCTCTCTTATTGTATGGTCTTGTTGATCATTATTAAGATATTTTTTAAAAATAAGATAGAAACAGGCTGGGAGTACGGTTCGACCAGCCAACACCCATGTCCAGCTGAGAAGCAATTACAGAAACCATACCTCCCAGCTTCAGAAGCCAATAATTAGCATGGCTCCATACTCCCAGAGGGATAATGAATAGGACAGCTTCCAATGGAGTGGACAGGAAACGGAACTATGGTGGAGGGAATTGTGTGGAATTGTACCCCTCTTATCCAATGGACTTGTAGATCATTATTAAATCAATAAAAATAAAACAAAAAATATGAGGGCAAAAACGAGTTTTTTCTCAAATATACAAAAACTAAAGGTATTTGCCATGATAAACCTCACTGTACAAGACCTATTGATTAGATTCTCACAAGAAAGGAAGAAGCAAAGAAATACACATTCTAAATAAGGTGAAGAGCAGTAGACTAGAGCTAAGAACAAAATAAAGCTAGGAAAGAATCATAAAACAAACGGGGAAGCAAATTAAAGGACAAAGCAGTGCTATCAAATATTTGTAAATCAAAATCAACTTAAAAAAGACTTTTTGAGATACACAATGCTAGTTATTACACTTATGGAAACCACAAAACAAAAGAGGGAAAAGAGAAAAAATAGTGAGGAGCTCAGCACAAAAACTCATCCACAAAAAAGGACAGTCAGAAACAAATGGGCAAAGAATAAAAAATTTAAAACAAATTCTGAGACTTCACCAAATATTTTTAATTGATGTAGTAGTTGCTTTCAATGAAAAGTGCAGCCCTGTGGTCCTCATAGAAAACTGCTCACCATTTCTAGTCACAGGGTCACAAATGTAGAATTTGAAGGAGGTGAGCTGTCATCATAGCTTCCCAGGAGAGGATTTGTTGTCCTCCAGCCCCCTCAATCTGAGCAATTATAGATGTGAGTACTATTAACTGTTCTCTACACTGACTATAAATTCAAACTATTGATACTCAGTCCCATTCATTTACTACCTACTTGAAAGTGAATACTGGAACATAGGTATACACAAATCTTTTTGGATGGGTATGTTTGATTCCTTAGAATATATTCCCAGGAGAGGAACTGCAATGTCTTAGGAAAAGTTCACTTCTAGCCTTCTGAGAGTTATCCAGGCTAATCTTCAAAGGGGCTGAACCAATAGACATTCCAACCAGCAGTGCAGGAGGACTGCTTTGTCCCCATAAAATCTCCAACATTTACTGAAATTAACTATTCTGTTTATGAGATTTTCACAGGAGTAAAGTGATATGTCAATGTTGTCTTTATTTGCATTTATCTGATAATCAATGACTTGAAGCATAGTTTCATAGGTTTATTGGCCTTTAGGATCTCTTCTTTGGTGAATTTTCTGTTCATATACTCTCCCCATTTTTGGATGGAGTAATTTGTTTCCTTGTTGCTGTTTTCTGAGTTCTTTATATATGTGTGTGTATATATATATATATATACATATACATATATATTATGTTAATTATTCCAACCCATGAACATGGAATATCTTTCCAGTTTTATTTATCTTTTTCTATTTCCTTGAATAATGATTCATAGTTTTCACTATACAAGGCTTTCACTTTTTTTGTTAGGGTTATTCATAAAAATGTTATTGTTTGATATGGATTGGGAGAGGCATACGGGAAAGTGGGCCCTATCCAAGTCAGCGTCATTACTCGGGTGAGACCTTTCCTTTCATAGTATACTCTAATTCCATCTCAGGTGGTTAACTTTCTAACAAAGTCCCAAAACCTAGATATACACCAGTTTCTGTGAGAGAGAGCATATGTTCACACGTATCCATAAACTGCAAAATATATACCTGAAAGCAGAAGTACACTAGTGTTGGCAGTGAGTACCCCCCCAACACTTCCTCTCCACTATTCCAACCTTCGGGTCCATGATTGCTCAACAATTTGTTTGCCTTTGTATATTAACTCTCTTTTCAGCCACCAGGTTCCAGATGCCATCAGGATGCCGGCCAGGCTCCCCTGGACTGAAGACCCCACCAATGTGTCCTGGAGCTCCACTTCCCCAGAGACCCACCCAACTAGGGAAAGAGAGAGGCAGACTGGGAGTATGGACCGACCAGTCAACGCCCATGTTCAGCAGGGAAGCAATTACAGAAGCCAGACCTTCCACCGTCTACAACCTACAATGACCCTGGGTCCATGCTCCCAGAGGGATAGAGAGTGGGAAAGCTATCAGGGGAGGGGGTGAGATATGGAGATTGGGTGGTGGGAATTGTGTGGAGTTGTACCCCTCCTACCCCATGGTTTTGTGAATTAATCCTTTCTTAAATAAAAAAAAAAGAAAAAATGTTATTGTTTTTGTTGCTATAGTAAATGGAATTGATTTCTAGATTTTATCTTCTGCTTAGTATTTGCATACAGGAATATTATTGACTTTTGCACACTAATTTTTTAGCCTGACATTGTGCTGTATTTCCTGATAGTTTCCAAGAGTTTCCGAGTGGATTCTTTAGTTTTTTCTATGTATACTCTCATATCATCTGCAAATAAGTAGAGATTAACTGCTCTTCCAATCTGTACTCCTTTAATTACCTGCTACTGCTTGACTACTATGGTAAGAATTTCTAATGCTATGTTGAATAATAATGGTGATAGTGGGCAATCCTGGCTAGTACATGAGGGGGAATGATTCCACTTTCTCACCATTGAGTATAATGTTGGCTGTAGGTTTGCTATATATGGACTCCACTATCTTGAGGAATTTTTCATCATTCCCATTTTCTGTAGTGTTTGGATCATAAGGGGATGCTGGATTTTGTCAAAGGCTTTCTCTGCATCTATTTATACAACCATGTGGTTTTTGGTCTTGCTATTATTGACGCAGTTGATATAGTAGCTTGACTTATATATATTAAACAAACCTTGCATCCCTGGAATAAACCCCACTTGGTCATGATGAATAATCTTTTTAATATACTGCTGTGTCAGGTTGATAGAATTTTGTTCAATACTTTAGCATCTATGTTCATCAGAATTATCAGTCGGTCATTTTTGTTGTTGTTGTTGTTGTTGTATTCCTGTCTGCTGTTTCTATGAAGTTGGCTTCATAGAAGCTGGGAGGGAATATTCCTGTGTCTTCAATCTTTTGGAAGAGTTTTAAAGGAGAGAGATTAACTCTACCTTGAAGATTTGTAGAATTCACTTTTAAAACCATCTGATATAGAACTTTTATTTTTGGGAAGGTTTTGGATAAATGTTTCAATTTCTTTGGCTGTAATTGGCCTGTACATATTTTCCAGTTCCTCTTTGTTTAACTTTGGAAGTCTGTAGGTATTTAAGAACTCATCCAATTCTATCAGGTTCTCTAGCTTGGTTGTTGATAGATAAGTTGGATTTCTGTTGATATGAAATCTTCTCTTTCATTTACAATCCTTTTTATTTGAGTTCTCAAAATTTAACTTTATTTAACTTTAAATTTAAATTTAAATTTAAATTAAAATTTAAATTTATTTAACTTCCTTCTTAGTACTCCCTTAGCTGTATCCCAGATACTTTGATAGCTTGTGTCTTCATTTTCATTAAACTCTAGAAACATTTTGATTTCATTTTCTCTTTGATCCAGTAGTTTTTAAGTAGTGTATTTTTGAGCTTCCACATTTTGGGACTATTACTATTCTTTTGTTGATTGTTAAGGGTTAGTTTAATTCTGCTGTGGTCTGAGAAGATGCTTGGGATGATTTCAATGCTCTTGAATTTGCTGATTTGTTTGTGGTCTAACATATGGTCTATCTTTGAGAAAGACCCATGTGGACTTGAGTAGAATGTGTATTCCAGTTTCTTGCGGTGAATGATTCTGAAAATGTCCAATAGTTCTAGTTTATCTCCTCATTTAGCTTCCTTCTTTCTTTATTGATTCTCTGATTGGATGATCTGTCACACCGAGAGAGTGGGATATTGAAGTCCCCTACAATTACTGTGTTGCTGTTAATATATTACTGTAGCTCTTTCCACATGGGTCATTCTCAAGGATAGACCATATGTTAGATGGCTTCTCATTGGGTGCACAGATGTTAATAATTGTTAAATACTCTTGATTGAATGATCCCCTGAGCATTCAGTAATGTCCATCCCTATCTTTTTCAAAGTTTATTTTAAGTCCTATTGCATCAGATATGACAATAGCTGTTCTGGCCCTTTTTTGTGGTCCATTGATTTATAGTTATCCATCCTTTCACTTTGACTCTGTATTTGACTTGTTGAGTTAGGTGGGATTCTGGCAGACAACATATGATAAGGTTGTTTTCTGATCCAACTTCCTACTCTGTGCCTCTGAATAAGTGAATAGAGGCCACTGACATTTATTGCTATTATAGACTGAAGTTATTTTAATGTCCTTATTCTAAATCTTTAGAGTGTTCTGATATGTGGTATCTTTATGATGATTTGATTGTTTTTAGGGGACCTTTCAGACAATCTTTCAGAGCAAGATTGGTGATAGTAGATCCCATCAACTGTTGCTTTTCTGAGGTTTTTATGCCTCCATCTAGTCTGAATGACAGACTAGCAGGATACAGAAGTCTTGTTTGAAAGCCCTTCTCATTGAGCACTATAGTTGTTATAGTTATCTTGCCATTCTCTTCTGGCTTTTTGTGTTTCTGTGGGAAAATATGAGGCTAATCTTTTGGGTTTTCCTCTGGTAGTGACTGCTTTTCTCTTACAGCATTTAGGACCCTTTTTTTATCCTTATTCCTTTTCATTCTAAATATGAGGTCTTGGTGTCTTTATTATGTCTGGGACTCTCTGGGATTCATGAGCCTTTGTGTCTTTTACATTATCTAAAGTAGAAAAGTTATCTGCTTTTATGTCCTATAGAATGCTTTCTTCCCCTTCCTTTTCATTCTTCCTCTGGTAAGCCAATAATTTGTGTATTACTTCTTTTAAAGTCATCCCATATGTCTGTTGTTGTTTTCAGTATCTCTTAATCTCTTCTTGAAATCTCTTACTTCTTTCTTAGTTTTCTCTAACTCATTCTCAATCTTGCTAATTTTGCTTTCTGTCTCACTTAATTCTATTGTCTCTCCCCCTCTGTTGTTTTCTGAAGCTCAACTATTTTGTTACCCTGCTGTGAGACTTTATTGGCTTGTTCAGCTACATGTGCTCTTAGCTCTGCTATGTCAACTTTCAGCTAAGTATCTTGAGATAATATTTTCTTTCACTCTCATTTTCTGTTCCCCCATTTCTGGTGATATTACCCTCAAATGCTTTCCTCACTCTTATGACATATGCCTTAATTAGTGTATGGATATTGTCCTAAATCTTATATACTGCTCCCTTTTGGGAGGCTTTTAACTGGGCTTTTGTCCTGATTAATTCCTCCAATGTTTCTTCTTGGTTTCACCATTTTTATATTATGTGTTATGAGGACCCTTTCTCTGCACTTTTCAATCCACTAATAACACTTGTCTGGATTGACTTGTTTCTAAATAAGGTAATAAGAGTTCACAGATCTGGAAATTAACAATTGGTTCAATGTTACCTGTCCCTAAAATGAAGTACAGTGGCTGTTAATCCCTCTTATGTTCTTATATTCTTTCATTCAAGATATGGCAGCCTAAGTGCTTTTTAATTCTAAGTAGATTTTTTTTTTATCTTAATCACTCACTCCTGACCAAAAGAAAACACAGGGTGGGGGAGAGACAGCAGAACGATTTATGCAAAGGATTTGCATGTCCTGAGGGTCCAAAGCCCCAGCGAAATTCCATGCCAAACGCAATTCCATGTTCCGCCAGTACTTAGACCTGAGATGAGCATCAGTCCTTGGCCCTGTGAGTTTCTAATCCCTGTTTGTACTCTGTGGGTTCTGAGGCAATCATTCACTGTGTCTCTCAACTCATCAGGATAACAATTTGGAAAGGCTCCCACTATACAGCTCCGCCTGGTCAGTTCTCTGCCCCTTAATGTCAGTAAAGGGTCTTCCTGCTGCTGCTCCAGCCTCTAAGGTATAGTAGCAACAGAGACTAACAGTTGCATTTGGTGAGACTTAGGGGGTCCTCTCACCCATTCAGCAGTCATTTTGTTGATAAACTCAGATTGGAGGTGGGACCTCACCTGACAAACTGCCAGGCTGTTACCAGCCGCTCAGAATAGTTAAGAGCTTTTAGCCCAAGGAATCTCTCCTTAAGCTCCTCTTTGTCCATAAGCCACACATGTTTGCACTCACCCATGACTTGGTGGGTTCCTAAAATAATTCTAGTCCTGTCTTGGTGTGTTCTTAGGTGATCCACTTTGATATTCCTAGTTGACTGGGAAAGCAAAATGCAGCTGCAGCTGCAGCTGCTCTGCACCCCACCTCCAGAAGTCTCCAATTTACTTATTTCTCTCCTGGCTTCAACTCCAGTCTTCTGGAAAATGGTCTGTGGCAGTGATGTCAGAAGTGAGACCTTGTGAAACCTTTCATGATATTAACACTAAAGATGTATTTGAGTGGTCTGGGAGATGGATCAGTTGATAAAGCACTAAACTCTCAAGCATGAGGTACTGAGTTCAAGCCCCAGCAGTACATGTACCAGGGTGATATCTGGTTCTTTCTCTCTCCTCCTATCTTTCTCATGAATAAATAAACAAAGTCTTTAAACTAAAAATAAAGACGTATTTAGAGAACTAACCCCATGGGCAAAGGAAACAATAGCAAGACTGAACAAACGGGACTATATCAAATTTCAGTCACCAAGTTACAACCTACCATCCCACTGCAGATGTGTCCTGGAACCCCACTTCTCCAGAGCCCTCCCCTACAATGAAAAGATAGAAATAGGCTGGGAGTATGAATCAGCCTGCCAATGTCCATCAAAGAAGCAATTACAGAAGCCAGACATTCCGTCTTCTGCAATCCCATAATGATCTTGGGTATATACTCCCAGAGGAATAAAGAAAAGGAAAGCTTCCAATGGAGGGGATGGTCTATAGAACTCTGGTGGTGAGAATTGTGTGAAACTTTACCCCTTATCCTATAGTCTTGTCAATCATTATTAGCTCAATAATAATAGAGCTCCTATACATCAAAAGAAAATGTCATTACAATAAAGAGGAAAACTAAAAACTGAGAGAACATATTTTCACACCATACTAATGACAATCAAATATAAATACAAACATATTTATAATGCAAACATTAATCTAAGTATCTAATATTTCAGATTTGTAAGATGATCAAACTCTGACACTGGGCTTAAACTGTTGAAGGAGCACTAAAAATATATCTGCATATATAGCTTTTTAAACATCTAAGTCAACATCAGTTTTAGGCCAGACAAATCAAGAATATTTGTTCCTGTCAATATCTGAAGTAAAAAGATGTGCAGAGGGGGGCGGAGCCAAGATGACAACTGAGAAGTAGCTACTGGCCTGAGCTCAGACAACATCTGCTGGAAACTGTAGGATTTTTCGCCTTCAGCAGGACAGTAAATACAGGGTCCTAGCTGTGACACCAAGGGGGTGAATATAGCTCAATTTGTGTTAGAAAATAGAGAAAAAAGAAAGGAAAAATTGTTTTTATTATTCCCTAAGCGCACCCTGCCCCAAAACCAGACCCTGGGTGCCAGAGAAATGCTCCTAGCAGGCTCCCCCACTGAGCTTCTTTCTTTATCAAGATTACTGGCTCAACAGGGGTTTCATTCCAATCCTATTCCTTTCTGAAACCCTTGGCCCTTTTTCTTTCTGTCTATAATGTAATTGGACCTACAAAAGGGAAAGACTGCCTGCAGGTGTTTCTGTTTTGTTTTTTTGGGTTTTTGTTTGTTTGTTTTACTTTTTTAACAACTAGCTGCCTCTTCTCAGGTGGCTTGAGGCAATCTGGAGCCATCCAAGCTGAAGACAGGACAGGTTTTTTACTCGGCTCTATTTTATTATTAATATTATATAAAGGTGTATCCCTTTCCCCCCCTCCTTCAGGTTGACCAGAATGAACTCTTAGTGTATTTTCCATTGCTAGGGGACTGGGTGTCTTATACATTGCAAGATGAACTTGTTTAACTACTCCTACCTCCTCTACCCACTCTCTCCTTCTCCCTCCTCCTAACTAATTAAAAAATAAAATAAAATAAAAAATAAATAAATAAATAACATCTCTTTTTTTCAGTGATAAAACATTTATCATTTTATTTTTTGTTTGTTTTAACAATGGTTCACAAATGAAATTTTAGGATTACAGTTTTTATCCATATACATGTGTATATGACCCAGTAACACAACCACCAAAGTTTCAGTACCATGAAGCCAGACACCCCTTCCAGTATTCAACCGTTACAATTCCCTTCCCAAATTCCTCTGACAAATACCAGTTTTCACAGCATCTAATAGTCACTTTGGATTTTACTAACTTTTGCAAGCTCACTGATTTCACTTATTTATCCCTATGTGAATGAAACCATCAGGCAATTGTTTCTCCCTATTTCTTGTACTGAGTATAATCAACACCTCTAACTATTTAGTTCTATAAGACACATTGCCATTTTTTTCTTGAGTGGCATAGTAAATAAATATTAAGCATCCTACAGTTCTCCTCCCCATCTCCATACCAAAGCTTAATGGTGGTGCGAGGGATTGAATTTGGGACCTTAGAAGCTCAGGCACGAAAATCTGTTAAAAAACCACTATACTACCACTCAAGCGCATATTATACATTTTTCCCAGTCAGACCTCAATATGCACATGCCAACTCCTTACTTCAGCTGCTGTAAATAGTGTTTTCAAATTGGTGTCTTTGTATCCTGATGGATGCCTAGGGTTGGTATTGCAGGGTTGAAATTATTTCCATATTTTCTAAGGAATATGTTTCATTGTCCATGGAAATCACAAACCCTGAACTGCCACCCAAATTGTATGACCAGAGCACTGCTCAGCTCTGGCTTTATGGTGGGACAGGGGATTGAACATGGGACTTCAGAGTCTCAGATTCTCTTCACATAACCATTATGCTATCTACTAGAGTCCCACTCAAACTATATCAGTCTCACTATGCTTTTAATTTGCAGTCTGCTATTAAGTGATAACTTTTCTGTAGGCCTTTTCTTTGGAAATGCCTATTTAGACACTAGGCCCACTTTGTTTATATTTTGCTCAGGGTTTTTTTTTTTGTTGTTGTTGTTGTTACAATGTTTACTTATTTTGAATATCAACCCTTTTTCAGATATGTGATGTGCAAATAAATTCTCAATTGCTGTAATAAATTTTTGAACTTGTACTTTCAATGTGGGGAGGGGAGTCTTTAATATAATGTATTTTTATAAAGAAGCTGGCTTTCTTTTTTTTTTTTTTTTGGTAATAGAGAATGGATCTGGGGACTGAACCTGGAATCTCTGGTGCCTCAAGCACAAAGTTCTTTCTTTCGATGGTCATTATGCTGTCTCCCCAGCATCCCCTCTCCTGAAATAAATGACAGTTTCCTTACATCTCTTCTGACTTCCTTTCCAGGTGAAAACATAAGAAAAATAATCACAGCTTTGTCTTCAAAATATGCCTATAAATGTATCAACACACCTCTTCGCAGTATCCCTTTACCACTGGCTCCAGCCCTGCAGTGCCTTCCCAGACATGAAGTCCGCGCGGCGTCCTGCAATAAGCGCGTATCACCTACCAGCAGGAAGGGGGGATGCTGAGAAAATGCCATACCTCTTTTATTACAGTTCTTTTTCTTACCTTTTTTCCTTTCTCTCTCTTGTTTTTATTCTTTCTTTATTCTTTCCTTTTTTCTTTTTCTTACTCTTCCTTTCTTCCTTCCTCTTTCTGAATTCACAGATACACATTTGTAAATTATTTGGGGGAAGAAATCTGACTCAGACTGGGCTGTCTATGTGTGTATCTCTGCTCTACTACCCTTTCTCCTCTTGCTAACCCTAGAATATACAGAGGATAGTAGATTGGCATAATTGTCTATTCCTGCTATCCCTTTTTTACTTTCTCTTTCTTCCTCACTTGGACATGGTTGCTATCTTTCCATGGACCAGAAAAAATGTTTGTCTAACTGGTAGTGGCTAAACTGCTTCAATCCTTGCTTCAGTTCCTACTGTATTTTCTGAAGTTGGTGATTGCATTTGTCATAGTGGTACTTAGTATAGTGTTGCATGTACTCAAAACACAACAACTAAGGAACAACAGAACATAAAAATAAGAAACACATTATTCAAAAAAATGGGTAGATCAAGAGCAAATAAAACTGCTACGACAATAAATGAAGATAAGAGCCCAGAAGAAACTACAAATCAGCCAGAAGTAACCATAGATAAGGAAAGTATGCAAGCAATAATAAACGTATTGATCACAGAAATGAAAGCAACCTTGGAGGAAAGGAATGGCAGTGTTATGGAAACAACAGATGAGACCCTCAAGGAAAATACTGATTACCTTGAGGCAATTAGAGAACTGAAAGCTGAAATAGCTATAATGAAGAATGCAGCTGAGGGAAGGGAAAGCAGACTAACAGAAGCAGAAAACAGAATTAGTCAGACAAAGGATGAGCTACAGAAATCTAAGAAAAAGGTGAAAGAGCTCAAAAAGAGATTAAGAGACAATGACAACAAAAACAGAGACATATGGTATGATTTCAAAAGAAGTAACATTCGTATCATTCGCTGTTGTATGCTTTACATTGGTTTGTTCTAGCCATCCCCCGCCAAGAGAATTAGATCAGTCCAGTTAATTTTGCGGGCCCGCATGGCCCCGCCGCTAGGGACCCCGCCAGAGTTCGAGAGTGGGAGAGTTTTCAGAGGGTTCACGAGTATGAGAGTTCAAGAGTTGGAGAGTGACAGAGTTGGAGAGTTGGAGGGTTCCTGAGTGTCTGAGTTCGAGAGTGCCAGAGTTTCAGAGGGTTCCCCAGAACCAGAGTTCCAGAGTGACAGAGTTCCTGAGTTCCAGAGTAAGAGAGAGGGTTCCTGAGTTCGAGAGTGCCAGAGTTGGAGGGTTCCTGAGTTCCTGAGTTCGAGAGTTTCAGAGTTACAGAGGAAGAGAGAGTTCCACAGTGGAAGAGTTTCAGAGGGTTCCTGAGTTCGAGAGTAAAAGAAAGAGTGCTTGCGCCGCCGCAAAGAGACAGCAGAGTTCTGTTTGGTGATTAGTTTGTCTTAGTTTGTGAATCGTTGTTCCTGAATAAAGAAATACAGCTGCCCTGCCCAGCCGTTGTCTCCGCGTCTCTGTTACCCGCTGCAAAGCTACTCGGCCGGCAAGAGCCTCCGAAATTTTAACAACAATCGGCCTGCCAGAGGAAGAAATAGAGAACGGGAAAAGAAACATTCTCAAAGAAATTATAGAAGAAAACTTCCCAGACCTGAACAACAAAAAGGACATTAAGATTCAAGAGGCCCAGAGAGTCCCAAACAGAATGAACCCAGACCTGAAGACACCAAGACACATCATAGTCACAGTGAGAAGAAGTAAGGATAAAGAAAGGATCCTAAAGGCTGCAAGAGAGAAACAAACAGTCACATAAAAGGGAAAACCCATAAGATTATCTGCAGACTTCTCCACTCAAACTCTAAAAGCCAGAAGGGAGTGGCAAGATATTTATCGAGCCCTGAATGAAAAAGGGTTTCAACCAAGGATAATATATCCTGCTAGACATTCATTCAAACTAGATGGAAGGATCAAAACCTTCTTAGATAAACAACAGTTAAAGGAGGCAACCATTACCAAGCCGGCCCTGAAAGAGGTTCTAAAAGACCTCATATAAACAAGAACATCACTATAATAATTGCAATATATCAGAGCGAACAAATTTTTTTTTAGAACAATGGCACTACAATACATTAAATCCATAATATCAATAAATATCAATGGCTTAAACTAACACATCAAAAGGCACAGGGTGGGGGGATGGATCAGAAAACATAACCCAACCATATGCTGCTTGCAAGAATCCCATCTGTCACAACAAGATAAACACAGACTTAAAGTGAAAGGATGGAAAACTATCATACAGGCTAACGGTCCACAAAAAAGGGCAGGAACAGCCATTCTCATCTCAGATACGATAGATTTTAAATTAAATAAATAAAAGATAGGCAAGGACATTACATAATGATTAAAGGATCAATCAGCCAAGAAGACTTAACAATTATTAACATCTACGCACCCAACGAAGGACCATCAAAATATATTAAGCATCTACTGAAAGAATTTCAAAAATACATCAATAGTAATACAATAATAGTGGGAGACTTCAATACCCCACTCTCACACTTAAACAGATCAACAAAGCAGAGAACCAATAAAGATACAAGAGAATTGAATGAAGAGATCGACAGACTAGACCTCTTGGACATTTTCAGACTCCTCCACCCCAAAAAACTGGAATATACCTTCTTTTCAAATCCACATAACACATACCAAAGGATAGACCACATGTTAGGCCACAAAGACAGCATCAATAAATTCAAGAGCATTGAAATCATCCCAAGTATCTTCTCAGACCACAGTGGAGTAAAACTAACATTTAACAACAAACGGAAAATTATTAAAAGACACAGAATTTGGAAACTAAACAACATGCTCCTTAAGAACCACTGGGTCAGAGACTCACTCAAACAGGAAATTCAAATGTTCCTGGAAACTAATGAAAATGAAGACACAACCTATCAAAATATATGGACACAGCTAAAGCAGTACTCAGAGGGAAACTTATAGCCATACAATCACATATTAAACACCAAGAAGAAGCTCAAATGAACGACCTTACTGCACACCTCAAGGACTTAGAGGAAGAGGAACAAAGGAACCCTAAAGCAACCAGAAGGACAAAAATCACTAAAGTTCGAGCAGAAATAAACAACATCGAAAATAAAAGAACCATACAAAAGATCAATGAAGCCAAATGTTGGTTCTTTGAAAGATTAAACAAAATTGACAAACTCATAGCCAGACTCACCAAACAAAAAAGAGAGAAGACTCAAATTAACAGAATTGTAAACGATGCAGGATATATCAGAACTGACACCACAGAAATCCAGAGAATCCTGCGAAACTTCTATAAAGAAGTATATGCCACCAAGCTAGAGAATCTGGAAGAAATGGAACAATTCCTAGAAACCTATGCACTTCCAAAACTGAACCAAGAAGAACTACAAAATCTAAATGCACCAATCACAGACAATGAAATTGAAACCGTTATTAAGAATCTCCCCAACAACAAAAGCCCTGGACCAGATGGCTTCACAAGCGAATTCTACAAAACTTTCAGGAAACAGTTAATACCCATACTTCTTAAGCTATTCCATAAGATTGAAGAAACAGGAATACTCCCTTCCACCTTTTATGAATCCAACATCACTCTGATCCAAAAGTTGATAGGGACAGAACAAAAAAGGAAAACTACAGACCAATATCTCTGATGAACATAGATGCCAAAATATTAAACAAGATCTTGGCCAACCGGATACAGCAACACATCAAAAAGATTGTTCATCATGACCAAGTGGGATTCATCCCAGGAATGCAAGGCTGTTTCAACATCCGTAAGTCAATCAATGTCATTCACCACATCAATAAAAGCAAAGCCAAAAACCACATGATTATCTCAATTGATGCAGAGAAACCCTTTGACAAAATCCAACACCCATTCATGCTCAAAACTCTACAAAAAATGGGAATAGATGGGAAATTCCTCAAGATAGTGGAGTCTATATATAGCAAAGCTACAGCCAGCATCATACTCAATGGACAGAAGCTGAAAGCATTCCCCCTCAGATCGTGGACTAGACAGGGCTGTCCACTGTCACCGTTACTCTTCAACATAGTATTGGAAGTTCTTGCCATAGCAATCAGGCAAGAGAAAGAAATCAAAGGAATACAGATTGGAAAGGAAGAAGTCAAGCTCTCACTATTTACATAGAAAGACCTAAAGAATCCAGTAGAAAATTACTGGAAGTTATTAGGCAATATAGCAAGGTATCAGGCTACAAAATCAATGTACAAAAATCAGTGGCATTTCTTTATGCAAACACTAAATCTGAAGAAGAAGACATCCAGAAATCACTCCCATTTACTGTTTCAGCAAAATCAATCAAATACCTAGGAATAAAGTTGAGCAAAGAAGTGAAAGACTTGTATGCTGAAAACTATGAGTCGCTACTCAAGGAAATAGAAACTGATACCAAGAAATGGAAATATATCCCATGCTCATGGATTGGAAGAATAAATATCATCAAAATGAATATTCTCCTCAGAGCCATATATCAAATTTAATGCAACCCATCAAATTTCCACCAAGCTTCTTTAAGAGAATAGAACAAACACTACAATCATTTATCTGGAACCTGAAAACACCTAGAATTGCCAAAACAATCTTAAGGAAAAGAAACAGAAATGGAGGCATCACACTACCAGACCTTAAACTATATTATAAAGCCATCTTCTTCAAAACAGCATGGTACTGGAACAAAAATAGGCACACAGACCAGTGGAACAGAATTGAAAGCCCAGAAGTAAATCCCAACACCAATGGGCATCTAATCTTTGATAAGGGGGCCCAAAGGATTAAATGGAAAAAGGAGGCTCTCTTCAATAAATGGTGCTGGGAAAACTGGGTTGTAACATGCAGAAGAATGAAATTGAACCACTTTATCTCACCAGAAACAAAAATCAACTCCAAATGGATCAAAGACCTAGATGTCAGACCATAAACAATCAAATACCCCAAGGACTCCATAACACCCAACCAAAAAGAGGTGTGTACTCCTATGTTCATAGCAGCACAATTCATAATAGCTAAAACCTGTAAGCAACCCAGGTGCCCAACAACAGATGAGTGGCTGAGAAAGCTGTGGTATATATACACAATGGAATACTACGCAGCTATCAAAAACAATGAACCCAGCTTCTCTGACCCATCTTGGACAGAGCTAGAAGGAATTATGTTAAGTGAACTAAGTCAGAAAGATAAAGATGAGTATGGGATGATCCCACTCATCAACAGAAGTTGATTAAGAAGATCTGAAAGGGAAACTAAAAGCAGGACCTGATCAAATTGTAAGTAGGGTACCAAAGTAAAAACCCAGTGGTGAGGGGTAGACATGCAGCTTCCTGGGCCAGTGGGGGGTGGGAGTGTGCGGAAGGGATGGGTCACAGTCCTCTGGTGGTGGGAATGGTGTTTATGTACACTCCTAGCAAAATGGAGACATACAAATCAGTAGTTAATTAATATGAGAGGGGGGAAATCAATTGTATGTCTCAAAGTTTCTCAAAACACAAACTGAATCCTTTTAATATATAGGCTGTGTATTTGATATGCGGACTCTCTCAAAAGCCTAGACCAAGTAGATTAGAAGCATCCAATAGCACAGCTATATACAAGATACTGAATACTGTACAACAAACCATAAAAGAGGGACTTTTCAAAGTTAACACAATTAACAAATAATGTGATGATAACATTAACTATCGATTGTCTTTTTGAACCCTAAGACAGCAGGAACCTCACATCTCCACTACAGAGCCCCTACTTCCCCCAGTCCTGGAACCCTTGGATAGGGCCCACTTTCCCGTATGCATCTGCCAATCCAAACCAAATAATATTGCATCCGCCGATCACAACCTAACCAACGCAACGACTGCCACCTCAACATGCTTCACCTCAGACTGTATCCAGAGACTTCACGTGTGGAATGACAACCCTTCAGCTTCATTACTCGGGTGAGACCTTTCCTTTTATAGTACACTCTAATTTCATCTCAGGTAGTTCACTTTCCAACAAAGTCCCATAACCCAGATATACACCAGTTTCTGTGAGAGAGAGCTTATATGCACACGTATCCATAAAATACTGCAAAATATATACCTGAAAGCAGAAGTACACTAGAGGTTGCAGTGAGTACCTCCTTAACACTTCCTCTCCACTATTCCATGCTTGGGATCCATGATTGCTCAACAAATTGTTTGGCTTCGTATGTTAACTCTCTTTTCAATCACCAGGTTCCTGATGCCACCAGGATGCTGGCCAGGCTTCCCTGGATTGAAGACCCCACCAATGTGTCCTGGAGCGCAGTTTCCCCAGAGACACACCTTACTAGGGAAAGAGAGAGGCAGACTGGGAGTATGGACCGACGAGTCAACGCCCATGTTCAGCGGGGAAGCAATTACAGAAGCCAGACCTTCTACCTTCTGCAACCCTCAATGACCCTGGGTCCATGCTCCCAGAGGGCTAGAGAATGGGAAAGCTATCATGGGAGGGGGGTGGGTCATGGGGATTGGGTGGTGGGAATTGTGTGGAGTTGTACCCCTCCTACCTTATGTTCTTGTTCATTAATCCTTTCTTAATAAAAAATTTAAAAAAAAGAAGCATCCAATAGCACAGCTATATACAAGATACTGGATACTGTACAGCAAACCATAACAAAAGGACTTTTCAAAGTTAACCCAATTAACAAATAATGTGATGATAACATTAACTATCGATTGTCTTTTTGAACCCTAAGACAGCAGGAACCTCACATCTCCACTATAGAGCCCCTACTTCCCCCAGTCCTGGAACCCTTGGATAGGGCCCACTTTCCCGTATGCATCTGCCAATCCAAACCAAATAATATTGCATCCGCCAATCACAACCTAACCAACGCAACGATTGCCACCTCAACATGCTTCACCTCAGACTGTGTCCAGAGACTTCACGTGTGGAATGACAACCCTTCAGCTTCATTACTCGGGTGAGACCTTTCCTTTTATAGTACACTCTAATTTCATCTCAGGTAGTTCACTATCTAACAAAGTCCCATAACCTAGATATACACCAGTTTCTGTGAGAGAGAGCATATGTTCACACGTACCCATAAACTACTGCAAAATATATACCTGAAAGCAGAAGTACACTAGGGTTTGCAGTGAGTACCTCCCTAACACTTCCTCTCCACTATTCCAAGCTTGAAATCCATGATTGCTCAACAATTTGTTTGGCTTCGTATGTTAACTCTCTTTTCAATCACCAGGTTCCAGATGCCACCAGGATGCTGGCCAGGCTTCCCTGGATTGAAGACCCCACCAATGTGTCCTGGAGCTCAGCTTCCCCAGAGACACACCTTACTAGGGAAAGAGAGAGGCAGACTGGGAGTATGGACCGACCAGTCAACGCCCATGTTCAGCGGGGAAGCAATTACAGAAGCCAGACCTTCTACCTTCTGCAACCCTCAACGACCCTGGGTCCATGCTCCCAGAGGGCTAGAGAATGGGAAAGCTATCATGGGAGGGGGTGGGTTATGGAGATTGGGTGGTGGGAATTGTGTGGAGTTGTACCCCTCCTACCTTATGTTTTTGTTCATTAATCCTTTCTTAAAAAAAATTAAAAATAAAAAAAATTAAATATAAAAACAAAGGACAGAAGCTGAAAGCATTCCCCCTCGGATCAGGGACTAGACAGGGCTGTCCACTGTCACCATTACTCTTCAATATAGTATTGGAAGTTCTTCCCATAGCAATCAGGCAAGAGAAAGAAATCAAAGGAATAAAGGTTGGAAGGGAAGAAGTCAAGCTCTCACTATTTGCAGATGATATGATAGTATACATAGAAAAACCTAAAGAATCCAGCAGAAAATTACTGGAAGTCATTAGGCAATATAGCAAGTATCAGGCTACAAAATCAATGTACAAAAATTAGTGGCATTTCTTTATGCAAACACTAAATCTGAAGAAGACATCCAGAAATCACTCACATTCACTGTTGCAGCAAAATCAATCAAATACCTAGGAGTAAAGCTGACCAAAGAAGTGAAAGACTTGTATACTGAAAACTATGAGTCACTATTCAAGGAAATAGAAACTGATACCAAGAAATGGAAAGATATCCCGTGCTCATGGATCAGAAGAATAAACATCATCAAAACGAATATTCTTCCCTGAGCAATATACAAATTTAATGTGATATCTAACAAAGTTCCACCAAGCTTCTTTAAGAGAATAGAACAAAAACTACAATCATTTATCAGGAACCAAAAACACCTAGAATTGCCAAAACCATCTTGAGGAAAAGAAACAGAAATGGAGGCATCACACTCCCAGACCTCAAACTTTATTATAAAGCCATCATAATCAAAACAAAAATAGGCACACAGACCAGTGGAACAAAAATAGGCACACAGACCAGTGGAACAGAATTGAAATCCCAGAACTAAACACCCAAACCTATGACATCTAATCTTTGATAAGGGGGCCCAAAGTATTAAATGGAAGAAGGAGGCTCTCTTCAATAAATGGTGCTGGGAAAACTGGTTGAAACATGCAGAAGAATAAAACTGAACCATTTTCTCTCACCAGAAATGAAAATCAACTCCAAATGGATCCAGGACCTGGATTTTAGAACAGAAACAGTCAAGTACTTAGAGGAAAACATTGGTAAAACACTTTCCCACCTAAACCTCAAGGACATCTTTGAGGAAACAAACCCAATTGCAAGGAAGACTAAAGCAGAAACAAACAAATGGGACTATATCAAATTGAAAAGCTTCTGCACAGCCAAAGAAACTATCACAGAAACAAAGAGACCACTCACATAATGGGAGAAGATCTTCACATACCATACATCAGACAAGAGACTAATCACCAAAATATACAAAGAGCTCCTTAGCACCAAAAAAGCAAATGAACCCATCCATGAACGGGCAGAGGATATGAACAGAACATTTACTACAGAAGGCATCCAAAAAGCTAACAAACATATGAAAAACTGCTCCAGGTCGCTGAATGTCAGAGATATGCAAATAAAGACAACATTGAGATACCACCTAACTCCTGTAAGAAAGGCATACATCTAAGGACAGCAGCAACAAATTCTGGAGAGGCTGTGGGGACAGAGAAATCCTTTTAGACTGCTGGTGGGAATGTAAATTGGTCCAGCCTCTGTGAAGAGCAGTCTGGGGAACTCTCACAAGACTAGACATGGACTTTCCATATGACCCAGTAATTCCTCTCCTGGAGATATACCCCAAGGACTCCATAAAACCCAACCAAAAAGATGTGTGTACTCCTACGTTCATAGCAGCATAATTCATAATAGCTAAAACCTGGAAGCAACCCAGGTGCCCAATAACAGATGACTGGCTGAGAGAGCTGTGGTATATATACACAATGGAATACTATGAAGCTACTAAGAACAATGAACTTAACTTCTCTGACCCATCTTGGTCAGAGCTATAAGGAATTATGTTAAGTAAGCTAAGTCAGAAAGATAAAGATGGGTATGGGATGATCCCACTCATCAACAGAAGTTGAGAAAGAAGATCAGAAAGGGAAAGTAAAAGCAGGATCTGACTAAATGAAAGTAGGGCACCAAAGTAAAAACCCTGGGGTGAGTGGAAGGTTGGACATGCGGCTTCCTGGGTCGGCGGGGGTGGGGTGGGGTAGGGGTGGGTGAGTGGGATGAGGCATAATCTTTTGGTGGGGGGAATGGTGTTCATGTACACTCCTATTAAACTTTAGTTATATAAATCAGTAATTAATATAAGACGGGGAAAAACTGATTGTCTATCTAACAAAGGGACTTTTCAAAGTTAACTCATTCACCAAATAATGTGATGGTAACAATAACTATCCATTGTCTTCCTGAACCCTAAGACAGCAGGAACCTCACATTTCCACTAAAGAGCCTAAACTTCCCCCAGTCCTGGTACCCAAGGGCAGGGCCTACTTTCCCGCATGCTTCTCCCAATTCTAATCAAATAATATTGCATCTGCCAATCGCAACCTAATCAACACAATGAGTGCCACCTCTACATGGTTCAGCACAGACTACGTCCAGAGACTTTAGGTGTGGAATGACAACCCTTCAGATTCATTACTAGGGTGAGACCTATCCTTTCATAGTATTCTCTAATTCCATCCCAAGTGGTTCACTTCCCAAAACCTAGATATACAGCAGGTTCCATGAGATAGAGCATATGTTCACAGGTATCCATACACTAGGGCAAAATATATACCTGAAAGCAGTAGTACACTAGAGTTTTCAGTGAGTACCCCCCAACACTTCATCTCCACTATTCCAACCTTTGGGTCCATGATTATTCAGCAATTTGTTTGTCTTTGTATGTTAACTCTCTTTTCAGCCACCAGGTTCCAGATGCCGGCAGGATGCCAGCCAGGCTTCCCTGGACTGAAGACTCCACCAATGTGTCCCGGAGCTCCGCTTCCCCAGAGACCCACCCTACTAGGGAAAGAGAGAGGCAGACTGGGAGTATGGATGGACCAGTCAATGCCCATGTTCAGTGGGGAAGCAATTACAGAAACAAGACCTTCCACCTTCTGCAACCCACAACCCAGTGGGACAGAGAATGGGAAAGCTATTGGGGAGGAGATAGGATATGGAGATTGGGTGGCGGAATTGTGTGGAGTTGTACATCCCCACCTTATGATTTTGTTAATGTCTCCTTTCTTAAATAAAAAAAAATGTCCAGATACCACTAAAGCACACAAAGAACCGTGAGACTGAGTATATTACCATAGATGCTAACCACTAGACTAGTGAAGAAAAAAAAAGAAACAACTGTACTGGATTTAATAATAATTAATTATTGCTACTCTAAGCTCTTTCTAAAACTACAAGAAATCCCTTGCAGTCTCTTTTAGATAGTGATTTCTCCTAGTCCTGGAAACTCTAGGACTATGCCCATACTTCTTGATATTCTATCGCTCTGACTCCTTAACACCACACTAGTTGTGTTGACATCAACCAAATCACTACTAGTGCTGTCATCTCACATTATGCTGCTACTGAATTCTTACATTGGACTGCATCTGGGTCTTAGATGTCAACCTCACAAATCTTCAAACCAGTGAAATCTTTCCTAACACATAGGATTGCTTACATCTAAGTTAGATGCCACATCATCTAACAAAGTTACAGGTACTAGATATAGGGTAGCATTTAGCATACTGTGTACAGGTATACATGTATCCATAAGCAAGGGACAATTATTTAACTCAAGTAATAGTTTTCAATAGACTTTTATGATTATACCTAGACCGAATAAACCTGGAATCCTAGTTGAAGTGCTTAAAGAAGGCATCATAAATTCTCTAATTGATTAGACTTAAACCGAATTAGCTAACAATCTAATAGAAAGGCCCAGATAGATTAAAGATAAACAAACACTAATTCTGTTTGAGTTCAACAAATAACAGTGCTTAAAGTGGGAGAAAGTCTAACGTTATCAGATAAGAGAGACCTCCAAAAGTTGTTTAAGGACAACAGGCTGGCCCACTTAATACTGGCCTTTTTGGTCAATATCTCACCACCTCATCATCTGGGGCCCTAGTTAGGGAATCCTGTATTCCCACAGAAATATGATACACCTAGACCACCAGTAGATCCCTCTCTGCACCACCACCATTCACCTCCATCAGGAACGTCATCATAAACTTTCTAGTACTTTTCTCTACTCTGATACCATTTTCTCAGACAGTGTTTTATCCAACTCCATGCTAGCTATCAAACTCAGGCACATACTATCATAGACGTGGGCCACTGGAAATATGCCTAAGATGGACGTATAGCTTTTTCCACCCTGGGATTCCTGATCTCACCTGCTGTTTCTACTTTTTGACTCCAGTTCACTAGCCATTTTGTCTCACTTTATATCCTGCCACCTTTCAGACACCAAGTTGCAGATGTTACCATGGTTTCATCCTGACTTCTCTGGGTAGATGAGCTCAACAGTGTGTCCTGGAATGTTCCCCCTCCAGAGCTCTACCCCACTAGGAAAAGATAAGAGAAAGTAAGAGAAAGACTGGGGTTATGGATCAACCTACCAACACCCATGTCCAGCAAAGAAGCAAATATATATATATATATATATATATATATATATATATATATATATATATATATATATATATATATGAGAGATAGAGAGAAAAAGAGAGAGAGAGAGAAAGAAAGAGAAGCGATATAAAGACAGACACCATCGTACCACTCCACCACCTATGGTGCTCCCTTTTGGGCTACATTGCTTCAATGTGGAGCCAGGGTTTAAACTAAGGCCTTACACTTGGAGAGGTGTAAACTCTACCAGGTTTTCTATCTCCCAATTCTAGCTTAAAAAAAAAACAAAAAACAAGAATATACTGGTTAAAATACTTTAACAGGGTTAAGAAAATAGCTCACTTGGATAGTGTGCTAAATTGTCACATGCTTGACCTAGGTTTGAACCTTGGCACCAATGCACTGAAGTAAGGTTTGGAGCTGCCCTCTCCTCTCTCTCTCTCTGTCTCTCTCTCTCTATCTCTCTAAGTCCAGCAACCAATTTATTAGGGGGGCTTTAAACTGAGAAATCTTTTTTTTATTTCTTTATTGGGGAATTAATGTTTTACATTCAATAGTAAATACAATAGTTTGTACATGCATAACATTTCCCAGTTTTCCATATAACAATACAATCCCCACTAGGTCCTCTGTCATCCTACTTGGATCTGTATTCCCCCAACCCACCCACCCCAGAGTCTTTTACTTTGGTGCAGTATGCCAATTCCAGTTCACGTTCTACTTGTGTTTTCTTTTCTGATCTTGTTTTTCAACTTCTGCTGAGAGTGAGATGATCCCATATTCCTCCTCCTGTTTCTGACTTATTTCACTTAACATGAATTTTTCAAGATCCATCCAAGATAGGCTGAAAACGGTGAAGTCACCATTTATTATAGCAGAGTAGTTTTCATATATATATATCACAACTTGCTCAGCCACTCATCTGTTGTTGGACACCTGTATTGCTTCCAGGTTTTGACTATTACAAATTGTGCTGCCAAGAATATATGTGTACACAGATCATTTTGGATGGGTGTGTTGGGTTCCTTAGGATATATCCTCAGGAGTAGAATTGCAGGATCATAGGGTAGGTACATGAGAAATCTTTTTTATTTGGGCTTTTTTGTTTTAGAGGTAGCACTGGTTCATAAGATAATATATCTCCAAGTAAGATAAAGGTCTTGTAAATCTTAAAAAAAATAAAAACTTTAAAGTGAAATTTTGAAAGTACTATGTATATAAAAAATGGAAGGAACTGCAAGATAGTATTGTCGATAAGTACTTGTCAGTTAAAAATACAAGCAAATTTATGATAGAACTAGCACTCTGTTCTAAAACAAGAAGAACTTATTGAAACCATATTAAGATACTTTTACAATTAGAAGACAAATTTAAAAAGGAGAAATTTGGAGTTATGAAACAAAGAATGCTCCACAAAGAAGTATGTATGAGGTATCTGGAAACCTTTTCGCCATGCATCATTATAGAGGTACATCTCATCTCCAAAATGATATTTAAGGCAGAGTGGATAAACTTATTTTTAAAGATAATATAAAATGTTTTCCAAGTCTAGCACTGAATCTCATTCCTCTCTAATATCTCATTAGCATGCTATATGATAGACCTTCCACAAAAAAGCATTTACAATGAAGAAAATGGTTCAACTTTCCTCCAAATTCTTGCCTACCTACTTAAATAAAAATGCACCATTTTGACTTTTAATGCTAATTTTTGAAGTATATCTTGTAGTATCTCCAACAATATGTAAAAACTGGATATGCGGACTCTCTCAAAAGCCTAGACCAAGTAGATCAGAAGCAACCAGTGGCACAGCTATATACAAGATATTGGGTACTAATACAGCAAACCCTAACAAAAGGACTTTTCAAAGTTAACCCAATTACCAAATAATGTGATGATAGCAATAACTATCCATTGTCTTTTTGAACCCTAAGACAGCAGGAACCTCACATCCCCACTATAGAGCCTATATTTCCCCCAGTCCTGGAACCTTAGGATAGGGCCCACTTTCCCGCATGCCTCTCCCAATCCATATCAAATAACACTTCATCTGCCGATCACTACCTAATCAACACAAAGATTGCCACCTCAACATGCTTCAGCTCAGACTGCGTCCAGAGACTTCAGGTGTGGAATGACAACCCTTCAGATTCATTACTCGGGTGAGACCTTTCCTTTCATAGTATTCTCTAATTCCATCCCAGGTAGTTCACTTCCTAACAAAGTCCCAAAACCTAGAGATAGACCAGGTTCTGTGCAAAATATATACCTGAAAGCAGAAGTACACTAGAGTGTGCAGTGAGTAACCCCCAACACTTCCTCTCCACTATTCCAACCTTTGGGTCCATGATTGCTCAACAATTTGCTTGGCTTTGTATGTTAATTCTCTTTTCAGTAACCAGATTCCAGATGCCATCAGGATGCCAGCCAGGCTTCCCTGGACTGAAGACCCCACCAATATGTCCTGGAGCTCCACTTCCCCAGAGATCCACCCTAGTAGGGAAAGAGAGAGGCAGACTGGGAGTATGGATGGACCAGTCAATGCCCATGTTCAGCGGGGAAGCAATTACAGAAACAAGACCTTCCACCTTCTGCAACCCACAATGACCCTGGGTCCATGCTCCCAGAGGGATAGAGAATGGGAAAGCTATCAGGGGAGGGGATGGGATATGGAGATTGGGTGGTGGGAATTGTGTGGAGCTGTACCCCTCCTATCCTATGGTTTTGTTAATTTATCCTTTCTTAAATAAAAAATAAATTTAAAAAAAAGAACCTGAAAAAAAAAACCTGGAAATCCTTTAAAAAATAGTCCTAAAACCTTATCTGGGCACTTTCTGTGACTATGACGTGTAATCTTAAAAAAAAAAAAAAAAAAAAACAGAAAAGGATGATTTCGCTGCTGGGAGACAGCATAACGTTTATGCAAAAGACTTTCATGCCCAAGGCTTTGCGTTCCCAGGCTCAAGATCTAGAACCATTAGAAACCAGAGCTGAGCACTATTCTGGTTAAAAAAGAAGAAGGAGGTGAAGCAGGTCTGCAGGTGTCTATCTTTCTCTACCCCTCTCTATCCTTCCCTCATCTCTCCATTTCTTTCTGTCCTATCCAACAACTATGGCAACAATAACAAGAACAATAAAAAACAACAAGGGCAACAAAAGGGAATAAATAAATAAAATTTAAAAAATAAAAAATAAATAAATAATAAGATTATTGGGGGGAAGATGAGAGAGAGAGGGGGGGGGAGTTTCTTCCATGTGTATTGTAATATACTAAACTCATCATTTGCTTATTTGAGAAAAATATTCATTAAGAGATATAAGCTACTCAAAGATATTAAAGAATTACATAATGTGAGAATAAAGTCATTCCAATTTTATAAAACAGACATGTTCATTTAAAAATGGAATTTTGGGATATATTTCACTTGTTGTTGAAGGAATTCATATAGAAAAATCTTCTTAGATTGATTCCCTCCTCTACCTTATACATATTTTTTAGCAATGATTTGCACAATATAAGTAACTTGTAATAATCTACTAATGGTATAAAATAATACAGGTATTTTCAGAAAGCCTGGTATAAGTACTATGTTTTATACTCAGCTGAACACAAACATTGCTCAAAGGAAAGATATGAATAGTTTTGACAGTAATGGTTTTGGCTCTTTGATATTAAGCTAATTATATATTTTTTTTTCAGATGTATTAAGTTACAAATACTTCTCAAAAATCTGAAACACAAAAAACTCACCTGCTTAGCACCTGATTTCTGCTCCATGGGTATCATGATGAGTATTTTGGTCTCTTTTTGATATTGGCAGTAGTATTTCACCCAGGATATTCCCAAAGCCCCTTAAAAAAAAAAAAGCAAAAGTGAGATGCCAGAATAACATATGAACTGTAAGGCTGGTCCACCCCAACATACAAATTGTGAATAACTTATTTTTCACGGCCATGCTTCAGATTCAGTCTCTTAAACCCCAGTCCTGCAATTCTATCTGGCTGCTGCTTATACGGAGAACATAATTGCTC
This sequence comes from Erinaceus europaeus, assembly GCF_950295315.1. Classification (NCBI taxonomy): domain Eukaryota; kingdom Metazoa; phylum Chordata; class Mammalia; order Eulipotyphla; family Erinaceidae; genus Erinaceus; species Erinaceus europaeus. Next base: position 80,080,245 of record NC_080185.1, on the reverse strand, counting down.
TCTATACCTACTCTAACTCACTCTAAACATCTCTCCTTACTTTGTTTCCTACGAATGGCATGAGTAAAAATATTAATGTATGAGCTAGAAACATCTGTCATTTTCAGCCCCTATTTCTGTATCCTGCCCACTTAGATTAGTGGTGAGATTCTGTTGATTCTACTCTGATTGTGTCTCTCCTTCAGCTATCACATTCTCCTTAGCCCTTTCAGAATTGAATAAAGTGCCCTATTGTTGACCTATTTACTAATGTTTTATATTTCAAGCGAAATTTCATGACTTTCTTTCAATATTACCCAGCTACTGCCAGTGGTCTTATCTCTGTATCCCCATCAATCACCTTTTTAATTCATTCACTGCTTTTTTGCTAGAGAGGTATTTTTTAAATGCATTCTTACATCATGTTAAACTACCAGTGGCTTTCCCAATATCTTCAAGTACCTTTGGCTAACCCAAAAAGTACTTCACAATGAAATCATATGTGCATCTTCTTTTGCTATCTTCACTCTTATGCTCTAGCCTCATTAAATAATTTTCAGGGGGTTGGAAGGTGGCACACCTGGTTGAGCACAAATGTTATCTTGCACAAGGGCCTTGGTTCAAGTCCAGCCCCTAGTCGGTGGCAACCTCCATGAATGATGAAGCAATGCTGCAGGTGTCTCTCTTTCTCATTCCCTGTCTTCCCTTTCCCTCATGTAATAGTATATAACTGGAATTTTCAGCCCTCTCAATTTATCTCTGTTTTATCAATTAAAAGGAATAAATGTTTTCAGGTATCAAGCAAATATACTACATAAGCTATAGTCCAAAGTCAGATTTTTAAAGTGTTCCCTCACAATTAATAGTAAACTGGAGACTACTAATAATTACATCAGAATAACTGTTGGTGGCTCACCAAATAAAACAAACATATCACCAGATGGGCACAAGAACCTAGGCTTATGACTCTGGTCTTCATCTACAGGGGCAGGGTTCAGGAGTAATGGAGCACTGCACCAGGTTTCTCTCTGTGTGTCTCTCTAGCACACTATTTCTATCTATATCTCACCCTCTATAAGAGAGATAGGTAGGAAGGGTGGGAGGAAGGAAGAAAGGGCCTCCAAGAATAGTGGATTCATTGTGTGTCACTTTGCTGGCACTGAACCTAGAAATAGGTAAGAAATAAAATGAAAAACAAAATAAAAATTTCTTATCCACTCATAAAAAAATAAATAAAAGTTTAAACAAGTACATCAGAACAACAGTTGCAAACCAGGGCTATTATTGACAAATCAAGACCCTAAAGATAAACTACGGATAAATCTTCTCATACCTTTATGTCTTTACATGTATATCGGTATATAGCTGGCATCCCCCCCGTTCTTGTAAAATTCTCACTCAAATTTCAAACTCATTAACTTTATGTACCTTTTATTTGGAGCTTAATAGTTTTGATTTATAATTATTGGTAATGCCATCTGTCAAATTTATCACACTATGAATTTCCTTAGGAAAAAAACAAAGGTGGATTACTTTGGAGGGGAATCCTCACATAAATTCACAGTGTCTGACAGAATTCTCAGTAAACATATATCATAATGAGGAACAATGGCATATCCTCCTGAAAATTAGAAAACTCAGGCACTGAGGAATCACACAGGTGATTCTGTCTCTGTATCATTCCAATTTTAGTATATGTGCTGCCAAAGCGAGCACTATAAGGGTGACTATATCTTACCACCTTTCAGACACCAAGTTGGAGATGCTACTATGATTCCATCCTGAACTCCATAGGCAGACTACCTGACCAACGTGCCCTGTAACCTCACTTCTCCAGAGCCCTACCACACAAAGGAAAGACAGAAACAGACTGGGGGTATGGAACGATCTGCCAATGCCCATATCCAGCAGAGAATAGAAGCAATTATGAAAGCCAGACCTTCCACCTTCTGCACCCCATAAATAATTTTGTCCCATACTTCTGGGTGTTTGGGAGGGGGGGAGAAATGTTAGGGGAAGATGACCAGAGGACATTGAACTCCAATTACATCGGAACCTGGAGAAGAGGGAAAAACAAAAGACACACCAAAGTAGTAAGTGTATCTTAGAAAGGCAGAGATAGAAGGACCACAGAAAAAATGAGCAAATAAATAAAAATGTCTCAAAGACTCAGTTTTACAGTCTCAGAGACTATCAAATAAATCTTTGTGCTCCCCCTACAATTTGTCTTTCTTTTTCATGTTCACTATTAACAGAATGCTTCACAAGAGCTATAGCTGTCAAGGATCTGAGAACAGTATGTGTGTCTCAAATTTGAAGAGGCCAAGTGGTGGAAGGTGCCAAACTACTGAAACCGACAAGGTATCTGTATATTTCCACACACATTTCTCTTGTGTATAAAGATATCCTTCAATGGTTGGCTGTCCCGGAAGTTTGCATGTTTGAGGAGCTTCTTTCATCCTTTTCTTAAGTTCTTCCATCTCTTCCCGGGTACTGGAAAAGTGGTTTCTTGTCTGTGGAAACATTATGATTATAGTTATCTTAACCAAAATCATCATGAATAAGCATTTACTGATCAGATAATAGCACAGTCTTTCTATATCTTGTATTATGTGTGCCTACATAGCAAAACACAAACGTTGACTGGAATAATGTCCAGGAAACAATATCATAAAGCTTAATAGGACTAAGGACTATAAGGGGAAAGGAATATAGCTCACTATACAGAGGGGTATGTCTTGCCATACATGCAGCTTAGCTTCAAATCCAGAACCATGTAGAAGGTGATATCTCACCTGAAGAGACTGATGTTGTGATGTCTCTCTGCTTCTGACTCTCTTTGCCTCTCTGTCTAAATGAAATGACAAACTGTAGGGGCAGGGCAGTAACACCCAGTTAAGTGCACATAGTACTATGCCCAAGGACCTGGGATGGAGCCCCGTTACCCTCTGCACTGAGGATGCTTCACAATTGGTGAAGCAGGCCTGCAGGTGTCTATGGTTCTCTCTCCTTATCTAGCAATATCGACCCTCTCAATTCCTCTCTGACCTATCCAATAAAATAAAAAAGAAAATGAATGGCTGTCAGGAGTGGTGGAATTTTAGTGTTTGCACCAAGCCCCAGTGATAACCCTGGAGGCAAAAAAAAAAAAAAAAAAAACAAAAACAGTCTGGAGCAGCGAAATCATGTATCCATGACTCTGATTAAACACGGGGCTGGGAGGAGAATGAGAAATAGAAATAGCAGTATATCTACAAAACTACCTCTAACACATATAAGATTCTAGTCAGTAAGGTTTCTTAGAATTCTGAACATCAGATCAGCTCCTGCTTTACAAAATAGGGATACTACCTGGAACTCTACCTCTCCAAAGCCCTGCCCCACTAGGAAAAGACAGAAACAGGCTGAGAATATGGATCAACCTGCCAAAGCCCATGTCCATCAGAGAGCAATTACAGAAGCCAGAAGCCAATTACCTTCCATCTTCTGTACCGCATAATAATCCTGGGACCATGCTCCCAGAGGGATAAAGAATAGGAAAGCTTTCAATGGAGGGGATAGGATGCAGAACTCTGGTGGTGGGAACTGTGTGGAATTGTACTTCTCTTATCCAAAGGACTTGTGTTTCATAATTAAATCAATTTTAAAAAAGAGGAATACTGCCAAAAGGATTCCCAAATACAATGCTAACAGGGAAATGTCTTATGTTCTGTCTAATTGCTTATAAATCAAGTTTTTGGCATTAAATAAAATATCAATATATGAAATGATACTATCTCTGCATATAGTCAACATAAAAACTATTATTTTAATTTTTATGAATAAAATAATGTAAAAACTAATATATTAATACTTGAAACTAGAGAAATAAATCATAATGATATACCAGAAGAACAAATACAATTTGAAGTGTAAGTAAAAAAATAGACATAGATCCTTAGTGTTGAATTACAAGATAGTGCCATGATATCACTGAAGAAAGCAGTCTAGCCAACCTATATAACTGAGTTCACTGTCTAAATTATTCTGTACATAAGTTCATCATATATATCTATATAAGGACTTATCAAATTCATGCTTATCAAGTTGTATTTGTGGAAGAGTCAAGTGATTCCCTTGGTTAGTGGATTATTTTGTAAATTAGCAGAAGATAGAGGTCTCACTTTCTGGTGAAAAGGAGTACCCAAAAAAGAAAAGTACACATAGAAGGAAACAATAATAACAACTCTAAATTAAAATACTGCTAAGCAAGCAAGTGAAATTTTATCTGTCATGCATCTTACCAATCATTTATGTAAAATGCATCTTTGAATTTCACACAATGCAACTAATCCAACATCAATGATTTTTTTTCTGACTCCATTCTCTAATTTAAAATTTTGTCTTAATTCTATTATAGTACTTGTAATAATATAATCCCCAAGAGACTGAATATTCCTTAAAAATCAGAAAATTAGCAAGTTTCATTATAATGCATATTATTTTTTTCCTTTCTTTCATTTGATATGACAAAACCTGAAAGGGAAGGTAGAGCTAGAGGGGAAAATAGAAAGGGAAAAGATCATTGTTTTATCACTTCTGAAGCTTCCTTCCTGCAGCTGGGGACCAGGGATTTGAAGCTAGGTCCTTGCAAATGCAAATATATGTGCTCTTAACTGGTTGCATTACTACCTGGGCCCTAACACAATACCTTTAAAACACCTGGCACAGTGAATATAATCACTATCTCCAGAGCATTAATCACTCTCGGCTAAAGAAATGAATAAGAAGGGGAAGAGAAGTGGTTTGGACGCTTTTGTGCATGATATCCTGACTTTCACTTTGCATGGTAAAAAATGGATCATTTCTCTGGTTTCGCTGGTCTCTCTTTACTTTTTTCTTACAATATAAAAGAGAATATGTATATGACAAGAATGGAAGACCTGTGCCTTCTTCTTGTATTATAACCAGCATGGAATAGAAGGTAGAGGAAATAATTAAAATTAATGTAACATTAATTTTAATTTTTAGAAAAAGGGACTGGGCGGTGGCCACCTGGTTCAGTGCACATGTTACAGTTCTCAAGGACCCAGATTTGAGCCCCCGGTCCCCATTTGCAGAGGGAAAGCTTTGCATGTGGTGAAGCAGGGCTACAGGTATCTCTCTTTCTCTTTGCCCCTATCTCCCCTACAATAAATAAAGATAATAAAAATAATTTAAAAAAAAAAAGGAAAACTGAGAATTCACATTTATGAAGCCCAAAATGAGAGTGTCTTGATGGAGTGGAGGGAAGACACATAACATCTATACTTAAACAAGCCTGTAGCTGGATAATGTTCTTGGAGAGATGCAGCAAATTAATAACACTTAATAAATATATGATAGTTAAAGGAACTAATGGGTAGAAGGGTGAATTGAAGGAACAGCCAGCCACTAAGACAAGAGCTGAAACTAGAAGAGCAAAAGTAGGCCAACAAACCAAAATGTTTGTGACTAACATCAGTGTGTCTAACCAATTCACTTGTATGTAATAACCTAGATTCCAAGGTAAAATTTATTCCATCAAAAATTCAAGAAAAAATAGATGAAAAAACTCACATTTTGCAAACTAAGTTGCAGTTGTTGTTTGTATGGGAGGAAATCTTGTGTGAGTTCTACAGTCAAGTTGTTGGAAATGAAAAGACTATGAAGAAAGGCCAAAACCTAGAAAAAATACACAAAAAATATTACCACTACTACTTTCTCATTAATCCAATGAAGGAAACAGAGAAGCAAAACAGAAACACCACATAGTGCTTACCCAACATAGCACTAAAAGCAGTCATGCAAACACAAAAGATCCTACACATAGCAATCCTCATATTGGATTAAACATTTGCACTGGACTCAATTCCTGAAAAGAAGAATTACTAAAAGGTATTAAATCAGATTTTTCTCAAATAGCACATAAAACCTGTTACACTCTGTACAAATGGAAATAAGACTGTCTAGTATCTCTATACCATCAAGCCTAGCACAGAATAATCATTCATGAATACATGATGAATAAGTAAGTAGATAAGGAATAAATAAGTAAAGTAGGATTCTGCACATTAAAGACTTTTATAATGCTAAGAGAAAAATGAAACTTAAATGAAACCTATTTCCAAAACAGTAATATTTCAGAGGGGTTGCAGAAGACATATGATAAATGATAAATTTATAAAATGTTTAAAAGGTAATTTCATTAAAGGACAAATACAGTAATTATAAGCAAATAAAATATGACATCCACTTCCTGAATATAATTACTTAAATATAGTTCAATGCTGACAATGTTAAAATGTACTAAGTAGTAAATATTGTCCTATACTTTCTAGAAAGTAAATAGTAGTATTTACTTCATAGTATTCTCTAATTCCATTCCAGGTGGTTCACTTCCTAACAAAGTCCCGAAACCTAGATATAGACCAAGTCCCCTGAGATACAGCATATGTTCACACGTATCCATAAAATAGGACAAAATATATACCTGAAAGCAAAAGTACACAATAGTCTGCAGTGAGTACCCCCCAACACTTCATCTGCACTATTCCAGCCTTTAGGCCCATGATTGCTCAACAATTTGTTTGGCTTTGTATGTTAACTCTCTTTTCAGCCACCAGGTTCCAGATGCTAGCATGATGCCAACAAGACTTCGCTGGACAGATGACCCCACCAATGTGTCCTGGAGCTCCGCTTCCCCAGAGCCCCAACCTACTAGGGAAAGAGAGAGAAAGAGGCTGGGAATATGGATTAACACCCGTGTTCAATGGGGAAGCAATTACAGAAGCCAGATCTTCCACCTTCTGCATCCCACAATGACCTTGGGTCCATACTCCCAGAGGGTTAAAGAATAGGAAAGCTATCAGGGGAGGGGATAGGATATGGAGATCTGGTGGTGGGAACTGTGTGGAGTTATACCCTTCTTATCCTACGGTTTTGTTAATGTCTCCTTTTTAAAATAAATTTTAAAAATTTTGAAAAAGAAAGTAAATAGATAAGCACATATGTATGCACATACACACTGCATGCATATGCAGACAGATATGTATAGATATATAGATATGCATGTATGTAAACTGAATATAAACTGAAAATAAGCACATGCATAGAACACATGTGTATATATACATGCATGCAAAGACATATACATAATCTTCCTATTCCTCTCTCAAGTTTTCCCTTCTCAGAAAAAGACAATTCCGCATCTGGTTGAGCACACACATTACAGCAGGCAAGGAACACGAATCAAGGTCCTGCCCCCATCTTCAGGCGAAAAGATTAATGAGCAGTGAAGCAAGTCTGCAATTGTGTCTCTCTCCCTCCCTCTTTAGTATCCCCTTCCCTCTTGATTTCTCTCTGTTTTTACCAAAAAACTACATCTATACATATATGTGTGTGTTATGTGTACGTGTGTGTATGAAAAATGCCAATCTGTAAAGTAAATAATCATTCCTGATTTTCTCATATCTTAATCTATTAAAACTTCCATCATCATACTCCAAAATATATCTCAATTGAAGTCACTAAATTTTTTAATTTCCACTACTTCTACTATAATTCAAAGCAACATTTTCTCTGTCTTGACAACTAGAGTAGCCTCTTAATAAGCTTCTTCATCCTATGTTTGCCACTTCCAAGTTACCCTACACACACACACACACACACACACACACACATATCATCTCACCCCCTCAACCTATATCATATCTTGTTTTAACACCCATCAGTGATTTTATAAAATATTTAAACTAAAATTTGAATACCCTACTAAACAAATAGGTTTTATGACTTCCTGTCAAACAGTATTTTTTGCCACTCACCTTTTCTCTTAACAGTATCTAAATGTACTAATATTTTTCTTCCCCGAACTTATTCTTTCTTAACTTAAAGAAAAATGCACGTCTTTAAATGCACGTCTTTAAGTGTGCCTAGAAATATCTTTCCACACTATTCACATGATGTCATCTTTCATCCTATATGTCTTATCTTAAAAGCATTTCCATAGGTTCTTTTCAATCACTTCATTTAAAATACTAAATTGAAAAAAAAATGCATGAAATATTTTTGCATAGAAAAATATGCCGTAAGTTTTCTGAAAATCGAATAGCTGCCCATTCTTATTCTGTTTCAGCCTGTAACAAAACTTGCTATATTATCCTTTTTTCCTTTCTGTCTACACCATGAAAGGTTTTTTTTTTTTTCATTTTTCCCTTTTTTTTTCATTTCCTTTCTATTTTATTTGATAGAGAAACTGAGAATGGAGGGGAGAGAGAGGAAGAGAGAAAGACACCTGTGAACCTGCTTCACAACTCAAACAGCAGCCACCCTTCAAGTAGAGAGTGGGGGAGTCAAACCCACGTCCTTGCTGAAGGTGTATTTTAAAAAGAGAAAATATATAAATCTGATAATATTGTGAAATAATGCAAAATCACTAAGAAAACATTCAAAATTTCAAATGTTGGCTTGTTCACTGTTGGATAACTACTTCTTCTTCTTCTAGCATTTGCCCTTCTTCCGTAGCCAGTCAACAGCGTCAGGTTGAGCCTGATGTAAAGTTTCGAGACCTCCTTTGAATCTGGAGAGGTGGCAGTCATTGACTATGTGGGTCATAGTCTGTCTGTAGCTGCAGGGGCAGTTCGGGTCGTCTCTGGCTCCCCAGCGATGGAACATAGCGGCGCACCGGCCCTGGCCTGTTCGATAGCGATTGAGGAGGGCCCAATCATAACGTGCCAGGTCAAAGCCGGGTTGACGCTTGCAGGGGTCTGTGATGAGGTGTTTGTTCTTTACCTCAGCTGACTGCCAACTCTGTTTCCAAGAGTCTGGAACAGAGAAGTTCAGTGTAGGCGTAGGGGACCAGATTGGGTGACGAGACGTCAAGCATTAGACAGGGTGGGCGAAGATATCCGCGTATATTGGCAGGTCCGGTCGAGCGTAGACGTGGGAAATGAACTTAGATGATGCTGCATCCCGACGAATATCTGGCAGGGCGATGTTGCTAAGAACTGGCAGCCATGGAACCGGGGTGGAACGGATGGTTCCAGAAATTATCCTCATGGAGGAATATAATTTGGAATCGACCAAGTGGACATGGGGGCTACGGAACCATACTGGGGCACAGTATTCTGCAGTGGAATAGCATAATGCCAGAGATGATGATCGTAGTGTGGAAGCGCTCGCGCCCCATGAAGAGCTGGCCAGTCTTGCAATGATGTTATTCCTCGCGCCCACCTTTGCTGCAGTTTTTATGAGATGTTTGTGAAATGACAGAGTGCGATCGAGAGTAGACTGGCTGGACTTCATGCCAGATTCTCGTATCGTCAAGCTGCACATTAAGCTCACGCAAGGCCGAGGCATGGTATTATTATATTTATATTATAATATTTATTATATTTATATTATAGTTATTATATTTATATATTATATTTTATTTTATATATTATATTATATATATTATAGTTATATTATAGTTATTAGGATAACTACTAATATAAGTTCATAAGAGTTAGATAATGAATAAATGCATGTTTTCATGTGTGCATATGTATGAATACAGATACATGTAAATGCAAATATATATATATATACCCATAAATATAAAGTACATGTATAAGCATAGAGAGATAAGATAGATAGAGAACTATAAAGAAAAAGTGCCACAATATTGAAAATGATTGTCTCTGGAGGATGTGTTGGTTATTATAATTTTTCTAAATCTTCTGCTAAAAGAATACAGCTTTTCTAATTCAAAGGAATATTGATAAAACTAATAAATTTGTCATATCAAAACATATCCTCTTTTTTACAAAATTAAGATTTAAGAGATTAAAAATTAAGATTTGGAGAGATTTAAAGAAATAGAAGTGGGGGGGGTCAGTGGCGCACATGGTTAAGCACACATAGTACTAAGCACAAGGAGGCATGCAATGATCCAGTTCAAGCCCCCACTTCCCACCTGCAGGGGGGGAAGCTTCCCAAGTGGTGAAGCAGGTCTACAGGTGTTTTTTTTTCCTCTTTCACTCTCTATAGCTCCCTCCCCTTTCAATTTATCTTTGTCCTATACCATAAAATGGAAAAAATGAATGCTAGGGGCAGTGGATTTGTAGAGTAGGCACCTAGCCCCAGTGATAACCCAGGAAGCAAAGAAAAAAAAAAGAGAATAGAAGTGAAAATGAAATGTGAAGTCAGTGATACAATTCAGTATTAAAGTATATACTTTAAGTATATAAAGTCTTTTCTTTGATTTCAAGCAACACCCCACCTACCCCACCAATACATACAAGAATGTGAAGTCATTAAATGCATGGGACTTGAGCTGCTAAAGCAGAGCTTGGTATGTTATGTATACCTTCAGAAGTTTTCAGAAACCATGGAAGACAAGAAGCTAGGAGGAAATAAAAAATAAAGGTGTCAGAAAAATTGAAAGAAGAAGATATGAGGGAAAAAGGAAACAGAAAAAAGTCATAATCACAGCAAGAGAATAGTGAACAAAGTTGAAATGACAAAACTAAGAAAAGCAAAGATTAATAATAGTCCAAGAACATAAATCAGTATCTACTTACTTGACATTCATGATTAAATATTAACTACCTTTGTATTCCAATTTTATTATTAAAACGCTCCACACTTGCTGTCATTAATGGGTACTGAAATGAGTGCAACCTAGAATGCTCCTAGCTATGACCATGGAATGCAAGCTCAAACCTACAGGGATGCAGAGGTAAGACAGGATCCTGTGCTGGATACGAATAGACATGGGACCCATATCAGATTGATGGGGACTACAGTTAACAGTATTTATATACTTTTTCCCATATTTGGGAGTTACCCTGATCCAATTTTCTAGCCCTATTTCCAACTCTGACACCATCTCCTCAGACAATACTTTCAGTCCACCTGCATGTTAGCTATTGAGTTCAGTCATCAGTAAAGTCATGGGCACCATGGAATATACCTAAAATAGACTTACTAGCTTCTTCTAAAATGGATACTCCAAATCTCATCTGCTATATTCTTAACTTTAGGTTCCTGATAATTAAACAATTTGTTCTGCTTTATATTTTAATACTTCTCAGCCACCAAGTTGAAGACACTACCATGACACCAATCATGACTTCCCTGAAAAGACAACCTGACCAGTGTGTCCTGGAACCCCACCTCTCCAGAGCACTACCCCAATAGGGAAAGATACAAATAGGCTGAGAGTATGGAAAAAACTGTAAACATCTGTGTCCTGTGGAGAAGAAATTACAGAAACCAGACCTCCCACATTCTCCACCCTATAATGATAATGGTCCCAAACTTAGAGGGTGATAAAGAATAGGGGACCTCCCAATAGAGGGGATAGGATACAGAAGTCTGGTGGTGGGAACTGTATGGAATTGTACCCTTCTTATCCTATACAACCTTGTCAATCATTATTAAATCAATAAAATAATAATGATCGGGGGCCGGGCATAGTGCACCAGGTTAAGCACACCTAGTACAAAGTGCGAGCCCCTGGCTCCCACCTGCAGGGGGGGTCTCTTTGTAAGCAGTGAAGCAGGTCTATAGATGTTTATCTTTCACTCCACCTCTCTGTCTTCCCCTCCTCTCTCAATTCCTCTCTGTTCTATCCAATTACAATAACAACAAAAAAAAAAAGGAAAAAAAATGGCTCCAGGAGCAATGGGTTTGAGGTGCAGGTACCGAGACCTGAGATAACACTGGGGGCAAAAAAAAAAAAAAAAAAGAATTACCGTCAGATTATTCATCAATAGATTGAACTTACTGGCTCCACAATATTAAACTTCTTGGACTCCTGAACTTCCTGGATTTGATAAACATAATCAAGAGAGGATTCAAAGAAATGGTGTTTATGTACACTCCTAGCAAAATGTAGACATATAAATCAGTAGTTAATTAATATAAGAGGGGGGAAATCAATTGTATGTCTCAAAGTTTCTCAAAACACAAACTGAATCTTTTTAATATATATGCTATGTATTTGATATGTGGACTCTCTCAAAAGCCTAGACCAAGTAGTTTAGAAGCATCCAATAGCACAGCTATATACAAGATACTGGATACTGTACAGCAAACCATAACAAAGGGACTTTTCAAAGTTAACCCAATTAACAAATAATGTGATGATAATATTAACTATCGATTGTCTTTTTGAACCCTAAGACAGCAGGAACCTCATATCTCCACTATAGAGCCCCTACTTCCCCCAGTCCTGGAACCCTTGGATAGGGCCCACTTTCCTGTATGCATCTCCCAATCCAAACCAAATAATATTGCATCCGCCGATCACAACCTAACCAACGCAACGATTGCCACCTCAACATGCTTCACCTCAGACTGTGTCCAGAGACTTCACGTGTGGAATGACAACCCTTCAGCTTCATTACTCGGGTGAGACCTTTCCTTTTATAGTACACTCTAATTTCATCTCAGGTAGTTCACTTTCCAACAAAGTCCCATAACCCAGATATACACCAGTTTCTGTGAGAGAGAGCTTATGTGCACACGTATCCATAAAATACTGCAAAATATATACCTGAAAGCAGAAGTACACTAGAGGTTGCAGTGAGTACCTCCCTAACACTTCCTCTCCACTATTCCAAGCTTGGGATCCATGATTGCTCAACAAATTGTTTGGCTTCGTATGTTAACTCTCTTTTCAATCACCAGGTTCCTGATGCCACCAGGATGCTGGCCAGGCTTCCCTGGATTGAAGACCCCACCAATGTGTCCTGGAGCTCAGCTTCCCCAGAGACACACCTTACTAGGGAAAGAGAGAGGCAGACTGGGAGTATGGACCGACGAGTCAACGCCCATGTTCAGCGGGGAAGCAATTACAGAAGCCAGACCTTCTACCTTCTGCAACCCTCAACGACCCTGGGTCCATGCTCCCAGAGGGCTAGAGAATGGGAAAGCTATCATGGGAGGGGGTGGGTTATGGGGATTGGGTGGTGGGAATTGTGTGGAGTTGTACCCCTCCTACCTTATGTTTTTGTTCATTAATCCTTTCTTAAATAAAAAATTTTTAAAAAGAAGAATTACCGTCAGACTACTCATCAATAGATTGAACTTACTGGCTCCACAATATTAAACTTCTTGGACTCCTGAACTTCCTGGATTTGATAAACATAATCAAGAGAGGATTCAAAGAAATTCTGTCTCTCCTTGTCCACCTGGAGGTCTGCCTAGAAGAGAAAAATACAATAGGTCAAAAAGAAGCATAATCCTTCAGACAAGTCAGTACTTATGGACTCAATGGAATGCATGAAATAGAAAAGAATGAAGCTACCAAGAAGTAATTTTATCATTTCATTGAAGCAGTATGTTTGAAACATTATACAAGGCTTCATTTGTTTGTTTTATCACAGGATCTTCATCAATCTTGAATGAATTCTTCACAGATACAGAGAGACAGAAGAGAAGACATGATAGCACTGGAGCTTCCTCCAATGCAGTGACCGCTGGACTTAAACCTGTATCACACTAATGGCAAAGCAGGACAGTGTCCAAGTCAGTTATTGTGCCAGTCCTCAGATATGCATCATTTTCAACACATCTGTATGTACTCCCTTCTGTTCACCCACCACAAGTGTAGTTTTCATTTATAAGCATATACTCAACTATTTATCCAATTAGCCCAGCTCATTCCTTCTTTCCTGGTATTCACTATTATAAATGTTTGTCTTTCAGGCTGAGGGAATGGATCAAGCTGCCAACACCCAATTTCAGTGGAGAAGCAATTACAGAAACCAGAACTTGTACCTTCTACACACCAAAACAACTTTGATCCATACTTCAAGTGAGGGAGAAGTGATAGGGGAAGGGATAAGAGGGTTCTGAACTCTAGCTCTATCAGGACCCAGAAGAGGAGGTAAAAAAGAGAGAAATATTTGGATGTAATTATATGTTTATATGTGGCCTGGATGGGAAGAGAGGACTGGACCTGGAAGAAAAAGGAGGCAAATATGTACAAATGTAGACAAATACTTGTACAGATGACAGTTAATCCATATTTGTAACCCAGGGAGAACCATGGTGGTTTGCAATGGAGGGACTTCTGATTCAGAATTCTGAGGGTGGGAACAGTGTAGAATTATATCCCAATTGAATACATAATTTTATAAATAAATATAAAATTGCTAATAAAACTTTTAAAATGAAAGTTTTGTTTTTGATTTCTGTAATTCATAAATTTCTTTTATTTACTTATATACCATACGAGTAAACTCATAACAGTAGTAATCTTATACCTCTATTTTTTATATTTTATTTATAAAAAGGAAGCATTAACTAAACCATAGGATAAGAGGGGTACAACTGAATACAAATTCCACCACCAGAACTCTGTATCCCATCCCATCCCCTGATAGCTTTCCTATTCTTTAACTCTCTGGGAGTATGGACCCAAGGTCATTATGGGATGCAGAAGGTTGAAGGTCTGGCTTTTGCAATTGCTTGCCCGCTGAACATGAGTGTTGACAGGTCAATCCATATTCCTAGCCTGTCTCTCTCTTTCCCTAGTGGGGAGGGCTCTGGGGAAGCAGAGCTCCAGGACATACTGGTGAGGTTTTCTGACCAGGGAAATCTGGGTGGCATCTGGAACCTGGTGGTTGAAAAAATAGTTAACATATAAAGCCAAACAAATTGTTGACCGATCATTGAATTAAAGACTGGAATAGTGCAGATAAGGAGCTGGGGGGGGGGTCTCCATTTTGTAGATACCTAGTAGGCATATTTTAGTTATATTCCAAAGGGCCTATGGCTATACTAGTGTTTGTTGTTGTTGTTGTTATTGTTGTTGTTGTTTAGGCCTGAGCCTGAAATCTGATATGCAGGTGGATCCTAATTATTGTCTGGGGAAATGATGTCATGGGTGGAAGAAGGACCAGAAAGCTGGAAACAGGAAGAGAGTGGCTCCAAATATGGAAAAAGTGTATAAATATTGTTGATTGTAAATACCATTGATTTTATGTGATCTGGGGCCCATGTTCAGCTTCAGAGCCTATGTGAACTCTACATCGCTGTAGATCTGAGCTCACATTCTGTGGTCATAAGTAGGAATGTTCCAAGCTGCCCCAATATCAGGCCCCATCTTCCTCAAGTGTAGCATAAATTACATTGTCCAGCCTCCATTCGGGTGATGGAACATTCTCTACCATTGCTGATCCAACTTGGGGCAAGGCCCTATGGGAGCCCAAAAAGGGGTCTATTGTGCTGTTCTTTATAAAAGTAACAATGGGGAGAGGGATTTATTTGAGGTCTAGGCCCAACAAGTCTGTATGGAAATCTCAAGACTCCCTGATTAGGGCCCTAGCTGATGGGGTGGCCTGACAGTGAAGAGTCATCATTAAAGTATGCCAGTCTCTTGCCCTTCTTCAGCTTTTGCAATCCTTGGTTTGATGATGTTAGCTTTGGAGTGAGTGAGAGAACTGTAATAGGAAGTAGGTGAGGAGGTTATCTAACTCTAAGTAGACACTATTTCATTATGAACTTTATAGTGACTCACTGTAGACTATTGTGTATTTTTGCTTTCAGGTATATATTGTGCCGTAATTTATGGATACATGTGAACATATGCTCCATCTTACAGAACCTGGTCTATATCTATGTTTGGGGACTTTGTTAGGAAGTGAAAATCCTGGATTGAAATTAGAGAGTACTATGAAAGGAAAGGTATCACTCAAGTAATGAGGGTGAAGAGGTGACATTCCATGCCTCATGTCTCAGGACACAGTCTGAAGTGAAGCATGCTGAGGTGGTACTCTTGTGTTGATTAGGCTGGAATTAGCAGATGCAATATCATTTGGTATGAATTGAGAGAAGGATGCAGGGAAGTTAGCCCCACCCCAGAGGTTCCAGGACTGGGAGAAATATAGGCTCTATAGAGGAAATGGGAGGTTCCTGTTGTCTTAGGGTTCAAGAAGACAATAGATAGTTATTGCTATAATCTCATTATTTGACGATGGGGTTAACTTTGAAATATCCCAGTGTTAGGATTTGCTGTATCATACACAAGATGACCATAATTTGTGTCCTTTAACATTATTTGTATATAGCTGTGCCACCAGTTGCTTCTGTTCTCCCTGGTCTAAGCTTTTAAGGGAGTCAATATATCAAAGACACAGCCTATGTATTAAAAAAGACTTTGTGATTTAAAATCACAGACTAAAATCAATTTTACCCCTCTCATATTAAGTAAATAGTGATTTATATGACTAAAAATTGATAGGAGTATACATAAACACCATTCCCAACACCAAAAGACTATGTCCCATCCCATCTCCCCACCCCTTCCCTTCCCCCCGCCCACTCCCTCCATCACATGAAGCTGAACATCCACCCTCACCCTAAACCGAGGGTTTTTATCTTGATGCCCTACTCCAAATTCAGTCAAATCCTGCTTTGAGTTTCCCTTTCTGTTAGTCTTTCTCAACTTCTGTTTATGAGTGGGATCATCCCATACTTATCTTTATATTTCTGACTTAGCTCACAACATAATTCCTTATAGCTACATCCAAGATGGAGCAGAGAAGGTGGGTTCATTGTTCTTAATAGCTACATAGTAATCCACTGTGTATATATACCACAGATTTCTCAGCCACTCATCTGTTGTTGAACACCTGGATTGCTTCCAGATTTTAGCTATTACAAATTGTGCTGCTATGAACATAGGTGTACACATTTCTTTTTGGCTGGGTATTATGGAATCCTTGGGTTATATCCCTAGGGGAGGGATTTCTGAGTCATATGGAAGGTGCATGTCTAGACTTGTAAGAGTTCTCCAGACTGCTCTTCACAGAGGCTGGACCAGTTTACATTCCCACAAGCAGTGCAGAAGGGTTCCTTTGTCCCCACAGCCTCTCCAGCATTTGTTGCTGCTGTCCTTTTTGATGTATGACATTCTCACGGGGGTGAGGTGGTATCTCAGTGTTGTCTTTATTTGCAGTTCTCTGACAATCAGCAACCTGAAGCAGTTTTTCATATGTTTGTTAGCCTTTTGGATGCCTTCTGTAGTAAATGTTCTGTTCATATCCTCTGCCCATTTCTGGATGGGTCATTTGCTTTTTTGGTGATGTTTTCTCAGCTCTTTGTATATTTTGGTTATTAGTCTCTTGTCTGATGTATGGCATGTGAAGATCTTCTCCCATTCTGTGAGTGGTCTCTTTGTTTCTGTGATAGTTTCTTTGGCTGTGAAGAAGCTTTTCAATTTGATGTAGTGCCATTGGTTTGTTTCTGCTTTAGTCTTCCTTGCAACTGGGTTTGTTTCATCAAAGATATCCTTGAGGTTTAGGTGGGAAAGAGTTCCACAAATGTTTTCCTCTAAGTATTTGATAGTTTCTGGTCTAACATCTATGTCCTTAATCCATTTGGAGTTGATTTTTGGTTCTGGTGAGACAAGGTAGTTCAGTTTCATTCTTCTAGATGTTTAAAACTACTTGTCCCAGCACCATTTATTGAAGACAGTCTCCTTCCTCCATTTAATACTTTGGGCCCCCTTATCAAAGATTAGATTTCCATAGGTGTGGGGGTTTAGTTCTAGATTTTCATTTCTGTTCCACTGGTCTGTGTGCCTATTTTTGTTCCAGTAGCAGGCTGCTTTAATGATGATGGCCTTATAGTTTGAGATATGGGAGTGTGATGCCTCCATTTCTGTTTCTTTTCCTGAAGAATGTGTTGGCAATTCTAGGTGTTTTGTGGTTCCAGATAAATGACTGTAATTTTCGTTCTGTTCTCTGAAAGAAGCTTGGTGGAACTTTGATGGGTGTCGAGTTAAATTTATATAAGGCTATGGTGAGAATGTTTATTCTGATGATATTTATTCTTCCAAACCATGAGCATGGGATGTCTTTCCATTTCTTGGTATCAGTTTCTATTTCCTTGAATAGAGACTCATAGTTTTCAGTATACAAGTCTTTCACTTCTTTGGTCAGCTTTACTCCTAGGTATTTTACTGATTTTGCTGCAACAGTGAATGGGAATGATTTCTGGATGTCTTCTTCTTCAGATTTAGTGTTTGCATAAAGAAATGCCATTGATTTTTGTACATTGATTTTGTAGCCTGACACCTTGCTACATTGCCTAATAACTTAGTTTTCTGCTGTATTCTTTAGGTTTTTCTATATATACTATCATATCATCTGCAAATAGTGAGAGCTTGACTTCTTCCCTTCCAATCTGTATTCCTCTGATTTCTTTCTCTTGCCTGATTGCCATGTCAAGAACATTCAATATTATGTTGAAAAATAATGGTGATAGTGCACAGCCCTGTCTAGTCCCCAATCAAGGGGGAATCCTTTCAGTCTCTGTCCATTGAGTATGATGTTGGCTGTAGGTTTGCTATATATGGATTCCACTATTGAGGAATTTCCCATCTATTCCCATTTTTGAAGGGTTTTGAGCATGAATGGGTATTGGATTTTGTCAAAGACTTTCTCTGCCTCTATTGAGATAATCATATGGTTTCTGGCTTTGCTTTTATTGATGTGGTGAATGACATTGATTGACTTACATATGTTGAACCAGCCTTGCATTCCTTGGATAAATCCCACCTGATTGTGATGAACAATCTTTTTGATATACTGCTATATCCAGTTGGCCAGGATCCTGTGTAATATTTTGGCATCTATGTTCACCAGAGATATTGATCTGTAGTTTTTCTTTTTTATTGTGTCCCTATCTGCTTTTGGTATCCGGGTGATGTTGATTTCAAAGAAGGTGGAAGGAGTGTTCCTGTTTCTTTGATCTTGTGTAAGAGCTTTAGAAGTATAGGCATTAACTGTTTCCTAAAGGTTTTGTAGAATTCATTTGTGAATCCATCTGGTCTGGGACTTTTTTGTTGGGAAGACTTTGAATAACTCTTTTGATTTCTTTGTCTCTAATTGGTTCATTTAGGTTTTGTCGTTCTTCTTGGTTCAGTTTTTGAAGGGCATATGTTTCTAAGACTTCTCCCATTTCCTCTAGCTTGGTGGCATATAGTTCTGCATAGAAGTTTCACATGATTTTCTGGATTTCTGTGGTGTCAGTTGTGACCTCTCCTCTATTGTTTACAATTATATTTATTTGAGTCTTTACCCTTTTGGGGGGAGGTTGTTTTTTTTAATTTTTATTTATAAAAAGAAAACATTGACAAAACCATAGGATAAGAAGGGTACAGATTCACACAATTCCCACCACCAGACCTCTATATACCATCCCCTACACTGATAGCTTTCCTATTCTTTAACTCTCTGGGAGTATGGAGACAAGATCATTGTGGGATTCAGAAGGTTGAAGGTCTGGCTTCTGTTATTGCTTCCCCGCTGAACATGGGCATTGACAGTTTGATTCATAGTCCCAGCCTGTCTCTCTCTTTCCCAACTGGGGAAGGGCTCAGGGGAAGAGGAGCTCCAAGGCAAACTGGTAAAGCTGTCTGTCCAGGGAAGTCTGGTCGCATACTGCTAGCATCTTGAACCTGGTGGCTGAAAACAGAGTTAATGTACAGAGCCAAGCAAACTGTTGAACAATCATAGACCTAAAGGCTAGAATAGTGCAGATGAAGTGTTGGGGGGGGTGGTCCTCCATTTTGTAGATAGCTATTAGCCATATTTTAGTTATATTTCAAAGGGCCTGTAGCTATACTAGTGTTGTTTTGTTTTTTTTGTTTTGTTTTGTTTTGTTTTTGCTTGAGCCTGAAATCTGATATGCAGATGGATCCTATTTATTATCTGGGGAGATGAGGTCATGCCTGGGAAAAGCACCAGAAAGCTGGATCCAGGAAAAGAGTAGCTCCCTAATATGGGAAAGGTGTACAAATATTATTGACTGTAAACCCCATCAATTTGATGTGATCCAGGGCCCATAATTAGCTTAGAAGCCTTTGTGACATCTACATCCCTCTAGATCTGAGCTCACATTCTGTGGTCATGAATAGGAACATTCCATGCTGCCCCAGTACCGACCCATTTTCCTCAGGTGTATCATAGAGTATGTTGTCCATCCTCCCTTTGGAGGATGGGGAACATTCTCTACCGTTGTTGATCCAAGTTGAGGGCAAGGTCCTATCGGAGCCCAAAAAGGGGTCTATTTTGTTGTTCCTGATAGAAATGACCGTTAACAATGGAGAGAGGGATTTATTTGAGTTCTAGGCCCTGGCCTGATAGTGACTAAAGAGTCATCGTTAAAGTATGCCAGTCTCTTGCCCTTCTTCAGCTTTTGCAGTCCTTGGTTTGATGATGTTAGCTCTGGAGTGAGTGAAAGAACTGTAATAGGAAGTAGTTGAGCAGGTTATCTAACTCTAAATAGACACTATTTCATTATGAACTTTATAGTGACTCACTGTAGACTATTGTGTATTTTTTGCTTTCAGATATATATTTTGACCTAATTTATGGATACATGTGAACATATGCTCTATATTACGGTACCTGGCCTATATCTGTGTTTGGGGACTTTGTTAGGAAGTGAACCTCCTGGAATGGAATTAGACAATACCAGGAAAGGAAAGGAAAGGAAAGGAAAGGAAAGGAAAGGAAAGGAAAGGAAAGGAAAGGAAAGGAAAGGAAAGGAAAGGAAAGGAAAGGAAAGGAAAGGAAAGGAAAGGAAAGGAAAGGAAAGGAAAGGTCTCACCAGAGTCATGATGGTGAAGGATTGGCATTCCATGTCTGATGTCTCTGTACACAGTCTGAGGTAAAGCATGCTGAGATGGTACTTGTTGAATTGATTAGGTTGGAATTGTGGGTGTAATATTATTTGGCTTGACTTGAGAGAAGCATGCAGGGAAGTTAGCCCCACCCCAGAGGTTCTAGGATTGGGAGAAACATAGGCTCTATAGAGGAAGTGGGAGAGTCTTGTTGTCTTAGGGTTTAAGAAGACAATAGACAGTTATTTATTTTTTTAGTGACTCTGTCAATCTCATTTAATTTTTCAAAGAACCAACATTTGGCTTCATTGATATTTGTTATCATCTCTTATTTTCGATGTTTATTTCTGTTCTAATTTTAGTGATTTCCGTCATTCTCGTTGCTTTAGGGTTCCTTTTTTCCTATTCCTCTAAGTCCTTAAGTTGTGCAGTAAGGTCATATATTTGAGCTTTTGCTTGTTCTGTAATATGTGATTGTATGCCTGTGAGTTTCCCTCTCAGTACTGCTTTAGCTGTGTCACAAATATTTTGATAGCTTGTGTCTTCATTTTCAATTGTTTCCAGAAACATTTGAATGTCTTGCTTGAGTATCTTTCGGACCCAAAAGTTCTTAAGCAGTATCTTATTGAGTTTCCAAATTAAGTGACTTTTAGTAATTTCCTGTTTGTTGTTGAATGTTAGTTTTACTGCACTGTGGTCTGAGAAGATACTTGGGATGATTTCAATGCACATAAATTTGTTGCTACTGTCTTTGTGGGCTAACAAGTGGTCTCTCCATGAGTATGTGCTGTGTGGATTTGAAAAGAATATGTATTCCAGTTTTTTGGGGTGAAGAACTCTGAAAATGTCCAGGAGGTCTACTCTGTCCATCTCCTCACTTAATTCTCTTGTTTCGTTGTTGGTTCTCTGATTCATTGATCTGTCTATGTGTGAGTGTGGCATACTGAAGTCTTCCACTATTAATGTATTACTATTGATGTATTTTTGTAGTTCTGTCAGTAAGTGATGTATTTGGATGTTCGCTCATTTGATGCATAGATGCTAATTAATGTTAAACCTTCTTGGTTGATGGATCCTCTAATCATTATGTAATGGCCTTGCCTATCTTTTATTACTTTGTTTAATTTAAAATCTATTGTGTCAGAGATGAGAATGGCTGTACCTGCCTTTTTTGTGGTCAGTTCGCCTGTATGATAGCGTTTTGGTGCAGGTCCCGCCATGCGAGCTGCTTAAAGCGGTACCAGCTTCGCAAGAAGTTCAGCACGGCTGGACTCTCCAGGCCAAACTGAAACCATCTCGCCTTTTGCCATGATTAAGTTCTATGTGGTCTTAATAATATTTACCTAGGGCTAGGCTCAGAGCCTCACCAAGTGACAAAAATAATGACAAAACCTGCACTGCACTCTGTAAGATTGAACATAATGGAACAAGCAATATCAGTAATGCAGAATTTTTCAGGAAGTCCCAATAGGAAAAAATGTTTTCCCCTTTATCTACACCACTTCCTTTAGTATTCCCCCTAAAATATAGAAAAAGATTAGTAGTTCCCACAGTGGAGGATCCACCTTACACAAATAATTAATGGAAAGTTATGGTACCTGCCTAGATACGATGGGCCTTTTAATCTACCATCCACCACTACACTCCCACCTCCTTATGCAGGAATAGTACACAAGAACCTAGGTCACATAGTGAGCATACTCTAGCATAGATCCTAGCTAGAGAGTTTAACTTGGAACATAATAAAAAAAACTCGTTGATCAAACAATGGAACAGATTTTGAGAAAAATGGGCTACTCAATTTGTTTAAGGTCTCTAGAAACATAACAAGCTTGAACTTTC
Source organism: Erinaceus europaeus (assembly GCF_950295315.1). NCBI lineage: Eukaryota > Metazoa > Chordata > Mammalia > Eulipotyphla > Erinaceidae > Erinaceus > Erinaceus europaeus. The sequence continues at coordinate 80,057,801 of NC_080185.1, read as the reverse complement.
TATAAACCATTGTCTTCTGATGCATAGGGCAAAGAGAATGGCATAAAAGGTAGAATATTAATCTTAATCAATAGGACATTTGCTTAGCACACAGGTACAGGAAAAACAAAAGACACAGAAATGGTGATATGATCTCTAGGGCAAAAAGTGCCCCTCGAATGTAAATGTTCCACAAAGCAGGAGGTGTTCCCTACCTGTGCTATTCTTACTTGGTGATTTTTGTTTCAATAATCAAAGCCTTGGTGATTTTTGTTTTAATAATCAATACCTTGGTGATTTTTGTTTGAATGAGCTAAGCCTTATGAGACTATAAAAATAAAGTTCTGCTTAAGTAAGACAGAGATGTCTGCTTGAGCTTCATTCAGCATCAACTCACTTGTCTCTCATTCTTCATTCTTCGCTGATGCCCCTCCTCCTTCAGGCTGACCCTAATAACCTGCTGGGGCTGGCCCCCTGCAGCTTTTTATCCTTTCACTTTAAGCTTTTGTTTGTCTTGTTGGGTCAGATGGGATTCTTGGGTTATGTTTTCTGATCCATCCTCCCATTCTGTGCCTCTTAATGGGTGAATTTAAGACATTGACATTTATTGATATTATGGATTTAATGTATTATACTTCCATTATTCTACAATTTTTTATTTGCTCTGATGTATACTAAGTATTATAGTGATGTTCTTGTTTATAAGAGGTTTTCTAGAACCCCTTCAGGGCAGGCTTGGTGATGGTTGCCTCCTTTAACTGTTGTCTGTTTTAGAAAGGTTTGATTCCTCCATCTAGTTTGAATGAAAGTCTAACAGAATATATTATCCTTGGTTGAAACCCTTTTAAATTCAGGGCTCCATAGATGTCTTGCCATTTTCTTCTGGCTTTTAGAGTTTGAGTGGAGAAGTCTGATGAAGTCATAATCTTATGGGTTTTCCTCTTTATATGAATTTGGTTTTCTCTTGCAGCCTTTAGGATCCTTTCTTTGTCCTTACTTCTTTTCATTGTAACTATGATGTGTCTTGGTGTCTTCAGGTCTGGGTTGATTCTGTTGGGGACTCTCTGAGCCTCTTGAATCTTAATGTCCTTTCTGTTGTTTAGGTCTGGGAAGTTTTCTTCTATTATTCCCTCTAGAATGTTTACTTCCCCTTCCTCTCTTTCTTCCTCTGGCAGGCCATTTATCCGAATGTTATTTCTTATGAGATCACCCTATATGTCTCTGTTGTTGTGTTCAGTGTCTCTCAATATCTTTTTGAGCTCTTTTACCTCTTTCTTAGTTTTCTTTAGCTCATCCTCTGTCTGGCTAATTCTGTTTTCTGCTTCTGTTAATCAGCTTTCCCTTCCCTCAGCTTCTTGCTTTAGTTCAGTTACAGTATTAGCTTGTTCTGCTAATTGACATTTTAGTTCAGCTATTTCAGCTTTCAGTTCTCTAATTACCTTGAGGTAGCTTGGGTTTTCCTTGAGGGTCTCATCTGTTGTTTCCCTAATTCTAATAGCCCTTTTCTCCATAGTTGTCTTCATTTCTGTGATTATTAGGTTTATTATTGTGTGTGTACTTTTCTTATCTATGGTTACTTCTGACTGCTTTGGAGTTTCTTCTGGGCTCCTGTCTTCATTCATTGTGGTAGCAGTTTTATTTGCTCTTGATTTAACCATTTTTTATTAATGTGTTTTTTATTTTTCTGTTCTGCCATTCTTCATTTGTTGTGTTTTGAGTACAAGCCACACTATATTAACGACCTTTATGACAAATATAGTCACAGAACCTCAGAAATTACAATAATTATAACTGAAGCAATGATTGATGCAGTTCAACCGATACCAGTTAGTCAAAAAACACCTCTAGTCCAGGAAAAAATAGCAACCAAATAGCAAGGAAAAAGAAAGAGATAGGAAAAAGGGGAAAGCAAGAATAGACAGTTATGCAAATATACTGTCCATTGTAAATTCTCAGGATAGCAAGAGGATAAGTGGAAGTAGAGAAGACAGACAGAGAAAAAGAGTCTACTCTGAGTCAGATTTCTTCCCCAAAATAATTCACAAACAAAAATCAGTGAATTCAGAAATCAAAAAAAAAGGAGGAAGGAAGAAAAGAAGACAAGAACAAGAAAGAAAAAAAAAGAAAAGGGTTTTTTTTTTTTTAGCTAGGAGGGGAGGGAAAAAGGAGAATGGAGGGAAGAGGTAGAGAGAAACAAGTTCCTCTCACACTGGGTAGGACACATAGTCACCTAGCAATGGAAAAAAACAGTAACAGTTAATTTTGGTCAACCTGAAGAAGGAGGGGGGACAGAAAACCCCACCAATGTGTCCTGGAGGTCAGATTTTCCTGAGCCCTTCCCCACTAGGGAAAGAGAAAGACAGGCTGGGAGTCTGGTTCAACCTGTGAATGCCCATGTTCAGCAGGGAAGCAATTACAGAAGCCAGACCTTCAACCTTCTGCATCCCACAATGACCTTGGGTCCATACTCCCAGAGTATTAAAGAATAGGAAAGCTATCAGAGGTGGGGATGGGACAACAATTTCCTCTTATTGAGAAATCACATGGTGTAAGCCCTAACCAGGCTGCAGTGGTGCCAAAGCCCAGGACCAAGGCTAATGCCGGTGTGGCACTGGCTAAGGCTAAACCTCTCTTAATCACAACACAAAACACTACCCCATCAGCAGTGTCCCCGGAACAGGTGTCGGTATCCTCCCTTGTCTAGACTATGCTCAGGGTGGCCTATAAAGCTCTTAACCGAAGCAATGTTAATTTGACTCAACATTGCTGGCTTTGTTATGGGGCAAATCCTCCTTACTACGAGGCCTATGTCTTAAACTTGACTCTAAAACCGTCCTCATCTGAAGGTTGCAATTGGAAGCAAGCACACTTAGGTGTCACATTAACCCAGATGCAGGGAAAAGGAGCGTGCCTAGTAAATACTTTAAAGGACCCGCCCCCTCCTTGCGACAGCTTGACCTTAGTTGGGAAAGGTCAATACTATGGGGCGTCTAATGGATCTAGGTAGATATGTTCAAAGACAGGATTAACCCCATGTGTGTCAACAGACATAGTGAAGAGCAACAATGAATACTGTTTGCTGGTAGCATTAGTTCCTTGGGTCCTTTACCACTCAGATGAAGAATTTTTAGCAAGAAAAAAATCTCTTACACAAGCGGGCAGTGATCATGGCAGTCACTGTAGCTGTACTGCTGAGAGCTGCAGGAACAGGAATAGGAACAGCCAGCTTAACCACCCAGTCCCAGAAGTTTGCTGCCTTTCAAGAAGCCCTAGACAAAGACATAGCCCACTTAGAAAATTCCAGTCATCTTGAGAAATCCCTGACATCTTTGTCTGAAGTTGTGTTGCAGAACAGGCGGGGTATAGACCTATTATTTTTGCAGAGAGAGGGGGTTTGTGTGGCTCTAGGAGAAGAATGCTGCTTCTATGCAGATCACTTTGGGGTCATAAAAAAACTCCATGGCTAGAGTCTGGGAAAACCTCAAGAAAAGACAAAAGAAAAGAGAAAAGCAGAACTGGTTTGAATCTTGGTTTGACACTTCTCCATGGTTTACCACCTTGATCAGCTTCATAATAGGGCCCATTGTGATGATACTATTAACAGTGACGTTTGGACCCTGAATTTTAAATAGATTAGTCACATTTGTAAAGAACCGTATAGACACGGTTCAGCTTTTGGTTCTTAGACAGCAACAGCTACACCAATACCAAGCGGTAAGACAAGAGGTAGAAGACAATTTGTAGCTAGGAATAGCTAGAAGGGACATAGAAAAGGAGGGATGTAGAAATGCAGAAAATATAAGAATAGGTCATATGTAGAAATATAGAAAGCATAAGAATAAGACACAGAGCCCAAGAGGTTAAAGAAAGGACAAGCTGAGGAACAGGAAAAAGGCTTCAAGGATAAGGGGCCGAGAGCCCCCAGGTCTGCGGGGACCATCTGGGCAGGAAGAGATAATTAACTGAAGAATTGATTCTTACTTAAACTGCTTGAAACTTAGAAGGGGGGGTCGAACATTTCTGATCACTACTGTGTTAGTGACTCAAGGTGTTCGTCCCTGGTACCAGAAATAAAGGCTCTTTGCTTTTTACATCACCTTTGGTGCCTTGTGGATTTCTTTATATCACGGACCCAGGTACAACAGTAGACCTTGCTAAGCACTCACATTACAGTATGCAAGGATGCAGGTTCAAACCTCTAGTCCCCACCTGCAGGGGGAAAGCTTTCCAAGTAGTGAAGCAGGGATGCAGGTGTCTCTCTCCATCTCCATCTTCCCCACCCCTCTCAACTTCTCTCTATCCAACAATAAATAAATAAACAAATATATTTTTAAAAGAGACTTTCCTAAAATTGTAAATGATAGGGGAGATATTGCAATAGATAGCTCAGGAATCCATAAAAACAATATGAAGCTTCCACAAACAACTATACGCCACCAAGCTAGAGAACCTGAAAGAAATGGAAGAATTTCTAGAATCATATACCCTTGCAAAACTGATCTAAGAAGAACTACAAAATTGAAATGAACCAATCACAAAGAAATCAAAACAGTTATTAAGAATCTACCCAACAATAAAAGGCCAAGAACAGATGTCTTTACAAATGAATTCTACACAACATTCAGGAAACAGTTAATACCTATACTTTTAAAGTTTTTCTAAATCATTGAAGATACAGGAAAATTCCAAGATACTGGAGTCTATATAGAGCAAACCTAGAGCCAACAGCATACTCAAAGGGCAGAAGCTGAAAGCATCCCCACTCAGATCATGGACTAGACATGGTTGTTCTCCATCACCATTACTCTTCAACTTAGTACTGGAAGTTCACACAACAGCTATCAGGCAAGAGAAAGGAATCAAAGGAATACAGATTGGAAAGGAAGAAATAAAACTTTCACTCTTTGAAGATGATAGTATACATAGAAAAATCTAAAGAATCCAGCATAAAGCTAGTGGAAATGATTAGATAGTAGTGCAAGATGTCAGGCTACAAAATTAATGTACAAAAATCAGTGGCATTCCATCATGCAAACACTAAGAACAAAGAAGAGGATATCCAAAATTCACTTCCATTCACTATTACAGCAAAAAAATCAATAAAATATATATGAATAAACTTAACTAAAAAAGAAATGAAAGAAGAGCTAGGTGTAGATTCAAAATTAACATATCAATTTATGTTGGGCCAGCAAGTGTATCACTCAGAAGCGTGCACATATTAGCATGTTCAAGGACTCAGGTTCAAGCATGAGCCACTACATGAGAGCACCTGTAGAGGGAAAACATTTTCTCTCTCTCTCTCTCTCTCTCTCTCTCTCTCTCTCCCTCTGAAAGAAATAAAAAATGAGTGCTTACCAGTGAAAAAGCCTAAATGGTAAAATACTGGATTTTCTTGCCAGAGGTTCCACTTTCAATCCCCATCACTCCATGTATTATATTAGTTACCTGGCTTTTCTAACTCTCTCCTCTCATTCTCATGTAAAATTCTCTCTCTCCCTCCCTCAACTCTTTCCTTCCCTATTCCCTCTGCTTTCTTTTTTTTAATTAGCTGTATTTATTGGATACAGACAGCCAGAAATCGAGAGGGAGGGGGTGAGAGAGAGAGAGATAAGACAGAGAGACACCAGCAGCACAACTTCACCACTTGCAAAGCTCTCCTCCTGCAGGTGGGGACCGGGGGCTTGAACCCTGGTCCTTGCGCATTGTAACATGTGCGCTCAACCAGGTGTGCCACCACCAGCCCCTCTCTCTGTTTTCTAAATGTATTAACTAAAATAAATATTTCAAAAAATGTCCACTGGTCCAGTGGAATTATGCAGCCACTGAGTTCCGATGATAAACTTGGTGATAAAAAAAGATTAAAATGTTATTAATCTCACCTTCAAGTTAAAAAAGAAGAATCACATGATTTTACCAACAGATGTATAGAAAGATACACAACATATAAACAAAGTGAAGCCTCTGGCCAACAATAACCACCCCAATAAATATATAAACAGAAATACTGCAGAAACTATCAGACTTACCAAATCAGACAGATAGGAATGAAATAGACTCCAAGCAAATACAGACATAGAGGGACTGTCATAAAAAGACTAAATAAAGCTCATTATGAGGGCTCTCCAAGATTCTAAGCATAGTATAGAGACGCATATTCAAGATCTGAAAGAATATCTCTCTAAGGAATTAGGAAAAACAAAAGAAAAGCTTCAAAGAAAGTTCTCTAACAAAGTAGAAAACATGAAGGAAGAACTTCAATCACAGTTCATTAAGCATTTAAGAAGCATAAAAGAAAAAATCAAACAGAATTACAGGAAGTACAAGACACTTTGAGGGCATTACAACCTCAATAGAAGAGTTAAGAGGTAGATTCACTCATACAGAAGAAAGAATATCTAACCTAGAAGATACACCTAGCCCACTCTTTCAGTATTCAATTTCTCCCTCAGATGAGGGAGAGAAAGTTTTAAAAAGAATAAAGCAACCGTCTGTGAAATTGAAGACTCCATCAAAAGGTCTAATGAGGTAAACAACAGAGTGAAAGGAACCGAGACAATATTCAGGGAAATTTTAGCTGAGATTTTTCCTCAGTTATACAACGAACAGCTATATGCCACCAAGCTAGAGAACCTGAAAGAAATGGAATTCCTGGCTGCTATGGAAAGTAAAGAAGTTACATGCTAAGGTTCAGTTATCAGACTAATCTTCACAAAACCTAAAGGCAAGGAGACAGTGGAATCATATATTCAGAGTACTAAAAGAGTGGTAATTCTAGCCAAAGATCTTGTATCCTGCAAAAAATATCCTTCAAATATGAGGAAAAAATAAATGTCTTCTCAAATATCTGAGGATTCTGAAACAAAACTGAAATAAACCTCAGTGTACCATGTTTTACAGCTATCAGAGGAAGACCTCCATGGAATATGTGCTGAAACAGCTCTCTGAGGAAAATGTTCATTCAGAAGATACTATCACCACTGCTTCTGCCCTTGTCCCAAACTAGATTAAACAATGAGAGAATGTCTCACTCCAAAAGACAAATAATTACCTAATTGGGTAAAGGATCCAAATTCATGGGGAAGTTTGCCAAAAATTGCTATACACATAGATATCTAAATAAATCTGTTCAGCATTACATTCTAGACGGTTCCAAGGTTCCTTGCTTAAGAGTGTTTTCATTTCCCTTCCTTCCTTAAAACCCTCTGTGGGAGCTAGACACCCATATAATCCCACAAGAAAATAGGAAGCAAAGGAATGCATGTTCTAAGAGAGGTAAACTGCAATAGACTAGAAAGAAAAACATAATAAAAAAGGAAAGAACAATAAAAGAGGAAAGGGGAGAGAACTGATGGACAAAGTTGTTCTTTCAAATGTTACTTAATCAAAACCAATTTAAAAACGACTTTCTGAGATACTCTGTTACACTCATGGTAACGACAACACAAAAGAAGAAATACAGATTTACAGAAAGTACAAGAGAAATCAGTGAGGAACTCATCACAGAAACCTATTCACACAAAATCACAGATCAAAACAAATGGTCATATAATTAACAATTTTTTTTAAATTCAAAACAAAAGCAAGAATGGATATAAGTAAATCATATATATCAATAATCACTTTAAATGTGAATGGCCTAGTGGTCTGGGGGGTGGTGCAGTGGTAAAGCTTTGGACTCTCAAACATGAGGTCCCGAGTTCAATCCCCCGCAGCACATGTGCCAGTTCTTTCTCTTTCCTCCTCTCTTTCTCATAAATAAATACAATCATAAAAAAATGTGAATGGCCTAAATTTACCTAAATTTACCTATATAAAGACTCACACTAGCTAAATGGATTAAAGAATAGGATCCCGGCTCCCCACTTGCAGGGAAGTCGCTTCACAGGCAACAAGAAGACATAATTATTATAAATATATATGCCCCAAACTCAAGTGTACCCAAATATATAAAACAAATACTTACTGAACTTAAAGAAGACATAGACAGCAACACAATAATAGTAGGAGATCTTAACACACCATTCACAGCAAGAGACAGATTATCTGGACAAAAAAAAATCAATAGGAAAATAGCAGTCTTAAATAAATCCATAGATTAAAAGAACCTAATAGATACAAACAGAACTTTCATCCCAAACCAAATGAATACACATTCTTCTCCAGTACACTTAGAACATTCACAAGAATTGATCATATGCTGGGCCACCAAAACAGTCTAAACAAATAAGTAAATATTAAAATTATAAAATGTATATTCTCAGACCATTATGATATGAAGCTAGAAATCAACCACAAAAAGAAAAGAAATGCCCCCAAAGTCTGAAGACTAAACAATATGCTTCTACATAAGTCATACATAATTGAAGTGATCAAAATGAAATTAAGAATTACCCTGAAACCAATGAAAATAAAGAGGGAAACTGAGGAATGTTACACATGTACAAACTACTATATTTTAATGTCCACAGTAAACCATTAATCCCCCAATAAAAAAAATGGGAAAAAAAAGAGAGAATGAAGAAATCAGCTATCAAATCCTATGGGGTGCAACAAAGCTTTCCCATATTAATAATGAAGAGAAATAAATAGTAAACCATCTAACAACACAACTGAACGAACTAGAAATGGAGCAAAAAAGAGAACCAACAGTCACAAAGAGACAGGAAATAGTTAAAATCAGAGATGAAATCAATGAGATAGGGAAAAAAACACCTATAAGAAGATTAATGAAACAAAAAGCTAGTTCTTTGAAAGGATGAATAAAATAGATAAGCCACTAGCTATATTTACCAAAAGAAAAAAAAAAGAGAGAAAAGTATGGTGAAATCATTCAGAAATGAGAGAAGGGATATTTCAACAGATGAGGCAGAGATACAAAGGATCATGCAAGACTATTATGGATATCTGTATAGAAAAAAAAATGACATCTTAGAAAAAATGGACACATTCTTAAGAGTCATTGACAACCTTGACACAAAGTAGATAAACTTAACAAGCCAATCACTAGTAAAGAAATTGAAACAGTAATCAAAACCTTTCCCAAGAAGAAAAGCCCAGGTCCACGTGGTTATACAGATGGACTCTATAAAACATTCAAAGAAACTTAACACTCATCCTCTCTCTGGCTAAATATGAATATATATGAGGCCTGGGTCAAGTTGATAGGGTAACCAGTTAATTTTATTCATAGATTTTCAAGATTGAGAGATACTCTCTGCCATAATCCAACTTTCTAGACCTATTCTCAATTCTGACACCATATTCTCAGACAATATTTTTGTCCAACTCCATGTAAACTATCAAACTCAAGCAAAAACAATGAAAATAATAGCCTCCTAGGAACATACCTAAAATAGACTTGCTCACATCTTTCTAGCCAAAGATCCCTATTCTCATCTGGTCAATTGCTACTTTTTGGTTCCTGGGGTTTTTAAATGATGTATTTATTTATTCATGAAAAAGATGGGGGGGACCAGACATCACTCTGGTGCATGTGTTGCCACGGATTGAACTCAGAACCTCATGCTTGCGAGACCAGTGCTTTATCCACTGCACCACATCCCAGACCACAGTTCCTGTTCTTTAATCCTTTTGTCCTACTTCATATCTCACCACCTTTCATCCAAGCTGCAAATGTTATCATGATTCCATCCTGACTTTCCTGGGCAGACGACCTAACCAATGTGTACCAGAACCTCTCTTTTCCAGAACCCTACCCAAATAGGGAAAGAAAGATACAAGCTGGGGGTATAGCTGGACCATGTCCAATGGTGAAGCAATTACAAAAGTCAGAACTCCTACTGTCTGCACCCCCCAAAAAAATTCTGGTCCATACTCCAAACATTAGGGGAAGATGTCCAGAGGCCTTTGTACTCCAACTCTATCAGGACCCGGAAAGAGAAGAGGAATAAGGGAATGACATTTGGAAGCAGTAGCAGGTGTAGATTTTATTTACAAAAGAAGAGAAGGCAAGAAAGGAAGAGAAGATAGTTACAGAAATAATAGTCAACCCATATCTGCAACCTCAGGAGAACTACTGTAGCTTCCAGTGGAGGGAATGGGGATACAGAGCTCTGGTGGTGGGAATAGTACAAAATTATATTTCTGTTATCTTTTAATTTCTGTAAATCAATATTATTAGGCTAATGAACTTGCAAAATTATTAGGCTAATTAACTTGCAAAATTACTGCAATTATTAGGCTAATGAACATGCAAAAAAAAATTTCCTCACCCATAGGGGTAAGTGAACAAAGCAAGGAATAAAAGAAAAGTCCAACAAAGACCAGACTGTAAATGCAGAACTAGACTAACAATTAGGATGGAAGAGGAAGCAGGGAGTTTATAGCTGCAATAGACATTAAAGAGGGAATACTATAGCTATGGAAGGGGTAGGAATAGAGTAATATATCAATATATCGTGAGATGAGAGATTGTACATCTAAAGCATGCTGTATGCTTATATCCAAGGCTACTTAAAAAATAAATACTACAAAGACCTAGATGTCAGACCAGAAACAATCAAATACCTAGAGGAAAACATTGGTAAAAACAGTTTCCCATCTACACCTCAAGGACATCTTTGATGAATCCAACGCAATTGCAAGGAAGACTAAAGCAGAAAAAAACCAATGGGACTACATCAAATTGAAAAGCTTCTGCACATCCAAAGAAACTGTTAAACAAGCAAAGAGACCCCTCACAGAATGGGAGAAGATCTTCACATGTCATACATCAGACAAGAAACTAATCACCAAAATATATAAAGAGCTCAGCAAACTTAGCACCAAAAAAGCAAATGACCCCATCCAAAAATGGGCAGAGGATATGAACAAAACATTCACCTCAGAGGAGATCCAAAAGGCTAACAAACATATGAAAAACTGCTCTAGGTCACTGATTGTCAGAGAAATGCAAATTAAGACAACACTAAGATACCACCTCACTCCTGTAAGAATGAAATACATCAAAAAGGACAGCAGCAACAAATGCTGGAGAGGTTGTGGGAACAGAGGAACCCTTTTACCATTGCTGATGGAAATGTAAATTGGTACAGCCTCTGTGGAGAGCAGTCTGGAAAACTCTCAGAAGGCTAGACATGGACCTTCCATATGATCCAGTAACTCCTCTCCTGAGGTTATACCCCAAGGACTCCGTAACACCCAACCAAAAAGAGGTGTGTACTCCTATGTTCATAGCAGCACAATTCATAATAGCTAAAACCTGGAAGCAACCCAGGTGCCCAACAACAGATGAGTGGCTAAGAAAGCTGTGGTATACATACACAATGGAATAATATGCAGCTATCAACAACAATGAGCCCACCTTCTCTGACCCATCTTGGACAGAGCTAGAAGGAATTATGTTAAGTGAGATAAGTCAGAAAGATAAAGATGACTACGGGATGATCCCACTCATCAACAGAAGTTGACTAAGAAGACCTGAAAGGGAAACTAAAAGCAGGACCTGACCAAATTGAAGTAGGGCACCAAAGTAAAAACCCAGTGGTGAGGGGTAGACATGCATCTTCCTGGGCCAGTGGGCGGTGGGAGTGGGTGGGAGGGATGGGTCACAGTCTTTTGGTGGTGGGAATGGTGTTTATGTACACTCCTAGCAAAATGTAAAATATAAATCACTAGTTAATTAATATGAGAGGGGAAAAATCAATTGTATGTCTCAAAGTTTTTCAAAACACAAACTGAATCTTTTTAATATATAAGCTGTGTATTTGATATGCGGACTCTCTCAAAAGCCTAGACCAAGTAGATCAGAAGCATCCAATAACACAGCTATATACAAGATACTGGGTACTGTACAGCAAACCATAACAAAAGGACTTTTCAAAGTTAACCCAATTACCAAATAATGTGATGATAACACTAACTATCGATTGTCTTTTTGAACCCTAAGACAGCAGGAACCTCACATCTCCACTATAGAGCCCCTACATCCCCCAGTCCTGGAACCCTTGGATAGGGCCCACTTTCCCGCATGCCTCACCCAATCCATATCAAATAGTATTGCATCCGCCGATCACAACCTAACCAACGCAACGATTGCCACCTCAACATGCTTCACTTCAGACTGTGTCCAGAGACTTCAGGTGTGGAATGACAACCCTTCAGCTTCATTACTCGGGTGAGACCTTTGCTTTCATAGTATACTCTAATTTCATCTCAGGTGGTTCACTTTCTAACGAAGTCCCAAAACCTAGATATACACCAGTTTCTGTGAGAGAGAGCATATGTTCACACGTATCCATAAACTACTGCAAAATATATACCTGAAAGCAGAAGTACACTAGAGTTTGCAGTGAGTACCTCCCTAACACTTCCTCTCCACTATTCCAAGCTTTGGGTCCATGATTGCTCAACAATTTGTTTGGCTTCATATGTTAACTCTCTTTTCAGTCACCAGATTCCAGATGCCATCAGGAGGCTGGCCAGGCTTTCCTGGATTGAAGACCCCACCAATGTATCCTGGAGCTCAGCTTCCCCAGAGACACACCCTACTAGGGAAAGAGAGAGGCAGACTGGGAGTATGGACCGACCAATCAACGCCCATGTTCAGCGGGGAAGCAATTACAGAAGCCAGGCCTTCTACCTTCTGCAACCCACAATGACCTTGGGTCCATGCTCCCAGAGGGATAGAGAATGGGAAAGCTATCAGGAGAGGGGGTGGGATATGGGCATTGGGTGGTGGGAATTGTGTGGAGGTGTACCCCTCCTACCCTATGGTTTTGTTAATTAATCCTTTCTTAAATAAATAAATAAATAAAAATACTATACTGCAAACCCTAACAAAAGGACTTTTCAAAGTTAACCCAATTACCAAATAATGTGATGATTACATTAACTATCCATTGTCTTTCTGAACCCTAAGACAGCAGGAACCTCACATCTCCACTATAGAACCTATATTTCTCCCAGTCCTGGAACCTTAGGATAGGGCCCACTTTCCCGCATGCCTTTCCCAATTCATATCAAATAATATTGCATCAGCCGATCACAACCCAATCAACGCAACGACTGCCACCTCAACATGCGTCAGCTCAGACTGTGTCCAGAGACTTCAGGTGTGGAATGACAACCCTTCAGCTTCATTACTCGGGTGAGACTTTTCCTTTCATAGCATTATCTAATTCCATCGCAGGTGGATCACTTTCTAACAAAGTCCCAAAACCTAGATATACACCAGGTTCTGTGAGAGACAGCATATGTTCACACGTATCCATAAACAAGTGCAAAATATATACCTGAAAGCAGAAGTACTCTAGAGTTTGCAGTGAGTACCCCCCCAACACTTCCTGTCCACTATTCCAACCTTTAGGTCCATGATTGCTCAACAATTTGTTTGGCTTTGTATGTTAACTCTTTTCAGTCACCAGATTCCAGATGCCATCAGGATGCCGGCCAGGCTTCCCTGGACTGAAGACCCCACCAATGTGTCCTAGAGCTCCACTTCCCCAGAGACCCACCCTTCTAGGGAAAGAGAGAGGCAGACTGGGAGTATGGATGGACCAGTCAACGCCCATGTTTAGTGGGGAAGCAATTACAGAAGCCAGACCTTCTACCTTCTGCAACCCACAAGGACCCTGGGTCCATGCTCCCAGAGGGATAGAGAATGGGAAAGCTATCAGGAGAGGGGGTGGGATATGGGCATTGGGTGGTGGGAATTGTGTGGAGGTGTACCCCTCCTACCCTATGGTTTTGTTAATTAATCCTTTCTTAAATAAATAAATAAATAAATAAATAAAAATACTATACAGCAAACCCTAACAAATGGACTTTTCAAAGTTAACCCAATTACCAAATAATGTGATGATAACATTAACTATCCATTGTCTTTCTGAACCCTAAGACAGCAGGAACCTCACATCTCCACTATAGAACCTATATTTCTCCCAGTCCTGGAACCTTAGGATAGGGCCCACTTCCCCGCATGCCTCACCCAATCCATATCAAATAATATTGCATCAGCCGATCACAACCCAATCAACGCAACGATTGCCACCTCAACATGCGTCAGCTCAGACTGTGTCCAGAGACTTCAGGTGTGGAATGACAACCCTTCAGCTTCATTACTCGGGTGAGACTTTTCCTTTCATAGCATTGTCTAATTCCATCGCAGGTGGATCACTTTCTAACAAAGTCCCAAAACCTAGATATATACCAGGTTCTGTGAGAGACAGCATATGTTCACACGTATCCATAAACAAGTGCAAAATATATACCTGAAAGCAGAAGTATTCTAGAGTTTGCAGTGAGTACCCCCCCCCCCCAACACTTCCTGTCCACTATTCCAACCTTTAGGTCCATGATTGCTCAACAATTTGTTTGGCTTTGTATGTTAACTCTCTTTTCAGTCACCAGATTCCAGATGCCATCAGGATGCCGGCCAGGCTTCCCTGGACTGAAGACCCCACCAATGTGTCCTAGAGCTCCACTTCCCCAGAGACCCACCCTTCTAGGGAAAGAGAGAGGCAGACTGGGAGTATGGATGGACCAGTCAACGCCCATGTTCAGCGGGGAAGCAATTACAGAAGCCAGGCCTTCTACCTTCTGCAACCCACAAGGACCCTGAGTCCATGCTCCCAGAGGGATAGAGAATGGGAAAGCTATCAGGGGAGGGGGTGGGATATGGGCATTGGGTGGTGGGAATTGTGTAGAGTTGTACCCCTCCTACCCTATGGTTTTGTTAATTAATCCTTTCTTAAATAAAAAATAAATTAATAAAATAAATAAATAACATTATAAACCTTTTTAAGAGTTTTCTAATTTGTGTAGTCCACTTTTATCCAGCATGATACTCCATCTAAGCTTACATCTTAGTATAGGATGATAATTTTATAAAGTAAATGTTGAACTATGTCAGGGGATCTGTTCCAGATCTACCCAATAAAATTCTAATTTAATTCTGTCTTCATGACGAGTCTGTATTCAGGAACTTATAACTGAAATACCTTTGGAGTTCACTCAGTACCACTTTTTTGACAGGTAGAGGAACTGAGACCAACAAATAAACAAATTATTCAATGTCATGCCATTATTCCATGGAGGAGTTTGCTTGAGAGTCAGTCTTCCTGACTCTCAAACCAAGGTTTTAATTCAAGCTCTATCATATACATTTCTATGCTAAGGCAAGATCTGAGGAAACCCCTGAAATAGGAAGTTGTAAAACTATGCTCATAAGGAACAAGGCTGCCTAACAATGTTTTAGAGGGAGGAACAAAATATTAAAAGGATACATTGGGTTAGACAAAGGTAATAATTCTCAGGAATAATTGATATGCTACAACTGAATTTGGAAGACCAATAGTTAACAATCAGAAACAGGCACACATATCCTACCCACTTTCTTCCTTGCCTTGATTTTTTAAAGCTATGAGAAAGTTGAGATATGTTACAGACTTTGTTTTAGGAATAAAATTTAAATGTAAGCCTATCAAGATGCAAGAGGTGGAAAGACATGATGGCATTAGGTTTCTATCCTATTTGCCCTGGAACCCATGTCTTGGTTTGTCAGTTCCACACACTTTCACCTGTATAACTGTTCCCTGAAACAATGGAACAGGGAGGTTAAATTGAGTGTTGTCCTTGCATCCATTTTTATATTAGAACAGCAACAAAAAGGTTTTTCCCTTCCTGCTAAATTGGGTGATAACAGCATTTTGTTCTCTGTGGCAACAGTCAGGAAGCGCACTTTCAGCTTCAGGTGTATTAACAATTAACACAAAGCAGATAAAAAAAAAGGTGGGGTCAGGCTTTTTGAACATACCTCTTGTAACTGAGATTCTTTTTTTTTGGAAGATAGATGTAAATGTCGGTCTAGTAAGGAATAAAACCTCTCAGCGTCCTTCTCAAATTTCTTTTTCCGCTCCTGGTCATGGAAGAGAAGGCAAATATTAATGCATCTATTTTTTTAATAAGCTTCTATCTTGAAACTGAGAATTCAGAATGGTATCAGCTTTCATGCAGCCAGTCCCTGTAGCTTCTGGGATGAAGGAAGCAGGAGAGAATTTTCCATTACATTGATCTCTACTGTTTTAATTTCCTCAAATTTCACCCAGAAATATCCACCTCGGGAAAAAAAATAGTTCTTATTAGTATAACCAAAGATTTTGAAAGCTACTACTTAGAGAATGATACTTAAAATATATCTGTAGTTGGTTATTTCTTCCTCCAACATTTCACATTCCAAAGCAAACAAGTAACAAGAAGCACAGTCATGAACTAAATATAGGTCTTAAAAGGTTAACGTATAACGCATTTAGACAGATAACTCATAATTGTGGTACCTGGAAATAAATGTTTACTGAGATATTCCAGGATTCTAAGTAAAGGAATAAAATGAAATATAAAGGTAGAACCATCTAGGAATTCATCAGTTTTCTCATCACAATCCCTAGAGGCAAAAAAAAAGAGTACAATGATAGTCAAAGCATTAAAACATAAGAACTGCCAACCACAAATACTTTATCCTGCTAAACTACACTTCAAGTATCCTTTTCAAACATACAGAAATAAAAGGAATTCACCATCACTAATCCTGCCTTGTAAAGATTCCAGCTCTAAATGAGTTGATCAGTTGTAGAAAAGAACCAGGAACACAAATAAGAAATTGAGAAAGCAAAGACATAGGAAAGGGAAGAGCAAAACAGAGCAATGCAACCAATGGTGCTAATAATTAATGTTATAAATCTCACATGTTTACTAGAATAATTAAGGTAGATATTATATGTAAAATCCTCAGTCAAGAACCAAAACATAAGAAATATATGATGGATTTTTTTGTCCTTTGCCTCAGAAGACATAAAGTAGATCACTGCAGCATATTTTCATTTCTTTTCTCCTACCACTATCAAGGAATGAAAGTCAAGTGAGTGAGAAGGTTCTTACATCATTTGTCTTTCTCCAAATTCTTTATTCAATATTATTTACTACTGAAATGCCACTTCAGAAAGGGTGAATTATTTTCATGAGAAGTCCTGCTATATCATTTTGCATGAAGTCCAGTCACTCAAATAATTATATGACGATTTGAGACAGTTCACAAGTCAATGTACTCTGCTCTTTCTTCTCAGAGCTTTCTACTTTCATATCATTAATACAAACCAAGTCAGATATTCCAGATAAAAACCACTGGATGGTATAATCTTTGACAAATAAATTTTTCAGAGTTAAAACTCTTCTTGTCTCTAAAGAGTAAATAATGGTATCCCAAACAGATGCTTAACTTACACATGCATAGAATATGTATGTACCTTGGTAAAGCCTATTTGTTCCTTCCTGAAATTTTCCAGGGGTTTGATCAGCAAATCACTAGCATTTTGTACCTAGAAAAAAATTGTTTAGATTCAAGATTCATTCTTAGGATATTACCTTATAATGTACCATCTTATAAAATGTTGACTGGTTTCTTGGGTCTTGCTACTACATTTTTCCCATATTAGTCTCTAAAAACCAAATGATTTGAAAGTAAATGAGAAAGGAGTTCTCTGAAAATAGTATGTGGCCTGATCTGCGTTTTTAGTCAGTAAGTATATAGAGTTGTGTGCAGAAGAAGAAATGAGAAACCTAAATTATATGTAGAAAAAGAAAACAGAAATAAAATTAAAAATGCATGAAAGACCAATTGCACCAAATGCAAATCATTTCAAAGAAGACAAGTGTGAATTCACAGTAACAGCAATAGGAGAAATCCCATGATAAATTATTTCTAGTCTTATCCCAATGAGTCAACAATCACAACACTTTGCCTTATTGCTTCAAAATGTGTAGTATATTAAGGCATCACAGAGAACACTGGTATATTCCTTAAATTACATTACATTATGTGCTCAAAAGATAGTAAAAACAATCTGTGTAAGTACTAGAAATTTTGACATTTACACAATTCTGGAAAAATAAAAACACACCATATGCATAATAAAACCTTTGTTCATGGGCCAGGAGAGATACACCAAACTTTGTTTTCATATGAACATCGTAAGAGATTCCATCTGTCTTACAAAATATGTAGGGCCTATTTCTTTAGTTACACTTAAATGGAGAATCTTGGAGAAATGATTTATAGGGCTTTCCTAAATAATGCACTGCATTTATTTTAGTCTAACACAAGACTAAGAGAGACTGTCTTCTTTGTCAGATAAGGCATGAAGAACAAAATACGCTGAAAGGTCCCAGTTTCAATCCCCTGCACCATCATAAGCCAGAGCTGGCAGTGTTCTGGTAAAGAAAAAACAAAAAGGAAAAAAAGGAACAATTGAATGGGCCAAATTTAATGTAATTGAAGCCTTACTAGCAACTCTGCTATCAAAAATTTAAATGTCAGCGACTCACCATGATTATAAACAAGATTTCTACTAAAACTACAAGTCCACTGTTCTTGTCCAAACTACTCAAATTCTATGGATTGTAAATTATATGTTATTATTTTTTACTAACCACATGGAGACAAATTAATTCACTGGTGACATAGATTCAATTATCTTCCTAGCTATTGTAGAAGTAATAGTTTTAAAGTTTGTCCACAAATTCTGTGATATGTCTCCAGTCACAAGGTAAAGTCTCTGATGTTTACTACTTTGAGATGATAAGAATACAGTGACACAATGTCATTTCCCAAGCTAGGTCATAAAAAGGATAGTAGTTTATAAATGCTTCTTTGTAACATTTTCCAGGAAGTACTGAGTCATTAAACAATAAACTGGACTAGCCTGATACTATTAAGTTTAAAATGGAATATGTACACATTTTGTTCTAAAATCTAGCTAATCCCAGTATCACAACTATCTACATAAATGTGCCAGGACTCCATATCTTCCTGTCTCTCAGGTGAATGCCATGATATAAAGCAAAAGACTTGCCCAATTAAGCCCTTTGAATTCCAAAATCTTGAAGTAAAATTATGACTCTCAATTAATACATATATATTTTTTAATTTTTTACTTATAAAAGGAAATACTGACTAAACCATAGGATAAGAGGAGTAAAACTTCACACAAGTCCCACCACCAGAACTCTGTATCCCATCGCTCCCCTGATAGCTTTCCTATTCTTTAACCCCCTGGGAGTATGGACCCAAGGTCACTGTGGGATGCAGAAGGTTGAAGGTCTGGCTTCTGTAATTCCTTCCCCACTGAACATGGGCTTTGACAGTTTGATCCATACTCCAAGCCTGTCTCTCTCTTTCCCTAGTAGGGAAGGGATCTGGGGAAGCGGAACTCCAGGACACATTGGTGGGGTTATCTATCTAGGGAAGACTGGTCAGTATCATACTAGCATCTGGAACCTGGTGGTTGAAAAGAGAGTTAAAATACAAAGCCAAACAAATTGTTTACCAATCATGGATCTAAAGGCAGATGAAGAATTGGGGGGATCCTCCATTTTGTAGATAGCTAGTAGGCATATTTTAGTTATATTCCAAAGGGCCTGTAGCTATACTTGTTAGTGTGCTTCTAGTTCTGCTTCTGGGATCCCTCCTGTTACATTGCTTGATGTTGTGGTCTATTTACATGGTCATTCTGTTACATTGGTTTGGTCTCACTCCCCCTGCCTCCGGGAGATTTGGTTTAGCCCTTGCTTTTCAAGCTTCTTGCTTCTCCCTGCCCCCTATCCTGCATATTTCCTGGGTTCCTGACTCTGCAGCCGGGGGATAAAGATGGAGGGAAAAAATGTATGGTGATAGATTGGATTAGTTTTTGAACCGTTCGCTCATGAATAAAGAAATACTGCTTCTCCGCTCAGCCTTGTGTCCCTGGTCATCTGTCTCCCACCGCGAAGCTAGCCTAACATACTGGTGCACTGAACTTAAACGATAATATTAGATTTTTGGTTTTTTGGTTGTTTTTTTTTTTTTCATTTTTTCCCTGAGCCTGAAATCTGATAAGCTGGTGGATCCAAGTTATTGTCTGGGGAGATGATGTCATGGTTGGAAAAAAGACCAGAAAGCTGGATCAGGGAAGGAGTAGCTCCCTAATATGGGAAAGGGGTATAAATATTGTTGACTGTAAACCCCATCGATTTGATGTGATCCCATAATCAGCTTCGGAGCCTATGTAACCTCTACATCCCTCTAGGTCTGAGCTCACATTCTGTGGTCATGAATAGGAACATTCCAGGCTGCCCCAATAGTCTGTAGTGAGTGAGTATAAAGTTCATAATGAAATAGTGCCTTAGAGTTAGATAAATTCCTCACCTACTTATTACAGCTCTCTCCCTCACTCAAAAGCTAACCTTATCAAAGCAAGGACTGCAAAAGCTGAATAAGGGCAAGAGACTGGCATACTTTACTGATTACTCTTTAGTCACTATCAGCCCACCTCATTAGGTAGGGCCCTAATCGGGGAGTCCTGAGATTCCCAAACAGACATGATGGGCCTAGACCTCAAATAAACCCCTCTCTCCATTATTACTGGTCATTTATATCAGGAACAACACAATAGACCCCTTTGTGTACCCCCATAGGCCTTGCCCTAAACTTGGATCAACAATGGTAGAGAATGTCCCATCATCTGTAGGGAGGGTGGACAGTATACTCTATGCTACACCTGAGGAAGATGGGTCGATATTGGGGGCGGCCTGGAATGTTCCTACCCATAATACATAATTTTTAAATAGAATGTTATGCAGCAGTTGCCAAACTACTTTCAGTTTCATAAATTGGAGAGACTGAGTTTATCAATGTAAAAGTGAACATCCCACTTCTAAAGACAGAAGTATGTGTCAGTAGTCTGTATGTAATTTAACTTTGTCATTTTTGGTTTGTCTACATGTGCAGAGACTCAGCTGAGGATGACACTGTTAAAAAGAGCTTCATATGATACAGCAAATCCTATCAAAGGGATTTTCAAAGTTAAGCCAAAATTGCCAAATAATATAATTATAGCAATAACTATCTATTGCCTTCTTAAACCCTAAGACAGCAGGAAACTCCCACTTCCTCTATAGAGCCTATATTTCTCCTAGCTCTGGAACCTCTAGGGTGGGGCTCACTTTTCTGCATGTTTCTCTCAATTCATGCCAAATGATATTACATCTGTTGATCCCAACCTAATCAATGAAGTGAGTACCACCCCAGCATGCTTCACTTAAGACTGTGTCCAGAGACATCAGGCATGGAATGTCAGCCCCTTAGCCTCATTACTCAGGTGAGACCTTTCTTTTCATAGGATTCTCGAATTCCATTCCAGGAGGTTCACTTCCTAACTAAGTCCCAAAAGCTAGATATAGAACAGGTCCCATGGGATAGGGCATATGTTCACATGTATCCATAAACTAGGGCAAAATATATACCTGAAAGCAAAAGTGCACAGTAGTCTGCAGTGAGTCAGTATATGCAGCAAGCAAGTAGAAAAACCTAAAAAGACATTATAAAGTTCCTAATGAAATAGTGTCCACACAGTTAAGAAAACAAATCTCTGACATGTTGTGATAGGTCCTGTAATGGTTAGCCATTACAGGATTCCTAAAACTAAGAGGTGAAATACAGTAGCTAGCATTTAATAAATGAGTAAAAATTTGTGGTACAGAAAAGTACAACACAAATAAAAACAGAAGAAAAGAACATAGTATTCTAAAAAATAATGACAATGAAGAAAAATTTAAAAATGAATGCTACATTAATGTTTCAGATCATTGTAACTGGATAGAGATCCAGAAACAACAATAGCTAAAGAGAAGAACTGCATGAAATGGGCGCAGAAGTCCACAAACTGGGTAGAAAAGAAAATTTAGGAAAATGTAAATTAACTATTTGACCATCTATTAGAAATCAGGGAAAATAAACTTACTTTATCATTCCATGGTATCCTAAGAAGTAAAGCACTTTAACTGTGAAAATTCACAAGGCAAATTTCCACAAGGAAAATCTCTGGAATAAAGAAAAAGGAGGAGGAAGAAGAAATAGAAGGAGGAGGAGGAGGATGAGGAGGAGGAGGAGGAGGAGGAGGAGAGTTCATTAGAAACAGCCCTGTGGTCTGGAAGGTGGTGCAGTAGATAAAGCATTAGATTCTCAAGCATGAAGTCCCGAGTTTAATCCCCAGCAGCATATGTACCAGAGTAATGTCTGATTCTTTCTCTCTCTCCTCCTAGCTTTCTCATTAATAACTTTTTTTAAAAATCTTAATAAACAAAGGAAGAATGAAAGGGAAATAGCACTTATGCAACCTCAATTAGACAGATAATTTAGTCAAATAATTAAAGAAACAAGAGAATCGGGTGGGGCAGATAGACTTTCATGCCTGAGACTCTCATGCCTGAGGTTCCAAAGTCCCAGTTTCAATCCCCCACATCACCATAGGCCAGAGATGAGCAGTGCTCTGGAGAGAGAGAGAGAGAGAGAGAGAGAAGAGAAGAGAGATTTAAAGAAAGAGATGGATTGAGTATTCCTACTGAACGTCTTTAGAATCCTTCACTCCAAGAAACTAGAATACACATTTTTAGGGGTGCAAGTGAAACATTCTCATAGATAGGCCATATGTTGGGCTACAAAGACAGTGTCAGTAAATACAAGAACACTGAAATCACCCTAAGCATATTCTCAGACCACAGAGAAATTAAACTAACACTTATCAAAAACAAAACAAACAGAAAATTAGTAAAGGTCCCAAAATATGAAAACCCTGTTTAACAACAAAGGCACAAAGATGATATTAAAGAAGAAATTAAAGTGTTCTTCTTAAAAAAATGAATCTATGAGCTATTAGATTATTTGGGACACAGCTAAAGCTGTAATAAGAAGGAAATACATAGCCTTACAAGGACATATTAGGAATCAAGAAAATGTTCAAATAAGCAACCTGACTGCACACCTTAAGGAATTAGAAGAATAACAAGGAAACCAAAAGCAAGCAGAAAAAGTGAAGGAATTAAAATCAGGGCAAAAATTAATAATGTCTAAAGTAAAAGAACCACACAAAATATCAGTAAAAAAATACTGGCTTTTTGTAAGAGTAAACAAAACTGGCAAATACTTGTCTACACTCACTAAAAGAAAAGAAGTCTCTAATAAATAGGATTGTAAAGGTAACATGAGATATCACAACAGACACTGCAGAAATTTAAAGTATCATGTAAGATTTCTATGAACAACATATGCTAACAAACTAAAGAACATGGAAGACCTGGAAAGCTTTCTAGAAGTTATAATCTTCTAAATCAGAACCATGAGCAACTAGAAAATATGAATTGATCAATTATAGCCAAATAAACTGAAAGAGTCACTATAAGCATTCCCAAAAATAAAGTATAGGAGCAGATCATTTTATAAGCAAATTTTATAAAACATTTAATGAAAAGCCAATACCCACAGTATTCAAGCTCTTCCAACTGTCAAGGACACTGCACAGCACCTTCTATGAAGCCAGCATCGTCGTGATACCAAAAGAAGATGAGGCACAACAAAAAAAGAAAACTAAATAACTATCTCAGATGAGCATAGATGCTAT
This sequence comes from Erinaceus europaeus, assembly GCF_950295315.1. Taxonomy (NCBI): domain Eukaryota; kingdom Metazoa; phylum Chordata; class Mammalia; order Eulipotyphla; family Erinaceidae; genus Erinaceus; species Erinaceus europaeus. The sequence goes on along the minus strand of NC_080185.1, from coordinate 80,034,372 downwards.
GATATTGAACAAAATCCTAGCCAACTAGTTAACATTAGTACATTAAAAAGATTGCAAATTATGACTAAGTGGGATTTATCCCAGGGTTGCAAGGCTGGTTCAATATATGAAAATCAATAAATGTGAACCACAACATCAACAAAAGGAAAACCAAAAACCACATGATTATTTCAATAGATGCTATGAAAGCCTTTGACAAGATCCAAGATCCTTTCATGAAAAAATTACAAAAATAGAAATCATTGTAAAAATTCCAAATCTAGTTGAATGTACAGCAAACCCACAGCCAACAATATATTCAACAGTGAGAGACTGAAAGTATTTCCACTGAAATGAGGTACTTAAGAGGGCTGCCCACTATAATTGTTCCTATTCAACATAGTGTTATAAGTCCTACCCATAGCAATTAGGCAAGAGAAAATAAAGGGATGCATATTGGAAGAGAAGAAGTCAAACTATCTGCACCGGGTGGTGATACACCTAGTTAAGCACATACAACACAGTGCACAAGGACCCAGTTTCAACCCCTGGTCCCCACCTGCAAGGGTAAAGCTTCACAAGTGGTGAACAAGGCTGCAGGTCTCTCTCTTTCCTTCTTTATCACAGCCACCCCTCTTAATTTCTCTGTCTCTATCCAATAATGTGTGTGGTAGAACTGTCATTATTTGTGGGCAATATGGATAAATGAGTTGTGGGATATATATTCCACTCTAATGTGCTGCAATCAAAAAGCACAATATTATGTCCTTTGGAATTCGAAGTGACTATGGTTAGCCAAATAAGTGAATATCAGAAAGACAACTACCAATGGTTTCATGCATATATAGAATCTGAAGAAATGATGTACATGAACTTGCAAAAAATAAAATACAGGAACAAACTGTCTCTAACACTGTGAGAACTATGGGAGTTATTGTTGAGAGAATAGAGGCACATAAATTTAGTGGTGGTTCAGGGGAACTTACAATCTTGTAAACCACTACTAATCATAAAAAGAAAAAGGCTTGCAAAAAAAAAAAAAGTAACAGTCATACAAAAACCAGTGGAGTTTCTCATTATCAGAACCGTTACTGGAAGGTGTACCACAGAGAAAGAAACAAGGTTTGCCTGAGCCAGATAGCTAAAATGGAGTTGGGCTGAAAGTATTATCTGTGGAGATGATGCCAGAGTTGGATATAGGACTGAAAAGCTGGATCAGGGCAGAGAGTAGCTCCCAAATATGGGGAAAGAATATAAATATCATTAACTGTAAACCTCATCAATCTCCTCTGGGGCTCATGTACAATGCGAGAGCCCATGTAACCTCTGTATCTCTGTGGGTCTGAGCTTTCATTTTGTGGTCGCTGGGAACGTTCTAGGCTGCATTCATTGAAAGACCCATCCTCCTCAACTGGCAGAGTATGTTGACCCAGCCTCCCTCCAGAGAGTGGGGTGGCTTCTGTCATTGTTGTTCCACATTGAAGGCAAGGTCCTGTAGGGGCCCACAGGCAACATTACTGCCACAATACTGTTCCTGATGGAGATGACAAGTGATGGTGGAGAGAAGGTTCTGTTAGAGGTCTAGGCCCATCATATCTATGTGGGAATCCCAGGATTTCCTGACTAGGGCCCCAGATGATGGGTTGGCCTGGTAGTGACCAAAAGGGTCATCATTAAAGTGGTTTCTTGCCCTTATCCAGCTTTTGTAGTCCTTACTTTATCTGACAAGGTTAGTCTTAAAAGTGATTGAAAGAAGTGAAATGGGAAGTAGATGAGGAGGGTATCTAGGTCTAAGAAACCATTTGCTTGGGTACTTTATAGCACCCTTCTTAAGTCTTTCTATTTGCTTACTGCACTTATGCAGTATTCTGTGGAGGATATATCCCATAATTTCTTCAGCCAGTCATCTGTGGATGGGAATTTAAGCAGCTTCCACTCTGACTATTGTGAAAAATGCAATTATGATAAGTGTATATGTACCCTCAAATTAGTGTTTGTATGTCTTTGGGATAAAGGCCTAAGAGTGATAGTGTTCCATCAAGAAATAATTCCATTTTTATTTGATAAAATATTTTCTTTAAAAAGCAGCTGAAAATTATTGTAAGCCTGAGCCACAAGCACAGAGGCTAAATGAAGCTCTTCAGATCACAGAGAATTATGTTCCTGCTCTGAAGGCTAAAGAAACTTGTCTTGCTAGATTTGAAATTTCCTAGAATGAGTGATCCCTTTATTCTTTACATTTTTCCCCTTCAGGAAAAGACTTGTCTCTAACAGTGCTTCTATGTCAGTCTCAACTATGTTTTGGAGAGAAGGAAACTTAGTCTCACATATTTGGAGAAGAAATCTGTCCATGAAGGATCTTGAGAGGAGGAATTTATCCTGATCATCCAAGTTGTCCTTAAAAGTAACCACATTTACACTTATAAGAGAGAGGCAGGAGTTTGGAACTGTACACACACACAGAGGACAATAAGATACAGAAAGTAATACAACTACAAGTCAAAGAATGCCAGTGGCCACAGGAGAGGAATCTTGGACGACAATTTCCTCCTACAGCTTCTGGAAGTACAGTCTCTGAACTTACAAGTTCCAGAATTGTAAGACAACACATTTAAATTCTATTTAATGTATTAGTTACAAAAAATGTAGAAAACTGACATATTGGGACCAGGTGGTGACACACTTAGTTTACTGCACATGTTACAATGTGCAAGGACCCAGGTTCAAGCCCCCAGTCCCCACCTGCAGAAGAAAAACTTTGAGTGGTGAAGCAGTGTTGCAGGTGTCTCTCTATCTCTTCCATCTCTATCTCTTCATAACCTCTTAATTTCTGACTTTCCCAATAAATACAGATAATAAAAAATTTTTAAAAGGGGGGCCAGGTGGTGGCACACCTGGTTTAGTACACATGTTACAGTGCACAGGGACCCAGGTACAAGCCCCTGGTCTCCACCTGCAGAGGGAAAGCTTCATGAGTGGTTAAGCAGAGCTGCAGGTGTCTCTCTGTTTCTCTCCCTCTCCTTTCCTTTCAATATCTGGCTGTCTCTATCCAATAAATAAATAAATAAATATAATTAAAATTATAATTAGACTGCCATATTCAATAGAAAAATAAAAAAAATAAGGAACATCTAACTTTCACCAAAGTATACACAGTAAGGCAGACTCAGACAGACTAGCTACAGAAATATGAGACAACATTACAAGCAAGCAGAAAGACCTAAAAAAGACAACACAAAGTACTTAATCTAATAGTTTCAATTTAAACCTAGAAACACTCCTCACCTACTTCCTAATTTCATCCCTCAATCACTCCAAGGCTAGCCTTGTCAAACAAAGTAACAACTACAAAAGCTGGATAAGGTCAAGATATAACCATTCTTTTTTTGAATTTCTTTATTAGGTAATTAATGTTTTATATAAGACAGTAAATACAATAGTTTCTACATGCATAACATTTCTCAGTTTTCCATATAACAACACAACCCCCACTACGTCCTCCATCACCCTTCTTGGAACTGTATTCTCCCCCATCCCACCCACCCCAGTCTTTTTTACTTTGGTGAAATATGCCAATTCCAGTTCAGGTTCTATTTGTGTTTTCTCTTCTGATCTTGTTTTCCAACTTCTGCCTGAGAGTGAGATGATCCCATATTCATCCTTCTGTTTCTGACTTATATCACTTAACATGAATTTTTCAAGGTCCAACCAAGATCAGCTGAAAATGGTGAAGTGACCATTTTTTATACCTGAGTAGTATTCCATTGTGTATATATACCACAACTTGCTCAGCCACTCATCAGTTATTGGACACCTGGGTTGCTTCCAGGTGTTGGCTATTAGAAATTGTGCTGCTAAGAACATAAGTGTACAGAGATCTTTTTGGATGGGTGTGTTGGGTTCCTTAGGATATATCCTTAGGAGAGGAATTGCAGGATCATAGGTTAGGTCCATTTCTGGTCTTCTGAGAGTTCTGCAGACTGTACACTACAGAGGATGGAATAATTTACATTCCCAACAGCAGTGCAGGAGGGTTCCTTTGACCCCACAACCTCTCCAGCATTTGCTGCTGTTACCTTTTCTGATATATGATATTCTCACAGGCATGAAGTGGTATCTCATTGCTGTCTTTATTTGAATTTCTCAAAGAATCAAAGACTTGGAGCATTTTTTCATGTGTTTCTCAGGCTTTTGGATCTCTACTGTGGTGAATATTCTGTCCATGTCCTACCCCCCATTTTTGGATGGGGTTATTTGTTTTCTTGTTGTTGAGTTTGGCAAGCTCTTTATATATTCTGGTTATTAGCCTCTTGTCTGATGTATGGCATGTAAAGATCTTCTTCCATTCTTTGAGGGGTCTCTTGGTTTGGGTAGTGGTTTCTTTTGCTGTGAAGAAGCTTTTTAATTTGATGTAGTCCCATGCGTTTATGCTTGCATTAGTCTTTTTTGTCATTGGATTCGTATCACTGAAGATGTCTTTAAAATTTATGCAGAAAAGTGTTCTGCCAATATTTTCCTTTAAGTAATTGATAGTTTCTGGTCTAACATTAAAGTCCTTGATCCACCTGGAATTTACTTTTGTATTTAGTGAGCCAAGATGGCAACTCAGAAGCAGCTGCTGGCTTGTGCTCTGACAACAACTGCTGGAAAGCATCTGATCCTGGCCTTCAGCAGGACAGAGAACAAGACATTCTAAGCATGACACAAAAAAAAGGTAACTATAGCTCAATTTGGGTTAGAAAATAGAGCAAAGGAGTGTACATAAACACCATTCCCACCACCAAAGGACTGTGACACATCCCTCCCGCCCACTCCCACTCCCCACTGGCCCAGGAAGCTACATGTCTACCCCTCACCACTGGGTTTTTACTTTGGTGCCCTACTTACAATTTGATCAGGTCCTGCTTTTAGTTTCCCTTTCAGATCTTCTTAGTCAGCTTCTGTTGATGAGTGGGATCATCCCATACTCATCTTTATCTTTCTGACTTAGTTCATTTAACATAATTCCTTCTAGCTCTGTCCAAGTAGTCAGTAGTTAATTAATATGAGAGGGGGAAATCAATTGTATGTCTCAAAGTTTCTCAAAAGACAAACTGAATCTTTTTAATATATAGGCTATGTATTTGATATGCGGACTCTCTCAAAAGCCTAGACCAAGTAGATTAGAAGCATCCAATAACACAGCTATATACAATATACTGGGTACTGTACAGCAAACCATAACAAAGGGACTTTTCAAAGTTAACCCAATTAACAAATAATGTGATGATAACATTAACTATCGATTGTCTTTTTGAACCCTAAGACAGCAAGAACCTCATATCTTCACTATAGAGCCCCTACTTCCCCCAGTCCTGGAACCCTTGGATAGGGCCCACTTTCCCGTATGCATCTCCCAATCCAAACCAAATAATATTGCATCCGCCGATCACAACCTAACCAAAGCAACGATTGCTAACTCAACATGCTTCACCTCAGACTGTATCCAGAGACTTCACGTGTGGAATGACAACCCTTCAACTTCATTACTTGGGTGAGACCTTTCCTTTTATAGTACACTCTAATTTCATCTCAGGTAGTTCACTTTCTAACAAAGTCCCATAATCTAGATATACACCAGTTTCTGTGAGAGAGAGCTTATGTGCACACGTATCCATAAACTACTGCAAAATATATACCTGAAAGCAGAAGTACACTAGAGTTTGCAGTGAGTACCTCCCTAACACTTCCTCTCCACTATTCCAAGCTTGGGATCCATGATTGCTCAACAAATTGTTTGGCTTCATATGTTAACTCTCTTTTCAATCACCAGGTTCCAGATGCCACCAGGATAATGGCCAGGCTTCCCTGAATTGAAGACCCCACCAATGTGTCCTGGAGCTCAGCTTCCCCAGAGACACACCTTACTAGGGAAAGAGAGAGGCAGTCTGGGAGTATGGATGGACCAGTCAACGCCCATGTTCAGCGGGGAAGCAATTACAGAAGCCAGACCTTCTACCTTCTGCAACCCTCAACGACCCTGGGTCCATGCTCCCAGAGGGCTAGAGAATGGGAAAGCTACCATGGGAGGGGGTGGGTTATGGGGATTGGGTGGTGGGAATTGTGTGGAGTTGTACCCCTCCTACCTTATGTTTTTGTTCACTAATCCTTTCTTAAATAAAAAATTTAAAAAAAAGAAAAAGAAAAAGAGCTGTAATTAAAAAAAAAAGAAAAGAAAAGAAAATAGAGCAAAAAGAAAGGAAAATTTTGTACTATTTCTGTTCCCCATAACCAGACCCCAGGGAGTAGGGAGCCACTGCTAGCAGGCTCCCAGCTGAAGGTTTTTGTTTACCAAGATTCCTGGCTCACCAGGGATGCCATGTCAATCCTGTTTCTTTCTGAATACCTTGGCTATTTTTTTTTCTCTGAGTTAGGGACTTAGGCCCAATTGGAATGGAAAAACCTCATACCACCTGGGAAAGACAGCCTGTAAGTTTATTTTTTTTTCTTTTTCAATCAAACCAGAATTAATTCTTAGTATACTTTCCATTGATAGGCGACTGGATGTCCTATCCATTATGAGAGGAACTTGTCTCACTCTTCATACCGCCTCTATCCACTATCCCCCTTCTCCCTCCTCCTAGCTAATTAAACACACACACACACACAACTCTCATTTCACTACTCTCTTTTTTTACTGTTTTTTATTTCTTTTTTCTTTTCTATCCTTTCCCCCGTGTCTTCCACTCTTCCTTCCTCCATCCTCTACTTCCTGAATTCATTGATACTCGTTTGTGAATTATTTCAGGGAAGAAATCTGACTCAGAGTGGACTCTCTTTGTGTGTGCCTCTGCTCTACTTTCCTTTCTCCTCTTGCTACCCCTAGAATTTACAGTGGACAGTAGATTTGCATAACTGTCTATTCCTGCTATCCCTTTTTTCCTTTCTGTTTCTTTTTCATTTGGATTTGGCTGCTATTTTTTCATGGACTGGAGACATTGTTGGGGCTAACTGGTATTGGTTAAACTGCTTCAATTCTTGCTTCAGTTACTATTGTAATTTCTGACGGTGGTGATTACATTTGTCATAAAGGTATTTAGTATAGCGAGGCTTCTACTCAAAACACAACAACTGAGGAAAAACAGAACATAAAAATAAATAAAAATTAATAAAAAATGGTTAGATCAAGAGCAAATAAAACTGCTACTACAATGAATGAAGATAAGAGTCCAGAAGAAACTACTAATCAGCCAGAAGTAACCATAGATAAGAAAAGTATACAAGCAGTAATAAACTTATTGATCACAGAAATGAAAACAACTCTGTAGGAAAGGGCTAGCATAATTAGGAAAACAACAGATGAGAACCTCAAGGAAAATACCAACTGCCTCGAGGTAGAGAACTGAAAGCTGAAATTGCTGAACTGAAGAAAGAAGCTGAGGGGAGAGAAAGCATACTAACAGAAGCAGAAAACAGAATTATTGGGAGTCGGGCTGTAGCGCAGCGGGTTAAACGCAGGTGGCGCAAAGCACAAGGACTGGCAAAAGGATCCCGGTTCGAACCCCAGCTCCCCACCTGCAGGGGAGTCGCTTTACAGGCGGTGAAGCAGGTCTGCAGGTGTCTGTCTTTCTCTCCTCCTCTCTGTCTTCCCCTCCCTCTCTCCATTTCTCTCTGTCCTATCCAACAACGACAACAACAATAATAACTACAACAATAAAACAACAAGGGCAACAAAAGGGAATAAATAAATAAAATAAATATTAAAAAAATTTTAAAAGAAAACAGAATTATCCAGACAGAGGATGAGCTAGAGAAAACTAAGAAAGAGGTAAAAGAGCTGAGAAACAGACTGAGAGACACTAAAAACAACAATAGAGACATATGGGATGATCTCAAAAGAAGTAACATTCATATCATTGGCCTGCCAGAGGAAGAAAGAGAGGAAGGGGAAGTAAACATTCTAGATGAAATAATAGAAGAAAACTTCCCAGACCTGAACAACAGAAAGAACATTAAGATTCAAGAGATCCAGAGAGTCCCAAACAGAATCAATCCAGACCTGAAGACACCAAGACACATCACAGTTACAATGAAAAGAAGTAATGATAAAGAAAGTATCCTAAAGGCTGAAAGAGAGAAACAAAAAGTCACATACAGGGGAAAACCCATAAGACTAACAGTAGATTTCTCCAGAAGAGAATGGCAAGAAATCTATTGAGCTCTGAATGAAAAAGGGTTTCAACCAAGGTTAATATATCCTGCTAGACTTTCACTCAAACAAGATGGAGAGATCAAATCCTTCTCAGACATACAACAGTTAAAGGAGGCAACTATCACAAAGCCTGCCCTGAAATAGGTTCTAAAAGACCTCTTATAAACAAGAACATTACTATAATACTTGCAATATATCAGAGCAAATAAAATTTGTTGATTAATGGCATTACAATACAATAAATCCATAAGATCAGTAAATGTCAGCCGCTTAAACTCACCCATCAAAAGACACAGAGTAGGAGGATGGATCAGAAAACATAACCTAACCATATGCTGCTTGCAAGAATCCCACTTGACCCAACAAGATAAACACAAACTTAAAGTGAAAGGATAGGATAGAAAACTATCATACAGGCTAATGGACCACAAAAAAAAAAAAAAAAAAAAAAAAAAGCTGGAATAGCCATTTTCATCTCTGACACAATAGATTGTAAATTAAATAAAGTAACAAAAGATAGGCAAGGTCATTACATAATGATTAGAGGATCAATCAGCCAAGAAGACTTAACAATTATTAACAACTATGCACAAAATGAGGGACCATCTAAATACATCAAGCACCTACTAGAAGAACTTCAAAAATACATCAATAGTAATACAATAATAGTGGTAGACGTTAACACCCCACTATCACACTTAGATCAATAAATAAACAAGAGAATTAAATGAAGAGATTGACAGACTAGAACTCCTGGACATTTTCAGAGTTCTTAAGGAAATATAAACTGATACCAAGAAATGGAACGATATCCCATGCTCATGGATCGGAAGAATAAATATCATCAAAATGAATATTCTCCCCAGAGTCTTATACAAATTTAATACATACCCATCAAATTTCCAACAAGCTTCTTTAAGAGAATAGAATAAAACCTAATTTACCTGGAACCAGAAAACACCCAGAATTGCCAAAATCATCTTGAGGAAAAGAAACTGAAATGGAGGCATCACCCTGCCAGATCTCAAACTATATTATAAGGCCACCATCATCAAAAAAGCCAGGTATTGGAACAAAAATAGGCACACAGACCAGTGGAATAGAGTTGAAAGCCCAGATCTGAATCCCCACACCTATGGAAATCTAATGTTTGATAAGGGGGCCCAAAGTATTAAATGGAAAAAGGAGGCGCTCTTCAATAAATGGTGCCAGGAAAACTGGGTTGTAACATGCAGAAGAATGAAATTGAACCACCTTATCTCACCAGAAACAAAAATCAAGGACCTATATGTTTGACCGGAAACTATCAAATATTTAGAGGAAAACATTGGTTTAACACATTCACAGCTTAACCTCAAGGGCATCTTTGATGAAACAAACCCAAATACAAGGAATACTAAAGGAGAAACAAACCAATTGGGACTACATCAAATTGAAAAGCTTCTGCACAGCCAAAGAAACTATCACACAAAGAGACCCCTCACAGAATGGGAGATCTTCACATGTCATACATTAGACAATAAACTAATCACCAAAATACACAAAGATATCAGCAAACTTAGCACCAAGAAAAGCAAATGGCCTCATCCAAAAATGGGCAGAGGATATGAACAGGACATTCACTTCAGAGGAGATCCAAAAGGCTAACAAATATATGAAAAACTGCTTCAGGTCCCTGATTGTCAGAGAGATGCAAATAAAGACAACATTGAGATACCACCTCACCCCTGTGCAAATGGCATACATCAAAAAGACAGCAGCAAGAAATGTTGGAGAGGCTGTGTGGACAGAGGAACCCTTCTGCACTGCTGGTGGGAATGTAAATTGGTCCAGCCTCACTGGAGAGCAGTCTGGAGAACTCTAGCAAGGATAGACAGAGACCTTCCATATGACCCAGTAATTCCTCTCCTGGGGATATACCCCAAGGATTCCATAATGCCCAATCAAAGAGATATGTGTACATGTGATTTCATAGCAGCACAATTCATAATAGCTAAAACCTGGAAGGAACCCATGTGCCCAACAACAGATAAGTGGTTGAGAAAGCTGTGGTATATATACACAATGGAATCCTATGTAGCTATTAAGAACAATGAACCCACCTTCTCTGACCCATTTGGACAGAGCTAGAAGAAATTATATTAAGTGAGCTATGTCAGAAGGACAAAGATGAGTATGGTATGATCCCACTCATCAACAGAAGTTGAGAAAGAAGAACAGAATAGGAAACTATTCAGGATCTGATTAAATCGAGAGTAGGGCACCAAAGAAAAAACCCTGTGGTGAGGGGGAGGGTGGACATTTGGCTTCCTGGGGTGGGGGGTAAGGGGTGGGATGGGACACAGTCTTTTGGTGGTGGGAATGATGTTTATGTACACTCCTATTAAAGTGTAGTCATATACACCACTATTTAACTAATATGAGGAGGAAAAAATTGATCATATGTCTCAAACTTTTTAAAACACAGACTGAGACTTTTCATACATAGGCTGCGATTTTGATATGCTGACTCTCTCAAAAGTCTAGACCAGGTAAAACAGAAGCAACCGGTGGCACAGCTATATAGAAGATGCTGGGTAATTTGCAGCAAACCCTAATAAAGGGACTTTTCAAAGTTAACCCAATTACCAAATAATGTGATGATAACAATAACTATTCATTGTCTTCTTGAACCCTAAGACAGCAGGAACCTCACATTTCCACTATAGAGCCTATATGTCCCCCAGTCCTGGAACCTTAGGGTGGGGCCCACTTTCCTGCATGCTTCTCTCAATTCATATAAAATAATATTGCATCCGCTGATGGCAACGTAATCAACGCACCGAGTGCCACCCCAGCATGCTTCACTTCAGACTGTGTCCAGAGACTTCAGGTGTGGTATGACAACCCTTCAGCTTCATCACTCGGGTGAGATCTTTCCTTTCATAGTATTCTCTAATTCCATTCCAGGTGGTCCACTCCCCAATAAAATCCCGAAACCTAGATATATACCAGTTCCCCTGAGATAGAGCATATGTTCGCATGTGTCCACAAACCAGGGAAAAATATATACCTGAAAGCAGAAGTACACAAGAGTCTGCAGAGAGTGCTCCCCCAACACTTCATCTGCACTATTCCAGCCTTTAGGTCCATGATTGGTCAACAATTTGTTTGGCTTTGTATGTTAACTCTTTTTTCAGCCACCAGGTTCCAGATGCGAGCATGATGCCAACCAGACTTCCTTGGACTGATGACCCCACCAATGTGTCCTGGAGCTCCACTTCCCCAGAGACCCACCCTACTAGGGAAAGAGAGAGGCAGACTGGGAGTATGGGTCAATGAGTCAATGCCCATGTTCAGCGGGGAAGCAATTACAAAAGCCTGACCTTCCACCTTCTGCAACCACAACGACCCTGGGTCCATACTCCCAGAGGGATAGAGAATGGGAAAGCTATCAGGGGAGGGGATGGGATATGGAGATTAAGTGGTGGGAATTGTGTGGAGTTGCAACCCTCCTATCCTATGGTTTTGTGAATGCCTTTCTTAAATAAATAAATAAATAAATAAATAAATAAATAAATAAATAGTGAGACCCATGTAGTTTTGCAGGAAGAGGAATATAAATTAAATGTTTTCTGGAGATCAAGGTGAAAAAAAAAAAAAAAAGAAAAAAAGAAAGAAAAAAAAAGAGTTCTGCCAATATTTTCCTCTAAGTATCTGATATTTTCTGGTCTAACATCCAAGTCCTTGATCCACTTGGAATTTACATTTGTATTTGGTGAAATATAGTGGTTCAGTTTCATTATTCTCCATGTTACAACCCATTTTTTCCAAAACCATTTGTTGAAGAGACTCTGCTTTCCCCATTTAATAGTCTAGGCACCTTTGTCAAAGATTAGATGTCCATAGGTGTGGGGGTTTACTTCTGGGCTCTCAATTCTATTCCACAGGTTAGTGTGTCTATTCATGTTCAATTACCAAGCGGTTTTGATGACAACGGCCCTGTAATATAACTTGAGATCTGGGAATGTGATGCCTCCAGTTCTGTACTTTCTTCTCAACATTGTTTTGGCAATTCTAGGTCTTTTCTCGTTCCAGATAAACATTTGTAGCATTTGTTCTATTCTTCTAAAAATGTGGTTGGGATTTGATGGAGATTAAATTTGTAGATGGCTCTGGGTAGTATACTCATTTTGATGATGCTAATTCTTCCAACCTATGAACATGGAATATCTTTCCACTTCTTTTTTTAATTAATTTATTTTTTTAATTTAGTTTTTATTTAAGAAAGGATAAATCTGCACCACCCCGTCATGAACGCCAGGGAGCCTGACAGGGTCATCTCCTCTGGACCTGCATTCAGACTTCAAGGAAGCTGGGCAGGAGGACAAGAGTGGGTCAACGCATTCTCCCCCCATTATTGCTACAAATAATTATACTGTCACAATTGATTAATAGTGCTTTGGCAGTGCCGGGTGGGAATGGAGAGTCAGAAGCACCCCATTTCCCTTACACAGGGGCATATTTGAAAGTTACATTATGAAAGTGGGGAAGGTGGGTCAACATAGACGGACAAAAGAAGTCATGTTATGACCTGCCCCTCAAAGAAAGAATGCAGAGATTGAGGCCTCCTTGGTACAAGCTGACATATTGAAACAAAGAAAGATTAATAGTTAAACTATACCAGACCTAGATAAGCAGTGGTCCACGACTAGGCAAAGATCTGTTTGCCCCCCCATAGAAGATTTATGATAGAAATAGCCCTCAGCAAAAGTCAAAAACAATTCTGGGTATGACCTCCACTGAGAACAGGGTGATATTAAGTATTGTGCCATACTTTACAGTTTAACCAAAACTTTACATTTTAACCAAAACTGCTTAGTACTGGAACATAAATAGGCACACTGACCAGTGGACTAGAATTGAGAGCCCAAAAGTAAGCCCCCATACCAACAGACATCTGATCTTTGGGATAAAGAACAGGAAAGCTTCCAATGGAGGGGATGGGATACAGAACTCTGGTGGTGGGATTGTGTAGTATTGTACTCCTTTTATTCTACAATCTTGTTGATCCTTATTAAATCAATGAAAAAAGTAAATTCCAAATGGATCAAGGAAGTGGATGTTAGACCAGAAACTATCAAATACTTAGAGGATTGGTGGAACTCTTCTCCATCTAAATTTTAAGGACATCTTCAATGAAATGAATCCAATTATGAAGAAGACTAAAACAAAAACAAACCAGTGGGACTACATCAAATTAAAAAGCTTCTGCACAGCAAAATAAAATACCACTCAAACTAAAAGAACTCCCCCATAATGGGAGAAGATCTTTACATACCATACATCAGACAAGAAGCTAATAACCAAGATATATCAAGTGCTCACCAAACTCAGCAACAACAACAAAAAAAAATGACCCCATCTGAAAATGGGAAGATATATTCTGCTTAGAAGAAATCCAAAAGGGCAACAAACATGAAAAAAATGCTCCAAGTCACTGATTGTCAGAGAAATGCAAATAAAGACAATGAGATACAACTTCACTCCTGTGAGAAGGTCATACATCAGAAAAGGTAGCAACAATAAATGCTGGAGAGATTCTGGAGATAAAGGAACCCTCCTGTACAAATGGCAGGAATGGTCCAACCTGTGTGAAAAGCAGACTGGAGAACTCTCAGAAGGCTAGAAGCGGACATACCCTATGGCCCTGCAATTCCTTGTCTGGGGATATATCCTAAGGAACCAAACATACTCATCCAAAAAGACTTGTATATACCCCTGCTCAAAGCAGCACAATTTGTTATAGTCAAAACCTAGAGGCAACCAAGGTATCCAACAACAGATGAGTGGTATATATATATAATGGAATACCAGGTTTACCAAAATAAAAATCTCTGGATGAAGGGTGAGAGTAGATGTTAAGCTTCACTAGGCAGGGGTGGGGGGACCCAAACAGTCATTTGGTGGTGGGAATGGTGTTTATGTGTTGGTCTGCTTCTAAATTCTGCTTCTAAGACCTCTTCTGTTGCATTGCTTGATGCTGTGGTCTATTTACATAATCATTGTTTTCTTCACACTGGTTTAATCCCCACTGGTTTGCGGGCTTTTTCCTTCTCCCCACCCCATATCCTACGTACATCCTCTTCAGACCTGACACTTCCACCTCAGGAGATATATAGGACAGGATTGTGATTAGATTAGATTAGATTAGATTAGATTAGATTAGATTAGATTAGATTAGATAGCTTGCACTGCATTCCTCATCAAAAAGATTGAACTGCATTCCCAGCTCAGCCATGAGTCCCTGGTCATCTCTCTCCTGCCCGCAAAGCTAGCCCGGCATATGGCGCACCAACGTGGGACCTAACCCCCCATCCCCCAGATAAGTAAAGCTGTTTGGCTACCTGTCCATTATGGGCTGCCTTTCTACATATGAAGAGGTTTCCCAAAGCCTCTACTCTTTCTTCATGAGAGTTTCTCTGTCGCTGGGCCACACTTTGGTTCTCTGAATGGGAACTTTGGTTCCTTATGACCGTGATCATAGAGCTTGGGAGATGCGCAGAGATTTCCCCTGGGACTTTCTGGACTCCCTCTCGCATGTTTCCCATGGAGGACTACTCTAACTTGAAGAGCATCCTCCAGTCCCTAGCAGTCCCCAAGAATGGAGACACGTGGTTAGTTCTACCCTCCTGATTCGATTCTTTCTTCTATGGGAAGACGTTGTTGGGGATGGATGCCTGCAGCAATCCTGCAGGAACCATCAGAAGCATCCTAAATTAAATTTCAAGGAGCTTTTTGGACTAGGACGCCCTCTGGGGACTCATGATGCTACATTGTGAGATCTAAATAATTTGGTTCAAGCTGTCGTCTTCACATGAAAAAGCATCTGCTCAAATGGAATCTCCAGAAATCCATTTGGACCCCTGTTCTCTGACATCACCCACAAGATGGCACGACTACAGCAGCCCCCCCCCCCCGAAACCAATGATGTGACCTGGCACGACCTGAAGAAACTGATTCACAGACTCCAAAGCTCACTCTCTATAGAAAAGCATAATTACAGTGGTTGACCTTCCCCATTGAGACAGATGTGCAGTGTTTCAATCCCTGGCATTTCATCCGTGGTCATCTGCTTTGGACTGACACTTCTACCGGACTTACTGGTACACCTCTTGGACACTTTACACAACTTTACAGCAGTTTCCCTTTACACTGCTGGGTTTCTCAAAGACTGACTGCAGCAGTCCATGGACTTTGCAGCCAGCAGCCTTGGGACTCTATAGGCCATGTCCCCTCACCTTCAGGCCCTGTCCCCAGAGTCAGGAAACCCCCCTCCTTACTAGGTCATGCCCACAGAGGCAGGAAATGCCCTTTGAGGCATGATACGCCCCTCAGAGGCAAGAGATGCCCCAAGAGGCAGGAAACACCCTTTCACCTGCTAGACACTGCCCTTTGAGGCAGGAAACACCCCTTCAGGCCTCCCCCGGCATCACACTGGTTCTCCCTGCTCTCCAATTTGTTCCTCCATGTCTTATGCCAGTTCTATTGAAAATGCCTGCAAGATATAGGTTTCTATTCATCCCAGACTCCTGATACTATGGACATTAGTTAAAAAGAAAGGGGGAAATGTTGGTTTGCATCTAAATTCTGCTTCTAAGACTCCTTCTGTTGCATTGCTTGACACTGTGGTCTATTTACATAATCATTGTTTTCTTCACACTGGTTTAATTCCCCACTGGTCCACGCGCTTTTTCCTTCTCCCCACCCCCTATCCTACGTACATCCTCTTCAGACCTGACACTTCTGCCTCAGGAGATATATAGGACAGGATTGTGATTAGATTGGATAGCTTGCACTGCATTCCTCATCAATAAAGATTGAACTGCATTCCCAGCTCACCCATGAGTCCCTGGTCATCTCTCCTGCCCACGAAGCTAGACCGGCATTTATGTACACTCCTACTAACTCCTAATCTCATAAATCACTACTTAATTAATATGAGAAGGGATAAACTGATTGAAAGTCTCAAACCTTTTAATGCACAGACACAGCTATATTTACATAATGTCAAAGGACATAATTATGGTGATGTTGAGTATGACACAGCAAATCCTAAAGTGGGATTTTCAAAGTTAACCCAGTTGCCAAATAATTTAATTTGACCCTAAGAAGGCAATAAACAGTAGGAACCTCCTGCTTCCACTATAGAGCCTGTATTTCTCCCAGTCCTGGAACCTCGAGGATGGGACTCATTTTTCTGCATGCTTCTCTCAATTCATACCAAATGATATTGCATCTGCTCATCCCAACCTAATCAATGCAACAAGTATAACCTCAGCATACTTCACTTCAGACCGTGTCCAAAGACGTCAGGTGTGGAATGTCAATCCTAGACCTCAAATAGATCCCTCTCTCCATTGTTACTGTTCATCTCCACCAGGAACAATGCAATAGACTCCTTTGTGGGCCCCCATTGGACCTTCCCCTCAACATGGATCAACAACAGTAGAGAATATTCCATCCTACAAAGAGAGGCTGAACAACATACTCTTTATTCCACCTGAGGAAGATGGTTCCTGAAATTGGGGCAGCTTGGAATGTTCCTACTCATGACCACAGAATGTGAGCTCAGATACAGGGATGCAGAGGTTACATAAGCTGCTCTGCTGAATGTGGGCTATGGAGCAAACTCTGGAAGGCCTGCCATGTCCATCCCATGCACACCACTCTGTTGGCCACCAGAGAGGTGTCATAGAGGAGGAGAACAGGCCACAATGGGGGTGAGCATGCAGAGTGATGTCTCTGGACACTATGACAGGGGATAGTGTGTTTATTGAAGAAAAAGGCAGGGTTTTTATGGGGTCAAAAGAAGCCAGGTGCTGGGGCAGGGTGCCGGAGTAACAAGCCGAATAAGGGCAAATGTTTGACAGGCAAGAATCAATCAGATATTTTTAGACTCTAGCTTCCTTCTAATTAACACCGGCTCTTGACTTCCCCTTACCCGGGGCATGGGACTTAAGAATGAGGAAGGGGCTCTTCAGATTTATCCACATTCCACTGAGAAAATCAGGTTTATCCAGACCAGGTGGAGGGGGAACGGTTACACCCTCTGGGTCTAACAAGCTGGGGAGGTTTACAGGTGAATGCCTTCCTTCCTCAAGGAGCGGTATCCAGGGTTCCGACCAGGCTCAACCCACCATGTCCCCACAATGGGCCTCAGGTCAAATTGATGGGGTTTATAGTCAACAGTATTTAAACACCTTTCCCATATTTAAGAGATAATCTCGTCCCTGATCTGGCTTTCTAGCCCTTTTTACAGCCATGACATCATTTTCCTAGACACTAACTTGGGTCCACCTGCCATCAGATGCCAGGCTCAGAAAAAAAAAAGTGGGAGTTGGCAGTAGTGCAGCGGGTTAAGCGCAGGTGTTGCAAAGTGCAAGGACCAGTGTAAGGACCCTGGTTCAAGCCCCTGGCTCCCCACCTGCAGGGGAGTCACTTCACAGGGGGTGAAACAGGACTGCAGCTGTCTTTCTTTCCCCCCTCTGTCTTGTCTGTCTTACCCTCCTCTCTCAGTTTCTCTCTGTCCTATCCAACAATGACAGCATCAACAATAAAACAACAAGGGCAACAAAAGGGAATAAGTAAATAAGTATTTTTAAAAAATAAAAAGGAAAAAAAATAGGATAGTCATGGGCCTTTGGAATATAACTAAAATAGGCCTACTAGCTATCTACAAAATGGAGACCACCCCAATCTTCATCTGCAATATTCCAGCCTTTAGGTTCATGACTAGTCAACAATTTCTTTGGCTTTATATGTTAACCCTTTTTTTTTTTAGTCACCAGGTTCCAGATGCTACCATGATGCCAACCAGACTTCCCTGGACAGACAACCCCACCAATGTGTCCCAGAGCTCCACTTTCCCAGAGCCCCACCCCACTTAAAGAGAGAGAGACAGGCTGGGAGTATGAATTGACCTGTCAACGCCCATGTTCCATGGGGAAGTAATTACAGAAGACCTCTGCACCCCATAATGACCCTGGGTCCATACTCCCAGAGGGATAAAGAATAGGAAAGCTATCAGGGGAGGGGATGGGATATGGAGTTCTGGTGGTGGGAACTGTGTGTATTTGTACCCCTCTTATCCTATGTTTTTTGTCAGTATTTCCTTTTTATAAATAGAGATTAAAAGAAGAAGAAGGAGGAGAAGGAGGAGGAGGAGGAGGAGGAGGAGGAGAAGAAGAAGAAGAAGAAGAAGAAGAAGAAGAAGAAGAAGAAGAAGAAGAAGAAGAAGAAGAAGAAGAAGAAGAAGAAGAAGAAGGAGAAGAAGAAGAGAAACATGCTGAAAGTATGGATCAACCTGCCAACGCCCACTGTTAGCGAAGAAGCAATTACAGAAGCCGGACCTTCCACTTTCTGCACCCCATAATGAGCCTGGGTCCATACTCCCAGAGGGATAAAGAATAGGAAAGTTGGTACTTGTTGCATTGATTAGGCTGGGATGGGCAGATGCATTATCATTTGGTATAAATTGATAGACGCATACAGGAAAGCGAGCCCCACCCTAGAGGTTAAAGGACTGGGGGAAACAGACTCTATAGTGGAAGCAGAAGGTTCCTGCTGTCTTAGAGTTTAAGAAGGCAATAGATAGTAATTGCTATAATAATATTATTTGGCAATTGGGTTAACTTTGAAATATCCCTTTGTTATGATTTCCTTGGATTCCCGTACACGTATGATGGGCCTTGACCTCTAAAGGGTTCCTCTCTCCACTACCACTGCTCACTTCCAAAAGGAACAGTATCTTGTTGGTCATCCTAGGACCTTGCCTCTACCATAAAGCAATGATGGTAGGGATAGCCCCAATTTTTGAAGGGAGGCTGGAGGCATCTTGCCCTGCCCCTTGAAAAAGACAGGTTCTGAAATGATTGCAGCCTGCAATATTCCTCAGATGTGACCATGAAATATGAGCTCAGACCAATAGGGACTTAGAGGTTACAAAAGCTCTGGTGCTAAACATAAATATGTATTTATATATGGGCCCCTGGAGCAGGTGGATGGAGGTAAATAGTTTATTTTAGCCACATATTTTTTTATAGGAATGGGAGCTACTCCCTGCCCCAATCCAACTTTCTAGCCCTTTTGTCTCCTCTGACACCATTCTCTCAGACAATATTCTTATCCTAACTCAGGCTAGCTACAAAACTCAAACAAAACTACTATAGTTGTATGTCCCTAGGAACATGCCTAAAATGGTTCTCCCAGCTTTCTTCTACCCTAAAATACCTAATCTCATCTGCTCTGAACCTACTTTCTGGTTCCTGTTTATTAACCATCTTACCTCAATTTAGGTCATGCCACCTGTCACACACTAAATTACAGGTGCTACCATGACTCTATATTGACTTCTCCAGGCAGACGACCTCACCAATGTGTCCTGAATCCTTGCATCTCCAGAGCTCAGGTCCACGAGGGAAAGATAGAAATAGGCTGTGGGTATCGATCGACCTGTCAACACCCATACTCAGCTTAAAAGCAGCTATAGAAGCCAGAAATCCTACCTTCTGGTCCCCAAAAAACAACCTTGACACATACTCTCAGTGGAGAAGTGATAGGATGAAGATAAGAGGATTCTGCACTACAGCTCCATCAGCACCCAGAAAGAGAGAAGGAAGGAAAAGAAGAGGGACATACGGAGGTAGCTACGATGTTATGAGTGGGTTAGAGAAGAAAAGAGGATTGAATCAAAAAAAAAAAGAAAGGGCAACTATGTATAAATGTGGACATATAGTTGTAGAGAAGATGGTTGGCCCATGTCTACAAGTTTAATGGAACTGTGGTGGATTGCACAGAGTAAAGATTCAGAACTCTAGTGGTGGGAATGGTGTGGTTTCAAACCCCTGTCGACATGTAATTCTATAATATAAAAATAAAAAAAATAAAAATGAGCAAATAAGTTGAACAAAGGGAACTCTTACAGATTTTAAATATTCTACATGATGATATCTGTAAATGAAGCATTTATTAAAACCCATATAATGCTCAACACAAAAATTAATCTGTAACATTAACTACAGAACTTAATTCATAATACTGTATCAATATCAGTTAAGTAATTGTAAAAAATATATCATAATTGAATGAGATTAATAGTAGGAGGAACTGTGTGGGGAAAGTATGAAAGAAGAGAAGATATATCCATACCTTCCTCTCAAATTTTATGTAAAATTAAAACTGACCAAGATATTAAATTTTATTAACATTTAAACATTAGAATTTTAAGGGGCCCCTGTAAAATACCAAAAATAAACTTCCTAACTTTTTCCCACATGAAGATCCTTAGCTTCACCTGCTCTATTCTTACCTTTAGGTTCCTGATTATTAAACAATTTGTCCTGTTTTCTATCTTACCATATTTTAGCCACCAAGTTGCAGATTCTACCATGACACCAGCCTTACTTCCCTTGGCAATCTCACCAATGTGTCCTGAAACCTCACCTCCCGAGAGCCCTACCCCACTAGGGAAAGAAAGAAACAGGCTGGGCGTATAGATAGACCTGCCAATGCCCATGTTCACAATTACAGAAACAATTACAGAAGCCAGAACTTCCATTTTCTGTACCCCAAAATGAATTTTGGTCCATATTTACAGAGAAACATTCAATGGAGGGGGTGGGATACAGAACTCTGGTGGTGGGAATTGTATGGAATTGTACCTCTCTTAATTGTATGGAATTGTACCTCTCTTAATTGTATGGAATTGTACCTCTCTTAATTGTATGGAATTGTACCTCTCTTAATTGTATGGAATTGTACCTCTCTTATCCTACAGTCTTTTCAATCATTATTAAATCACTAACAAAAAAAGAAAAAAATAGTAAAAAAAATTACACAGACTTAAACAATCTTATGTCAAGTATAAATACAATTCATATTATTTCTTTAACCAAATACATAAATTAATAGAATATTTGTTTAAGGTGACTACAGAGGGTCTAGGTAGTGGTGCACCCAGTTGAGGGCACAAGTCATCATGCACAAGAACTCAAACCCTGTTCCCCACCTGCAGGGGAGAGTTTGCAAGCCATGAAGCAGGTCTGCAGGTTTCTATTTTTTTAATTATTTGTAAAATAAAAATATCAGCAAGACCATAGGATAAAAGACGTACAATTCCACATAATTCCCACCACAGGAGTTACATATCCCATCTCCTCCCTTGAAAGCTTTCCTATTCTTTATCCTATTGGAAACATGGACCCAGGATCATTATGGGATGCAGAAGGTGGAAGGTCTGGTTTTGGTAAATACTTCTCCACTGAGCATGGGCTTTGGCGGGTCAATCCATACTCCCAACCTGTTTCTGCCTCTCTATTTCCCTCTTCTCTCAAATTCTCTCGGTCTAATCATATAAAATGTAAAGAAAGAAAAAGGAAAAAATGACCATCAAATGTGGTAGATTCATAGTGCTAGCACTGAGCCCCACCAATAAATCTGGGGGCAATGAAATTTAAAAAAATTATTGTAGACCACACTTTTCGATAAAACACTCAACAGCCTATATGAAAGCCTTCAGTGTGACTGAAATAAACACAGAAGAAATTTCCACATTAATCACAGTATTCAGCTCTACTTAATGCTAATTTCTTAGGTGGGAACTTGAGATTGACTTATTTCTCAAATATCTTAATAGAACTAGAAAGACATGATTCAGAAACCAAAATACCAAATAATAAGTTCAACCAATACAGACAGGAAAAATATCAAGTATCTCTCTTGATCTCACTTCCAGACCCACTGTTAGTGACTTACCATCATCATCCTCTCATTTTCTACTTCATTAAGCAACTCAGCAAATTCTTTAAAGGATTCAGCTATAAGAATAAAATAAAACAAAAAAATTAATCATGGTTCTTGAAAGTCAAGTAGAAAGAGATCTGTGCAACAGAATAGGGTCTAGTGCCTTAAGTTATATTGTTACTACAAAAAGGCACGAAATCTAATTCCAATAGGAAAATGTGTTCACTGCCTTGTGAATCTTCCTTTCTTCTCATCCCTTCTTTCTTCCTTTCTTCATTCCTTTCTTCTTTCCTACTTTTCTTTTGTCAATATCTTATAAAAAATGTTTTCCTCTGTTTTATTCAAATATAAATAACATGTAACACTGTATTAAGTTTGATGGGAACAGCATAATGATTGACAAACATATACTGCAAAATGATTACAACAGTAAATTTAATTAACATCTACACGTTTATATAGAGACAATTTTTTTAAATTTTTATTTGATAGGAGAGAAATAGAAAGGGAATAAGGTAGAGATTGAAAGACACCTGCAGCACTGCTCTACTGCTCATCCCATCACATGTCTTGCCTGATTGCTATGACAAGAACTTCCAGTACTTTGTTGAAGAGTAATGGTGATTATGGACAGCCCTGTCTAGGCCCCGATCTGAGGGGGAATGCTTTCATCTTCTGTCCATTGAGAATGATGTTGGCTGTAAGTTTGCTGTATATAGACTCCACTATCTTGAGGATTTTTCCATCTATTCCCATTTTTGTAGTGTTTTGAGCATGAATGGGTGATTTTGTCAAAGGATTTCTCTGCATCTATTGAGATAATCATGTGGATTTTGGTTTTGCTTTTGTTGATGTGGTGAATGACATTGGTTGACGTACCTATATTGAACCAGCTATTCATTCCTGGGATGAATCCCACTTGGTCATGATGAACAATCTTTGTGATATACTGCTGTATCTTGTTGACTAGGATATTGTTCCATGTATGTTTATTAGGGATATTGATCTGTAGTTTTCCTTTTTTGTTGTGTCCCTATCTGCATTTGGGTGATGTTGGCTTCATAGAAGGTGGAAAAGAGTATTCCTATTTCTTTGATCTTTTGAAAGAGCTTTTAAACATTATTAACAGTTTCCTGGAGGTTTTGTAGAATTTGTTTGTAAAGCCATCTGGTCCTGGGTTTTTGTTGGGAAAATTCTTGATAACTGTTTTGATTTCTTTGTCTGTGATTGGTGCATTTAGGTTTGTAGTTAGTTCTTCCTGGTTCAGTTTTGGAAGGCTATTCTTAGTTTTTTCTAACTGATCCTCTGTCTGTATAATTGTGTTTTCTGCTTCTGATAATCAGTTTTCCCTTCCCTCACCTTCTTTCCTCAGTTCAGTTATTTTTTAGCTTGTTCTGCTAAATTGCCTTTTAGCTTGGCTACTTCAGCTTTCAGTTCTCTACTTACCTGGAGGTAGCTATTATTTTACTTGAGGGTCTAATCTGTTGCTTCCCGAATACTAATAGACTTTTCCTCAATTACTGTCCTCATTTCTATGATTAATAGCTCAATTATTGTTTGAACATCTTCCTTACTTATAGTTGCTTCTGGCTTACTTGGAGTTTTTTCTGCACTCCTGTCTTGATTCATAGCTGTAGATGATTTATTTGCTTTCGATTTGACCTTATTTTTATTGGTGTGTTTTGTATTTGTGTGCCTTGGTTATTTATATTCAGTTGTTGTGTTGAGTGACAAAAAGCCCCAGTAAACCAAGGGTCTCTCACATCTGAGGTCACCGACCTCAGCAAATACAACAATAGTAACAAAAGCAATGAGTGATGCAGTTCACCAAAGTATGCTACAGAAACTCTCCCCATCAATAACAGCAAACCAAAGGCAAAAATAAAACAGCAATAATAGCAAAAAAAAAAAAAAGTATAAAGCAAGAACAAACAACTACAAAAATACACTATCAAATATAAATTTAAAAGACTGTGAGAAGAGAGAGAAAATAAAGGAAGGGAGAGATAGTTGAAAGAAGAACCTTTTTATATCAGAATTCTTACACACCATAGTTTACAAATAAACACAAGTGTATACAGCAGATACAGGAACAAGAGCTAAGATTTTTCAAAAAGAGAGAAGGAAAGAGAGTAAAGGAATGAGAAAAAGACACAACAAACAAAGGGGGAGAAATACAAACAAAACAAAAAACATCAAACAAAAAAACCCTGCTACTACCACAAATAGAGGACAGCCAATCACCAGTAACTTCAATGCACTACCAACAAAGGCTGATTTGATCAAAGTATTAAGAAGGAAAAACAAACTAAAAGCAATGCCTAAGCAAACAAACTTACAAAAACACAAAATTAAAATAAACAAAAGAGAGAAAAAAGAAAAAAAGAAGGAAAAAGTATTGAAAAATCAATCTGCAGTTTATGATATTCTAGCACCTTTCCCCTCCCTAAACAATTACAAAAAGCAACAAAGACTGAAAAGCTGGAAGAAGCAGAACCAGGAAAGCTAGAGTGGTAGCCTCCTACCGCCCCAGAAAAGAGATCAGGTCAGGGATGTTGACCAATAGGAGAGAATTCCAGTCCTCTTGAGGAGAAAAACAGGAGAAAAAAAAAAAAAGGAAACACCTTCTGTTGATTCCCTACTGAGTAGGGAATCTTGAAAATAGGGTCCTCTCTGCATGAGGTCCCTTTTGTAGGTAACTTGTTCCATTATCCCTCTGGAGTGAGGGGGTGGGGGGGATACAGTACAAAGGGAGAATTGGAACTCACAGGGAAGAATCTGGTATGTGTTTGTCCCCTCTGTAGCTGGCTCCAGCCTACATGCTACTTGCTGTTCTCCTGACCCAGGCTGTATCCTCTAACAAACACTGACCTGAAAATCCGGCCCTCACTATACTCCTAGTGCTGAAGCTAGCCACTGCTCTGCAGAAAGTCAAGAGTTGTAGGCATGCCGCCATCTTGGCTCCACCCCCGTTTCTGTCATTTTTTTTTTTCCTCCAGGGTTATTTCTGGGCGGTGCCTGCACCATGAATCCACAGCTCCTGGAGGCCATTTTTTCCCGCCTTTGTTGCCCTTGTTGTTGTAGCCTCGTTATGGTTATTAGTATTGCCATTGTTGATGTTGTTCGTTGTTGGATAGGGCAGAGAGAAATGGAGAGAGTAGAGGAAGACAGAGAGGGGAAGAGAAAGATAGACACCTGCAGACCTGCTTCACCGCCTGCGAAGCGACTCCCCTGCAGGTGGGGAGCCTGGGGCTCCAACCGGGATCCTTAAGCCGGTCCTTGCGCTTTGCGCCACATGCGCTTAACCCACTGCGTCACCGCAGACCCTCGTTTCTGTCATTTTTAATGTGTGACATTCTCACAGGTATCTCATTGTTTTTATTTGCATTTCCCTCATCATCAGTGACTTCGAGCATTTTTTATATACTATTGGCCTTTTGGATCTCTTTTCTGGAGAAGATTCTGCCAACAGAATGACAGTCTTTCTAACAAGCTAGAGATGAGGTGATAGCATGATTTATGGTAAATCATAGGGTCATATCTTATGAAGGTTCTGATGTGCATTTTCCTAAGGATTGCTCATATAATATTCATGAAGGTATCAAATATTTCCTATAGAGATCACTATTCTGGTTCTTTGCTCTTTTTATTTTTAAAATGTTTTTATTAGTGATTTTATAATCGTTGATGAGAATATATAGGATTACAGGAGTAGCAAGCACAAGGACCCATTTTGAGCCCTTGCTCCCCATCTGCAGCAGTCTGCTTCACGAGCAGTGAAGCAGGTCTGCAGGTATCTATATTTCTCTCCAACTCTATCTCCCCATCCTCTCTCAATATCCCTCTGTCCTATGTAGCAAAAAAATAGGAAAAAAAGATTATAGGGATATAATTCTATACTACACCCACTATCAAGATTTTAATAAACAATATTTTTCACCAAGAATTACAGTAATAGCTACTACATTTTGGCAAGTTCATTTGTTTCAATTATCTGTATTTCACATATGAGTAAAACCATATACTGGTTGTATTTCACCTCTTAATTGACTTTACTAAGTATAACCATGTCCAGTTCCATCCATTTGTCCCCAAAAAACAAAATATATATTTTTTCTAATTGAAGATTAGTGTTCCACTGAGTATATATCCCATAACTGCTTCAATCATTTGGCCATTGATGGGAGTTTAGGTTTCTTCCACTCCTTGACTATAAACATAGGGGTGTATAAGTCCTTTCAAATTATGATTTTCATGTCCTTTGGACATGATTGGAATTGCTGGATCATAAGATATTTTCATTTTTATTTGCATTAGAACTCTCCATACTTGTTTACATAGGGCTCTTACCAGTTTACATTCCAAACAACAGTGTAACAGAGGTAGAGGTGCTTTTTTTTTCTCTATATCCTCCTTAAAACATGACATTTCCTATTTTGTTGGCATAGATCATTCTCTCGGGTATGAACTGGAAAGTCTCTAGTGATAAGTGAAGTACAGCATTTTTCCTATACCTGTGGACCATATATATCAGTTCTTTAGAAATCTGGTTCTATTCAATTAATTTGCGTAATTCTTCGCAATTTTTCTACATTCAGGGGGGGTTTGATCCTGAGTGGTATGAGTTCTTTCTATGTTTTGGATACACATATACAGTTTGGAAATATGTCTTCCTATTCTGAAAAGGTAAGTTGACTTTATTTTGTTGACTGTTACCTTTACAGTATAGAAATATTTGAGTTTGATGCAGATCCATTAGTTTTACAAACTTTTACAAATTCAGGTCTTATATTCAAGGCATTTCAAGTTCATTTTTGTGAGTGGGTTAAGATAAAGATTTTCATTATTGTTATTATTATTTTACACATGAATATAAAGTTTTCTCTGAACTATTACTAAAGCAATTAAATTTTCTTCATTGAATATTTTTTATTTCTTTGTCAAAACATAGTTGACTACTTATGCATAGGTTTATTTCTAGCCTTCAATTATATTCTATTGGTCTATGCATTTTTCATATGCCAGTTTCATAGAATTTTGTATCATTGTAGCTTTGTAGAAACTAACATGAAGAAATGGAATTTTTTTTCTTCTGCCACATAACTGCTTGTGTTGTTGGAGTCTTTTGTGACTCAGTTTAAATTTTATAATTTTTTTTCAATTCCAATAAAAATGCCTTCACAGTGAACCTATAAATTACTTTAGGTTGTGTGGACATTTTAACAATAACAACTCTTTCACTACAAGAACAAAGAATTTCTTTCAACTTATTTGTATCTCTCAATTCATTTTATGATGTAGATTTCAACAGAAAGATCTTTTACCTCTCTGATAAAGTCATTTTTATTTTATTGTGCTTAATGTTACTATATGTGAGATTATTTTACATATTATTTTTCAGCTATTTTGCCGTTATTGCACTCCTGATTTTTGTGCATTGATGCTGTTGATTTCAACTTCACAAAATTCACCTATATAGCTAAGCTGTTTAGGGGAGCCCATATGACTTTCTATATACAAAATCATGCTGTTTACAAATAGAGACCATTTTTATCTCTGCTTTTCTAGCTCTAATGATTTTCCTATGTTCAACAGCTAAGCTATCTCCCTGGCCTTTACAATGATAACCACAGATAACCTTAGGAATATCTAGAGTGTCTTTAAATCTACAGGTAACCAAAAAAGTTAAAAAGAGTTAAAAGAATGAAAGTAATATGCATAACCATTATACTATCTACCCCTGCCCCAAGATTTCTTTCAAAGTATATCACTTACTCCCCCCCCCCCCCCATCGCCCAAGCAAGAGCTTTTACAATGGCAAACAGTAAAAACAGCCACCTCCTTAATTGTCTTGTGTGTGGTTTTCATGTTTTGGATGTTGGCATCTAGATTCTGTTGAAAATTGCCAAATTAAAAAAAAAAGATTTGCCTTAAAATTTTATGGGTAAAATGCTTTCAGATACAAACCGCAGATATTATATAGTATATGGGAAGTTTCCAGTGACTTGGCAAAATATTTATTGATTGTGATATGCTTCCAGTCATCAGACCTGGTTTTAACTTTCCTGATATTAGACAGCAATATACTGTTACCAGTTTGATTGTAATACGACCTTTTATTTGAAATCAGTGGTTTCAAATGGGGGATTCCCTTTACTTACTTGTGGAAACTCATAAAGATGTTTGAAACCTATTACATATTATTTGTTCATTATTATCCATTTATTATCAACTTATCCTCACTATACATTTATAAATACATAAGTATTATGTTAATCTAAAACTTTTTCCTTGGAAAAGTTATATCTATAAATTCATAAAAATAATGTATATTGAGCCAATGACATAGCTGACTTGGAGAGTGTGCTACTTTATCAAGTGTGTGACCTAGGTTGAATTCTAGCCCCCATCTCATTGAAGGAAACTTTAGACCACCAGGAGTGTAGATTTTCTCCTGAGTCACCAGGCCAGCTCTCTGCCCACCGAATGTCAGTATAGGGCTGCCTTGCTGCTCTTCAAGCCCCTGAGGGGCAACAGCAGTGGAGACCCACAGCTGTCAATTGATAAAGCTTAAGTTCTCCTCCCTTCATCAGTGTTTGTGTTGATAAAACTCAGATCAGAGGTGGTGTTTCAACTGGCAGACTGCTGGACTGGTACCAGCTGTTCCCAAGTAGGTATGGATTATTAGCCCCAGGAGTCTAGCCTTAAGTCCCTCTGTCCAAGAGCCACATGTGTTTGCACTCACCTGTGGCTTGGTGGGTCCCTGGAGTGATCCTAGTCATTTCTTGTTGCATTCTCAGGTGATCTTTGCTATTCCTAGTTGAGCAGGGGAGAGCAAAATGCAGCTGCTGCTACTCTTTAGCTACACCTCCGGAAGTCCAGATCTTGCTTTTTAATCCATTCCTTAACTCTGAATCTTTTGATTGGTGAGGTTATCCCATTCACATTTGGAGTGATTATAGATTAATGTTCTTTACTTATAGCTATTCTGGTTGTTTTGAAGTTGTTTAATGTTCCTGTTGATTCTTTTCTTGTTTACTTCAGCTTGTTACCTGATGTGTATGGTTTTCTATGAAGGCCTTGCCTACTCTATATATAACAGTTTACTATTTATATCTGCTATGTATTGTTTTGCAGTTATCATAAATATTGTGTCTAACTTAAAACAACTACAACAGATTTTTTTAAGTTGGCCTTTGTTAACAACACTATGCTGTTGTATGACTATCAAAATATAGCCAGACTCCACTAAGCAGATCTTTTAAAGCCTTGTGGATATCTCCCTTACCCCTTTTCCACCCACTGAACAGGTGTTCCTTGGACCTACTTGTAGCTAAGAAGTCGTATCCCATTTTCATTTATATATTACTTAAAGGAAAGTTACCCTAAACACTAAGACCAAAAGTTTCAGTGGATGTTTTGGGGACTCCCCCCCTTTTGTCATTGCTGTAACTCCACCACCCTGTGCAGACTTTTTCAGAAAGAGACAAAGGGAAATACTACAACACTAACACTTGCCTCAAGCAATGGGGGCTGGATTCAAACTTGAGTCACATGCATGATGAATCAGATTCCCTACCAGATGTGCTATCTTGCCAGCCTTATGTTACATATTTTGTGTGAGAAAGCATGTTTCTTCATTTTTAACAAGTCTCCCAGGGTGTTGGCATTGGACCACAGAAATTGAAGATGCCCAAATTCTCTCTATCTACAACCCAAAGTGGCTGCAAAGTCTCAAACCTGCCTTAAGAGGAACATGATCATATGTGGCTAAAGACTTACCAATGTTAATCTCATCATCAGTTAGTGTATCTCCAATGAAGTCAAACTGGAAGGACTGCAGTGTCTGGGAAAATTTCTGAACAGCTGAGGAATAATCTGAAAATAAAGCACACATAACATATGGTTAATGCTGATTATTGCCCTTTGACAGATAATCTCATCTCTGATAGGAAAACAGAAGAAAATCAAGAAGAGGTATTCTCAGCAGGAAGCAATGTGCCTGTAATTAAATAAATAATTAAACTTGTAGTACATCTGAGCAACCAAAACCACACAATCAGAAGAAATAAGGGCTTTTTAGTGAAATTCTACTTTTAAATTAGTGGACCCATTTTAGCCTCATCTCCAACTTTCTGATATATTATAACCCAAGCCTCTAGGCCTAGAACCAATTATTGATTCTCTTAAGAGTTTCTTAAGCACTTATTGAATTCTCATATGTGCAATGATTTGTCTCCTATCACTAAACAAATAACTACAATCAATCTACAAAGTAAAGTTAGCTCAGGTTTGGGAAAGTGTTCACCCAATACAGTACTCCCCTTAACAAGGGTGAATTCTATGGTTTGAGTTCTAGCACCATATGGAAATACCATGGTACTGGTAGACATTTCACAGATGGTGGAACAGTATACTGGTGTCTCTCTTCCTCTCTTTCTCTATCTTTTTCTGGAAAAAAAAAAGACAAGCAAAAATATCTTCATGGGAGCAGTGAAAGAGGTTTTTCATAATTGTAAGTAAAGGTACTATAAACCTTCACGTATAAACCACTATGAAACTTACAGCTTTATTTCTGCTTCATTAGTACCTAGGGATACAATGACTACATCATACTGATTGTTGGATGATATGTGTTAAACCACACAAAACAATGTCATAGTATTTTCCAGTGATTGAAGCATTTTGTATTCCTATCAGCAATGTATTAAGAATTTCAATTCATCTACAAATTTTCCAATATATAATAATTTGTTTTTTTAATTTTGAATTCAGTGACTAATGTCTCGCTATAGTTTTGATTTATATATTCCAGTTGGCTAATGATGCAATCTTAGCATATACTTACTGCATATTTATAATAGCAATTTTCATGAAGTGTCTGTTCAAATTTATACGTTTTATAACTAGGTGTTGTCTTATTATTTAACTGTAAATTTTCTTTATACATTTTGAAGCAATCTTTTTGTCATATATATACATTGCAAATATTCTTTTTTAAAATTTATTTTATATTACTTTTTTTATTTTTTTGCCTCGAAGGTTATTGCTGGGGCTCAGTGCCTGCACCATGAATCCTCTGCTCCTGGAGGCCATTTTTCCCATTTGTTGCCCTTGTTGTTGTACTTGATTTTATTGTTACTGTTGTTAAAGCTGTTGTTCTTGGATAGGACAGAGAGAAACCAAGAGAAGAAGGGAAGACAAAGAGGGGGAGAGACAGATATATTCTGCAGATGTACTTCACTGCTTGTGAAGTGACCCCCCCCCCCTGCAGGTGGGGAGCCAGGGCCTTGAACCGGGATCCTCATGCTGGTCCTTGTGCTTTGCACCATGTACACTTAACCCACGGCGCTACTGTCTGGCCCTCTAATTTTTTTTAATCTTTATTTGTTGGATAAAGTTCATCAGAAATTGAGAGGGAAGGGGGTGATAGACAGGGAGAGAGACAGAGAGACACCTGCAGCATTGTTTCAACACTTGTGAAGCTTCCCCCCCTGAAGTGGGGGACCAGAGGCTCAAACCTGGGTCCTTGCACACTGTAACATGTGCGCTCAACCAGGAGCGCCACCACCTGGCCCTTATTGCAAATATTCTTTACAAAACTAAAGGCTTAAAAATCTATGTACTTGAATTTAAATGAAAAGAGTGAATTCTGGTAAGAATAACAAATCTTATCCCAGTTCGAGCCCCCAGCTCCCCACCTGCAAGGGAGTCGCTTCATAGGTGGTGAAGCAAGTCTGCAGGTTTCTTACCTTTCTCTCCCCTTCTCTGTCTTCCCCTCCTCTCTTCATTCCTCTCTGTCCTATCTAACAACAATGACAGCAATAACAACAACAATAACTACAACATTAAATAAACAAGGGCAATTTCACAAGCAGTGAAGCAGTGCTGTAGGTGTCTTTCTGTCTCTTACTCTCTATACCCCTTCCCTCTAAATTTATTTATTTTAAGAGGCATAGAGAAAAAAAGCCAAAGTACCACTGTGATCTGGCAAATATGGGGCAAGGCAATAAACCTAGTATCTCATATTTGAAAAACCTGATCTCTGCTGCACTGAGAAACATCCTCAGCTATTCTCTACATATTATTTAACATGATCCCTTCCAGTTGCATCAAAATATCAAATGTCAAGGTGCCATTTTTCATAGCTGAGTATTACAACTACTTCAGCCATAAATCTTTTATTGAGTGGGTTGTTTCCATATTTTGACTATTGTAAAATAAGCAGCAGTTAAAATAAATATTAATAAATCTATCAGACTTAATATTTTTTTCCTGTTTTTCACAGTTACCTAGAAGTGGAGTTTCTATATCATATAATAGACATTTTTGTGGTATTTATTTAAAATTCTCACACTGTTTTCCAAAGAGACTGCACCAACTTATATTCCTTCGAAGAATATACATGTGTTCCTATTTCTCCATACCCTTGGGAGCATTTGGTGTTTATGATGTATGTACATTATTCTCACAAGTTGTATATCACATGTATATTATTCTCACAAGTTGATTATTTTCACATGTTGATTGTCATCTTCCAAGTAATAGGTGATAATAAGAATTTGTTCATGTGCCGGTTTGCTATTTGTAAAGTCTTTCTGGGGATCCCAATTTCTGATGGGGTTTTTAGTCTTCCTTTGTTGAATTTTTAAATTATTTATATATTTTGGATATATAATGTTTTATAAAATGTATGGTGTGTGAATATTTTCTCCCATTCAGTAATATTTTTTGTTTGTTTGTTTCAGTGATTTTCTTTTACCATGCAAAATATTTTAGCCTTAGGTTATCATATAATTTTGACTTCAGGAGAGGAATCATAGAGTGAAAACCCTGTTACTTATTTTTATTATTTCTACTGTACTGCTGGAAATGTATATCCATGTACATAATTTTGCTTTTTTGTTACTCTTACCTTGAAATCAAATCACTTGAGACATAATAGTCTCACCAAAAAAAGTTCAGAACCAGGTGATTTTCTTGTGAGTTCAACCAAACCTTCTGAGATCCACTATATAAATGCTTTTCTAGCTCTTCCAGAAAGTTAAGTATTCTTCCAAACACACACTTTTTACAAGGTAATATTATTATAATATGGAAATTACCAAAAACACATCAGTAAAAAGAAAATTAACAGGCCAATAATATTGATGACCTTACATTCAAAAATCTTATAAATTAACTTCAACACTAAATCAAAAGGGTCACAAACTATAATCAATTGTAATTTACTACAAGATTGAAAGATAACCATAATAATAAAACATGAATAAATTAATTAATGTGATTTACCAAGTGTCGGCGGTAGTGGAGCAAACATGGCACCACACAGAAGGACAAAGGGTTAAGCCTCTGGTCCCCAACTACAGTGGGGAAGCTTCACAACTGGTAAAGCAGGGCTGCAAATGTCTCTCTGTGTCCTCTATTTCTCCCTTCCGTCTCAATTTCTTTGTGTCTGTATTCAAAATAAATGAATAAATCATTTTTTAAATGTAACATATTGCATTGATGAAACAAAAATTTTTTTAAAAATAGATGATCAAAGGCTAGGTAGACAAGCTCAGCCCTATCATTTACCAGAGCTGAATAGTGTTCTGATTACTCTCTGTATGTGTTTCTCTCATTCACTTTCCCTCTCTTAAAAATAAATATTAAAAAAACTAGTATAGCTACAGGCCCTTTGGAATATAACTAATATAATAAATAATAAAATAAAATAAATATATAGAATATAACTGAAATAACTAGCTATCTACAAAATGGAGATGACCCTCCACCCAACTCTTCATCTGCACTATTCCAGCCTTTAGGTTCATGATTAGTCAACAATTTGTTTGGCTTTATATATTAATTGTCTTTTCAGCCACCAGGTTCCAAATGCTACTGTGATGCCAACCAGACTTCCCTGGACAGATAACCCCACCAATGTGTCCTGGAGCTCCGCTTCCCCAGAGCCCCGCCCCACTACGGAAAGAGAGAGACAGGCTGAGAGTATGGATCAACCTGTCAACGCCCATGTTCAGCGGGGAAGCAATTACAGAAGCCAGACCTTCAACCTTCTGCATCCCACAATGACCTTGGGTCCATACTCCCAGAGGATTAAAGAATAGGAAAGCTATCATGGAAGGGGATGGGATATGGAGTTTTGGTGGTGGGAACTGTTTGAAGTTGTACCCCTCTTATCCTATGGTTCTGTCAATGTTTCCTTTTTATAAATAAAAAAATAGTAAAACAAAAAATAAATATTAAAAAGAAACTCAGTAGGGTTGGGTAAGGTTCAGCGGAGTTGACCAGTAAATTCAACATGTTACCATGCATGAGGACCTAGGTTCAAGCCCTCAGACCTGACCACAGAGGAAAAGTTTAATAAATGATGTAGTTTAATAAATGATGTAGAATCAGTCTCTCTCTCTCTCTCTCTCTCTCTCTCTCTCTCTCCCTCCCTCCCTCCCTCCCTCCCTCCCTCCTTCCCTCCCTCCTATCTCCTCTATTTCTTACTATTTCTTACCCTCAATCAAAAAAGGGACATGAAGAACAGGAACAGCAAATGTTGGGAAAGGCTGTGTGGCTACAGCAAGTCTTTTGCACTACTAGTAAGAATGTAAACTGGTCCATTTCTTGGGTAGGACAGTCTAGAGAACTCTCAGAGGACTAGCAACGGACCTACCCTATGGCACAGCAATTAATCTCCTGAGGATGTCATAAGGAAACAATCACACCCACCCAAAGAGATATGTGTTTATCTATGCTCACAGCAGCACAATTTGTAATAGCTCAACCTTGGAAGCAATCTAGGTGTCCAACAACAGATGAGTGGCTAAGAAAGTTGTGGTACATATACATAATAGAATACCACACCGCCATTAAGAACAATGAAGTTGTCTATGGCCATAGCACCCTCAACATGCCCGATCTTGTCTGATCTCAGAAGAACAATGAAGTCAACTTTTTCCATCTCATCTTGGATGGAACTTGAATGAATCATGTTAAGTGAGACAAGTCAGAAAGGGTGTATGAATATAGGTGATCTCACTCATGACCAAAAACTTAAGAAAACAAGAACAGAAAGGGGAAACACAAAGTAAAACTTAGCCTGGTTTGGTATTTTGCTACAAAGCAGAGTATTCTGGGTAAAGAAGACAGGGAGATGGAGGGGGGATTGGCACAGGATGATAGACCTAATTTTGGAGTCAGTGTTTTGCTATCCTGGTGAGACGAGAAATTGTACCCATGTGCCAGCAACTGCACTGTAAACCATTAACCTCTCAATAATAAAAGAGAAAGGAAGGAATTATGGGTAGACGGAAGGAAGTAAGGAAAGAAGGAAGGAAAAAAGATTAAAAAGTGGGCACCAAAAACAGTGGTGCAGTCTAACAGGCACCAAATTCCACAACAGCAACAACAACAACAAAAAAACAAATAATTGAAACAGACCACCAGAAACCATCATCATAAAAATATAGAAGAAAACACTAAAAGACTCTAGGATGTTGACTTCAGAAATGTTTTTTGAGACTCTGGGCCAACAGCAAGGAAAACATGGGCAAAAATAAGCCAATAGGACCACATCAAACTGAAAATCTTCTGCACAACAAAAAGAACCATCACCAAACCAAACAAAACCCTTCTGAATAGAAGATATTTACACACCACACATCACATAAAACTCTGATATATATATGATTTACATATCAAGTATTTAGCATACAAGTATTTAATATATATATTAAATACATAAATGTTCTCAAAACTCAGCAATAAAAAACAAGCAACTCAACATAGTATTGGAAGTTCTAACCATAGCAATCAGGCAAAAGAAAAGAATTAAAGGGATACAGATTGGAAGAGACGAAGTCAAACACTCTTTGCAGGTGATATACATAGAAAATCCTAAAGAATATAGCAGGAAGCTCCTGGAAATTATCAGGCAATACAATGCAATGTAATGCTACTAAATTAACGTACAAAAATATGTAACATTACTTTGTGCAAACACTAAGTTAGAAAAAAATCAGTGTCATTCACAATAGCAGCAAGAAGAATCAAATATCTAGGAATAAACCTATTAAAAGAAGTGAAAGACTTTTATACTGAAAAATATGAGTCACTATTAAAGGGAATAGGAAAAGATACAAAGAAGTGTAAAGATATTCCAGGTTCATGGATTGAAAGAATTAACATCATCAAAATGAATATTTTACCCAGATCCATATATAAATTCAATGCAATCCCTATCAAGATCCCACTGATTTTTTTAAGAGAATAAAACAAAAGCTACAAAAGTTTATATAGAACCAGAAAATACCTAGAATTGCCAATCTTCATGAAATCTTCAGGAAAAAGAACAGAACTGGAGGCATCATACTCCCAAATCTCAAACTATATTATAGGGCCATTACTATCACAACTGTCTGGTACTGGATACAACAGGGGTGGTATGTGAGGGAATCATGTGGATGAAGTAAGCCAGATGGAAAAGGGAAAAAAACATCATGATGTCAATCATAGATGGGACTTAAGAAAAATAGCATGGAAAAATACAGGAAGGAGAGTTAATAAACTGTGATCTCTTGCAGCTGATCCAAGAACTCTAAGGGATATGGTGGGAAGGTGATGAAAGAGATCAAGAAGCCCACTGCCCTCTGGTGGACAAAGATGATAATTTGGTGGAGTGTAAGGTGTGCCCACAATTCTCTTAGGGAGATGTGAAACTCAGCCTTGGGACAACATTTTTGTAAATTAGCATTTCCTCAATAATGTAATTTTTAAAAATAAACTGAAGATAACATATGAACTTGTTCATCCCTCCTCGTTATAGTTTGAATGGACCCAGAAACTAGTCAGTGATCAAGAATATTGTCTTCCACAGACCTTCCACCTTCTGCACCCCATAAAGAATTTTGGTCCATATTCACAGATAGGGGTAAAGAATTGGGAAGTTTACAATAAAAAGGATAAAACATGTAACTCTAGTATTCTCCTGTTACCTTATAATCTTGTTGATAATTATTAAGTCACTAATAAAAAATTAAAAACAAGAATACTGTCTTCCTAGTTAAATGAACAAATTGTTCTTTAAGGGATATTCGCTATTATGTGGACACCCAGGCATTATAATCATTTTGTGTCCCCTCCTGTAGGTCTTTGTACTGGCAATACACAGCTTGCTTTGTTGTTTGTTTGTCCCTTCGTTCATTTTATGACTTGGAAGTCTTTAAACTCTATTACTTTTAACATCTACAAATAACCCCTTACATTAGGTGGAAAAGTACAGAGTAATGTAGACTTTACTTCAGTTCATTTTGGCCCTTTGCTCTTTCAAGAGTTGAAACTATTGCAGAGGCTCTGCCAATGAGAACAAGTGGTTTTCCTTGGGAATCATACACAAACTCAGTACTCAGTAAGTCTGAAGGAAAAAAAAAACGCTTTTCAGATGTAAATAAGTCTAAGCAGGACCCAGGAAGCTCTGCACTCTGGGGAAAAATTTCAATATCCAAGTAGTATGAACTTTCCTTGACTGCAAGCCAGATTCTTCACAATTGCTGACAACTTTAGAAAAACACTCAAGCAAACACTAGTGAGGGGAAAGGAGGCTATTTCAGAATCACTGTGAATATTTTGTTAAGGTAAACAAAAAAGTTAACAAACTTGAATTTTTAAGTTTGGAATTTAAATCTATAAATAATATGCCATAAACTATTTTGATGAGAAAAGAATCTTAAGAGACTAATAGAAAAAAAAATGAGGAGTGAATCATTTGAAAACAGATTGCTACACAAAGGATGAGAAAACACAAATTTGAAGAGACATACACACTCTTACATTTGTTGATTGTTTATTCCTTCCAGGGTTATCGCTGGGGCTCAGTGCCAGCACTACAAAACCACTGTTGTTGGTGACTTTTTTTTTTTCATTTTATTGGCTAGGACAGAGAGAAATTTGAGAGAGGAGAGGGAGACAGGGAGCGAGAAAGATAGACAACTACAGACCTGCTCCTCCCCCTGCAGACTAGTCGGGCTCCAACAGGTATCCTTGTGTGGGTCCTTGCTTAGTACGATGTGTGTTTAACCAGGTGCACCACAGCCTGCACCCCCAGACACACACATACACCCTTGTTTATAGAGGAAATGTTTGTGATGGCTAAAGAGTGGAAGCAGCCTATAATATTTACTCATGGGCAGATAACTGGATAAAGAAGCTATGGGGGCCTAGCAGTGAAACACTTGATTGAAAGCACATGTGCAAAAACCTGGGTTCAAGCCCCCAGTCCTACCTGCAGAGGGAAAACTTCACAGGCAGTGAAGCAGTGTTACAGGAATCTCTCTCCTTCACTCTTTCTCCCCCTCTGTGGGACTATGTGAAAGCTTGGTAGAGCTTAGGGGAGCTCTCCAATCCTTGGATGGAGGTCTGGAAAGACACCCCACTTGTTAGACTCTCTCCTTATAGAGATGAGCCAAGAGGGATTGTGTGTATTCTTGCCCCACAATCTGGGCACCAGACCCCTCATCCCCCTCACCCCCCCATCCCCCTCATCCCCCTCTTCCCCCTTTCCCTATCTTTTCTCCACTCCCTCCTTCCCTACCACCCCCTCTCAATTTTACTGTCTCTACCTAATAATAAATAAATAAATAATTTTAAATGAAGCTATGGAATATATACTCCATAGAATACTATTCTGCAATGAAAGGGGATGATGTTGTGTCCTTTGCTGCAAAATAGATGGAACTAGAAGTTATTACACTTATCGAAATAAATAAAAAGATAAAGACTACCACATGCTTTCAGTCATATGTGGAATCTAGATATCTGATTTACATGAATTTTCCAAAAAAAAATCAAAACAAAACAAAAGCAAGCAAACTTCTTCTAAGACTTGTAAGAACTATGGTGGTTATCTTTGGGAGATGGGAGAGTTGGGGGAGGGTGTGGATATGGAACTTTGGTGGTGGGTGTGGTGTGGAACTGTGCATTCTAATCTTACAATCTTGTAATAAACCATTAATAACAAATTTAAAAATTATTTTAAAAAGAAGCTATGGGAGGGGACAAGCAGTGAAACACTTGGTTGAGTGTACATGTTACAATGTACAAAGCACTGGGTTCAAACCCCTAGCCCCTACTTGCAGAGGGAAAAACTCATCAGCAGTGCTACAGGTCGGTCTCTCTCTCTCTCTCTCTCCCTCCCTTACTCCCTCCCTATCCCATCTCAATTTCATTGCATATACCAATAATAAATAAATAAATTTAAATTAAGCTATGGAATATATATCCATAGAGTACTACTCTGCAAGGGAAAAAAATGATGATGTGTTTTTTGGTGCAAAATGGATGGAACTAGAGGTGATTACACTTAGCAAGATAAGTAAAGAGATGAAATGCAACTACAAGAGGGTTTCACCCATCTGAAATCTAGAGAACTGAACATAAAAACTTTAAAAAAAACAAATAAATGAACAAAAATAAACTGTCTCTAAGACTTTGTGAGAACTATGGTGAATATCATTGGGAGGAGGTGTAGTGTGGAACAATCTTGTAAGATACTATTAATTGCAAATTAAAAATCATTAAATAAATAAGTAGTCGAAAAACAGTTTGCTAGGGGATTGGGAGTGCATGTACTACCATGCCCAAGCCCCTAGCCACCGCACAGTAGCGCCATGCATAAGGGAAAGCATCATGAGTGGTGGAGCAGTGCTGTAGTGTCTCTTCTATTTCTTATCCTTTTCTAAGAAAAAGAATGCATTCTGTAGAAGTTGTAACATTGTATTCTCCCTCAGATCGGGGACTATACAGGGCTGTCTACTATCACCATTACTCTTCAACATAGTATTGGAAGTTCTTGCCATAGCAATCAGGCAAGAGAACGAAATCAAAGGAATGTAAATTGGAAGGGAAGAAGTCAAGCTCTCACTATTTGCAAATGATATGATAGTATACATAGAAAAACCTAAAGAATCCAGCAGAAAATTACTGGAACTTATTAGGCAATATAGCAAGGTGTCAGGCTACAAAATCAATGTACAAAAATCAGTGGCATTTCTTTATACAAACACTAAATCCAAAGAAGAAGACATCCAGAAATCATTACCATTCACTGTTGCAGCAAAATCAATCAAATACCTAGGAATAATGCTGACCAAAGAAGAGAAAGACTTGTATACTAAAAACTATGAGTCACTATTCAAGGAAATAGAAAATAATACCAAGAAATGAAAAGACATCCCATGCTCATGGATTGGAAGAATACATCATCAAAATGAATATTCTCCCCAGAGCCATATACAAATTTAACGCAATACCCATCAAAGTTCCACCAAGCTTCTTTAAGAGAATAGAACAAAAACTAATCATTTATCTGGAGCCAGAAAACACCTATAATTGCCAAAACAATCTTGAAAAGAAACAGAAATGGAGGCATCACACTCCCAGATCTCAAACTATATTATAAGACCATCATCATCAAAACAGCCTGGTACTGGAACAAAAACAGGCACACAGACCAGTGGAACAAAATTGAAAGCCCAGAACTAAACCCCCATACCTATGGACATCTAATCTTTGATAAGGGGGCCCAAAGTATTAAATGGAGGAAGGAGGTTCAATAAATGGTGCTGGGAGAACTGGGTTGAAATGCTTACCTGCTAGAATTTAGCTTACCTGCTAGAATTCAGCTTACCTGCTAGCTTACCCGCTAGAATTCACTGAAAATTAAGGGGAAAAGTAGTAATCAGAAGGATTGAGTCTACTTGCAGCCATGGAAGTTTTAGAGTTTCTCTTGAAATCTTTGCTACTTTGGCTAAATAGGTATTTGTAGTATTTATAGTAACTTATATGTTGCTGTTATCTCTTTTTAGTGATTGGAATCAGTGACCACAACCTTGTCAATCATTATTAAATTGCTAATAAATAAAATAAATTTAAAAATTCAAATGGTAAAAAAAATCCAAACTATAACTTTAATACTGTAGAAAAATTTAAATACTCTACACTCCTGTAGTCACAGATTCACATTACTCAAGTTTAAGTATGGGGTTTTCTTTAATGTAGAATTCTAAAATTATCATTTTCCATTCCTTTTGTTAATTAAGCAGTCTAAGATTTGGAATATTTTTAATGAAGCTAATAGAAAATACTGCCAGATTATATTGTAAAAAGCAATAAGTAATACACTGCTTTGAACCTTTTCAGATGATAAACCTCCCTAGCAATAACACTTTTATTATTGATTTTAGTTTTATTAGTGACCTAATATTGATTAACAAAATTACAAGATAATATTGATTACAAGTACAAGATAACATTGATTAACAAAATTACAAGATAATTCTGCACCAGAGTTCTGTATCACCATTCCCTCCATTGGAAGCTACAGTAGTTCTCCCAAGGTCACAGATAAGGCTGACTATTATTTCTATAACTATCTGTCCGTTTATATATATTTGCCTTTTTTTCCTATTGTCTTTTCTTCCTTCCCAAATCACACCTACAGCTATTACTACTTCCAAATGCCTTTTTTTTTTTTTTTGTCCTCTTCTCTTTCCGGGTCCTAATGGAATTAGAGTTCAAAAGCCTCTGTTCATACTCATCAACTTCTGCTGAGAGTACGGACCAGAATTTTTTATGGGGTGCAGAAGGTGGGAGGTCTGGCTTCTGTTTCTTTGCTGAACATGGTCATTGGCAGGTCATACCCCCAGCCTGTTTCTATTTTTCCCTAGTGGGGTAGGGCTCTGGAGAGGTGAGGTTCCAAGACACAGTAATAAGGTCATCTGCACTGGGAAGTCAGGATAGAATCATAATAGCACCTGTAACTTGGTGGCTGAAACATGGTAAGATATAAAACAGGACAAATTGATTAATAAACAGAAACCAAAAAGTAAAAATAGAGCAAATGAGACTGAGTGAGAACAATTCAACTCTCTTCCTTACGAAGTGTGCTGATTCAGCCTGGACTTCCAAAGCTGTAGTTACATTCAAGAGGCTAAGAAGCTGAACTGACCATAGCCTGAGTTTCAAGGTAATTGTTCAGGGATTTACAACCAAACCCCCCAGGGTTTGAACAGCTGCCTGCTACTTTCAACACAACCCTATTTGACTCCACAGCTGTACCCATCTAGGACTCTGGCTTTCTGCTTATCACAAGACTACCATTGGCTGAAGATCTGCTTATACAACCCCATACCTACCAAGAAGTTCAAAGCCCCAATCACTCTGCAAAAGTCACTCCCTGCTCAGCTGAGACTCCACCTTTCTTGCCTTTGGGGGTGGTGGTGGTGGTGTGTGTGCTACCTATCTGTCTCTTCTGTTGCTGCTGTCTTATTCTGGTATTTTTTTTCTTCCCTGTTTTAGTCTTTCTTTTTTGTTTTGTTTTTGTGTCTGTTTTTCATCTACATGTTTCCTTTGTGTGTGTGAAGTTTCAGTTTAATATTTATTGTGTGTGTGTGTGTGTGTACATTTTCACTTTTGTCTTTTCTTTTTAATTTTCTC
The DNA here is from genome assembly GCF_950295315.1 of Erinaceus europaeus. NCBI lineage: Eukaryota > Metazoa > Chordata > Mammalia > Eulipotyphla > Erinaceidae > Erinaceus > Erinaceus europaeus. The sequence goes on along the minus strand of NC_080185.1, from coordinate 79,991,936 downwards.
TTTCTTCTCTTCATAGCTTGATGGAAGGAAGACAACTCAACCTGTGTAGCAACCGTACCAATCTTAACAACATCACACCTGAGGTAGGAGTGCCCCACTCCACAGCAACAGGTTCATCTACTACTGAGATTTCCAGTCCTCTTTCAGCTTTGTCAGCTCAAATATCAAATAAACAACCACATGTGAAAATATGAGAGAAACTCTGAGATCAAATCCAAAAAAATAGAAAAAGTTAAAAGACAAAGTGGTTAAGTTAGAGGTCATGACACCAAAAATAAAAAATAAAAATAAAAAGCAAGGAAGAAAGAACTAAAGAAAATAAAGTCCATAGTAGAAGGGCTTAATTAAGAGCAGAATGATAGAAGCCAGATACCATCACTGTTTCAAGATACAACAAAGGAAACTACGGAATAATGTGGGATTTGTGAAATAAAGAAAAAATGTGAAAACAAGAGTAGGAACCAGTGAGGATAATGCCAGAGACTTACTGAACAGTATCTCAAACAACATTCATACCATAAGTCTCAGACAAAGAAAAGGAAGAAGAACAAGGCTGGTGGTTATGCAAAAGGACTTTCATGCCTGAAGCACTGAAGGTACCAGGTTCAATCTCAAGCACCACCTTAGACCAAAAGAGAAAATTAATTAATTAATTAATTAATTTAAAAAGGGGGAAGAACACACTTCAGATTAAATATCAGATAAATTTCCAAATCTGATCAATGGGAAAGATATACAGATTCAAGAAGACCAGTGGATTCCCAAGAGAATCAACCCAGACTTATGTGCACTGAAACATATCATAAAAGCAAAGGATCCTGAATGCAATAAGAGAAAACCATACAGTCACCTACAGGGGAAAATCCACAAGATTATCAGCATATATCTCAACAGAAACTATAAAGATCAAAAGATACTGACAAAATACTCAAAAAGTCCTCAACAAAACACGTTTTCAACCAATAATGTTCTGCCCCACCAACTTGCATTTAGACGAGATGCAGTGATAAAGATCTCAGACAAGAAACTGCTGAAGGAATCCATCACCACCAAATCTACTCTTCAAAAAATTCTAAAAGGACTTTTTATTAGGAAAAAAAAAGAAGAACAGTCAATGCTTGTATAGAATAATGACACTGAAATATCTTTTTTTAATTTCTTTATTGGGGGACTAATGATTTACAGTTGACAGTAAATACAATAGTTTACACATGCATAACATTTCTCAGTTTTCCACATAACAATATAACCCCCACTAGGTCCTCTACCATCCTGTTCCAGGACCTGAACTCTCCCCGCCATGGCACTGAAATATCTTAAATCATTAATCTTACTAAATATCAATAGAAATAGATTGAATTAATCCATTGAAAAGCACAGAATGTAAGAATGTATAAAGGAAACAACACAACCAAATACTTTTTTTTTATTTTTTTTAATTTGGCAGGGTAAAATAGGTTCAAAGTTAAAAGGACCAAAATATTAAACAGAGAAAGGAGTGTCTCTTCAGCAAATATTATTGGGAAAATTTAAAACATGAAGAAGAATGAAACATACCACCACATTTTACCACACAAAAAAAGTCAAATCCAAATGGATGAGACTTGAACAATAGAAAAAAACATAAAGAGGAAAACATTGCCAGAACTCTTTTTGATGTAAGTTTTCAAAACATCTTTGATGACTCACATCCAACTGCAAAGAAAAGAAAAATAAAGCAATGGGACTATATCAAACTAAAACACTTCTGTACATCAAAAGGAGCCATCATCAAAACAGAAATACAACCTATTGAATAGGAGTTCTTTACATGGTATAGATCAGACAAAGGACTAATAAACAAAAAACATATAGGACTAAACTCAGCAATAAAAAATAAACAACCCCACTGTAAAATGGAGAGAATACATGAATCTTCACCAAAGAACAGACATATGAAAAACAAAGCTTAAAGTCATTGATTATCAGATAAATGCAAATAAAAAATAGATATAGTTATATAGCTATGAGAATGCCATACACTATAAATAACAGAAACATCAAGTATTAGCAAGGATGCAAGGAAAAGGAAACACTTCAAAATTACTGGCAGGTAAGTGGGGGAGAAAGCATAATGGTTATGCAAAAAGACTCTCTTGCCTGAGGCTTGAAGGTCTCAGGTTCAATCTCCCCATACCACCATAAACCAGAGCTGAGCAGTGCTCTGGTAAGAAAACAAACAAGCAAACAAACAAAATTACTGATGGGAATGTAAACTGGTCCAACCTTTGTGGAAGACAGATTGAATAATTCTCAGAACACTATGAGCCAGCAATATCTCTCCTAAGGATTTACCCAAAGAAAGCAAAGACACCAGTCTAAAGAGATCTATGTATACTTATGTTTATAGCAGCATAATTTGTAAGTGCCCAAACTTGGAAGCGACCAGATGTTTGATGACAGATAAGTGGCTAAAAAATGTCGTAGTGCATATATAAAAATGGAAAAGTAATCAGCTGTTAAAAATGGCAAGGTCATTTTTTTACCTCCTCTTGGATAGACCTCAAAGGAATCACATTAAGTGAGATAAGATAAAAGGACAAGAACCAATACCAGATCCTCTTGCTTAGAGGTAGAAATTAAGAACAAAGAAAGAAAGGGAAAACACAAAGTGAAACTTGGACTGTGTGTGATGTACTGAAACAAACAAATGACTCTGGGGAAGGAAAGAATGGAAGGGGGCAGAAAGATCATTGGAATGCTGGTGCAAGATAGTGAGAAGGACCCGAGTTGTACACAAGAGTGTTTCAGACACCTATCATGAAAAGATGAGAAACTGTACCCATGTGACAACAAGTATATTATAAAAAAATTATCAACCAAAGAAAATTATTTCGAAAAAAAATTAACCATATTCTAAGAATGTGTAAGAACTTGGGAGATTAACATGAGGGGCTGGGTGGGGAGGAGTCACAGAATTTTGGCTATGGGTGAGGTGTGGAACTATACCCCTGTAACCTATAATCATGTAAACCACTATTAAGTCACTGATAAAAATTACATTTCATTAGGTTCTCTGTGGGGGCACACTTGGTGAGTATACACATTACCATAAACTAGGATCCAATTTCAAGCCCCTGGTCCTAGCCTCCAGTGGGAAAATATTCAAAGGAGTGTAGCAATGTTGCAATTACCTTTCTCTTCTATCTTCTCCTATCTGTATCAGAGGAAAAAAAGTTTAATTGTATTTAATCTAAAAAAAGGCCAGGTGGTGGCTCACCCAGTGTAGTACATACATTACCATGCATTATGATATGGGTTTGAGTTCCCAGCCCCCTTTAGTAGTACATTCCAACTAAATATTTGATAGATTCAGACGTACTGCTTATTTGATTCTCTTTTTTTTTTTTTGCTTATTTAATTCTTAACCTAGCACCTGGAGTATTCTGTTTCTCAGTAAAGTTATCTGCAGACTCCTCAAACATAAAAGAGTTGGCATGCAAAGGCATCCAGGATGCAAAAGCACTTACATTAGGTTGACTTTGGTAAGAAGGAAAAATTAAAATCTTCCCAAATATACAGAAGCTGAAGGGTTTCACCACCACCATCATGCCTTGCAAGAATTACTGAATGGAATCCTACATGAAAAGAAGCAAACAGACTCAATCTAAATGAGGCAATCAGTGGTAGAGTAAATCTGTGAATGCACACAACAGAAGAAGCAAAAATAAATAAATAAATAAATAAATAAATAAATAAATAAATAAATAAATAATAAATGGAGGGCAAAATAGACAGAGCAATATGACCAATGTCGTGAACATAAGCCAACTATTAAAGGCCAAAATATTAGACCAGGAACTCTGCAATCCCAATCTTTGCCTCAGTTTAGATCGAAACTTAGGGAAAAGTATTGGGTGTGATGATTAGGAAATGAAGAATGAATACTGGATGACTTCACAAATACATAGAATTTGGGAGACAGAATGGGACACAGATGTTTGGTGCCAGGAACGTTGTTAATATACGCTCCTATTAACTTACAGTCTCACAAATTACTATTCAGTTTACAAGAGGGGGGGAAATGGATCAAATGTCTCAAACTTTTTGTTGCACAGAGTATACCTCTGAGTATATGTCCCTTCAGTCTAGGCACTTAAGACTTAAAATTAGTCATCAGATTGAATTCTAACAGTGGACTCAATCTGTTAATACATTTCTAATAATGACTAGTTCTTTGAAATATTAGTGCACAGTAGTCTGCAGTGAGCCAAAATATGCAGCAAGCAAGCAGAAAGACCTAAAAAGACACCATAAAATTCATAATGAAATAGTGTGTAAGTACACACTAAATACCTAAATACCCTCCTCACCTACTTGTTATTATACTTCCCTCATTCAATCCAAAGCTAACCTTATCAAAGTAAGGACTGTAAAAGTTGAATAAGGCCAACAGACTGGCATACTTTAACGATGATTCTTGAGTCACTATCAGGCCACCCCATCAGCTGGAGCCTTAGTAAGGGAAGACTAAGATTCCCAAACAGACATGATGGACCTAGACCTTTAATAGATCACTCTCTCCATTGTTACTGGTCATCTCTATCAGAAACAACACAACAGACCTCTTTGTGGGCCCCAATAGGACCTTGCACTCAATGTGGATGAACAACAGTAGAGAATGTTACATCCTCCGAAGGGAGACTGGAAAACATACTCTGTTCCACCTGAGGAAGATGGGTCCTGAAACTGGGGCAGCTTGGAACGTTCCTACTCATGAACACAGAATGTGAGCTCAGATCTGCAGGGATGCAGAGGTCACACAGGTTCCTAAGCTGAATATGGGCCCCAGATCAGATAAAATTGACGGGGTTTATAGTCAACAACATTTATACACCTTTCCCATATTTGGGAGCTACTCTCTTCCCTGATCCAGCTTTCTGGTCCTTTTTCCAGCCATGACATCATCTCCTCAGACAATAATTTGGATCCATCTGCATATCAGATGTCAGGCTGAGAAAAAAAAACTGGTATAGTCATGGGCTCTTTGGAATATAGCTAAAATAGGACTACTATCTACAAAATGGAGACCCCCCCCAACTCTTTATCTGAACTATTCCAGCCTTTAGGTTCATGATTAGTCAACAATATGTTTGGCTCTATATGTTAACTCTTGTTTCAGCCACCAGGTTAGAGATGCTACCATGATACCAGAATTCCCTAGGCAGATGATGCTACCAATGTGTCCTGGAGCCCCACTCCCCATGGCCCCACCCCACTAGGGAACGAGAAAGACAGGCTGGGAGTATGGATCGACCTGCCAATGCCCATGTTCAGCAAGGAAGCAATTACAGAAGCCAGACCTTCCACCTTCTGCACCCCATAATGACCCTAGGTCCATACTCCCAGAGAGATAAATAATAGGGAAGCTATCAGGGGAAGGGATGGGATACGAAGTTCTGGTGGTGGGAACTGTGTGGAGTCGTACCCCTCTTATCATATGGTTTTTGTCAGTGTTTCCTTATTTTGTTTTTAATATTTTATTTTCCTTTTTTGTTGCCCCTGTTGTTTTTAATCATTGTTGTGGTTATTGTTCTTGTTGTTGTTACCAGATCAGATAGAGAGAAATAGCAAAAGTAGGGGAAGACCTGCAGACCTGCTTCAATCGCTTGTGAATCGACCCCCTTGCAGGTGGGGGCTCAAACCGGGATGCTTATGTTGGTCTTCAAGTTTCACACCATGTGCATTTAACTCACTGTGCTACAGCCTGACCCCCCAATGTTTCCTTTTTATAAATAAAAATTATATATATAGTATATAATATATTTTTTATTTATAAATAAAAATTATATATATATCCTAAAAGTTTAGACCAGGGAGAACAAAAGCAACTGGTGGTGTTCCTTTATAAGACACAGGTATAAGTAAATAGCATAAAAGGACATAAATCATGGCAAGGTCTTGTATGCTACAGCAAATCCTAACAATGGATTTTCAAAGATAACCCAATTGCCTAATGATTTGGTTATAGATATAACTATCGATTGCTTTCTAAAACCCTAAGACAGCAGGAACCTTCCCTTTTCTTTATAAAGCCCATATTTCTCGAGTCCTGAAACCTCTAGGGCAAGTCTCACTTTCCTGCATGCTTCTCCCAATTCATACCAAATGATACTGCATCTGCTGATCCCAGCCTAATCAATGCAACCAGTACCACCTCAGCATGTTTCACTTCGGAATGCATCCAGAGATGTCAGGCATGGAATGTGAACCTACTAGCTTCATTACTCTAGTGAGACCTTTCCTAGCTCATAGGACTCATTAAATTTATTTTGGGTGGTACACTTCTTAACAAACCTCAAAACCTAGATATAGACCAGGACCCATGAAATGGGGCATAAGTACATATATCCAGAAGTTGGGGGAAAACATATACCTTACAGCAAAAGTGCACAGCAGTTTGCAGTGAGTCAATAAACGTAGCAATCAAGCAGAAATACCTAAAAAGACTCCACAAAGTATATAATGAAATAGTCTCTACTTAGACGTAGATACCCTCCTCACCAACCTTCTATTGCACGTTCCTCAATCACTCCAAAGCTAACCTAATCAGACAAAGTAAGGACTACAAAAGCTGAATAAGGGGGACTACAAAAGCTGAATAATGGGGACTCTTCAGTCACTACCAGGCCACCCTATCACCTGGGGCCCTAGTTCTGGGATATATTCACTATCCACTTTTTATACAAATAGCAGGTAAAATGAGATCTCTCTAGTACTGTCCCTGATATGTAGAACAAATTGGCTTTTTCCTTCATCAGTAGAAAAGGAACTTCCTGTATTCCAGCTAAGTATGCAAGCAGCTTAGAATTCACCACTGAAGGTCTTATGAAAAGAAAAAAAAGATGAACAAACTGAAATATCACTAATTCTTCTCACATTCATAAGAATAAAAAACAAAAACACTGCCCCAAATTTGGAGAGAATGAAAGAAAATAGAGACCACATTTTACTTATTTATGATTTCAAGGAGCTCTAAAAGGCAGTTTGAAAGAAATTCTTGTGTTCCGGTTAAGTATGCAAGCAGCTTGGAATTCATCACTAAAAGTCTTAGGAAAAAAAAGATGAACAAACTGAAAAACCATTAATTCTTCTTACATTCATAAGAAAATAGAATTAGCATTTAAAAAAAAACACTGCTCAGATTTGGAAAGAATGAAAGAAAATAGAGATTCACATTTTACTGGAGAAGAAATCCAAAGAGCTCGAACTGTTACTATAGCCAATAGGAATTGGGAAACTGAAAATAACAATTGATGATTTTTTTTCTCTCTCTCCCCCCCTCCCTGAGCACTGTTCAGCTCTGGCTTATGGTGGTGTGGGAGATTGAATCTGGGACTTTGGAGCCTCAGATATGAAAGTCTCTTTGCATAATCATTATGCTATCTACCCCTGCCTCAAGACTGATATTTCAAACCTACAGAGGGAAGGTAGTCTTAGGAAGTCCACACTAAATGCTGTTTGTTTAATCACAAGAATCCTATAGATGATTGAAATAAAATTTTATAATTCCACCAAAGGGTGGGTGGAACATAGATATTCTGAAATACATGCAGAATAGTTTGTTCTTTTTAACAAAATCTGATGGAATTTGTATGTTTGTTTATTTTGTTTTGTTCTCTTTTTATTGGGGAGTTAATGGTTTACAGCATAGTCTTTAATACATAGGTACAACCTCTCATATCCCGCTGACTGGTGTCTAGGAGACACAACATGACCTCAATGTCCCTTCATCTCATTCCTCCTAATCTTCTTTCCCCAGAGTCCTTCGTTTTGGTGTAATACACCATACCCTGTCCAAGTTTCATAAAACACACATGTGCACAAAAGATAACTGAAAATGAATCAAAGATTTGGACATCAGACAACACTTTTTATCTACTTCATTCTCTTTGATGTAATTAATGCTCAGTTAATAAAAACCATGCTTGAAAACTAAAACAAAAATATACTAATGGAACTAAGTCAAACTGAAAATCTTCAGTACAAGAAAAAAAAAACAGCAACTTCTTCAGAATGGGGCAAATATCTATACAAATCATACATCAGACAAAAGGCTAGTAACCAAAATATATAAAGTCACCAAAATAAACCAGAAAAAATGAATAAATAAATGACCCCAACCAAAAGTGGGTAGAGGACATGAACAGAATATTCACCAAAGAAGAGATACAAAAGGTCAACAGAGATGTTACATAGGCTCTGGTGCTAAATGTATATATCCTGGCCCTGGAGCAGTTGGATGAAAGTAAATAGTTAATTTTAGCCATGCTATTTATTTTTTACAAGAATGGGAGCTGCTCCCTGCCCTAATTCAACTTTCTAGCCCTTTTCTCTACACTCACACCATTCTCTCATAAGTTTTTGTTTTAATTAAATTTATTTTAACTATTTTATTTTTAATTTTTATTTATAAAAAGGAAAACACCAACAAAAATAAAAGGATAACAGGGGTACAACTCCACACAATTCCCCCTACCAGAACTCTGTCTCCCCTTCCCTCCCTTGTTAGCTTTACTATTGTTTATCCCTATGGGAGCATGGACCAAGTGACATTATGGGGCGCAAAAGGTGGAAGGTCTGGCTTCTTTAATTGCCTCCCCGCTGAACATGGGCAACTGAATATGGTCGATCCATATTCCCAGCCCGTCTCTCTCTTTCCCTGGTGGGGCAGGGCTCGGAGGAAGCGGAGCTCCAGGACACACTGATGGTGTTGTCTGTGCAGGGAAGTCCGGTTGGCATCATGCTAGCATCTGTAACCTGGTGGCTGAAAGAAGACTTAACATATAAAGCCAAACAAATTGTCAACTAATCATGAACCTAAAGACTGGAATATTTCAGATGAAGATTTGAGAGTCCCAGTTTTGGAGATAGTTACTAGGCCTATTTTAGTTATATCCCACAGAGCCCATGACTATATTAGTGTTTTCTTTTCTTTTTTTTTTTTCTGAGCCTGACATCTGATATGCAGGTGGGCCAAAGTTATTGTCCAGCAAGATGATGTCATGGCTGGAAAAATGACCAGAAAGTTGGATCTGGTCAGTATATGCAGCAAGCAAGTAGAAAGACCTAAAAAGACACCATATAATTAATAATGAAGAGTTTCTACTTAGACTTAGATATTATCCTCACCTACTTCCTATTACACTGCCCTCAGTCACTCCAAAGCTAACCTTATCAAAGTAAGGACTACAAAAGCTGAATAAGGGCAAGGGACTGGCATACATTAACTATGACTCTTTAGTCACTATCAGGTCATCTCATCAGCTAGGTCCCAAGTCGGGGAGTTCTGAGATTCCCAAACAAACATGATGAGCCTACACCTCAAATAAATCCCTCTCTTCATTGTTACTGGTCATCTCTATCAGGAACAACACAATAGACCACCCCTCTGTGGGCCCCATAGTTTAAAAGCCATCACGCTCCAATAACCTACAGAGAAGAAAAAGAACAAAAGAGGCTTTTAAGCCACTGTGCTCAAACTCAGGGATTAAAATAATATTGAAACAACCGTCAATTTCCACAACTGTGAACTCCTTAAGTATCTTACTTACACATAAATCAGTTCAGGCAAGAGTGATCAGTAATTTGAAAAGTACTGAGAAAGGGACCTCATAACACACTATATAGAATGGTTAAACCAACAAGAAGAAATGTTGGAGAAATGAACCAGAACAAGAGTCCAGCTAAAAGCCCCCCCAAGGTCGAAGCACAAAATACTGAAGTCAACATCCAAACACGAGTTAAGGAAATAATCACAGGAGTGAGTAAAGAGTTTGAAAGGATTGTCATTAGAAATGCAGAAACAACAAATGAGACTCTGGAATAAAACACTAATTATCTCAAGGTTATTAGAGAGTTAAAAGCTGAAGTAGCTGAGCTAAGAACACAACTAGCTAAACAAGCTAAAACAGGATCAGAACAGGGTAGCAAAATAGATGAACAACAGTACAGGGAAGAGAGAATAGAATAAATGAGGCTGAAGACAGAATTAGTAAGATCGAGGATGAATTAGAGACAACTAAAAAAGAAGTAAGAAATCTCTGTGGTCCGGGAGGTGGCGCAGTGATAAAACTTTGGACTCTCAAGCATGAGGTCTCGAGTTCGATCCCCGGCAGCACATGTGCCAGAGTGATGTCTGGTTCTTTCTCTCTCCTCCTATCTTTCTCATAAATAAAAATAAAAATAAAAATCTAAAAAAAAAGAAGTAAGAGATCTCAAAAAGAGATTAAGAGATACTAAAAACAACAACAGAGACCTATTGGGTGACTTCAAAAGAAATAATATATGCATTATTGGCTTATCAGAGGAAGAAAGAGAGGGAGGGGAAGAAAGCATTCCTCAGGACATAATAGCTGAGAACTTCTCTAATCTAGACAACATAAAAGACATAAAGGTTCAAAAAGCCCAGAGGGAAACAAACAGAATTGACCCAGACTTAAAGACACCAAGAAACATCACATTTAAAATGGAAAGAAATAAAGATAAAGAAAGGATCCTGAAGGCTGCAAGAGAAGAACAAAGAGTCACCTATAGAAGAAAAACCATAGGCTTAGCAGCAGACTTCTCAACACAAACACTAAAGGCCAGAAGAGAATAGCGAGATATTTATCAAGTGCTCAATGAGAGAGGCATTCTTTGTTTTTCTTTTGTTTTATTTCTTTATTGGGGGATTAATGTTTTGCATTTGACAGTAAGTACAATAGTTTGCACATGCATAACATTTCCTAGTTTTCCATATAACAATACAACCCACACGAGGCCCTCTGTCATCCTTTTTGGGCCTATATTCTCCCCACTACCTACCCCAGAGTCTTTTATTTTGGTGAAATACACCAACTCCAGTTCAGGTTCTACTTGTGTTTTCTCTTCTGACCTTGTTTTTCAACTTCTGCCTGAGAGGGAGATCATCCCATATTCATCCTTCTGTTTCTGACTTAGTTCGCTTAACATGATTTTTTCAAGCTCCATCCAAGATCAGCTAAAAACGGTGAAGTCATTCTTTTTAATAGCTGAGTAGTATTCCATTTTGTACATATACCACCACTTGGTCAGCCACTCATGTGTTGTTGGACACCTGGGTTGCTTCCAGGTTTTGGCTATTACAAAGTATGCTGCTAAGAACATATGTGTACACAGATCTTTTTGGATGGGTCTGTTGAGTTCCTTAGGATATATCCCAAGGAGAAAAATTGCATCATCATATGGTAGGTCCATTTCTAGTCTTCTGAGTGTTCTCCAGACTGTTCTCCTGAGGGGTTGGACCAATTTACATTCCCAACAATAGTACAGAATGGTTCCTTTGACCCCACAACCTCTCCAGCATTTGTTGCTGCTACCTTTTCTGATGTATGACATTCTCACAGGAATGAAGTGGTATCTCATTGTCTTTATTTGCATTTCTGTGACAATCAAAGACTTGGAGCATGTTTTCATGTGTTTCTCGGCCTTTTGGATCTCTTCTGTGGTGAATATTCTGTCCATGACCTCTCCCCATTTGTGGACGGGATCATTTGTTTTACTGTGGTTGAGTCTGGCAAGCTCTTTATATATTTTGGTTATTAAACTCTTGTCTGGTCTATGGCACGTAAAGATATTCTCCCATTCTGGGAGAGGTCTCTTGATTTGTGTTGGGCATTAAACTAGCTCCCCCTGCTCCATGCTGCATTGCTGATAGTATAGCCTATTTACATAATCATTGTTTTGCCTGATCTATCTTCTTTCTACCTGCGGGTACATTAATTCCACCAGTTAAAGCCCTAGCAACCGTTGCTATGGAAGCTTTCTACTTTTCTGCTCTTTCTTTTCTCCACCCCCTTTCCTAGGGATCTCTGTTCCCGACTTGCCACTTTGGGTTTTACCTTATAAAGCCCACTTCTGTCCCTGGTTTTGCTCTCTTCTGTTCCTCTCCTCTCCCGCGTCCTGACCTGGAGAAGGGCTGGCATGCAGAGCAGGAGATGGCCATTGAGGTTTGGCGCCACGTGGCTTAACCTGCTGTGATCACAACCTACTCTGGAGCTCTCAGGAATAAAGAACTGTATTATCATGCCACCATGAGTTCCTGGCCGCTCTCCTGTGACGCTAGCCCAGCAGGTGTGGGTAGTGGTTTCTTTTGCTGTGCAAAAGCTTTGTAATTTGATGTACTCCCATGAGTTTATACTTGCCTTAGTCTTCTTTGTAATTGGATTCATTTCATTGAAGATGTCTTTCAAATTTATGCAGAAAAGAGTTCTGCCAATATTTTCCTCTAAGTATTTCATAGTTTCTAGTCTAACATCTAAGTCTTTGCTCCATTTGGAATTTCCTTTTGTATTTACTGAAATATAGTGGTTTAGTTTCATTCTTCTGCATGTTTCAACCCATTTTGTTCCAACACCATTTGTTGAAGAGACTCCGCTTAACCCTTTTAATAGTCTGGGCACCTTTGTCAAAAATTAGATGTCCATAGGTGTGCGGGCTTACTTCTGGGCTCTCAATTCTATTCCACTGGTCAATGTGTCTATTCATGTTCCAGTACCAAGCAGTTTTGACTACAATGGCCCTATAATACAATTTGAGATCTGGGAATGTGATGCCTCCAGTTCTGTTCTTCCTTGTCCTGGCTCCAGATAAACATCTGTAGCATTTGTTCTATTCTCCTAAAAAATGTGGTTGGGGACTTGATAGGGATAGCATTAAATTTGTATATGGCTCTGGGTAATATATTCATCTTAATGATTTTAAATGCAACTGACATTTGTATGTTAATTTTGTAGCCTGACACATTACTGTATTGGCTGATTTCCAAAAGCTATATGCCACCAATTTAGAGAACCTGGAAAAAATAGATGATTTCCTAGATATCTACAAACTGCCAAATACGTGAAAAAAAAAGAGGAACTAGACAATATGAACAGGCCTTTCACAATTAACGAAACTGAAAGTTATAAAAACCTTCCCAAGAATAAAAGTCCTGGAAGAGATGGTTTTACAAATAAATTCGACAAAACCTTCAAGAAAGAGTTAATACTACTTTAAAACTCTTCTAAAAGATTGAAGACACAGGAATACTCCCTTCCAGCTTCTATGAAGCCAACATCACTCTGATACCAAAAGCAGACAGGTACACAACCAAAAAAGAAAACTACAGACCAATATCTCTGATAAAAATAGATGCTAAAATATTAAATTCTAACCAACTGGATAAAGCAGTATATTAAAAAGATTGTTCATCATGACCAAGTGGGGTTTATCCCAGGCCTGCAAGGTTGGTTTAATATAGGTACATCAATCAACATGATCCACCACATCAATAAAAGCAAAACCAAAAACCACACGGTCATATCAATAGATATAGAGAAAGCCTTTGACAAAATACAACATCCCTTTATGATCAAAACATAACAAAAATGGGAATAGATGGAAAAATTCCTCAAGATAATGGAGTCTATACATAGCAAACCTACAGCCAACATCATACTCAGTGGTGAAAAATCAGAAGCATTTCCCCTCAGATCAGGTACTAGACAGGGCTGCCCACTGTCACCATTACTATTCATCATAGTGTTTGAATTTCTTGCCATAACAATCAGGCAGGAGCAAGGAATTAAAGGGATACATATTGGAAGTGAAGAAGTCAAACTCTCCCTATTTGCAGATGCAAATGATACCTGATAGTATACATAGAAAAACCTAAGGAATCCAGCAAGAAGCTTTTGGAAATCATCAGGCAATACAGTAAGGTGTCAGGCTACAAAATTAACATTCAAGAGTCAATGATATTCCTCTAGGCAAACACTAAGTTAGAAGAAAATGAAATCCAGGAGTCAATTCCTTTTACTATAGCAACAAAAACAATAAAATATGTAGGAATAAGCCTAACCAAAGAAGTGAAAGACATGGAAATTATGAGTCACTAGTCAAGGAAATAGAAAAAGACACAAAAAAATGCAAAGATATTCCATTTTCATGGGTTGGAATAATTAACATCATAAAAATTAATATACTACCCAGAACTATATACAGATTTAATGCTATCCCCATCAAGATCCCAACCAAATTTTTTAGGAGAATAGAAAAAATGATACAAATCTTTACCTGGAACCAGAAAGGACCTAGAATTACCAAAACAATCTTGGCAAGAAAGAACATCACACTCCCAGATCGCAAATTGTATCATAGGGCCATTATAATCAAAGCGGTGTCTCTTCAACAAATAATGTTGGAAAAATGGGTTGAAACATGCAGAAGAATGAAACTGAACCAGTATATTTCACCAACCACAAAAGTAAATTCCAAGTGGAGGAAGGACTTGGATGGTACACCAGAAACTATCAGAATCACAGAGGAAAATACCGGCAGAACACGTTTCTGCATAAATTTGAAAGATATCTTCAATGAAATGAATCCATTTACAAAGAAGACTAAGGCATGTATAAACTCATGGGAGTAAAAATTAAAAAGCTCTTGCACAGCAAAGGAAACCACTACTCAAACAAAGAGACCCCTCCCAGAATGGGAGAATATCTTTACATGCCATAGATCAGACAAGAATTTAGAAACCAAACTATATAAAGAGCTTGCCAAACTCAACCACAATAAAACAAGTAACTCCACCCAAAAATGGGGAGAGGACATGGACAGAATATTCACCACAGAAGAGATCCCAAAAAGCTGAGAAACACATGAAAACATGCTCCAAGTCTTTGATCGTCAGAGAAATGCAAATAAAGACAACAATGAGATACCACTTCATTCCTGTGAGAATGTCATACATCAGAAAAGGTAGCAGCAACAAATGCTGGAGAGGTTGTGGGGTCAAAGGAACCATCCTGTACTGTTGTTGGGAAAGTATATTGGTCCAACCCCCATGGAGACCAGTCTGGAAAACTCTCCGAAGACTAGAAATGGACCTACCATATGATGATGCAATTTTTCTCCTTGGGATATATCCTGAGGAACCCAACACACCTATCCATAAAGATTTGTGTATACCTAAGTTCTTAGCAGCACACTTTTTAATAGCCAAAACCTGGAAGCAACCCAGGTGTCCAACAACACATGAGTGGCTGACCAAGTGGTGATATATATACACAATGGAATACTACTCAGCTATTAAAAAGAATGACATCACCGTTTTTAGCCCATCCTGGATGGAGTTTGAAGAAATCATGTTAAGTGAAATAAGTCAGAAGCAGAAGGATGAATATGGGATGATCTCCCTCTCAAGCAGAAGTTGAAAAACAAGGTCAGAAGAGAAAACACAAGTAGAACCTGAACTGGAGTTGCTGTATTGCACCAAAGTAAAAGACTCTGGGGTGGGTGGGGGAGGAGAGTACAGGTCCAAAAAGGATGACAAAGGGCCTCGTGGGGGTTGTATTGTTATGTGGAAATATGAGAAATGTTATGCATGTACAAACTATTGTATTTCCTAGACCTACTTTCCCCTATATTTTTCTCATTCAGCTTGTTTCTGGGCTTTCAGTTCTGTTCCATTGGTCCCAGTGTTCATTTTCATTTTAGAACTATATTATTTTAATCACTATTGCTTATAAACTGAAGTTGGGGCTCATGATAATTCCTTTTTCCCCTGTCAAAACTGCTCTATTTGTGATTTTCATTTGTTTGTTTTGGTTCCACCAAAATTTTTGGGCAAGTTCTTTGATTTCATTAAAAATGTCACTGGGGCCCAAAGTATTAAATGGAAGAAGGAGGCGCTCTTCAATAAATGGTGCTGGGAAAACTTGGTTGTAGAAGCATGAAATTGAACCACCTTATCTCACCAGAAACAAAAATCAACTCCAAATGGATCAAGAACCTGGATGTTAGACTGGAAACTATCAAATACTTAGAGGAAAACATTGGTGGAACACTTTCCCACCTAAACCTTAAGGGCATCTTTGATGAAACAAACCCAATTGCAAGGAAGACTAAAGGAGAAACAAACCGATGGGACTACCTTAAATTGAAAAGCTTCTGCTCAGCCAAAGAAACTATCAAACAAACAAAGAGACCCCTCACAGAATGGGATAAGATCTTCACATGCCATATAACATACAAGAGACTAATAACCAAAATATACAAAGAGCTCAGCAAACTTAGCACCAAAAAAGCAAATGACCTCATCCAAAAATGGGCAGAGGATATGAACAAGACGTTCACTTCAGAGGAGATCCAAAAGGCTAACAAACATATGAAAAACTGTTTCAGGTCCCTGATTGTCAGAGAAATATAGATAACAATGATATACCACCTCACTCCTGTGAGAATGGCATACATCAAAAAGGACAGCAGCAACAAATGTTGGAGAGGCTGTGGGGACACAGGAACCCTTCTGCACTGCTGGTGGGAATATAAATTGGTCCAGCCTCTCTGGAGAGCAGTCTGGAGAACTCTCACAAGGATAGACAGAGACCTTCCATATGACCTAATAATTCCTCTCCTGGGGATATACCCCAAGGATTTCATAATTCCTGATCAAAAAGATGTGTGTACACCTATGTTCATAGCAGCACAATTTGTACTAGCTAAAACCTGGAAGGAACCCAGGTGCCCAACAACAGATGAGTGGCTGAGAAAGCTGTGGTTTATATACACAATGGAATACTATGCAGCTATTAAGAACAATGAACCCACCTTATCTAACTCATCTTGGACAGAGCTAGAAGCACTACATTAAGTGAGCTAAGTCAGAAATACAAAGATGAGTATGGGATGATCCCACTCATCAACAGAATTTGAGAAAGAACAGAAAGGCAAACTAAAAGCAGGATCTGATTAAAACAAAAGTAGGGCACCAAAGTAAAAACTCTGTGGTGAGGGGGAGGGTGGACATTTGGCTTCACGGGGCACTGTGGGGGGGGTTTGGGGGGGATGCGACACAGTCTTTTGGTGGTGGGAATGGTGTTTATGTACACTCCTATTAAAGTGTAGTCACATAAACCACTATTTAACTAACATGAGAAGGAAAAAATTGATCATATGTCTCAAACTTTTTAAAACACAGACTGAGGCTTTTTCATACATAGGCTGAGTCTTTGATATGCTGACTCTCTCAAAAGTCTAGACCAGGGAGAACAGAAGCAACCGGTAGCACAGCTATATACAAGATGCTGGGTATTATACAGCAAACCCTAACAAAGGGACCTTCCAAAGCTAACCCAATTACCAAATAATGTGATGATAACAATAACTATCCATTGTCTTCTTCACCACTAAGACAGCAGGAACCTCACATTTCCACTATAGAGCCTATATTTCCCCCAGTCCTGGAACCTTAGGGTGAGGCCCACTTTCCTGCATTCTTCTCTCAACCATATCAAATAATATTGCATCCTCCGATCACAACCTAATCAGTGCACCAAGTACCACCACAGCATGCTTCACTTCAGACTGTGTCCAGAGACTTCAGGTGTGGAATGACAACCCTTCAGCTTCATCACTCGGGTGAGACCTTTCCTTTCATAGTATTCTCTAATTCCATCCCAGGTGGTCCACTCCCCAATAAAGTCCCTAAACCTAGATATAGACCAGTTCCCCTGAGATAGAGCATATGTTCACACGTGTCCATAAACCAGGGAAAAATATATACCTGAAAGCAGAAGTACACAAGAGTCTGCAGTGAGTAACCCCCCAACACTTCATCTGCACTATTACAGCCTTTAGGTCCATGATTGTTCAACAATTTGGCTTTGTATGTTAACTCTCTTTTCAGCCACCAGGTTCTGGATGCCAGCATGATGCTGACCAGACTTCCCTGGACTGACGACCCCACCAATGTGTCCTGGAGCTCCGCTTCCCCAGAGCCCCACCCTACTAGGGAAAGAAAGAGGCAGACTGGGAGTATGGATCAATGCCCATGTTTAGTGGGGAAGCAATTACAGAAACAAGACCTTCCACCTTCTGCAACCCACAAGGACCCTGGGTCCATACTCCCAGAGGGATAGAGAATGGGAGAGCTATCTGGGGAGGGGATGGGATATGTAGATTGGGTGGTGGGAATTGTGTGGAGTTGTACCCCTCCTATCCTACAGTTTTGTTAATGTCTCCTTTCTTAAATTGAAAAAAAACTATTGTATTTACTGTCAAATGTAAAACATAAAGAAATAAACGAAATTAAGAAATAAAGAAATTTTTTTAAAAATTGCTGATGTTCTGGTGGTGCACCCCTCAGTGTAGCTTCACTCTGAGATGTCACTGATGTACTGCCTTTGTTCTCTCTCACTTGCTAATAAGTGACTGAGTAATCTTTCAATTCCCAAACACAGCAAATCCCAGGAGCCCAGTAATAACCTCTAATGCAATGCCATACTTTACATGCCATATATCAAACAAAGTGCTAATAATTAAACTATATAAAGAATTCACTCAACTCAGCAATTAAAGAAAAAAATTGGGGAGAGGATATGGACAGAATCCTCTCGAAAGATGAGATCAAAAGGGCCAATAGATATATTAAAAAAATGCTTAAAATCACTGATTATCAGAGAAATGCAAATAAAGACAACAATAAGATATCACTTTACCACCTGTGAGAATATCATAAACTAAAAACGACAGAAACAGCAAGTCTTGGTAAGGATGTGTCGAAAAGGAATTCTCCTATGCTGTTGGTGGAAATGTAAACTGATTCAATATTTTATAGAAAACACTATGCCCCACATGTTGGGGAAAGCTTTACAAGTGGTGAAGCATTGCTGATTGTCTATCTCCCTCTTCCCTCTTGACTTCTATCTTTATCCAATAGATAAACATAGATAACAAAAAATCAATAAAAAAAGAAAATGAAAATACTCTGAACATCAGAAATGCATCTACCCAGTAGTTCATCTCCTAGGGATATATCAAAAAGAAGCAAAAACACTTATCCAAAGTAATCTCTGCACACATATGCTCACAGCAGCACACTTCGTAATACCCTGCACTTGGTAGCAATCTAGATGTCCAGCAACAGATGACTGGCTTAGAAAGTACATAGATAATGGAATACTACTCATCTGTTAAAAATGATGCAGTACAATACTTAGAATAAAACACTTTCCAACCTAAACCTCAAGGACATCTTTGATGATATAAACCCAATTCCAAGGAAAACTAAAACAAAAACAAATCAATGGGACTACATACATCAAATTGAAAAGCTTCTGCACAGCCAAAGAAACCATCACTCAAACAAAGGGACCCCTCACAGAATGGGAGAAGATCCTCACATGTCATACATCAGACCAGAGACTAATAACCAAAATATACAAGGAGCTCAGCAAACTTAGCAACAAAAAAGCAAATGACCCCATCCAAAAATGGGCAGAGGATATGAACAGAACATTCACTACAAAACAGATCCAAAAGACTAACAAATACATGTCACTAATTGTCAGAGAAATGCAACTGAAGACAACATTGAGATACCACCTCACCCCTGTGAGAATGGCATACATCAAAAAGGACAGCAGCAACAAATGTTGGAGAGGTTGTTGGGACAAAGGAAACCTTCTGCACTGCTAGTGGGAATGTAAGTTCATCCAGCCTTTGTGGAGGCAGTCTGGAGAACTCTCACAAAGCTAGACATGGACCTTATATATGACCCAGTAATTCCTCTCCTAGAGATATACCCCAAGGACATCACAACACCAACCAAAGAGATATGTGTATACCTATGATCATAGCAGCACAATTCATAATAGCTAAAACTTGGAAGCAACCCAGGTCCCTAACAACAGATGAATGGCTACCCCCATCAGTTGAGGCCCTAGTCAGGCAGTCCCGGGATTCCTACACAGACACAATGAGCCTAGACCTCAAATAGATTCCTCTCTCCACTATCACTGGTCATCTCCATCAGTAACAACATAATGGACCCCTTTTAGGGGCCCCCATAGGACCTTGCCCTCAATGTGGAACAATGGTAGAGAAAGTGCCCCCCCAATGGTAAAGAATGTTCCATCCTCGAAGGGGGGTTGGATAACATACTCTATTGACCACCTGAAGAAGATGGGTCCTGAAATTGGTGCAACTCAGAATGTTCCTACTCATGACCATAGAATGCAAGCCCCAGATCAAATCGATGGGGTTTACAGTCAATAATATTTATATTTTTCCCATATTTTGGAGCTGCTCTCTTCCCTTATCCAGCTTTGCAGCCCTTTTTCCAACCATGACATAATCTTCCCAGACAACAACTTGGGTCAGGGGAAAAAAAACACTAGAATAGTCATGGCCCTTTGGAATATAACTAAAATAGACCTAGTAGCTATTTCCAAAATGGAGACCCCAAATCTTCATCTGTAATATTCCAGCCTTTAGGTTCATAATTAATCAACAATTTGAATGGCTTTATAAGTTAACTCTTTTTCAGCCAAGAGGTTCTAGATGTTTCCATGATACCAACCGGACATCCTTGGGCAGACGACCCTATCAATATGTGCTGGAGCCCCGCTTCCCAGAGCCCTGCCCCACTAGGGAAAGAGAGAGATAGGCTGGGAGTATGGATCAACCTGTCAACGCCCATGTTCAGCAGGGAAGCAATTATAGAAGTCAGACTTTCTACCTTCTGCAGACCATAATGACCCTGGGTCCATACTTCCAGAGGGTTAAAGAATAGGAAAGCTAACAGGGGAGAGGATACAGAGTTCTGGTGGCAGGAATTGTACCTCTCTTATTCTATGGTCTTGTCAGCATTTACATTTTATAAATAAATTTATTAATTAATAAAAAAGAGGTTGAGAGATACTGAAAACAACAACAGAGACGTATGGGATAACCTCAGAAGAAGTAACATAAGCAGAACTGACCTACCAGAGAAAGAAAGAGAGGAAGGCCAGGAGTCGGGCAGTAGTGCACAGGGTTAAGCGCACATGGCATAAAGTGCAAGGACCAGCTTACGGATCCCAGTTCGAGCCACCAGCTCCCCACCTGCAAGTGAGTCGCTTCACAGGCATTGAAGCAGGTCTGCAGGTGTCTATCTTTCTCTCCCCCTCTCTGTTTTCACCCCCTCTCTATTTCTCTCTGTCCTATCCAACAATGACAACATCAATAACAACAACAATAGTAACTACAACAAGGGTAAAAAAAGGGAATAAATAAATACATAAATATTTAAAAAAAGAAAGAGAGGAAGAATAGGAAAGCATCCTAGAGGAAATAATAAAAGTAAACCTCCCCACCCTAACCAACAGAAAGACGATTAAGGTTCAATAGGCCCAGAGTCCCAAACATAATCAACCCAAAACTAAAGACATCAACACACATCATAGATACAATGGAAAAATGTAAGAATAAAGAAGGAATCCTGAAAGCTACAAGAGAAAAAGTCACATACAGAAGAAAGCCCATAAGACTATCAGTAGAATTCTCCATACAAACTCTAAAAGCCAATGAAAATGGTTTTAAACCAAGAATAGTATATCCTGTTAGACTAGATGGAGGGATAAAAATCTTCTCAGACAAGCATAAATTAAAGGAACCAACTTTCAACAAACCTGGAAGAGGTTCTAGAAGAACTCCTAAGATCATTAATAAAACCACTGAAAAACTTGTCATATATCAGAACACTCAAAAAGTCTTGAATAATGGCACTGAAATACCTTAGATCATTAATACCAATAAATGTCAATGGCTTAAATTCACCCATTAAAAGACTCATAGTAGGAAGATGGATGAGAAAACACAACCCAACCATATGTTGTCTGCAGGAATGCCACCTGACTCAACAAAGAAAACAAAGACTCAAAGTGAAAGGAAGGAAAATTATCATACAACCCAGTGGACCACAAAAAAGGGCAGGAACAGCTATTCTCATCTTTGACACAATAAACTTTAAAATAAATAAAGTAATAAAATATAGGCATGGAAATTACATAGTGATCATAGGATAAATCAATCAGGAAGACTTAACAATAATTATCATCTTGGGATGCATTGGATCGACCTTCTCGTGGTGCATCCCATGAGTACCCATTTATTGGGGAAACTGACGATCCTTCCTAGCCGACTGAATCCACACGGATCCCAGTCACTTTCAAAGCCAGCAACAAGCAGCTCCTGACAGCTTTCAACCTGACCTGTTGACTGGCTACGGAAGAAGGGCAAACGCTAGAAGAAGAAGAATCATCTATGCACCTAATGAGGGCCCACCTAAATATGACAAACACTTATGAAAGAGCTACAAAATACATTAATAGTAACACAGTAATAGCAGGAGACTTCAACACCTCACTCTCACACTTAGATCATCTAAGCAGAGAAGCAACAAAGAAACAAGAGGAGGAGGCCAAGCAGTACAGCAGGATAAGCACACGTGGCTGGTGCAGAAACAAAAGTCAACTTTAAATGGATCAATGACTTGGATGTTAGTCCAGAAACTATCAAATACTTAGAGGAAAATATTGGCAGAACACTTTCCCATCTAAATCTCAAGGACAACTTTGATGATACAGACCCAATTGCAAGGAAAATCAAAACAAAAATAAACCAATGGGACTACATCAAATTGAAAAGCTTCTGCATGGCAAAAGAAAGCACCATCCAAACAAAGAGACTCCTCACAGAATGGGAGATTTTTGCACGCCATATATCAGATAAAAAGCTAATAATGAAAATACGTTAAAAAGTAAGAGTTATTTTCAACTTCGGCCTGAGAGTGAGATCATCCCATATTCATCCTTCTGTTTCTGACTTATTTCACTCAACATGAAGTTGAAAAACAAGATTAGAAAAGAAAACACAAGTCGAACCTGAAATGGAATTGGAGTATTACACCAAAGTAAAAGACTCTGAGGTGGGTGGGTGGGTGGGGAGAATACAGGTCCATGAAAAATGATGAATGAAATAGTGGGGGTTGTATTGCTAAATGGGAATCTGGGGAATGTTATGCATGTAAAAAAAAAAAAAAAAAAAAAAGAAGTAGAAACGCAAAGCAGAAATTGACTGAGTTTGGAGTACGGCACCAAAGTAAGAAAGCAGAAGTATACTAGAGTTTGCAGTGAGTACCTCCCTAATACTTCCTCTCCACTTTTCCAAGCTTTGGGTCCATGATTGCTCAACAATTTGTTTGGCTTTGTATGTTAACTCTCTTTTCAGTCACCAGGTTCCAGGTGTCATCAGGATGCCGGCCAGACTTCCCTGGATTGAAGACACCACCAATGTGTCCTGGAGCTCAGCTTCCCCAGAGACCCATCCTACTAGGGAAAGAGAGAGGCAGACTGGGAGTATGGACCGACCAGTCAACGCCCATGTTCAGCGAGGAAGCAATTACAGAAGCCAGACCTTCTACCTTCTGCAACCCTCAATGACCCTGGGTCCATGCTCCCAGAGGGATAGAGTGGGAAAGCTATCGGGGGAGGGGGTGGGATATGGAGATTGGGCGGTGGGAATTGTGTGGAGTTGTACCCCTCCTACCCTATGGTTTTGTTAATTAATCCTTTCTTAAATAAAAAATAAATAAATAAATAAATAAAAAATAAATATTAAAAAAAAAAAGTAAGAGTTATAAACTTATCAACAAAAAAGCAAATGACCCAATCCAAAAATGGGGAGAGGATATGAACAGAATAGTCACTACAGAAGAAAGACACAAAAGGCGAACAAACATATGAAACGTTGCTCCAGGTGAGAGAAATGCAAATAAAGACAACATTGAGATACCACCACACCCTGTGAGAATGTCATACAGCAAAAACAACAGCAGCAACAAATGTTGGAGAGGTTGTAGGGACAAAGGAACCCTCCTGCATTGTCAATGGAAATGTAAATTGGTCCAACCCCTGTGGAAAGAAGTCTGGAGAACCCTCACAAGGCTAGAAATGGACCTTCCTTATGATCCAGTAACTCCTCTCCTGGGGATATATACTAAGGACTCCATCACACCCAAAGAAAAAGATGCATGTACACCTATGTTCATAGCATAGCAGTATAATTTGTTATAGCCAAACCCTGGAAACAACCTAGTTGCCCAACAACAGATGAATGGCTGAGAAAGTTGTGGTATGTATACACAATGGAATACTACTCAGCTAATTAAGAATAATGAACCCACCTTATCTGACCCATCCAGAGCCATTCCAAAGGGCCTGTGGCTATACTCATTTTTTCCCTGAGCCTGAAAACTGATATGTAGGTATGTCTGGGGAGATGATATCACAGCTGGAAAAGGAACAGAAAGCTGGGGCAGGGAAGAGAGTAGCTCCCTAATATGGGAAAGGGGTATAAATATTGTTGACTGTAAACCCCATCGATTTGATTTGGTCTGGGGCCCATATTCAGCTTAGGAACCTATGTGACCTCTGCATCCCTATAGATCTGAGCCCACATTCTGTGGTCATGAGTAGGAACATTCCAAGCTGCCCCAATATTGACCCATCTTCCTCAGGTGTAGCATAGAGTATGTTGTCCATCCTTCCTCCTCCCTTCACTTCGGAGGATGGAACATTCTCTACCATTGTTGATCCAAGTTGAGTGCAAGGTCCTATGGGGGGGGCACACAAAGGGGTCTATTTTGTTGTTCCTCATAGAGATGACTAGTAACAATAGAGAGAGGGTTTTATTTGAGGTCTAGGCCCATCATGTCTGTTTGGGACTCTCAGGACTACCCCAATAGGGCCCTAACTGATGGGGTGTCCTAATAGTGACTAAAAAGTCATCATTAAAGTATGCCAGTCTCTTGCCCTTATTCAGCTTTTGCAGTCCTTGCTTTGATAAGGTTAGCTTTGGAGTGAGTGAGAGAACTGTAATAGGAAGTAGGTGAGGAGGGTATCTAAGTCTAATTAAAATTTCTCTGAAATTTTAAATCACCTATGTCGTATGCTTTACATTGGTTTGTTCTAGCCCTCCCCCGTCAAGAGAATTGGATCAGTCCTGTTAATTTCGCGGGCCTGCTTGGCCCCGCCCCAAGGAACCCCGAGAGAGGGTTCCTGAGTCCGAGAGTTCCTGAATTCCTGAGTTCGAGAGTTTCAGGGTTACAGAGTAAGAGAGAGTTCCAGTGTGCCAGAGTTTCAGAGGGTTCCCGAGTACGAGAGTTCGAGAGTTCCTGAGTTCGAGAGTAAGGGAGAGGGTTCCTGAGTTCGAGAGTAAAAGAAAGAGTACTTGCGCCGCCGCAAAGAGACAGCAGAGTTCTGTTTGGTGATTAGTTTGTCTTAGTTTATGAATCGTTGTTCCTGAATAAAGAAATACAGCTTCCCTGCCCAGCCGTTGTCTCCGCGTCTCTGTTACCCGCCGTGAAGCAAGCTAGCCCGGCCAGCTGGAGCCGTCCAGAAATTTTAACAACACACCTATAATATTAGACCAGGGAGACCAGAAATTAATGTTCTTGTCAGTATATAAGATACACTACTTGTAAATACCATTATATGACATAAATCATGGAAAGCTCTTGTATGGTACAGTAAATCTTAACCATGGAATTTTTAAAGTAAACCAAACTTCCAAATAACTTGGTTATAACAATAACCATCTATTGCCTTCTTAAACTCTAAGACAACAGGAAACCTTCCCATTCACTATAAAACCCATATTTCTCCCAGTCCTGGAACCTTTGGGGCTTGGCTCATTTTCATCCACACCACCTGATCCTGCATCTGCTGAGCTCAGCCAAGTCAATGCAAACAGTATCACCTCAACATGTTTCACTTCCGTCGGTATCCATAGACACCAGGCCTGGAATGTCAACCCTTTAGCTCCATTACTTGAGTGAGACCTTTCTTAGCTCATAGGACTATTTAATTCCATCTCAGGTGGCACACTTCCTAACAAAGCCACAGGACCTAGATATAGACCAGAGTCATGAGACAGGGCACATATGCACATGTATCCATAAGTTATGGGGAAATATATACCTTAAAATGAAAGTACACAATAGTCTACAGTGACTCATTAAGTGCAGCAAGTAAGTAGAAAGACCTAAAAAGGACACCATAAAGAACCCAATCAAATAGTTTCTACTTAAACCCCTCACATTCTACCCCCCTCACCTTCTTCCTAGTTCACTTCCCTCAAGCACTCTAAGACTAACCCTTGTCAGGTAAAGTAAGGACTACAAAAGCTGGATGAGAGCAAGAAACTGGCACACTTCTATAATGGCTCTCTTGGTTATTACCAGGCCACCCCATCATCCAAGGCTCTACTCAGGGAATTCTGAGATTCTTATTTAGATATGATGGGCCTAGACCTCTAACAAATCTTTCTCTCCTCCATCGCTGGTCATCTCCATCAGGAACAACATAGTGAAACCTCTTGTGGGCCTCTGTAGGACCTTACCCTCAATGTGAAACAACAATAGTCGGGACTACCCCACTCTCCAAAGGGAGACTACATCAACATACTCCACCACTTGAGGAAGATTTGTCCTATGAGTGCAGCCTAGAATGTTCCTAGCTATGACCATAGAATGTGAGCTCAGACCTACAGGGATATAGAGTTTACACAGGCTCCTGTGCTGAATATGAGCCTCAGATCAGATCGAAGGGGTTTACAATTAATGGCATTTTATACTTTTTCCATTTGGGGGAGCTACTCTCTGCCCTGATCCAACTTTATAGTCTTATCCTCAACTCCTGACACCATCTCCCCATGCAACACTTTAGCCCACCTGCATGTTAGCAGTCGGGCTCAAACGTGAATGAATAAAATAGAATTCCTAACTTTTCCCAAAATGGAGAACCTAAATCTCATCTATTCTTTTCTTATCTTTAGGTTCCCGGTTACTAAACAGAATTTCTGCTTTATATCTTAATATTTTTCAGCCACCAAGTTGCAGATCCTAACATGAAGCCAACTTGACTTCTCTGGGCAGATGACCTCACCAAAGAGTTGTGAAACTCCACCTCTCTAGAGCCCTGCCCCACTAAGGAAAGACAGAAACAGGCTGGGAGTATGGATTGATTTGCCAGCACCCATGTTCAGTGGGGAAGCAATTACAGAATACAGACCTTCCACCTTCTGCACCCCATAATGATCCTGGGTCCATACTGTCAGAGGGATAAAGAATAGGAAAGCTTCCAATGGAGGGGGTGGGATGGAGAACTCTGGTGGTGGGAATTGTTTGGAATTGCACCCCTCTTATCCAATGGACTGGTCATTCATTATTAAATAAATGTTCCACAGCATTCATCATTAAAAAATTGTAAATTAAGAACACAATGAGTTTTCAAATGACTATCTGCCCACTAAACCTTTGAATGCTCTCCCTTTTTCCTGTGTATTCTAACCCTAACTCTTTGTCTTCTCAATCAAGAAATCAGTTTTCAGGAACAACAAAATATACCCCTTTGTGGGCCCCCCCATAGGACCTTGCACTCAACTTGGATCAGGATGGACAACATACTCTATGCTACACCTGAGGAAGATGGGTCGATATTGAGGCAGTTTGCAATGTTCCTACTCATGAAGACAGAATGTGAGCTCAAATCTACAGTAATGCAGAGGTCACATAGGCTCCTAAGCTGAATATGGGCCCCAGACCAAATCAAATCGATGGGGTTTACAGTCAACAATATTTATACCCCTTTCCCATATTAGGGAGCTACTCTCTTCCCTGCCCCAGCTTTCTGTTCCTTTTCCAGCCACGACATTGACATCATCTCCACAGACAATAACTTGGATCCACCTACATATCAGATTTCAGGCTCATGGAAAAAAAAAAAAAACTAGTATAGCTACAGGCCCTATGGAATATAATTTAAATATGCCTACCAACTATCTACAAAATGGAGGACCCCTCAACTCTTCATCTGTACTATTCCAGCCTTTAGTTTCATGAGTGTTCAACAATTTGTTTGGCTCTGTATGTTAACTCTCTTTTCAGCCACCAAGTTCCAGATGATACCATGATGCCAACCAGACTTCCCTGGACAGACAACCCTACCAATGTTTCCTGGAGCTCTGCTTCCCCAGAGCTCTACCCTAATAGGGAAAGAGAGAGGCAGGCTGGGAGTATGGATCCACCTGTCAATGTCCATGTTTAGCAGAAAAGCAATTACAGAAGCCAGACTGCTGGAAAACATGGCAGATGTGAATGCATCTGCACAATTTCCCAGCATCATTCCCCATCGAGACAGACATGCAGCGTTTCATCCCTTGGCATTTTCTTCTGTGGTCAGCTACTTTGGACTGACACCTCCATTGGACTTACTGGTACACGCTGCTGTGTTTCTCAAAGACTAACTTCAGCCAATTGCCTTGAGACTTTATAGACCATGTCCCCTCGCCTGCAGGCTCTGTGCCCAGAGACAGAAAACTTCCCCTCCTTATTAGGTTATGCCCACAGAGACAGGAAACACCCTTTGAGGCAAGAGATGCCCCCAGAAGCATGAAGTGCTCCCAGAGGCAAGAAATGCCCTTTTGCCTGCTAGGCCTTGCCCTTTAAGGCAAGAAATGTTCCCCTTGGCATCACACTGGGTATTGCTGCTCACCTATTTTGTTTTCCATGTCTTATGCCAGTTCTTTTGAAAATGCCTGTACGATATAGGTTTCTGTTCACCCCACAATCCTGATACTATGGCCATTAGTTAAAAAGAAAGGGGGAATTGTTGGTATGCTTCTAATTCTGCTTTTAAAAACCCCTTCTGTTTCATTTGGTTTAATTCCCCCTGCATTCTATTTACATAACACTGTATTCTATTTACATAACCTGTTAACAAGCACCACCCTCCCCCCAGGGCATTGGTGGTTCAGTGGTAGAATTCTTGCCTGCTCCACCCCCTCTCCTTGTCATACCCTGATTTTGACCAGTCACTTTTCTCTCCACCCTCTCTGCGTCGCATCCTGTTCCCACCCTACTGGGCTAGTATATTTATAAGGACAAGATTGTTTGTAGTTTTTAGTTTACCTTAGCTTGGTATAGATTGTGCTGCGTCCTGCATGAATAAAGAGATACTGCGTACAACCCAGCCATGAGTCCCGGGTCGTCTGTTACCCGCCCGTGAAGCCAGCCCGGCGAAAACAACACCAGACCTTCCACCTTCTGTGTCCCACAATGACATTGGGTCCATACTCCCAGAGGGTTAAAGAATAGGAAAGCTATCAGGGGAGGGGATGGGATACGGAGTTCTGGTGGTGGGAATTGTGTGGAGTTCTACCCCTCTTATCCTATGGTTTTGTTAATGTTTCCTTTCTATAAATAAAAGAAAGAAAGAAAAGAAAGAAGAGAAAAAAGAAATCAGTTTTCCCTAATGTGAGATACCACATCCTACATTCATGAGTCTGATCAATATCTACTTTCTACAACAGTGACTTCTTTTTTTCCCCTTTTGTTGCCCTTGTTGTTTTTTACTGTTGTTGTCATTATTATTGTTGTTGTTGATGATGTTATCGTTCTTAGATAGGCCAGAGAGAAATGGAGAGAGGAAGGGAAGACAGAGAGGGGGAGAGAAAGATAGACACCTGCAGACCTGCTTCACCACCTGTGAAGGGACACCCCTGAAAGCGGTTAGCCGGGGGCTTGAACCAGGATCCTTACACGCATGTGTGTTTAACCCACTGCGCTACCACCTGACTCCCAATAGTGACTTTTATCCACATTGTCCCCTCCCTTGCTAACTTGGGAACTCCTTGAAGGCAGGAAACAACTGTGATTTAGTAATGTCTATAATATCTCTAAGAATATTAACTTGAATAAAACACATAAATAAGTATCTATTGAATGAATGGAATGTGTTTACTGAACTATAGATGATACTTATTAGGGATATCATGATGCATTGGGCTGTAAGAAGTGACCACATAATTTTTCTGAATAGCCAGAGTGTTAGGAAAATAATTCAAACATCAAGGACAGAATTCTGCTAACATAAAATCAAAGTACAAACAAGAAAGTGTGCAATATATTTACTTTTCAGAATAATGGTGCTGTTATTTTCAATTAGTGTTATTTTCATCTTACAGGTCAACAATTCTAAATAGATTGCAAGGAAGGAAACAGACCATATCCTTAGGGAGATAAGTTGAATATCATTCAGAAAATCATTTACCTATGAGCAAAGAGTTAATGTAAGTATTAAAACATGATTTACATTTGATGAATTGACTGATCATAATATAAAATATGACTAAAATGTTATCTATAGAGTCAGATAAAAGCAGGATAAATGCAAAAGCCAAATTTCACCTAAGTCAACTTTAACAAAACAGCAGTTGTTTTTTTGTAGGGAAATACACAAAATTTCATTGGTTCCTAGAAACATTAGTCATTTGATTTTATAGTCAATTTAATAAGTCAAATAAAAAGGTGATACTTTTTTACTATTAATTCTAGACTCCAAATGCCAAATTAATGCACACATTCATAGGCATACAAAACAAAATGCTGAGACCTCCCAATTTTGGGAGTGATATTTTTTAACAAGATTACAACAACAAAAAGTTCCTACTATTTCTAGTTATTTATTTCCTTCTAGATACCTAATAAAGGGGCCCAGCAGGAGCGCATCTGGCTAAGCACACACATTACAGTGCAGAAGGACCCAAGTTCAAGCCCCTGGTCCCTACCTGCAGGGGGAAAGCTTCACGAATGGTGAAGCAGGACTGCGGGTGTCTCTCTGTCTCTCTATCTCTCCCTTCATTCTCAATTTCCCTGTCTCTATCCAATAATAAATAAATGAATCATATTAAAAATAGATACATAGTAAAAAGTATACAACAAATACAGTATGAACCTGATGATATATTATAATTTTTTAAAGATTTTATTTATTTATTAATGAGAAAGATAAGAGAGATCGAAAGAACCAGACATCACTCTGGCACACATGCTGCCGGTGTCTGAACTCGAGACCTCATGCTTAAGAGTCTAATAACTTATCCACTGCACCACCTCCTGGATGACTATCATCAATATTCATTTAGCTATTCCATTTACAAAGTACTTCCATTATCCATAAACTTCTTTGAGTCTCCTATCATACCTGTGAGATGGGTGTAATTACCCCCATTTTCCAGATGAGGTAAATGTTTTACACCAGATCTGAAGATGGTGACATCAGCATTGCAATCTAGATCTCCTAACTCCAATCCCAAGATTCTCTTTTCCTTTTTTCTCCACATAAAGTATAAGCATAGCTTTATTTTGTTTCTACCCCAATTATTCTCTAAGTTACCCACTGCCACAGTTGAAGAATTTGTGTATATAATCACTGTAGTAAAAAAAAAAAAAAAGTAGAAATCATTCCAACTTTGTTTAAACAAGCTTTTTGAATCATACAACTTAAAGGGAAGAAATACAGTAAAGATTTGCTACTGAGCTTTGTTTCCTACTTATCTTGTTTTTACTTATTTTATAATATTTTTCAATTTTTTATTTATTTATTGGATAGAGACAGAGATAAAATGAGAAGGGAGGGGGGATAGAGATGGAAAAAGACAGAAAGAGACACTTGCAGCCCTCCTTCACCACTCGTGAAGCTTTTCCCCTACAGGTGGGGATCAGAGGCTTGAACCTGGGTCTTTCACACTGTAATATGTGAGCTTAACCAGGTACACCACCATCCCATCCCTGTTGTTTTTACTTTCTATGAATATTCAGAAAATATTTCTATGAATATTCAGAAAATAAATATTTCTTCCTTGCCTCCAGGGTTATCGCTGGGGCTCAGTGCCTACACCATGAATATTGCACCTTTAGGACATCTTTTTTCCATTGTTGTTATTGTTGCTGTTATTGTTGTCATTGTTGCTGCCATCATTGTTGTAGGATAGTGCAGAGAAATTGAGAGAGGAGGGGAAGACAGAGAGGGGAAGAGAAAGACTTGCTTCACCGCTTTCGAAGTTCACAGCTCCCGCAAGTGAGGTGCTAGGGACTCGAATGGAGATCCTTGTGCCAGTCCTTGGTGCTTCACACTATGTTGCCTTAAACCACTGCATTACCACCCGGCCCCCAATATACATGTTTTTAAATCACTGGGCAATGTACCTTGGATATTCTGCCTATATGCAAATGTTGACCCCTAACCACTTGTAATCTCAGAAACAAAAAGAATAATATCCATTCTTACCCCTACCTTATAAAGCTTTTGCTCTTCCCTGAATGTTTTATGGAACTGTTTACTTTGCCTTAAGAATCTTTATCTCTTTGATATGCCTTAGCTGGTCATGTTTAGCACAGATACTTTCCCACTTACCACACATCTACTCGATAGCTGTAATTTATGAGTTATATTTGATTATACATATAGCACCAAATCACTTATCATAATAAGTAAGCAAAATGGAAATCCAAGGGTGATGCACCCAGTTGAGCATATACATTACAATGCAGAAGGACCCAGGTTCAAGCCACCAGCTCCCACCTGCAGAGAAGCTTCATTCCCTATCTCCCCTTCTCTCAGTTTATATGTCCTATCAAATAAATAAAATTTTAATAAATTGTGATTTATGAGACTACAAGTTAATAGGAGTGTACATCAACACCCTTCCCACCACCAAAGGACTGTGTCCCGATCCCTCACCCCCTAGTGAAGCTGAACATCTACTCTCACCCTCCACCCAGAGATTTTTACTTTGGTGCCCTACTCCAAACTCAGTCAGATCTTGCTTTGATTTTCCCTTTCTGTTCTTCTTTCTCAACTTCTGTTTATGAGTGGGATCACCCCATACTCATCTTTGTCTTTCAGACTTAGCTCACTTAACATAATTCTTTCTAGCTCCATCCAAGCTGGGTCAGAGAAGGTGGGTTCATTGTTCTTAATAGTTGCATAGATCGACCTGCCAACGCCCATGTTCAGCGGGGAAGAAATTATAGAAACCAGACCTTCCACCTTCTGCATCTTATAATGACCCCGGGTCCATAGGAAAGCTATCAGGGGAGGGGATGGGATATGGAGTTCTGGTGGTGGGAATTGTGTAGAGTCGCACCCCTCTTATCCTATGGTTTTGTCAGTATTTCCTTTTTATAGATAAAAATTTTTAAAAGCTATCAAATAAAAACGCTTCTTTGCCACTCCCAAAAATAAATAAATAAAATTTTAAAAAGAAAACGCAAACATTTTACCGATTTTTCCTTCAGTGAACTTTCACATGTCTAATCACCTCTGTGACACAATATCCATATCATTTACCTTCAAATGAACTCTAATAAGTGATGACATACTGCAAAGCCTGGGATATATGTGTCCAAGGATCAGCATTCCAAAAATATCATTTTTTAAAATACTCAAAATGTATCATCTGTTCAGGTCACAAGAGAACAAATCTTTAAAATAATCAAACTCAATAAAATGACTACCAAAAATTGGACAACTTACTTATTCTGACCAAAGAGGACAGACAACATGTTCAGATAAAGCAGACTCCAAGGGGCAGATCAGAAGACCTGCACAATAAATACTAGCTGCTAGCAGTTAACAATTACACTGCTACTTCCAAGCCTTTCTCCGGGATGCTAGTTAGCTGCATTTGTTTTATAAAAGTATCCACACTGGACCTACTCACCATATTTGGGAGATAAATTAACTTAGAACAAAGTTATAAGCATACAGGGTATATTTGCCAGTAATAATCACTTTTTATTTTGCAATCATCTTTCAGTCAAGAAGAGAAAAAATTGTCACTCCACAATATATATATATATCCTCCATTCTTCTAGGTATGTATGTTAGCACAAAAAGTTCACTTGCTTGAACTCTTATTCATGTTATTTTTTATTCTTTCTATTACTTCAAGTCTTATGACAACTAGCAGGAAAAAAATATATCCACATGATGCAGGAGAAGGAACATGAGGAGGGTACCACATGTGTCATCTGTGACCACTGGGGTTAGATCCCTTCAGCCTACAGGTTCTCAACCCTAGACTTATACTTTGCTGTGGTGGGATATGGGAATAAATTACCCATATGAGGGACTGGGCTGGTGTCTATTTCACCCTCAAGCAGAATTCAGTGGCACGTGAGTCCATCCAACAATTCTGAACTCAGACCTTCTCCTAAAACCCTGAAGCAAAGGTGCTCTCTTTAGAAAATAATGTGTCATGGGGTATTTTTCTTACTGCCCCCACACTTATCTGTACTAACCAGAGGGCAGCACAAAACCATTAATCACGTTGTTACTGTTAATCCCCAATTCTTTGGGAGGCATAGGGGCAGATAATTCCTTGGTCGGCTTACATGTTCCCTTATTCCAGATATTAGAGATGAACATTTCCAATAGTGCAGGGCCGGCTGTTTCAAAGGAATCATCTGTCAAGAGAGGGTAGATTCAGAGCAAAGAGTGTTCCTGGCACAACTACAGATTCCTACAAGACCACTTTAAAAAAAAAAAAAAAAAGCCAAGTTCTGATTGCAGTTGCCACCTTCCACACTAAATTCTCCCAGCAACCCTGTGGAGTTAAACAACTTAAAAGCCAGAGCTACTGACTCAGGGAAATAGGAACGCCTTCCACTTACTTCTCATTGAGCTGATAAGCGCGTTGCCATCTTTGATCACGTCTTTTATGAATTTATTCGTCCTTTCCAATTCCTGCTCATAACATTTGAGTCTCTCACGGAAATCAGGGCTGTCCAGGTAGCAGTCGCTGAACTCCAGAGGGGGGTGTCCCATGATTCTGATGACGGAGGATCGGGTGGGGGGTGGAGAAAGGGAAATACACAAAGGCCAAGAGGCACAATGGAGAATTAGGTGGGGTGAACTGATTTTGAGACCCTCTTAAGAAGCTTCTGGCTTCTCTCCCTTTGGGATGCTGTTCTGATGAAATTCCTAAAGCTAACTCGCTGATGTGCACAGGAAACTGGCGGCCTACGAAATTACTTCAGAAGACTGTGGAGCTAACTACCCAGTAGAATCCGGAGTGGATGCTGCCTAGCAAGCAGCAAGCCCCCTTAGGCATGACTCCCCACAAGCAGGCAGCAGAAACCATAGCCCTAGTTTCCAAACATCAGCCTCCAGAGTCCTTCCTGAGCTACTACAAACGTGAGACTTTGGCACGCCAAATGCGTAGGAGCGGCCTCTCCTTACCCCTAGCACTGGAGCGAAATGGAGATTTCCTTTGCTGAACTCTACAAGCAATACAGATGGTATATCCCCTCCTCTCCCCCGCCACCACCCCCAAAGCTAGAGCTTCCGCCTCGCCCCGCCCCAACGAAGCTCGAGCACTGGGAGCACTAGATTCCTTTTTCCGGCTTCTCCCTCTTACCCTGTGGTTTCATTACCTGAGTACTACTCCGGTTTTCAGAAATTCTTCCTGCTTTACGGGAGCCGGCCTGCTCTCCTGTTATTAGCTGAAAGGATTAATCCGGACTACAAAGAAACGTAGCCTTTTTCCTAAAACACCCCAAGGGAGAGAGGAGGTCGAGAGAGCGACACACAATAGAAGTAGTAGCCTGGTGCTTCCCTAGGAAACTCAAGAGCCAGACACCGCCCTACAACTCCAACTGGAAAGCGTGGCGACCTGGGAGATGTAGTCTTTGGATTTCAAAACCCCTGACTCCTCCCTGCCAACTCCTCACCAACCCAGTTTGGGCTAACTCTCTCTGAGAAAAAACATTCCCAACCAGCTCAAGGCTCATTAGCCCAGCCTCCGGGGGGTAGTTGTGTCACATAGCTTCCGAATTTGGAGAGAGAGGGTGGGAGAAATCCAGTGTGGGAGGACATCACTTGACTCATATTATTTGACTGAATTATTTATTCCTTTTCTTTCCTCTCTTTCCTCTAACTGAACAACTTTTTATATTTTTACCTTTCCCATATTTCCTAGTGAACCTTCATACCAGAGAGTTGACAGTATATTTTTCCAAAGACTTGATACTTGAACTTGAGTTCCTCCACTATCCCAGTCTTTTGGGAGTAGGAAGGGAAGAAGGCAGGGAAGGGAAGAGGAATCCTGCCTCAGCTAACCTCTACTGAGTCTCTTCTGATAGGTGTTTCTGTCTCCTTTGAGTAAATCCCCAGGAAAGGAATTGCTGGGTCGTAGGTAGACCCATTGCTAGTGTTCCAATAAGTCTCCAAATTATTTCCCCACAGTGGTTGGACCATTTTGCACTCCCAACAGCAGTGGACCTATAGAGTTACCTCTATTGTACCTGAACCAGGTTTGGCCCACCTCTGATAAAGAGTGGATGTCACGGTCTATGTTTATTTGTTTGTTCGTTTTTAGTGGTTTAATAATAGTTTGTCGGGAGTCGGGCGGCAGCACAGTGGGTTAAGCGCAGGTGGCGCAAATCTCAAGGACTGGCATAAGGATCCCGATCCACCTGCAGGGGAGTCGCTTCACAGGCGGTGAAGCAGGTCTGCAGGTGTCTGTCTTTCTCTCCCCCTCTCTGTCTTCCCTTCCTCTCTCCATTTCTCTCTGTCCTATCCAACATCGATGACATCAATAACAACAACAGTAATAACTATAACAATAAAACAACAAGGGCAACAAAAGGGAATAAATAAATATTTATAATAATAATAATAATAGTTTGTCAGTGTTTCCTTTTTATAAATAATAATAGTTTGCAAGGTCATAAAATTACAGAACTATAGTTCCAAACCTCCCTTACCACCAGTTTTGTGGCCCCGGTCCCCCCAGTATAACCACCACAGTTTTGGGCAGGGGCGAAAGCATAATGTTTATGCAAAGAGACTCCCATGCCTGAGGCTTTAAAGTCTCAGATTCACTCTCCCAGGTCAAGTAGGAATACCAAAGGAGATCAACAAGGCAGGACTAGAACAACTTCAGGAACCTACCAAATCACTAGTGAGTGCAAACACGTGTGGCTCATGAACAGCTAAGCGCCTAAGGAGAGACTGAGCAGTTGGTAACAGTCCAGCAGTTTACCAGTTGAGGCACCACCTAGTCTGTTTTACCAACAAAAAGATTGCTATGTGGAATGGTTAACATACTATGTAGAATGGTTAAACTAACAAGAAGAAATGTTGGAGAAATGAACCAGGACAAGAATCCAGCTAAAAGCTCCCCAAAGGTTGAACCACAAAATAGTGAGGTCAACATCCAAATGCTTATTCAGGAAATAGTCACAGGAGTGAGTAAAGAGTTTGAAAGGATTGTCACCAGAAATGCAGCAACAACAAAGGAGATTCTAGAAGAAAACACTAATTATCTCAAGGTTATTAGAGAGCTGAAAGCTGAAATAGCTGAGCTAAGAACATAACTAGCTGAACAAACTAAAACAGTATTAGAACAGGCTAACAAAATACATGAACTACAGAAAACAGTACAGGGGAGAGAGAATAGAATAAATGAGGCTGAAGAAAGTCCCAGATTCAATTCCCCACACAACAATAAGCCAGAACTAAACAGTGCTCTGGTAAATATTAAAAAAAAAAAAGAGGGAGTCGGGCTGTAGCGCAGCGGGTTAAGCGCAGGTGGCGCAAAGCATAAGGATCCCCATTCGTACCCCGGCTCCCCACCTGCAGGGGAGTCGCTTCACAGGCGGTGAAGCAGATCTGCAGGTGTCTATCTTTCTCTCCTCCTCTCTGTCTTCCCCTCCTCTCTCCATTTCTCTGTCCTATCCAACAACAACAACAACAATAATAACTACAACAATAAAACAACAAGGGCAACAAAAGGGAATAAATAAATAAAATAAATGTAAAAAATTAAAAAAAAAAAAAAGAAAATGGTCCAGGACATGGACATTTCACTGAGGAAGAGATCCAAAGGGACAACAGATAAATAAGAAGGTTCTCAAAATCATTGATAATCAGAGAAATGCAAATAAAGACAACACTGAGATACCACTTTACTCCTGTGAGAATGCCATACATCAGAAAGGAAAGAAATGACAAATATTGGAGAGGATGTGGAGAAAAAGGGACATTTTTCACTGTTGGTAGGAGTGCAAAATGGTCCAGCCACTGTGGAAAACAGTTTGGAGACTTATTGGAACACTAGCAATGGACCTATCCTACAACCCAGCAATTTCTTTCCTAGGGATTTTCCCAGAGGAGACAGAAATACCTATTAGAAGAGATCTGTGCATACCTATGTTCATAGCAGCACAGTTTGTAATTGCAAGAACCTGGAAGCAACCCAGATGTCCAACATCAGATGAGTGATTTTTAAAAAAAGTGGTATATATACATGATGGAATACTACTCAGCTGTTAAAAATGATGACTTTGAAGAGAGAGAGTACAAAGTGAAAAATGGACTGGACATGGTATATTGCACCAAATCAAAGGACTCTGGGGAAAAAGGGAAAGGGTGGATTGGAGGAAAATTCTGGTAGCCTAATATATAATGAAATTGTATGCATATGTCAATGATTGTGCTTAGTATTAATCCCCTCAGTAAAAGGAAAGAAAGCATAGTTTTCACAAAGTCTTAGCTACAGATTGACTTTTTAAAAAAACAACTTCATGTGTTTCAGTTATTTGTAATGCATGCATGAGCAAAATCATTCAGTAGTTGTCTCTCAAAGAATTGCAAGTAATTTGTAAAAGACATAAACTATAGCAACAAGAGGCCTTGAATATAAACACCAACATAAAGAACCTCAAGATATTATACATGAGCTTAAGAAAATGTGTGTGTGTGTGTGTGTGTGTGTGTGTGTAAGATGAAAAAAAAGTTCTAGAGAGAAAAATTACACTCTTTGATTAACAAGACATGAGGGACTGTGTGCATGATATACATAAAAGTATTCCAAAAATTAGTGCAGCCTGGAATGTTCCTAGCCATGACCACAGAATGCAAGCTCAGACCTACAGGGACGAAGAGGTTACACAGGTTTCTGTGCTGAATATGGGCCCCAGATCAAACTGGTGGGGTTTACAGTTAACAATATTTATATACTTTTCCCATATTTGGGAGCTACTCTCTTCCCTGGTCCAGTTTTCTAGTGCTTTTTCCAACAATGACACCAACTTCCCAGACGACAACTTGAGTCCACCTGCATATTAGATTTCAGGCTCAGGCAAAAACAAGTAAAGTCATGGGCCCCTTGGAATATACCTAAAATAGACCTACTAGCTTTTTCCAAAATGGAGACCCACAAATCTTCACCTGCAATATTCTTGCCTTTAGGTTTATCATTAGTCAACAATTTGTTCTGCTTTATACCTTTACCCTTTTTTCAGCCACCAGGGTCCAGATGATATCATGATGCCAGCCGGACTTCCCTAGGCAGATGACCCCACCAATGTCTCCTGGGGACCTGGGCCTCCACAGTCCCCTTCCACACTAGGGAAAGAGAGAAACAGGCTGGGAGTATGGATCGACCTGCCAACACCCATGTTCAGTAGGGAAGCAGTTACAGAAGCCAGACCTTCCACCTTCTGCACCCCATAATGATCCTGGGTCCATACTCCCAGAGGGATAAAAAAAATAGGAAAGCTTTCAATGGAGGGCATGGCTTATGGAACTCTGGTGTGGGAATTGCATCGAATTGTACCCCCTCTTATCCTACAACTTTGTCAATCATTATTAAATCAACAAAAAGTCCATTAATGTTAAAATATATATTATAACATAATTAAATGCATCTAACAGTCTTTCTTAACCTGTTCTTTTTTCACAATTATTTGTTTAAATATCATTTATCCATTTCCTCCCCCACTTTTTGTACCTTTTTAACTTATGTCTGTTTAGTTCTTTTTAAAAATTTTAAATTATCTTTTTTATTTTTATTTATTGGATAGAGACAGCCATACATTGAGAGGTAAAGGGTGATAGAGGGGGGGAAGAGACAGAGGGACACCTACAACACTGCTTCACCAATCACAAGGCTTTCCCCCTGCAAGTGGGGACCAGAGGCTTGAAGCTAGGTCTTTGCACATTGTAACACTTGTGCTCAACCAGGTGCACCACCACCCAGCCCTATGTTTAGTTTTTTTTTTATTGAGTTAAGTATAAAGGCCAAGTTAATCACTAGATTGGTCAAAGCAAGACATAAACTACACAATAAGATTTTTTAAAAATAAAATTGG
Source organism: Erinaceus europaeus (assembly GCF_950295315.1). Classification (NCBI taxonomy): domain Eukaryota; kingdom Metazoa; phylum Chordata; class Mammalia; order Eulipotyphla; family Erinaceidae; genus Erinaceus; species Erinaceus europaeus. Next base: position 79,952,071 of record NC_080185.1, on the reverse strand, counting down.
TAGAGTACTCTGAATATAGAAAAAAAACATAATCTTGTAGGAAAACTGTTCACAATCTGCAGTATCATTCATGCATTTCTAATTGGGAGAGTGAATGGTTTATAGTGAAGTCAATGACACATAGGTACAATCCCTCAGGTCCCTATGAAATGTGTCTAGTTGTCTGGGATATACTCACTCCCTCAGCTTAAGGCACACTGCTCTATCATACACTAGAACTCCAATATCCCTTCACCTCATACCTCTGCTTCTTACCTTAGAGCCATTTGCTTTGGTGCAATATACCACACCCAAAGTTTCACCTTCTGTTTTGCCTTACTTTCTTTTTTTTTTTTCTTTATTTCTTTCCTTATATATCTTACCAGAGCACTGTTCATCTCTGGTTTAGGTGGTACAGGAGACTGAACTTGGGACTTCGTAGCCTCAGGCATGAGACTCTTTGAGTAACTATTAGGCTATATACCCCCATCTCTGTCGTGCTTTTTCTAAAATTCTTACTGTGAGTGAGATCATTCAGCATTGGTCCTTCCAGTTCTGTCTTATTTCACTCAACATGGTATCTTCAAGTTCTGAGTAAGATATTGCAAATGAGATAGCTACATATATTTCATTGTGTTTATATACCACAAATTTACTTGCTACTTATATGTCATTGGACTTCTGGGTTGCTTGCAAGTTTGAGCTATCACAAACTGTGCTGCTATGAACATAGATGTACATAGGTCTCTTTGGACAGGAGTTTTTGTTTACCCTGGATATAGTACCAGGAGAGGAATTGCTGGTTCATAAGATAGGTCCATTTCTATTGTTCTGATGAATTTCCAGACTCTTCCACAGTGGATGTACCATGTATATTCCCACCAGTAATGTAGGAGACCCTTTCATATTTTAATGCTATGTCACATTACACAATTTTTTGTTTCTATGGCTTCTTTGCAGTATATAACCTTGTTGAGAGTTAAATACCCATGTTTATTTCTCTGTGCCATTCCTTTCAGCAAGTCTTACAAGGCAAGTATAGCAGTGGCAAACTCCTTTAGTTTTTTGATAAAATCTGGAACTGTTTTGATTACTCCTACATATTTAAAGTATAGTCTTTCAGGGTGAAGGATGCAGGTACAGGCAGGTCTTATAATTTAAAATCATGAATATACCACTCCAGTATCTCCTGGACTCCATGATTCCTATAGAAAAGTGTGATGGAGGGGGTTGGGCGGTAGTGCAGCGGGTTAAGCGCACATGGCGCAAAGGGCAAGGACCTGCAGGAGGATCCCGGTTCAAGCCCCTGCCTCCCCACCTACAGGAGGGTCACTTCACGGGCAGTGAAGTAGGTCTGCAGGTGTCTGTCTTTCTCTCCCCCCTCTCAGTCTCCCCTCCTCTCTTGATTTCTTTCTGTCCTATCCAACAACAACAACAACAGCAATGATAACAACAATAATGATGAAAACAAGGGCAACAAAGTGGGGAAAAAATGTCCTCCAGGAGCAGTGGATTCGTAGTGTAGGCACTGAGCCCCTGGAGATTAAAAAAAAAAAAAAGAAGAAGAAAAGTGTGATGGAGCTGGGGCCCTAATCAGGGAAGACTGAGATTCCCAAACAGACTTGATGGGCCCAGACCTCAAATAAATCCCTCCCTCCATTGTTACCAGTCATTTCTATCAGGAACAACAAAATAGACCCCTTTGTGGGCCACCCATAGGACCTTGCACTCAACTTGGATCAACAATGGTAGAGAATGTTCCATCCTCTGCAGTGAAGGGAGGAGGGAGGATGGACAACATACTTTATGCTACACCTGAGGAAGATGGGTCGATATTGGGGCAGCATGGAATGTTCCTCCTCATGACCACAGAATGTGAGCTCAGATCTAGAGTGATGCAGAGGTCACATAGGCTCTTAAGCTAATTATGGGCCCCAGATCACATCAAATCAATGGGGTTTACAGTCAACAATATTTATACCCCTTTCCCATATTAGGGAGCTACTCTCTTCCCTGATCCAGCTTTCTGGTCCTTTTCCCAGCCATGACATCATCTCCACAGACAATAAGTTGGATACACTGTCATATCAGATTTCAGGCGCAGGGGCAAAAAGAAAAAGGAAAAAAAAAAAAACTAGTATAGCCATAGGCCCTTTGAAATATAACTACAAGCTATCTACAAAGTGGAGGACCCCCCAACTCTTCATCTGCACTATTCCAGCCCTTAGGTACATTATTGGTCAACAATTTGTTTGGCTTTGTATGTTAACTCTTTTTTCAACCAGATGCTAGCATGTTGCCAACCAGACTTCCCTGGACTGACGACCCCACCAATGTGTCCTGGAGCTCTGCTTCCCCAGAGCACTTCTCCACTAGGGAAAAAGACAGGCTGGGAGTATGGATCAACCTGTCAATGCCCATGTTCAGTAGGGAAGCAATTAGAGAAGCCAGACTTTCAACCTTCTGCATGCCACAATGACCTTGGGTCCATACTCCCAGAGGATTAAGGAATAGGAAAGCTATCAGGGGAGGGGATGGGATACATAGATCTGGTGGTGGGAATTGTGTGGAGTTGTATCTCTCTTATCCTATGGTTTTGTCAATGTTTCATTTTTATAAATAAAAAATTTTAAAAAAGGAAAGTCTGATGGAAGTCAGACTATACTGCCTTTATAAGTCAGTTCCTTCTTTTTCCCTGGCAGCTAGTAATATTCTTTGTAGTATTGTTTGCCCTTGACTTTTGATAATTTCACAGGGATATGTCATTTTTTAATTTCTTTTGGGGGATTAATGGTATACAGTTTACAGTAAAATACAAGTTTGTATATGCATAACATTTCCAATTTTTCCACATAACAATTCAACCTCTACTAGGTCCTCTTCTGCCTTCATATTAGGGATATGTCTTATTGTAGGTATATTTGGTTTAGGAATTTGGGAGTTCCCTCAGCTTCCTGAACATCTACATCCTGATCAAACCTCAAATTTGGAGAAATTTCAGCTATTATGTGTTTGAATATGGTTTCTGCTACCTTCTTTAATTCCTCTCATTCAGAAGCCCCTAAATTCTGATATTTGTATTTCTTTCTTTTTATTTTATTAGTGATTTAATAAAATGTTTCTTGCCTCAAAGGGCAAGGACTAGCAGGCGAAAGGGCATTTCTTGCCTCTGGGAGCGCTTCATGCCTCTGGGGCATCTCTTGCCTCAAAGGGCGTTTCCTGCCTCTGTGGGCATCTCTTGCTTCTTGGGGCGCTTCATGCCTCTGTGGGCATAACCTAATAAGGAGGGGGAGTTTTCTGCCTCTGGGATGACCCGAACTGCCCCTGCGGCTACAGACAGACTATGACCCACATAGTCAATGACTGCCACCTCTCCAGATTCAAAGGAGGTCTCGAAACTTTACATCAGGCTCAACCTGACGCTGTTGACTGGCTACGGAAGAAGGGCAAATGCTATAAGAAGAAATTGTTGTCTTTTGTTGGATAGTATGCCAGCTCCCCCTGGCTTCTGCTTAACTATATGCCTATATAGGGATTTATTGACCCCATTCAAAGCTTTGGTCTATTTACATAAATCACTTTTACATTTACATAAAGCACTCCCTCCAGGGCATTGGTGGTTCAGTGATAGGATTCTCGCCTGCTCTGCCCCCTCCTTGTCACACTCTGATTTTCACCAGTGACTTTTCTCTCCACCCTCTCTATGTCACATCCTGTTTCCACCCTACTTGGCAAGTATATATAAAGACAGCATTGTGAGTTTTAGGGTACTTGAGTTTAGCTTAGCTCGTCTTAGATTGTGCTGCATCCTGCATGAATAAAGAGATACTGCCTACAGCTCAACCATGAGTCCCTGGTCATCTGTTACCCGCCTGTGAAGCCAGCCTGGTGAAAACGACATAACCCATCAAAAACAACAGGTGCAATACACCAACTCCAGTTCAAGTTTAGAGCTTTCCCCCCTGATCTTGTTTTCCAACTTCTATTAGTGAGATCATCCCATATTGATCCTTTGTTTCTGACTTATCTAACTTAACATAATATCTTCGAGCTCTAGCCAAGATGTAGTAAAGAAGGTGAATTCACCATGAACCTGAGACCTTGGAGCATCAGGAATAAGAGTATCTTTGTATGACCATTATGCCACCTACCCCTGTTCACATTTCTCAGTTTTCTAGGTCCTCTTCTCCCATCATGTTCCAGGACCTGAATACTCCCCTCTATCCCAGAGCCCTTTACTTTGGTGCAATACACCATAACCAGTGCAAGTTCTAGTTTGTGTTTATTCAACTTTTTTTCAAATGGATTTGTTTCATTGAAAGTGCCTTTAAAATTCAGATGGAAAAGATTTCTGCCAAAGTTTTCCTTTAAGTATTTGATAGTTTCTGCTCTAATATCCAAGGGGTGTTGAAATTCCCTGCTATTACTCTATTGCTGTAAATATATTGCTGTAGCCTTTTCAGTAGATGCTTAGTCTATTTAGGTGGCTTCTCATTGGATGCATAGATGATAATAATTCTTAGGATCTCTTGGTTGAGTGGTCTTCTGAGCCTTATATCATGTCTATCCTTATTTATTTTATTTTATTTATTTAAAGTCTATCATGTCAGATTGAGAATAGCTGTCTGCCAGTTTCATATCCTTATCCACTCATGGGAACCTTGGAATATATCTAAGACTCCTAGCTTTTCACAAAATGGAGAACACAAATGTCATCTGCTATATTATTCCTTTTAGGTAAGAAAGACAGAAACTATTTAAGTTCAGTGTTAAAATTCAATCAGTTTTCTAATTTGAAACCTTAAGTGCTCAGGTTGAAGATACACACACACACACACACACACACACACACACACACACACCAGAAATAAGGTCTAAGCATTAAGATGTTCAAGTAATTCAATTCATTTTTGTGACTGCTCTCTTGCATAAGGATTAAAAAAAAAAGTAATGGAGATAGTGGACAGCCCTGTCTAGTCTCTGCTCTGAGAAGGAATTCTTCCATTTTCTCCCCATTAACTATGACGTTGGTTGTAAGTTTCCTGTATATGAATTCCACTATCTTAAGGATTTTTTTCATCTATTCCCATTTTCTCTAGTGAATGGAAGTTGGATCTTGACAAAGGCTTTCTCTGCATTTACTGAGATAAATGTGTAGTTATTGTTTTCCTCTTTCTTGATGTAGTGATTTGTGGGACTATGTGAAAGCTTGGTAGAGCTTAGGGGAGCTCTCCCATCCTTGTTATGGAGGTCTGGAAAAACACCCCACTTGTTAGACTCTCCCTCTAGGGATGGAGCTAAGAGAGAAATGCTTTCCGTGACTCAGTTTCCCATTGTTAGTCTCTCAAAGCTTCACAAAAGCCTGCATCCTCTCACACTTAGTTCACTCCCCTGCTAGCAGACCAAATGGCTGTCTCCTTGAAGTTCACTCAGAGTTCACTATATTCACCTAGATTTCACCATCCTTTCGTTCTTTGATCACATATATAAGCATACTCCATCACAAGCCTTGCCAGTACCCTGGCAATGAGACCCCCATACCTATTTCCTTGTCTCTGACATCTATGATTTACATCAAGCCTTTCCCTTCTCTGCTTTATCTCACCCTACTGGTTTAACCACTATGTTTTTCTTAATACCTTTAGATAATTAACATGTCTTGCATCGTGGAAACTAATTGCTTTGACCTTTCTGTATCTCATTAATTCTTGTCATTCCTACCCCTCCCCACCATAGTGGTATCTGACCTTTAGAACCCTGTAATTTCTGACATATTTTAAAAATGTCCTTTGTTCTGTCTGCTTACCCCAAATAAAGTGGAAGTTCATACCTGAACCTCTCCTGGGGCTTCTTTCTGTTTAGCATGGTCACTAGAACCAGTGACAGGGAGGCCAGTGGCTTACCTCTGTTAAGAGGCCACCTACATGAGCATCGGCGGTGATTCGCATTAATAAGTTTACATATATTGAACCAGCCTTGCATTTCTGGGATGAATCCCACTTGGTCGTTATGAACAAGCTTTTTAATATTCTGTTATATCCAATTGACTAGGATCTTGTTCAATATTTTAGCAACTATGTTCATCAGAGATCTTGGTCTGTACTATTCCTTTTTCGTTGTTTCTCTATCTGCTTTTGGTATCAGAGTGATGCTGCCTTCATAGAAGGTGGAAGGGAGTATTCCTGTGTGTTTGATCTTATAATATAGTTTGAGATCTTGGAGTGTGATGCTTCCATTTCTGTTTCTTTTCCTCAGGACTTTTTTGGTGATTCTAGGTGTTTTCTGGTTCCAGATAAATGGCTGTAATTTTTGTTCTATACTCTTAAAGAAGCATGGTGGAATTCTGATGGGTATCACATTAAATTTTTATATGGTTCTGGGTAGAATATTCATTTTGATGATATTAATTCTTCCAATCTGTGAGCATGAGATGTCTTTCCAATTCTTTGTATCTTTTTCTATTTCTTTGAATAGTGACTCATAGTTTTCAGTATACAAGTCTTTCACTTCTTTGGTCAGGTTTATTCCTAGATATTTTATTGATTTTGCAGGGGTAGTGAATGGGAGTGATTTCTGGATGTCCTCTTCTTCAGACTTAGTGTTCGCATAAGGAAATTACAAAGATTTTTTACATTATTTTTGTAGACTGATACCATACTACATTTCCTAATGATTTCCAGTAGCTTTTTGCTGGATTATTCTATGCATACTATCTTATCAGCTGCAAATAGAGTTTGACTTCTTCCCTTTATGTCTGTATTCCTTTGATTCCTTTCTCTTACTTGATTGCTATGGCAAGAACTTCCAGTACTATGTTAAAGAGTAGTGGTGATAATGGACAGCCCTGTCTAGTCCCTGATCTGAGGGGGAATGCTTTCATCTTCTGTCCATTGAAAATGATGTTGGCTGTAGGTTTGCTATATATGTTCTCCACTATCTTGAGGAATTTTCCATCTATTCCCATTTTTTGTAGTGTTTTGAGCATGAATGGGTGTTGGATTTTGTCAAAGGCTTTCTCTGCATGTTTTGATATAATCATGTGGTTTTTGGTTTTGCTTTTGTTGATGTGGTGAATGACATTGATTGACTTACGTATGCTGAACCAGCCTTGCATTCCTGGGATAAATCCCACTTGGTCATGATCGACAATCTTTTTGATATACTGCTCTATCTGGTTGGCTGGGATCATGTTCAATACTTTAGCATCTATCTTCATCAGATATATCTGTCTGTATTATTTCCATTTTGTCATGTCCTTATCTGCTTTTGGTATCAGAGTGATGTTGGCTTCATAAAAGGTAGAAGAGAGAATGTTCCTGTTTCTTCAATCTTTTGGAAGACCCTTTTTTTTCTTTTTAAGGAAACGTTAAAAAAAAACCGTAGGACAGGAGGGGTACAACTCCACACAATTCCCACCATCAGATTTCTATATCCCATCCCATCCCCTGATATCTTTCCCATTCTTTATCCCTCTGGGAGTATGGATTCAAGGTCATTGTGGTTTGCAGAAGGTGGAAGGTCTGGCTTTTGTAATTGCTTCCCCGCTGAACATGGGCGTTGACTGATCGATCCATACTCCCAGTCTGCCTCTCCCTTTCTCTTGTAGGGTGGGTCTCTGGGGAAGCAGAGCTCCAGGACACATTGGTGGGGTCATCTGTCCAAGGAAGTCTGTTTGGCATTATGCTGGCATCTGAAACCTGGTGGCTGAAAAGAGAGTTAACATACAAAGCTAAACAAATCGTTGAACAATTATGGACCTAAAGGCTGGAATAGTGCATATGAAGTGTTGGGGGGTACTCACTGCAGACTATTGTGTACTTTTGCTTTCAGGTATATATTTTGCCCTAGTTTATGTATACTTGTGAACTTATGCTCTATCTCTATCCCTGGTCTATATCTAGGTTTTGGGACTTTGTTAGGAAGTGAACCACCTGGAATGGAATTAGAGAATACTATGAAAGGAAAAGTCTCACCCATGTAATGAAGCTGAAGGGTTGTCATTCCACACCTGAAGTCTTCAGTCTTTTGGAAGAGCTTTAAAGGTATAGGTATTAACTGTTTCCTGCAGGTTCTGTAGAATTTATTTGTAAAGCCCTGTGTTTCTGGACTTTTGTTGTTGGAAAGGATCTTAACAACTGTTTCGATATTCTTGTCTGTGATTAGTCCATTTAGGTTTTATAGTTCTTCCTGGTTCAGTTTTGGAAGGCTGTATACTTATAGGAATTCTTTTATTTCTACCAGATTCTCTAGCTTAGTGGCATCTAGTTGTCCATAGAAGCTTCACATTTAAAAAAAAAATTTCTGTGGTGTCTGTTGTGATATCTCCTCTATTGTTTACAATTCTATTTATTTGATTCTTTTGTTTTTAGTGAGTCTAGCTAAGGGTTTTTCAGTTTTGTTTATTTTTTTAAAAAACCAACATTTGGCTTCATTCATCTTTTGCATGGTTTTCTTCTTTAAAAATATTTATTTATTCATTTCCCTTTTTATTGCCCTTGTTGTTTTTATTGTTGAAGTTATTATTGTTGTTGTTATTGATGTCATCACTGTTGGATAGAACAAAGAGAAATGGAGAGAGGAGGGGAAGACAGAGAGGGGGAGAGAAAGATAGACACCTGCAGACTTGCTTTACCACTTGTGAAGCAACCCCTCCCCTGCAGGTGGGGAGCCGTGGGCTTGAACTGGGATCCTTCTGCGGTTCTTGTGCTTTGTGCCATGTGTACTTAACCTGCTGTGCTACCATCTGACTCCCAGCTTTCTTATTTTTGATGTTGTTTATTTCTGCTCTAATTTTGGTGCTTTTGGTCCTTCTGGTTGCTTTAGGGTTCCTTTGTTCCTCTTCTTCTAGGTCTTTAAGGCATGCAGTAAGGTTGTTTACTTGAGATTTTCCTTGTTCTCTAATGTGTGCTTGTGTGGTTATCAGTTTCCCTCTCAGTACTGCTTTAGTGTGTCCCAAATATTTTGATAGCTCATGTCTTCATTTTCATTTAATTCTAGGAACATTTGAATTTCTTGCTTGAGTGCCTCTTTGACCCAGCATGTATTAAGCTGCATGTTATTGAGTTTCCAAATTTAGAGACTTCTAGTAATTTTCTGTTTGTTTTTGAATGTTAGCGTTATTCCACTGTGGTCTAAGAAGATGTTTGGGATGATTTCAATGCTCTTGAATTAGTTAATACTGTCTTTGTGGCCTACCATATGGTCTATCTTTGAGGATTTGCTGTATGGATGTGAAAAGAATATGTATTCCAGTTTCTTGGGTGAAGAACTCTGAAAGTGTCCAGTAGGTCTAGTCTATCCATCTCTTCAATTAATTCTCTTGTTTCTTTATTGATTTTCTGCTTAGTCGATATGTCTAAGTGTGAGGGTGGGGTGTTGAAGTTTCCTCCTACTACTGTGTTACTATTTATGTATTTTTGTATCTCTTTCAGTATGTGTTCAATGTATTTAGATGGGCCATTTAGATCCATTTAGATGGATCTAAGTGTCTAGCTGGTGGTCACATAAAGGACTGAAAAAATGTGATTTTTTTAAAGTATAAATTGTTGCATATTGAATAAGTGCAAGGTTATTCAATCTGACTGAATTGCAAAGGCATTAGTAAAGACTTGAAATTTGTGTGTGAAAGGTTATTGAGCAAGAACCTGGAAGAGGCGAGAGCTGCAAGGCAGAAAGTGGTAGCTAAAGATCTCACTGCTGTTGCTTAGGGTAAAAGAAGCATAAAGTCATGGTTGTGATTATTTCAAACCTTTCACTTTAGCTCCACCAGAAGTATTATTTTGTCCTTATCCAAATTAGGAGAAAGAAGAGGAAGAAAAAGAGGAGAAATAGAAGGAGGAGAAAGAGTAGGGGAAAGAAGGAGGAAAGAAAAGAAAGGGGAAAGAAAAGGAAAGGAAATTAAAAAAAAAAAAGTTTGTCCAACTTGATTTTTTTTTTTGCATTGTATCCCATGGACAGGAGTTCTGAATCCAAGTTTATCTTCTTTCTTTCTTTCTTTCTTTCTTTCTTTCTTTCTTTCTTTCTTTCTTTCTCTCTCTCTCTTTCTTTCTTTCTTCCTTCCTTCCTTTCTCTCTTTTTCTCGTTTGTTCTTTCCTTCTCTTTTAAAATATATAATTTTATTTTTTCAATCAATTTATATTCTTGATGGGTACAGCATAACACAAATTCTGTGGCCAACGGTATTGTGAAGAGGTATCTTTAGAATTTTGTTTGAACTGTTTTCATGGGCATCATATATCTTTCCCCAGACTACTCTGATTTTGTTAGGTATCCTACCAGAAGTCACTGTGTTGTTCTTTGCTTTTTACACATAAGCACATTTCTTGACAAGGATATTTTCAGTTTAATCTTGAGCATAAACTTTCATTTTAAGAATAGCTGTGTGCTCCCTCTGGTTAGACCACACTTATATCCAGCAAAAATGGCTCTGGACAACAAACCTTGAGTTATATATTTGGACCTTAGTTATTTGCCCCCCAAACTTGCCAAGTCAACTGCATTCTTTAGGTTTGATCCTCCATACTCTGTGTTGTACAGTGTCCTGTACTAAGAATGAACTTAGATGGATTTTCATTGAACTATAAAGTAAGTTCACTGGGTGGATACGTTGTTCTTAAATTGGAATAATTTCTTACTTAAATATTGAACTTCTGGAAACTTTTAGAGATCTCTCAATCTAAATGTCTTGTTAAAATAAAAAGCATTGAATTAATGAAAAATGAAATAAATAGTTGCTAGGAGGGTAGCTAAAGTGTGAGAGCACAAGATTTGTGTATGTGAGGACTGGATGTATTGTAAAGAATGCTCTGGCTCTCAAATGCTTGATAGTGAAATAAATACACAGTATTTAAATATAAATTATAATTTCTATGAGACTTTTTCCTTTTTATTTTATTAGTGATTTAAAAATTATAAAATAACAAGGGTTACAACTTCACATCATTCCCACCATCAGGGTTCTGAATATCCAATCCCTCCATTAAAAACTATAGCAGTTCTCCCAAAGTTGCAGATATGGGTTAACTTTTACTTCTAAAACTGTCTGTCTATATTTGTATATATTTGTTCATTTTTTAAAGGTCCTCTCTTCTCTTCTTTTTCAAGTCACGCATACACCTATTATTACACGCAATTCTCCCTCCTGTTTTCAACTTCACTCTGGTTTCTGATGAAGCTGGAGTTCAGAGCCTTCTCATAGCTCCCCCCCCCCCCAGGAATACAGATCAAAATTATTTTGGGGGTATAGAAGTAGGAGTGCTGATTCTGTAATTGCTTCTCTGCTGGAAATGGACGTTGGCAGGTCAATCCATACTCCCAGCCTGTTTCTCTCTTTCCCTAATGGGGTAGGGATCTAGAGAGATGGGGTTCCAAGACACACTGATGAAGCCATCTGCCCAGAGAAGTCAGAATGGAATCATGATAGCATCTGCAACTTTCTGTCTGATGTAAAGATGTAAAGTGGGACACGATGATTAATGAACAGGAAACCAAAATTAGGAACAGAACAGATGAGAATAGGGAACATGAGATGGAAGGAAGCTAGGAAATCCATTTTAAGCATGTTTCTAGGGGCCCAAGACTATCGTAGTTTTTGCTTGAGTTTGATAGCTTACATGGAGTAGGACAAAAATACTGTCTGAGAAGACAGTGTTAGAGTAGAGGAAAGTGCTAGAAAATTGAGTTAAGCAGAGAGTAGTTCCAATTCTTGGGGAAAAAAATCTATGAATAAAATTTACTCTTTACCCCCATCCACCTGACCCAGAGCTCAGGAGCACAGAGCTGTGTAACCTCTAAGTCCCTACTGGTCTGAGCTCACAGACTCTACCATTTCTGCTTTATGGTGAGGACAAGGTCTTAGGAAGGCCTGCAAGAGGGCTTATGATGCTGTTCCTGATGGAAGTGACCATTGATGGTGGTTCCATTAGAGGTCTAGGCCCATCATATTTGTGAGCACCTTCTCATGTGACTATTGGCCCTCTGGATCTCCTCCTCAGTGAAGTTTCTATCCATGTACTAGTCCTATTTTCTAATAGGATTGTTTAGTTTTTTGTTTGTTTATTATGTGTTTTGATCATTAATCCTTTATCTGATGTATATTGTATAGATTTTCTCCCACACTGCAGAGTGTCTTTTTATTATGATTGTACTACCATTTTCTGTGCAGAAGCTTTTCAGTTTGATATAGTCCCAGTGACTTTTTTTTGTTTTGGTTGCTGGTGATTTTGAATCTTTGAAGATTTTTTTGAGGCATAGATCATGAAATGCTTTCCCAATATTTTTTCTATGTACTGGAAAATTTCTGGAATAATGCCCATACCTTTGAGCTACTTAGAGTTGACTTTTGTGCATGGTAATATGTAGTGATCCGATTTCTTTTTTTCATATGTTTCAATCCAAAAATCTCAACACTAGTTATTGAAAAGACTCTCCTTCCGCCATTTAACATTTGTTGCACTCTTGTAAAGAAATTTGGTGAGACTTTGATTTGGTGGGATTGTACTGAATGTGTATATGGCTCTGAGTAGAATAGTCTTTTTGTGTGTGTGTGTGCCTCTTTGGTTATCACTGGGGCTCATGCACTATGAATATACTGCCCCTGGAGGCCATTTTTTTCCATTGTTGTTGTTGCTGGATAGGACAGAGAGAAATTGAAAGAGAAGGGGAAGACAGAGATTGGAGGAGAAAGATAGACACTTGCAGACCTGCTTCACTGCTTGTAAAGCGAGTCCCCACACCCGACCCTCCACTGGTCCTTGTATTTCACACTTATCCTGGTGCACTACTGCTTGGCCCCCGAATAGTTATTTTGCACACATAAGTGAAACTCAGGACACAGACTCAGAAAAGGGGAATATAGGGTGAAACTTGGAGTAGCGGTGGGGTACTGCACCAAAGAAAGGAACTGAGGGGGATGAATGGGAAATGGAGTCTTGGGGAGGGGTTAGGGATTCTAGGTGGAGGTGAGAATATTTTGCAGACATCCATGATGCTTAGCTGGGAAATGGAGTCCATGCTGTAAACCATTATCCCCTTAATAAAATGAGGAGGGGGAAGAATAATCATTTTGTTTATGTTAAATCTTCCAATCCATGAACATGGGGCCTCTTTCCATTTTTTATCTTTTTTGTTCCTTGAATAGCCTTATAGTTTTCAGTATACAAGTCTTTCATTTCTCTTGTTAGGTTTATCCCTAGATATTTGATTCTGCTTGTTGTTAGGATAAATAGGATTGATTTGGGGATTTCTTCTTGCGGTGTTTGTATAAAGGAACACAACTGATTTTTGTTTATTTTTTTAGCCTGACACATTATTATACTGGTTAATAATTTCCAGGAGGTTACTATTTGTTGTGATACTGCATGCTGGCTCACAGTAGGAATTTGGACACAATTAGAATATGGCTGACATCAGGCTGACAGACTTATGTAAACTTACTTAGCTTGCAGGTGGCTGGGAGTCCAGCCTCTTCTTTGCCCTAGCTCTTTATTGCTCTCTGTTTCCACTCTTGGTTCCTGCACTCCACTTTCCCAGCTCCCTGCCTTCCTCCAGCTCCCTGCTTTTTGACATGCTCACCCCATCATGGCCACTCCTCCTGGGACTTGTACACACCTGAATCTGAACTTTGGTAATTAACAGTTCTTATGGGCCAGCCTAGTTTTGCTTCTGCTGATAATTTTCTATCTTGCTGTATGTAAAATATAACATGCTGTACTGCTGTACTGCCATATAAAAAACCTTGATTGTATTAAACCTGTACTCAGCCGCATTCCCACAAATTCCTTTAATTTTTTAATTATAATATATGGCGCCCCAATGTGTTGCAATTTTTTTACCTCACCCCGATGCAGTTTGACTTTAACTTGTCCCAACCGGTTCCAATTTTTACCCATTACTTTTTGCCCTATCCTGATTGACTTTATCTCCCAAGATCCAGTCTACAATGTGTGGTCCACTTTGATATTGCCCACTGTGGTTCTCAACCCTGTTTCAACTTTTTACCCCACCCTATTGCCGATGCAGTTCAATTTTAAACTATCAAACATGTCACATATTTCTGACCCACAGTTCTTGTTTGTGGCCATTTTGACTTGACTCTAATCTGTCACACATGTTCAACTTTTTTTATATTTACTGAAAATGCCCTTTGCCTTCCTTTTTCTGCTTGACTTTAAACTTTAAGTTCTAGATTCCATAAGCTGTTTAGGGACCCCAACCAGTCTATGCTATTTTCCTGGTAAGTGACCTACATTTTATTTTAAGATTTCTCCTACTTTACCCTTTCTGAAACTCTCACTATGGGTATATTACATTCTAAGACAGACAATTTTCACCTCAGACAATTGAAAGGGACTTTAAATACATGTAAAATTCATTGTTCCAGCCAAAATTACATATAATTACATGTAATCAAGGTTATCTCCAGACGTCTGCCCAAAAATGAAGCTTCATCAGGTGAGATATGGAAAGAAATGGGCAATGATGTATATAGAAATATTGATGTGGTCACAGCAAAACAGCTTCAGACCTATAATCTCTCCCTATCTGCTCTAAAGCAACTACAGGTTTCTTTACAAAACTATTCCCTAAATCTCCCTTCTCTTTCTATTTCCCAATCGACGTTTCCTTCCTCCTCCACCTCGCAGACACAAATTGTTTCTGGCATGCATGAAAACCAAATGTTCTCATATTTTTCCACTGGCCCAAAGCAAGCCACTTTGCCTGTATCTGTCTTGCAAACTTGGCCATGCCTAGCTATCCACGGCTTTAGCAAAGAACAGGAGAAAATGGACTGGTGCCATTTCTAACTCATGTTAACCCTTTCTTAAGCAGTGCCTGTCTCCTTTCCTTTCTCCTCTCCTTGCTCCTACACTTCCTCCACTGTTCTACTTCTTCCTGTGATGTCACACTCATTTCCAAAACCTCTTCCTAATGTTCCATGTGACACACTCAACCCCTTTCCAATGCCTTCTCCTCACCTTTCCCTGCCTTTACCCACAACGGATCCAGAGTTGTCTGCCACTAGTGATAAAAACAGAAAGAGTCCTTCAAAAATGCTATTGAGCAATGCTTTGAGGAAGTACTTAAGCAAGATGGTTGTCTGAACTTCATGCTTTTTCCCATGCTCTGTACAGGGGAAAGGACTACGATGAATTATGAAGCTTTGTCAGATCAAGTTCCCAGATATATCTCACCCAGTGAATGAATTTGCCTTTGCCTCTCCCAGTGAACATATGAGCATTGGAAAAAATGAAATGCACCTTGCTGCACTAGCAGCAGACAGAGCATGGAATAAGCTATTTAGCACTCATGTAGAGTCTTTTAGCTCTGTTTTCAGAAAGCCATAAAACCCTACATGGACTTTGTGGACAGACGACAAGAAGCTACCAGTAGACAAACAGATAATATAGAAGCAGCCAACATTATAATTAAGTGATTAGCCTATAATAATGCAAACCAAGATTATAAAGGAATTCTTGGGCCACTTAAAGATGTAAATTTATATATTGCTTAGATGATAAAAGCATGTACTGAGGTACAGACTCAAACCCATAAAGCTCATGTTATGACTGCATTAAATCAGGCCACATGAGTGGCAGGCTCAGTACAACCTATGCAAAACAAGGTTTATTTTAAATGTAATAATGTAGGCCATTTGCAAAAGAATTCCAAGGTTAATTTCAAATGATTCAATAATAAGGTATCTGGAGATGACAGATATTCAAATCCTCCCTTAACCAAATGCCCACTCTGTAAAAGAGACTTTCACTGGGCAATCTACTGACCATCTAGTATTTATAAAACAGTTAATTCTCTGCCAGAAAACATAAAATGGGGCCCTGGCCCTGTCTCACTGTGCTCCTTATATCATTAACCTTCCAGTCTCTCTATGGGATGATTTGAATAGTGGGATATGTATATATGTACTCATTCAGATTTATCCTAGAAGTTGATTGTGGAATGCTATTATACACTGCTATGCTTTTAAACTGAAAGAGATAAAATAGAAATTGTGCCTACCAGTGGGGTCCTCTCACCAAGGGTTTTACTGATGTTTTGCCACTGTGCTTTAGTTAACCTCTCTAAGTGTTCGAGTGCATTCTAGAATTATTATACTGACCACATAGAACAAATTAAAGTTTGTCATTTGCCCCATGGCACCTGAACTGCACAGTTAAACCCTATACCCTATTTACAAAGATTAATTATGCCATTAATTATGCTCCTAGGATGATGGTGCATATAGACTAGCACTTTAAATTTGTCTATTAATTCCCTTTTTTTTTTCACCAAGGTGCTAGCTCTGGTTAAATGATTTGATATTTCTCTGGTATAAGTGAGCAATTGTTTTTTAATGCCTAGACTGGCAAGTTATCACTCATGACTCCTCCACCATTTACGGATGTTTTTCTCAGAAGAAAATTAGCAATGAATTTTGACAAAGGGGACCCTCAACTAAAATTTGTTCCTATCTTCGTGGATACTGTTACATGCTTTATACATGCTCTCTGTGACACAGAAGGCAACCCATGTTCATGAATGTCTCTGCCTTTGGTGTTAAAGGTATTCCTTATAATATTAGACTGACAAAGGCCCTGAATATATTTCTAGATTATGGCTTATTTCTTCTAAGCCTATACTTGATATGCCTTACTACCTCACTATATGAATAATTGTGGAACACTATAATTCACCCTCAAAGGGCATATTTTCAATCCTACACAAGAGAATACAAAGAATTTTATTTAAAATGTTTTGTACTGCACAATTCTAACAAGATAGCTGTTAAACATTAATTTTCTCCACAGAGCTTCTATTCTTTCTCTTTTTAATTGTTTGTATTATCTTTATTTATTAGCTAGAGACAGCCAGAAATTGAGAGGGAAGGGGTTGATAGAGAGAAACAGAGAGACACCTGTAGCCCTGCTTCACCACTCACAAAGTTTTCCCAACTTAAGTTATAGGGTATGTTTCATTTAGTTTATCATTCCCAGGTCTTATTTGGACCCTGCTAAGCAGTTAAACCTTTCATGTGTCAACTCCTCACAAGAACATGATGAGTTGAGCTTAGATTGTAACTCTCCAGCACCATGACGCACCATGTCCCCATCCTGAGATACCTTTGTTAGTTTCTGACATGAGTTTCCACAAGTGTTAGTTAGTTTCTGACATGAGTTTCCTTTGTTATTTTTCTGACATGAGTTTCCACAAGTGTTCGGTTGTCTCTGGGTTAGACATAGATGACAGACCAAAAGGTTTCTTTAGGTTAAAAGGGCATTCATCTGATACCCAATTACTGTGATTGCATTTTGGGGGGCAAAGGCAGGGTTTTCAGAGGAAACCCTTGAAACACAGAAGACTCGTTTATTCTCCTGTACTCCTACAGACTCCAAGCATCCTGTCCATGTTTATAATAATAAGTGGGGAATTGTTGTGATACCACATGCTGGCTCACAGTAGGAATTTGGACATAGTTAGCATATGGCTGACATCAGGTTGGAAGATTTAAGTAAACCAAGTTACTTAACTTTCAGGTGGCCAGAAGTCCGACTTCTTTGCTCTGGCTCTCTGTTGCTGCACACTGTTCCTGCTCATGGTTCCTGCATTTCACACTCCCAGCTCCATGCTTTCTAACATGCTCGCCCTGCTGTGGATGCTCCTCCTGGGACTTGTACACATGTGAATCTAAATTGGTATCTAATAATATCAAATAATCTAATTTGGTAGTTAACCTTTCTCATGGGCCAGACTAGTCTTATCTCTGCTGATAATTGCCTATCTTGCTGTACCTAAAATATAATGTTCCATATTGCTATACTGCCATTTAATAAATCATGATTGTTTTTTTAATTTTTTATTTAAGAAAGGATTAATGAACAAAAACATAAGGTAGGAGGGGTACAACTCCACACAATTCCCACCACCCAATCTCCATAACCCACCCCCTCCCATGATAGCTTTCCCATTCTCTAGCCCTCTGGGAGCATGGACCCAGGGTCGTTGAGGGTTGCAGAAGGTAGAAGGTCTGGCTTCTGTAATTGCTTCCCCGCTGAACATGGGCGTTGACTGGTCGGTCCATACTCCCAGTCTGCCTCTCTCTTTCCCTAGTAAGGTGTGTCTCTGGGGAAGCTGAGCTCCAGGACACATTGGTGGGGTCTTCAATCCAGGGAAGCCTAGCCAGCATCCTGGTGGCATCTGGAACCTGGTGATTGAAAAGAGAGTTAACATACAAAGCCAAACAATTTGTTGAGCAATCATGGATCCCAAGCTTGGAATAGTGGAGAGGAAGTGTTAGGGAGGTACTCACTGCAAACTCTAGTGTACTTCTGCTTTCAGGTATATATTTTGCAGTAGTTTATGGATACGTGTGAACATAAGCTCTCTCTCACAGAAACTGGTGTATATCTAGGTTATGGGATGATTGTTTTAAACCTGTGCCCAGCCACATTCTCACAAAGTCTTTTAACTTTTTAAATATAATTTTTCTTTCTTCATTATTGGATAGAGACAGAGAGAACTTGTGAGGGGAGAGAGATAGAGGAGAGAAATAGCAAGACAACCTGCAGCTCTACTTCACTGCTTGTGAAGCTTTCCCCCCCCCCGCCCGCAGGTGGGGGCCAGGGGTTTGAACCCGGGTCCCTGCACACTGTAGTTTGTGAACTTACCCAGGTGTGCCACCACCTGCCCCCTTTAGCTTTTTAAAAAATATATTTATTTATTTTCCCTTTTGCTGTCCTTGTTTTTTATTGTTGCTATAGTTATTATTGTTGTTGTCATTGATGTCATCATTGTTAGATAGGACAGAGAGAAATGGAGAGAGGAAGGGGAAGGCAGAGAGGGGGAGAGAAAGATAGACACCTGCAGACCTGCTTTACTGCCCGTGAAGCAACTCCCCTGCAGGTGGGGAGCCGGGGGCTCGAACTGGAATCCTTACTCTGGTCCTTGTGCTTTTTGCCATGTGCGCTTAACCTACTGCACTACAGCCCCACTCCCCCCTTTAACTTATTTAATTACAATTAATGTTGGATATTTTTAGGGTTTTCTATGTATAGTATCATTTCTTCTAAAAATTGTGATTATTTAACTTTTCTTCCAAGCTGTATCATTTTAATTCCTTTCTCTTGCCTAATAGGTATGACTTAGGCTTTCAACACTGTGTTGAATAGTAATAGTGACAGTGGGCAGCCCTGATCTAATTGGAAATGCTTTCTGTCTCTCACCACTGAGTTCGATGCTAGTAAATGTTGGAGATGTTGTGGGGGTAAAGGAAATATCCTACACTGCTAGTGGGAATGTAAATTGGTTAAACCTATGTGGAGAGCAGTCTGGAGAGCTCTCAGAAGGCTAGAAATGAATGTGCCCTGTAACCCAGCAAGGCCTCTCCTGGGGATATATTCTAAGAAATCAAGTGCACCCATTCAAAAGGATATTTGTATACTTATATTCATAGCAGCAAAATTTGTAATAGCCAACACCTGGAAGCAATGTAGGTGCTCAACAACAGGTGAGTGGCTAAGAAAATAATAAATATATATATATATGAATTCTCCCCAGCTATTAAAGATGATGAAGTTATTTTCTTCACCTTATCTTAGATGGAGCTTGAAGGAATCATATTAATTGAGATGAGCCAGAAAGAGAAGGATGAATTTGGGATGATCTCACTCATGCATAGTTCTTAAAAAAAAAGAACAGAAAGGGGAAACACAAAGTAAAATCTGGACTAGTGGTGTACTGAACCAAAGCAAAGAACTCTTGGGATAGAGGGTTGAAAAGGAGTTGGACAAAGGGAGTCTTTCACTTTTTGGTACAGGATGATGGAACCAATTTGGGAGTTAGACTATTTTGCAGGCATCAATCTTCATGAGATAAAAAATTGTATCCATGGGCAGGGGTAGCTAGCATAATAGTTATGCAAAAATACTCTCATGCTGAGATTCCAAAGTCCCAGATTCATTCCTGTACATCACCATAAACCAGAGCTGATGCATGCTCTGGTAATACACACACATACACGCACACATACACGCCTACACACACACACACCCGTGTCAACAACTGTACTGTAAACCATTAACCTCCTAGTGAAAAAAATGTAGATATAAAAAAAACAAATATCTTTTAATTATATTAAATTTTGAGACATATAAAGCCCACTAGTTTATAAAGCAGTTAGAAAGCTTAATTTACATTAACATATGCCCAATTTTATTATTTATTCAGAGGTAGTACATTGTTAAGCTACAGTAAAATGAACCAATGTAGTGAGAGATAAGAGGCTGGTGTGTAGAGGCAGAGAAACCTAGAGACACATATCTCTGAGAGACAAGGAAAATTTATTGTGATAAGCCTGAAAGGGACCAGAAGATAAAGAAGTCAGATCTTTTTTCCAGACTGGAAGACTTTATACCTGGTGAAAAAGTGGTAGGGGCAGTAGTTTGTAAATAAGAAGACTAAGTGGTCAGTTGGTACAGTTTGGATGGAAACCTAGGTAAGCTTGATGTGGTTTCATTATGGTTTGTTCTTTCCCATTATGTTTTGCTCCACAATAAAGTTCACTTTGCTTTTTGCTAAAACCTGTCTTTGTTTGAGAGCCCAGAAGTCACAATGATCATTTATCTCTGGTTACACCTTGTTTTTGTTGTGGTTAGTTCCTCATTCCTGGGAAGTCTCCAATGTAGTGTGTTTATTTACCAGAACACTTCATGACTATAGTTTGTGGTGGTGCTGGGGATTTAAATGGCACTGGGGATTGAATCTGGGACTAGCAATTGAACCGGGGTTTGGACACTGGACCTGGGGTTAGGGACTGAGCATAGAGTTGGGGGTTAAACCTGTGACAGATGGCTCCTGAGAGGTGAAAGGCTTTTTGTGTAACTATTATGCTATCTTTCAGGTTCACATTTAGATTTAGATTGGTCTTTTATTTTTTTATCTGATTTTAAGAGTTCCACCCTACATTTGTATCTTAATGCTTGAATTTCAGATCCTAAAAGTGTGGCAAGTTTTGTTTACCTTGAACTCCTAGAGATTTTGGATAGAGACAGAGATATTTTAAAGCTGAATCTTTGCATGAAGCAAATTTGTTATTGCAGAGAATCATTTTACTCTTGTTTTTCTAGTCATTTTGGTGGGTAAAATTACTACAAGTTAAATAGAGACAGCAGGAAATGAATGTCAGAATGAGGACTCCCACAAATGTGCACTAGCCACACATACAATGATTAGAAATGTTTGGAATTATAGAGATCATGAAAAAAATCATTCTTCAAACACAGATGTGGATCAATTCTTTTTTATTTTTAATTTTTTTCTTGTCAACCTTAATATTGGTTTAGCTTTAGTTTTAAATTAAATATTCTCATTTTAAGTTTCACAAAATTCATATTATATTAAAATATTGACAGTAAATGTGAGTAATCAGAAATATACAAGTATTGTAGCTAATGGTTTAACACCTTTGTCTTCTCTAAATTGTACTGTCTCGTTTCTCATATTCTAAATGGCTTAGTACTTGCATATCATACACTTTTTTACTGAATTCAAATCATTTTTTTATTTTTAAATTTTTATTAGTGATTTAATGATGATTGACAAGGTTGTAGTATAAGACAGGAACAATTCCATACAATTCCCACCACCAGAGTTCCATATCCTCTCCCCTCCATTGGAACTTTCCCTGTTCTTTGTCCCTCTGGGGGTATGGACAGAAGATCTTTATAGAGAGCAGAAGATCTGGCTTCTGTAATTACTTCTCCACTGGACAAGAGTATTGATAGGTTGATCCATACCCCCAGTCTGTTTCTATCTTTCTTATTTATTTATTTATTTATTTATTTTTAATTTTTTATTTAAGAAAGGATTAGTGAACAAAAACATAAGGTAGGAGGGGTACAACTCCACACAATTCCCACCACCCAATCCCCATAACCCACCCCCTCCCATGGTAGCTTTCCCATTCTCTAGCCCTCTGGGAGCATGGACCCAGGGTCGTTGAGGGTTGCAGAAGGTAGAAGGTCTGGCTTCTGTAATTGCTTCCCCGCTGAACATTGGCGTTGACTGGTCAGTCCATACTCCCAGTCTGCCTCTCACTTTCCCTAGTAAGGTGTGCCTCTGGGGAAGCTGAGCTCCAGGACACATTGGTAGGGTCTTCAATCCAGGGAAGCCTAGCCAGCATCCTGGTGGCATCTGGAACCTGGTGATTGAAAAGAGAGTTAACATATGAAGCCAAACAATTTGTTGAGCAATCATGGATCCCAAGCTTGGAATAGTGGAGAGGAAGTGTTAGGGAGGTACTCACTGCAAACTCTAGTGTACTTCTGCTTTCAGGTATATATTTTGCAGTAGTTTATGGATACGTGTGCACATAAGCTCTCTCTCACAGAAACTGGTGTATATCTAGATTATGGGACTTTGTTAGAAAGTGAACTACCTGAGATGAAATTAGAGTGTACTATAAAAGGAAAGGTCTCACCCGAGTAATGAAGCTGAAGGGTTGTCATTTCACATGTGAAGTCTCTGGATACAGTCTGAGGTGAAGCATGTGGAGGTGGCAATCGTTGCTTTGGTTAGGTTGTGATCAGTGGATGCAATATTATTTGGTTTGGATTGGGAGATGCATACGGGAAAGTGGGCCCTATCCAAGGGTTCCAGGACTGGGGGAAGTAGGGGCTCTATTGTGAAGATGTGAGGTTCCTGCTGTCTTAGGGTTCAAAAAGACAATCGATAGTTAATGTTATCATCACATTATTTGTTAATTGGGTTAACTTTGAAAAGTCCTTTTGTTATGGTTTGCTGTACAGTACCCAGTATCTTGTATATAGCTGTGCTATTGGATGCTTCTAATCTACTTGGTCTAGGCTTTTGAGAGAGTCCGCATATCAAATACATAGCCTATATATTAAAAAGATTCAGTTTCTCTTTTGAGAAACTTTGAGACATACAATTGATTTCCCCCTCTCATATTAATTAACTACTGATTTATATGTCTACATTTTGTTAGGAGTGTACATAAACACCATTCCCACCACCAAAGGACTGTGACCCATCCCTCCCGCCCCCTCCCACCCCCCACTGGCCCAGGAAGCTACATGTCTACCCCTCACCACTGGGTTTTTACTTTGGTGCCCTACTTACAATTTGATCAGGTCCTGCTTTTAGTTTCCCTTTCAGATCTTCTTAGTCAGCTTCTGTTGATGAGTGGGATCATCCTGTAGTCATCTTTATCTTTCTGACTTAGTTCACTTAACATAATTCCTTCTAGCTCTGTCCAAGATGGGTCAGAGAAGGTGGGTTCATTGTTCTTGATAGCTGCATAGTATTCCATTGTGTATATATACCACAGCTTTCTCAGCCACTCATCTGTTGTTGGGCACCTGGGTTGCTTCCAGGTTTTAGCTATTATGAATTGTGCTGCTATGAACATAGGAGTACACACCTCTTTTTGGTTGGGTGTTATGGAGTCCTTGGGGTATAACCCCAGGAGAGGAATTACTGGGTCATATGGAAGGTCCATGTCTAGCCTTCTGAGAGTTTTCCAGACTGCTCTCCACGGAGGCTGTACCAATTTACATTCCCACCAGCAATGTAAAAGTGTTTCTCTGTCCCCACATCCTCTCCAGCATTTGTTGCTGCTGTTCTTTTTTGATGTATGCCATTCTTACAGGAGTGAGGTGGTATCTTTGTGTTGTCTTAATTTGCATTTCTCTGACAGTGACCTAGAGCAGTTTTTCATATGTTTGTTAGCCTTTTGGATCTCCTCTGAGGTGAATGTTTTGTTCATTTCCTCTGCCCATTTTTGGATGGGGTCATTTGCTTTTTTGCGGCTAAGTTTGCTGAGCTCTTTATATATTTTGGTGATTAGTTTCTTGTCTGATGTCTGGTATGTGAAGATCTTCTCCCATTCTGTGAGGGGTCTCTCTGTTTGTTTAATAGTTTCTTTGGATGTGCAGAAGCTTTTCAATTTGATGTAGTCCCATTGGTTTGTTTCTGCTTTAGTCTTCCTTGCAATTGGGTTTGATTCATCAAAGATGTCCTTGAGGTGTATGTGGGAAAGTGTTTTACCAATGTTTTCCTCTAAGTATTTGATTGTTTCTGGTCTGACATCTAGGTCTTTGATCCATTTGGAGTTGATTTTTGTTTCTGGTGAGATAAAGTGGTTCAATTTCATTCTTCTGCATGTTTCAACCCAGTTTTCCCAGCACCATTTATTGAAGAGAGCCTCCCTTTTCCATTTAATCCTTTGGGCCCCCTTATCAAAGATTAGATGCCCATAGGTGTTGGGATTTACTTCTGGGATTTCAATTCTGTTCCACTGGTCTGTGTGCCTATTTTTTTCCAGTACCATGCTGTTTTGACGATGATGGCTTTATAATATAGTTTAAGGTCTGGGAGTGTGATGCCTCCATTTCTGTTTCTTTTCCTTAAGATGGTTTTGGCAATTCTAGGTGTTTTCAGGTTCCAGATAAATGATTGTAGTGTTTGTTCTATTCTCTTAAAGAAGCTTGGTGGAACTTTGATGGGTATTGCATTAAATTTGTATATGGCTCTGGGGAGAATATTCATTTTGATGATATTTATTCTTCCAATCCATGAGCATGGGATATCTTTCCATTTCTTGGTATCAGTTTCTATTTCCTTTAGTAGCGACTCATAGTTTTCAGTATACAAGTCTTTCACTTCTTTGGTCAACTTTATTCCTAGGTATTTGATTGATTTTGCTGAAACAGTAAATGGGAGTGATTTCTGGATGTCTTCTTCTTCAGATTTAGTGTTTGCATAAATAAATGCCACTGATTTTTGTACATTGATTTTGTAGCCTGATACCTTGCTATATTGCCGAAGAACTTCCAGTAATTTTCTGCTGGATTCTTTAGGTCTTTCTATGTATACTGTCATATCATCTGCAAATAGTGAGAGCTTGACTTCTTCCCTTCCAATCTGTATTCCTTTGATTTCTTTCTCTTGCCTGATTGCTATGGCAAGAACTTCCAATACTATGTTGAAGAGTAACGGTGACAGTGGACAGCCCTGTCTAGTCCCCGATCTGAGGGGGAATGCTTTCAGCTTCTGTCCATTGAGTATGATGTTGGCTATAGGTTTGCTATATATAGAATCCACTATCTTGAGGAATTTCCCATCTATTCCCATTTTTGTAGAGTTTTGAGCATGAATGGATGTTGGATTTTGTCAAAGGCTTTCTCTGCATCTACTGAGATAATCATGTGGTTTTTGGCTTTGCATTTATTGATGTGGTGAATGACATTGATTGACTTACGGATGTTGAACCAGCCTTGCATTCCTGGGATGAATCCCACTTGGTCATGATGAACAATCTTTTTGATGTGTTGCTGATCTTGTTAAATATTTTGGCATCTATGTTCATCAGAGATATTGGTCTGTAGTTTTCCTTTTTTGTTCTGTCCCTATCAGCTTTTGGTATCAGAGTGATCTTGGCTTCATAAAAGGTGGAAGGGAGTATTCCTGTTTCTTCAATCTTATGGAATAGCTTAAGAAGTATGGGTATTAACTGTTTCCTGAAAGTTTTGTAGAATTCGTTTGTGAAGCCATCTGGTCCCGGACTTTTGTTGTTGGGGAGATTCTTAATAACAGTTTCAATTTCATTGTCTGTGATTGGTGCATTTAGATTTTGTAGTTCTTCTTGGTTCATTTTTGGAAGGGCATAGGTTTCTAGGAATTGTTCCATTTCTTCCAGATTCTCTAGCTTGGTGGCATATAGTCCTTTATAGAAGTTTCGCAGGATTCTCTGGATTTCTGTGGTGTCAGTTGTGATATCTCCTGCATCGTTTACAATTCTATTAATTTGAGTCTTCTCTCTTTTTTGTTTGGTGAGTCTGGCTAGGGGTTTGTCAATTTTGTTTAATCTTTCGAAGAACCAACATTTGGCTTCATTGATCTTTTGTATGGTTCTTTTATTTTCGATGTTAGTTTTACTAACATTTTTAAATGTTAGTTTTACTCCACTGTGGTCTGAGAAGATACTTGGGATGATTTCAATGCTCTTGAATTTATTGATGCTGTCTTTGTGGCCTAACATGTGGTCTATCCTTGAGTATGTGTTATGTGGATTTGAAAAGAAGGTGTATTCCAGTTTTTTGGGGTGGAGGAATCTGTAAATGTCCAAGAGGTCTAGTCTGTCGATCTCTTCATTCAATTCTCTTGTAGCTTTATTGGTTCTCTGCTTTGTTGATCTGTCTAAGTGTGAGAGTGGGGTATTGAAGTCTCCCACTAGTATTGTATTATCATTGATGTATTTTTGAAATTCTTTCAGTAGATGCTTAATGTATTTAGATGGTCCCCTGTTGGGTGAATAGATGTTAATAATTGTTAAGTCTTCTTGGCTGATTGATCCTCTAATCATTATGTAATGTCCTTGCCTATCTTTTATTACTTTATTTAATTTAAAATCTATCGTGTCTGAGATGAGAATGGCTGTTCCTGCCCTTTTTTGTGGACCGTTAGCCTGTATGATAGTTTTCCATCCTTTCACTTTAAGTCTGTGTTTATCTTGTTGTGACAGATGGGATTCTTGCAAGCAGCATATGGTTGGGTTATGTTTTCTGATCCATCCCCCCACCCTGTGCCTTTTGATGGGTGAGTTTAAGCCATTGACATTTATTGATATTATGGATTTAATGTATTGTAGTGCCATCGTTCTAAAAAACAATTTGTTTACTCTGATATATTGCAAGTATTATAGTGATGTTCTTGTTTATAAGAGGTCTTTTAGTACCTCTTTCAGGGTCGGCTTGGTGATGGTTGCCTCCTTTAACTGTTGTTTGTCTAAGAAGGTTTTGATCCCTCCATCTAGCTTGAATGAAAGTCTAGCAGGATATATTATCCTTGGTTGAAACCCTTTTTCATTCAGGGCTCGACAGATATCTTGCCACTCCCTTCTGGCTTTTAGAGTTTGAGTGAAGTCTGCAGATAATCATGGGTTTTCCCTTGTATGTGACTTTTTGTTTCTCTCTTGTAGCCTTTAGGATCCTTTCTTTATCCTTACTTCTTCTCATTGTGACTATGATGTGTCTTGGTGTCTTCAGGTCTGGGTTGATTCTGTTTGGTACTCTCTGGGCCTCTTGAACCTTGATATCCTTTCTGTTATTCAGGTCTGGGAAGTTTTCTTGTAGTATTTCCTGTAGAATGTTTGCTTCCCCTTCCTCTCTTTCTTCCTCTGGCAGGCCAATTATACGAATGTTACTTCTTTTGATATCATCCCATATGTCTCCGTTGTTGTTTTCAGTGTCTCTCAATCTCTTTAAGCTCTTTCACCTCTTTCTTAGTTTTCTCTAACTCATCCTGTGTCTGACTAATTCTGTTTTCTGCTTCTGTTAGTCTGCTTTCCCTTGCCTCAGCTTCTTTCTTCATTACAGCTATTTCAGCTTTCAGTTCTCTAATTGCCTCAAGATAATCAGTATTTTCCTTGGGGGTCTCAACTGTTGTTTCCCTAATACTGCCATTCCTTTCCTCCAATGTTGTTTTCATTTCTGTGATTAATAAGTTTATTATTGCTTGCATACTTTTCTTATCTAGGGTTACTTCTGACTGATTTGTGGTTTCTTCTGGGCTCTTGTCTTCATTCATTGGGGTGGCAGTTTTATTTGTTTTTATCTACCCACTTTTTTATTTATGTGTCTCTCTTTTTTTTTATGCTCTGTTGTTCCTCAGTTGTTGTGTCTTGAGTACAAGTAACACTTTACTAAATACCTTTATGACAATTGCACTCACCAACCTCCGGAATTACAGTAGCAACTGAAGTAAGTATTGAAGTAGTTTAATCGTTACCAGTTAGCCAAACAATTTCTCCAGTCCGTGAAAAAATAGTAACCAAATCCCAGTGAAGAAAGAGAAAAGAAAGAGAGGATAGCAAGAATAGACAGTTATGCAAATCTACTCTCCAGTGTATATTCTAGGGGTAACAAGAGGGGAAAGGGAACTAGAGCAGAGATACACACATAGAGAGTCCACTCTGAGTCAGATTTCTTCCCCAAAGTAATTCACAAATTCAGAAAGGCAGAGAAGAAAGAAGTGTATGACAAGATTAAAAAAAAAAAGAGAGAGAGAGATAAGAGAGAGAAAAAGGAGAAGATAAGAAGAAGAGTTGTAATTAAAGAGCAGTGCAAGGAACTTCCCATATGTGTATCAGTGAATTCAAAAAAAAAAAAAAAACACCCTGTTTTGTGGTATGGGGTATCCTGCTAGGAGCTGGTCCCAGGGACTGCTTATGGGGGGGGGGGGGGCGGCGGGAAGGATGTATGCTTGAAAATTAAAAGGAAGAAAAAAGAATTTTTTTCCCTACTCTAATTCTTAACCCAAATTAAGTTATATTCGCCTCCTTGGTGTCTAAGGACACCTTATTGGCTGGCCTGCAGGAGAGGAGACATGGTCTATAAAGTCTCAAGGCAATTGGCTGAAGTTAGTCTTTGAGAAACACAGCAGCGTGTACCAGTAAGTCCAATGGAGGTGTCACTCCAAAGTAGCTGACCACAGAAGAAAATGCCAGAGGATGAAACACTGCATGTCTGTCTCGTTGGGGAATGTTGGCCACCAGAATTCTGCTTTTCTGTAGAGAGTGAGCTTTGGAGTCTGTGAATCTGTTTCTTCAGGTCGTGCCAGGTCACCTCATTGGTTTCCGGGGGTGTGTTGTAATCATTCCATCTTGTGGGTGATGTCAGAGAACAGGGGTCCAAATGGATTTCCAGGAATTCCATTTGAGTAGATGCTTTTTCATGTGAAGACTTGACAGCTTAAATTCACTTACTTGTCAAACAAAACTTGTAGCAGATTAGAAGTTTACTATAATTGATAACTCCATTAAAATTGGAAGTCCTTTCTAGTATGATTTTAAGGTTTGTTTAAACAGTTTAAACTCAATATAATATGGAAAGGTAAACAGAAGAACTACGGTTAAAAGCCTCAGGCATGAGAATAATTAACATAATCATTGCACTATCTGCCCCACCCATAACTCATACAGTTTTCAGGATTAAACGTTTCAGATTCATGTCAAGACGTAAAAGAGAAATCAAAGGAGGGAAAAAACAATTTTTTGGATTGTTTCTGGATGTCTCTAGAAATCATGGCTGCATCCAGCATTTTTTTTTAAGTCAATGTCAAACAAAAATTCAGTCATTCAAATCATTCTCTTATGAAACACAACTTGAACCAGATTATCAAGATCTCACCATGTAGGATTAAGAGTCCCCGGAGGGCGTCCTAGTCCAAAAAGCTCCTCGAAATTCCATTTAGGGTGCTTCTGACTGTTCCTGCTGGATTGCTTCAGGCACCCATTTTTAAAAGTGTCTTCCCATCGAAGAAAGAATCCAATCAGGAGAGTAGAACTAACCACATGTCTCCATACTTGGGAACTGCCAGGGTACTCGAGAATGCTCCTCAAACTAGAGTAGTCCTTCTCCATGGGAAACATTCGAGAAGTCCAGAAAGTCCCAGGGGAAATCCCCATGCATATCCCAAGGTCTACAATCACGGTCATAAAGAACCAAACTGTGGCCCAGAGCAAAATGTAGTCCTTTTCCTCGGGAAACATGAGAGAGGGAATCCAGAAAGTCCAAGGAGAAATCTCCATGCATCTCCCAAGCTCTATGATCCCAGTCATAAGAAATCAAAGTTCCCGGTCAGGGAACCGAAGTGTGGCCCAGAGTAAAATGTTCCAGAGACAGAGAAACTGTCTCATAATGAAACAGTAGAGGCTTGGCAAACCTCTTCATAAGTAGAAGATATGTATGATAATATAAGTATGATATATATGATAATATATGTATGATAATAAATATGATATAGGTTTCTGTTCACCCCACAATGGCCATTAGTTAAAAAGAAAGGGGGAATTGTTGGTATGCATGAGACCCCTTCTGTTTCATTTGGTTTAAATCCCCCCTGCTTAACACTATTCTATTTACATAACCACTTCATTTTATTTACATAACCACTGTTAACAAGTACCACCCTCCCTCCAGGGCATTGGTGGTTCAGTGATAGGATTCTCGCCTGCTCCACCCCCTCCTTGTCACACTCTGATTTTCACCAGTCACTTTTCTCTCCACCCTCTCTATGTCACATCCTGTTTCCACCCTACTTGGAAAGTACATATAAAGACAGCATTGTGACTTTTACAGTACTTGAGTTTAGCTTAGCTCATCTTAGATTGTGCTGCATCCTGCATGAATAAAGAGATACTGCCTACAGCTCAACCATGAGTCCCTGGTCATCTGTTACCTGCCCGTGAAGACATAGCCTGAGGGGACAACGTGGCAGATGTGACTGCATTGGCACAATTTCCCAGCAGGTCCTGGGTCAGATTGATCAATATAGTTAATTTTATTTATATATTTGTTTAAATATTTTAAATAATATTTTTAAATATTTTATTTATTTACGAGAAAGATGGGAGGAGAGAGAGAAGGAACCAGACATCACTCTGGTACGTGTGCTACTGGGGATTGAACTCTGAACCTCATGTTTGAGAGTCTAATGCTTTATCCACTGTGCCATTTCCCTGACCACTATTTATATATTTTCTGCAAGTTTGGGAGCTGCCCTCTGCCCTGATCCAGCTTTCTCATCCTATTCTTAACTACGAGACCATCTGCCCAGATAATATCTTAGTCAACTTGCAGGCTTCAGCAAAGATTGCCATAGTCATGGGCCCCTAGGAACATATCTAATAAAGATGTCCTAGCCGCTATCCACCTTAAAATCCCTGTTCTTGTCTACTCTGTTCCTACTTTACTGGTCCTGTTCATTAAACATTTTGTCCTATGACATATCTTACTGCATTTCAGCCACCAATTTGCAGATATTACTATGATTTCGTCCTGAACTCCTTGGGAGGATGACTTTATCAATGTGTCCCAGACCTCACCTGTCCAGAGCCCTACCCCACTAGGGAAAGAGAGAAATAAGCTGGGGTTATGGATGAACTTGCAATGTACACGTTTAGTGGAGAAGCAATTACAGAAGCCAGAATTTACAACTTCCGCACCCTATAAAGAATTTGGGGATGGGGTTGGGCGGTAGCACAGCGGGTTAAGCACACATGACACAAAGTGCAAGGGCCAGCATAAGGATCCCAGTTCAAGCCCCCAGCTCCCCACCTGCAGGAGGTGGGTCGCTTCACAAGTGGTGAAGCAGGTCTGCAGGTGTCTTTCTCTCCTCCTCTCTGTCTTCCCCTCCTCTCTCGATTTCTCTATTTCCTACTCAACAACTATAACAAGAGCAACAAAATGGGAAAAAATGGCCTCCAGGAGCAGTGGATTCATAATGCAGGCACTGAGCCCCAGCAATAAACCCTGGAGGCAAAAAAAAAAAATTGGTCCATAATCTCAGAGGAGTAAATGTTAGAGAAAGATGACCAGAGGGCTCCGAACTCCAATTCCCTCAGGACCTAGAGAGAGAAGAGGAGAAAAAAAAGACACTTAGAAGTAGTAAATGTAACTTAGAAAGGAAGAGAAGGCAGGGTTACAGAAAGAAAGGGTAAATTATATATAATTATATATATTTATAAAAAATAATAGTCATATTATAACCCCTATCTGTGATCTTGGAAGAATGCAGTTTCCAATGGAGGAAATGGAAACACAGAACTCTGGTGATGGGGAAGGTGTAGAATTATATCCCTGTTGTCTTAAAACTTTTTAAATCAATATTAAATCACTAATAAAAATTTAATAAAGCTATAGTTCATTATTTTTATCATCGTTTGCTAAAATATAAATATTTCTGTCACCTGGAAAATTATACTCCAGGGAAATGCTATTCTTGCAATATCTTCAGAAATTAATTTTAATTATAAAATTAATTTTATAATGGTTATATATTCTAGTAATTTTATATGATGAAAAAAAAAGGTAAAGGGCCAGGTGATTGAGTGCACATGTTAGAATGTGCAAGAAACAAGGTTAAAGCCCCCAGTTTCCACCTGTAGGGGGAAAGCTTTGCAAATGGTAAAGCAGTGATGCAGGTGTCTCTCTCTCTCTTCTTTGCTGTCTTCCCCTATCCCCTTTGATTTCTCTCTGTCTCTGTCCAATAAATATAGATAAAAATAAACAAAGTAAGTGATTCTGAATATAAAAAGGCAAATGTTGAACTTCTAGTGGTGGTGGACTAGTAGGTCCTTTGTTTTCTCACTGCTACCAACACAAGAAGACCTACAGCACACATGGATGTCAAACAGCAAGGAAGCAAGCTTGAAGATCAGATGAATTAACAACAAATTTTAAAAATCCTGGTATCCAGGTGGCGAGAACAGAGAGACTCGCAACAAAGACAAAAATCTTCTCTCTACTTGGATCCACACCACCAGTTAGGATCTTGATGCTAAGTCATCTCTATCTCAGGCTCTCATTACTGCAGGGTCCAGTATCCTTAGCATCGGGTGTTTCTGCTACTTTCATCTATCCTGGTGCTGCCTCTGCCATGGCCACCCACTACAGTTCCAAATACATTTGTGTTACCTGCCTAGTTCAGTTCACTCCACTCCAGCTGGGGCCCCTGCTTCTGTGACTGTCATCTGAGCCTGATGTGGGCCCTGCCATCTACTGCTGCAGTGTCTGCTGCCACCAGTTCTTACATGGACTGCTGACCTTTGTGTTCATGGAGAATCAAACATAATGGGAAAACAAAGTAGTTCATCTGCAAAGTTGACAGCAGTCTGAAAACCAAACAAACAAAATAACCAGATCAACAGTGCTACAATTACCTTCTACAAAGATTTGAAAGCTACAGTGTTAGGGAGTCTTATTGAATTAAAAATAATTATGAATGGGGACTGCAACAAATTCTGATAATGAGCAAAATTCATAACAGTGACCATAGAAATCAAGAGTGCAGTGACCAAGATAATGAACAAAGCAAAGGAAGATTTCTGGAAGAAGACATGCCAAAGCCTGAAGTGGAGAACCAGAAGATAAGATAGGAGCCACCCTCCAAATAAAAAACAAGAAGAAAGAAAAGCTACAACAAATCAAGATACCAAAAGTGAGTTATGAGACAACATCAAGAGGAAGAACATTCATGTCATAGAGGTGCAAGAAAGAGAAAAGAGAGAAATGGACAGAATTCATATATGAAGAAATTTTATCTGAGAAACCCCCCCTAAAATTTCAGAGAGAAACAGGTCCCCAGATCTATGAGGTTCAAACAGTATAAAAAATAAATCTAAACCTAAGTTCCCCAATGTGTGTGATCCTTAAAATGACAAATGTCAGGTTTTTCCCTGTTTTTCTCCATTTGTTGGCTGCAAGTAGAGAGCTCAGAAGTTTCATGCCATAATAGAGACACAAGATAAAAAGAGCCTGGTTACTGCCACATGGAGGAGAGCTTCTCACAAGTGAAAATGAGTATCCAGGGATCCAAAGGGGTGATATAGTGGGTATGAGGCTTTGAGTTCAATACCAAGCATTAAATATGCCAGAGTCATGCTCTGGCTTTCTCTCTCCCCTCTCTTTCTCATAAATAAATAAATAAATAAATAAATAAATAATTTTTTAAAGAAAGAAAAAAATGACAAATATGAAAGGAAAAAGATAATTCAGAAGGTGGTAGAGAAAAGTAAAAGGGCATCTATATGGGAAATTCCATAAGAAAACCAGCTGATTTCTCAAGAGAAACTCTAAAAACTAGAAAGGATTGGGTTGGATATATTCAAAGTTTTGAATAGAAAAGATCTCTACCCAAGAATACTTTATTGAAAATTTTATTGAAGAAGGCATGAAAAGCTTTTCAGATAAGCAACAACTGAAGGAATTTATCACCACTAAAACATATTTTCTTGAAATTTTAGAGTCTCATAAGAAATGAGAATACAGAATGGCTTCATATGGATAGAACAGATGTTAACAGAGGGTACAGGGGGGTGATTTGGTGGAGTGGTCAACTCAACTTTGGTGGAGAACTTGATAGCATTTTTTTATGCTAACACTAAGTCAGAAATAGAAAAAGGCAGGAAATCAGTCCGATTCATGATAGTAACAAAAATAAGATACCTAGGAATAAACCTAACTTGTCTAGTTAAAACTATGAGTCACTATGCACGGAAATAGAAAAAGATACAAAAAAAAAAAAAAAACTGGAAAGAACCATGTTCATGGATTGCAAGAATTAACATAATCAAACTGAATATTCAAAGAATATTTTCAAAGAAAAACACGCTTCCATATAACTTGGTTATAATAGTAAATATCTACTGCCATTTTTAAATTTATTTATTTCTTTTTTTTTTTTTTTTAATTTTTTATTAATTTTATTTTTGAGAGAGATGCAGAGAGAGAGACACACACATAGAAACACCAGAGCACTGCTCAGCTCTGGCTTATGGTGGTGCGGGGGATTGAACCTGGGATTTAGGAGCCTCAGGCATGAGAGTCTGTTTGCATAACCATTATGCTGTCACCCCCGCCCAAATTTATTTATTTCTATTTAAGAAAGGAGACATTAACAAAACCATAGGATAGGAGGGGTACAACTCCACACAGATCCCACCACCAGATCTCCATATCCCATGCCTTCACCTGATAGCTTTCCCATTCTCTAGCCCTCTGGGAGTATGGACCCAGGGTCCTTGTGGGTTGCAGAAGGTGGAAGGTCTGGCTTCTGTAATTGCTTCCACCCTGAACATGGGCATTGACTGGCCGATCCATACTCCCAGTCTGCCTCTCTCTTTCCCTAGTAGGGTGGGTCTCTGGGGAAGCGGAGGTCCAGGACATATTGGTGGGGTCGTCAGTCCAGCATCATGCTGGTCTGTATCATGCTGGCATCCAGAACCTGGTGGCTGAAAAGAGAGTTAACATACAAAGCCAAACAAATTGTTGACCAATCATGGACCTAAAGGCTGGAATAGTGCAGATGAAGTGTTGGGGGAGTATTCACTACAGACTCTTGTGTACTTCTGCTTTCAGGTATATATTTTTACCTGGTTTATGGACACATGTGAACATATGCTCTATCTCAGGGGAACCTGGTCTATATCTAGGTTTGGGGACTTTGTTGGGGAGTGGAACACCTGGGATGGAATTAGAGAATACTATGAAAGGAAAGGTCTCACCCGAGTGATGAAGCTGAAGGGTTGTCATTCCACACCTGAAGTCTCTGGACACAGTCTGAAGTGAAACATGCTGGGGTGGCACTCGTTACCTTGATTAGGTTGTATTTGGCGGATGCAATATTATTTTATATGAATTGAGAGAAGCATGCAGGAAAGTGGGCCCCACCCTAAGGATCCAGGACTGGGGGAAATATAGGCTCTATAGTGGAAATGTGAGGTTCCTGCTGTCTTAGGATTCAAGAAGACAATGGGTAGTTATTGTTATCATCACATTATTTGGTAATTGGGTTAACTTTGAAAAGTCCCTTTGTTAGGGTTTGGGGCATAATACCCAGCATCTTGTATATAGCTGTGCCACCGGTTGCTACTGTTTTACCTGGTCTAGACTTTTGAGAGAGTCAGCATATCAAAGACTCAGCCTATGTATGAAAAAGCCTCAGTCTGTGTTTTAAAAAGTTTGAGACATATGATCAATTTTTTCCTTCTCATGTTAGTTAAATAGTGGTTTATGTGACTACACTTTAATAGGAGTGTACATAAACACCATTCCCACCACCAAAAGACTGTGTCGCATCCCACCCACCCACCCCCACCCCCTGCTGCCCTGGGAAGCCAAATGTCCACCCTCCCCCTCACCACAGGGTTTTTACTTTGCTGCCCTACTTTCATTTTATTTATTTATTTATTTATTTATTTATTTAAGAAAGGAGACATTAACAAAACCATAGGATAAGAGGGGTACAATTCCGCACAATTCCCATAACTCGATCTCCACATCCCACCCCCTCCCATGATAGCCTTCCCATTCTCTATCTCTCTGGGAGTATGGATCCAGGGTCGTTGTGGGTTGCAGATTAATCAGATCCTGCTTTTAGTTTCCCTTTCTGTTCTTCTTTCTCAACTTCTGTTGATGAGTGGGATCATCCCATACTCATCTTTATCTTTCTGACTTAGCTCACTTAACATAATTCCTTCTAGCTCTGTCCAAGATGGGTCAGATAAGGTGGGTTCATTGTTCTTAATAGCTGCATAGTATTCCACTGTGTATATTCACGACAGCTTTCTCTGCCACTCATCTGTTGTTGGGCACCTGGATTCCTTCCAGGTTTTAGCTATTATGAATTGTGCTGCTATGAGCATAAGTGTACACATATCTCTTTGATTGGGCATTATGGAATCCTTGGGGTATATCCCCAGGAGAGGAATTATTGGGTCATATGGAAGGTCTCTGTCTATCCTTATAAGAGTTCTCCAGACTGCTCTCCAGAGAGGCTGGACCAATTTACATTCCCACCAGCAGTGCAGAAGGGTTCCTCTGTCCCCACAGCCTCTCCAACATTTCTTGCTGCTGTCCTTTTTGATGTATGCCATTCTCACAGGTGTGAGGTGGTATCTCAATGTTGTCTTTATTCGCATTTATCTGACAATCAACAACTTGGAGCAGTTTTTCATGTTTGTTAACCTATTGGATCTCCTCTGAAGTGAATGTCTTGTTCATATCCTCTGCCCATTTTTGGATGGGGTCATTTGCTTTTTTGGTACTAAGTTTTCTGAGCTTTTTGTATATTTTGGTTATTAGTCTCTTGTATGATATATGGCATGTGAAGATCTTCTCCCATTCTGTGAGGGTTTTTTTTTTTTTTGTGTGTGTGTGTGTGTGATAGTTTCTTTGGCTGAGCAGAAGCTTTTCAATTTAAGGTAGTCCCATTGGTTTGTTTCTGCTTTAGTCTTCCTTGCAATTGGGTTTGTTTCATCAAAGATGCCCTTGAGATTTAGGTGGGAAAGTGTTCCACCAATGTTTTCCTCTAAGTATTTGATAGTTTCTAGTCTAATATCCAGGTTCTTGATCCATTTGGAGTTGAATTTTGTTTCTGGTGAGATAAGGTGGTTTAATTTCATTCTTCTGCATGTTACAACCCAGTTTTCCCAGCACCATTTATTGAAGAGCGCCTCCTTCTTCCATTTAATACTTTGGGCCCCAGTGACATTTTTCAATGAAATCAAAGAACTTGCCCAAAAATTTTTGTGGAACCAAAAAAAAAAAAAAAAAAAAAAAAACCAAATGAAAATCACAAATAGAGCAATTTTGAGGGGGGAAAAGGAATTATCATGAGCCCCAACTTCAGTTTATAAGCAATAGTGATTAAAATAATATAGCTCTGAAATGAACACTGGGACCAATGTAACAGAACTGAAAACCCAGAAACAAGCTGAATGAGAAAAATATGGGGAAAGTAGGTCTCTTCAACAAATGGTGCTGGAAAGTCAGTATTTACTTTAAAAGTTCTTCCCACTCCTTACTGCAAATTCCTTCATTTTTCCCCCAGTGGCAACATTTGTCCTTCTTTTTAAAAATTATATTTTAAGTTTATTTTATTTTAATGAAAATGATATAGAGAGAAAGATAGAGATACCAGATACATTGGGAGACCACATGTAGCAAAATAAAACTAGATCAGCATCTAATACTATACACCAAAATAATATCAAAATGCATCAAAGATCTGGATATTAACCAGAAACTTTTGAAGATACAGATGAAAACATTGCAGGATCGTAACATCAAAGACATATTTAGACACTCAAGTCCATGAGCATGAGAAATGAAAACAAGAGTAAATAAATGAGACCATGTCAAACTTAAAAGCTCTTATACATCAAAATCAATCTACCCAAAGATAACTAGGCAACTCAGAAATTGGGAGAAGATATTTGCCCATCTATCACACATCAGAAAAATGATTGATATTAAACATTTATAAAGAACTAGTACAGCTCAATAATAATTATACAATAACCCTATAAAAATGTGGCCCAAAGAACTAGACTGACAGTTTTCCAAAGAAGAGATACACATAGGCCACAGTCATATGAATAAATGCTTCACATATCATTTAGAGAAATGAGAATCAAAACTACACTGAGTTTCCATCTCACACCTTTGAGAATGGCCTACACTACCAAGACAGGAAATGGCAGCTGTTGACAAGACTGTGGAAAGAAAAGTGACTATTCTACATTGCTGGTGGGAATGCAAAGCAGTGCAGCCCCTTTGGAAGATGGTTTGGAGGGTCCTTAAACATGTATAAAAAATGCAATTACCTTATGATTCAGCAATACCACTCTTGGGCATTTACCCAAGTACACAGAAACACTTCATTATTCACAGTGGCCTGAATGGAAGCAGCCTAAATGGTCATGGACAGATGACTGGCTAAACAAGTTATTGGTTATATAATCTATGGACTTTTACTTTGCAATCAAAAAAAGACAGTATTATGTCCTTTGGGACCAAATGGATATAACTGGAGCTGATTATGTTTAGCAAAATAAGTGATGAAAGATAATTACCAGATCATTTCACTCATATTTTGTTGGGAACATGTGTGAGCCTGATAGAGCTTAGGGAGAACCACCCCCGTCTTTGGATGGAGGTCTGAGAAGATAAC
This sequence comes from Erinaceus europaeus, assembly GCF_950295315.1. Classification (NCBI taxonomy): domain Eukaryota; kingdom Metazoa; phylum Chordata; class Mammalia; order Eulipotyphla; family Erinaceidae; genus Erinaceus; species Erinaceus europaeus. Next base: position 79,913,566 of record NC_080185.1, on the reverse strand, counting down.
CTCTTGGTAAGTCTCTCTCAACCGAGGTGAGCATTAAGGGGGGAAACTCAGACTTGGTTCTTTCCTTCTTGACTCTCAGGCCCACAGATACCCCAGTACTTCCCTCCATTAACTACAGGCCACATGGCCACAGATTCACTCATTCAAAGTCACCTTCTGATCACAGAAGAACACACCTTATCACACACTTCATCACACACCTCAGACCCCAGACAAGAGAAATTCCAAACTATATGGCCTTTTGATATCCATCTTCTCTCTGTCTCACCCTACGGGTTTAACCCCTATGCTTCTCTCAGATACCTTTGGATAATTAAGTTGCTTGTGTTATGGAAAATAACTGTTTTGTATCTCATCAATTCCTGTCATACCAACCCCCTACCTTAGGGGCACGCTGACTGTTAAGAAACCTGTAATTTCTGTCATATTTCAACAATAATTAACTTCATTGCTTTTCTATTTAACTCATGTCCACTTTGCTAATAAACGGACTCTAGGATTCTGGGACTCAAGGACTCAGATTCTAGATTCACGCTGAGTCCCCTGGTGTCTTTTACTTCGTGTCACCCCTGTGGTGAGCGAGAAAGAACCAGCCCGTTACCTTTCCCCTGGAGGACACCCTGCCGGAGAAGGAGAGAGACACCCCGAAAATACTTGGAATCTAGAAAACCTGATATACATTAACTTGAAAACACACACACACACACACACACACATACACACACACACACACTCATGCAAACTGTTTCTAAGTCTTGTGAAAACGATGATGGTTATCTTTGGGAAGTGGGAGTATAGGGACACAGAACTTTGGTGGTGGGTATGGAGTGGAACTCTACCTTGTAGTCCTAAAATCTTAAAACCCACTGTAATCACAAACAATAAAATAAAATAAAAACAAGGTTTTTATCTACACACACACACACACACACACTTCAATTCCATTCTGAAAAATTCACATTATTTTTCTCCTTAAATTTACTACTTACATATTTCTTGGGTTGCTTATTTAAAAAAATGAAGCATTTTTATATCACATTTATCCGTTTATTTCTCCCAGTGCCTGGGTTTGAATCTAGGACCTCGTGCTTTCAAGTCCCAAGGCCTTATTTATTGCATCACAACCCTGTTTGTTAAGAACGTAAAAACTGGCAGTGGTTAACTCATCACCGTAAACCCATGCACAAGCACCTGTGTTAATTCCCCCCCAGTGCCCATCTGCATGTAGAAAAAGTTTCAGGAGCAGTGAGCCCTGTTGCAGGAGTCTCTCTCTCTCTCTCTCTCTCCATCTCTAGCACCCCCTCTACTCTCAATTTCTATCTTTCCTATAAAGAAATGTACACAGAAAAGTGGTAAAACTGTTGCTCACATTCTCCCTCAAACACTCAAGTATCTGAATACCAGTTGCTCAAAGATGAGCTTATTGCATAACTTTATTTTAGCCTGAGGCTGAGGTAGACCGGAGACAGAAACACCAAGAGTGCTGGGAGATGAAGTAGGTACTGCCCTCCACCCCCAAATCATTCTTACAAAATTCAGTCTGTTTTTAACATTGAATAATTTCAGTACTCGTCCCAAATTGCTTAGCAACTTTGGAAGTTTTCCTGCGATTTAAATGGTGGTCGATGAAAACTGTTTTGGAGGTTGTGTGGAGGCAATTTATAAAATTCAAATAAGTGGGATTGTGCTAGATAATGGGCTGAGAAGATAAGGCACTCAGGGAGGTTGGGCGAGAGGGAGTGGGAAAGGTGAAGGCAGAGGAAGCAGCTGGTTAAGGAGGGCTGGCCCCTTTATTCTGGAACACGAAAATGGAGTTCATCTGCTACTACTGCTGATAACCGGGCGGGAGATAGACAAGGAAACCGTGATTTGTAGCGATGTGAGAGTCAAGAGTTGACTGTTAAAAGACACAACGTGTCCAGAGAGCTGGAGAAATAAAACGTGATGACACAGACCTTTTTCCCGGCACGATTGTAAAGGACAGGGAAGACTCTCCCCGGCGCCTTTCAGTGACGCAGCCGCTGTGTAGTGACGCGCAGGGCAGGAGCAGTCACCACGTCTGAGGTTTCGCAAAGCCCTGTGGGAGAGGGGCAGGAGAAGGAGGGTCAAAATGGCGGAAACGGTGGATGTTCCAGGAGACTCAGGGACAGGATCGCCCAGGCCCCTGGTGAGCTTGGGATCTGCGACAAAAGGGGCCGAGGGTGAAACGGAGGAAATCGGGTGATGGGGTCGTGAGAACTGGAATTCCTTCTTTCGAAATCCCCCTTTTGTACCCGTTGCCGGAATTATTCCCAACAGTGCACTTGTTCACTGGACTAACCGCTTCCCCCAGTACCCTACTATTCCTTCCACACCTTCTTTTCTTTCCCAAAGTGCTTGTTCTCGTCATCTACATTCCGTTACAATGTTGTGCATTAGGTAGTTTCTCTTTTCTGCCCTCCCCTCGCCCGTTTTTAGGTAGAGAGGTTGAAAGAAATGCTAACAGCAAAGCTTCCTTCAGTGTCATAGGAGCTGAACTCAGACTTGGGTCAGGCTCATTGCAAAGCAGCACACTATCCAAGTTAGCTATTTCATAGGCCACTGATTCCCTTTTTAAAATTAATAAAAAATTAATTTATGAGCAGGCAGAGCATCACTGTGGCACTTGCAATTCCAGGGTTTGAACTCTGGACCTCATGCTTGAGAGTCCAATGCTTAATCTACGGTGCTACTTACTTAGGTAGCTAGGGGATTTCTTCATAAAGTTAAATTTTAGATGCGTTGGTGGTATAATGGTAAGCACAGCTGCCTTCCAGAGTTAACTTTGTAGTGCTTATAACTACAATATTGATTTGCATACTGAATATAGTAGGCTTGTTTAAGTCTGCTCTCCCTATTGTATCTCCTTACTAGTTTCTTCATGATATTCCCTTGTTCCAGTGTCTATGGGGGGGGCTACAGTTTTCTATTGCAAGTATGAGCCTACAGCCTGACCATGTCTTTAATAGCACAGGTTTAGAAATTCAGCTTACTTTGTCTTGAATTACCCACTGCCGCTTTATTAATTCGGGCAAACCAATTCATGATTTTTTTTTAAAATCTAAAATGGAGATGGGGCAAAGAGATGGCTCATCTGGTAGAGTTCTCACCACTCACAAGGACTAGTTCAAGCCCCCAGGCACCAAATTGGAGTGATTGCATGGGAGAAGCTTTACTAGTGCAACAGTGGTGCTTTAATGTCTTTCCTTCTCCTGTTCTCTGTGTCCCTCTCTATCTCTCCTCTGTCTTATGCTTTCAGCCTCCCTCAAAATCTGAGTCTTCTGGGGGCAGAAGATTTGGGCAGGCACAGAGTCCCAGCAATAACCTTAATGGGAAACAATTAAGATAAAATAAATTCCTCAAAGTGTTTATAAATAAGGTGAAATAACATAACTTATGTGAAGTAGCTAATAAAATCAGTACCACAAACTAAGGAGTATAAATAACTCATTGTTCTGCCCCAAAGTCCTTCCTGTAGTATTTAAGTAATCCTCCAAAAAACATTCAGCTGTATTGCTCAATGAATGGTACTTCACTTTCCTTTTTATTTCTCTCTATGTTTTAAAAATTATTCAAAATTTTATTTATTTATTTATTTATTTATTTATGTATTTATTTTAAAGGTTTTATTTATTCATGCAGAAGATAGCCAGAGAGATATAAATAACCAGACATCATTCTGGTAAATGTGCTGCCAGGGATTGAAACTGAGACCTCATGCTTGAGAGTCCAATGCATTATCCACTGAGCCACTTCCTAGACCACCAAAGATTTATTTTTTACAAGAGACAAATAGAGACCAGAGAACTGCTCCACTCTGGCATATAGTGGTGTGTGGGATTACACCTAGGACTTATGGAGCCTAAGGCATGAAAGTATTAACTTTACTTGTAGAAGACTAAACTGGAGGGAGCCAGGCAGTGGCACACCTGCTTAAGTGCACATACTACACTGTGCAAGGACCTGGGTTCAAGCCTCTGGTCTCTACCTGCAGGGGGAAAGCTTCATGGGTGGTGAATTAATTAATTAATTAGTTTATTAATTTATCCTACCCACCCACTCCTGCCTTGCCTTAGATAGAGGCACAGACAGAGAGGAAGGGAGGAGGCCTCATCACTGAAGCTTTCTTTAACATGTTGGGGACTTCAATAATTCTCATTTCTTTTAGCATTTTTCCTTTTCCCCATTTTTTTTCTGATAGAGACAAAGAAAACTGTAGAAGGGGAGAAACAGGCAGAGGCAGAGATACCTGCACTTCTCTGCTTATGAAACCCCCTCCCCACCCTGTGCCTACACACCAGGTTCTAACTGAGGGCTTAAATCCAGTCTTTGTACTTTGTAATATGTGTCCTCATCTAGCCCTAGTCAAGTAGTTTTTAAGCTGTGTTTTGCCTGCAGATGAGAATGAGACTTAGAGATGTGATGATTTGCCTAGGGTCTGACACTTAGTGTCCAGACCTGAATTTTTTTTTCATTATTATCTTTATTTATTGGATGGAGACAGCCAGAAATTGAGAGGGAAGGAGGGATATGGAGTGAGACACCTGCAACACTACTTTACGACTCGCAAAGCTTTTCTCCTGCAGGTGGGGACCAGGGGCTTGAACCCAGGTCCTTGAGCATTGTAACATGTACAGTCAACCATATGCACCACTACATGCCCCCAGACCTGAAAATTTGAAGCTAGGCCTGCTTTTGAAGCCCACACAATTTCCATTTATGCTACACAGCTTTTCAATGGTGAAGGTTCAGATGTTGATAGTTACTAATATAGTTTTAAAATAAAGTCACTTTAAAGAACAAGAAAGTAGGGGCTGGGTGGTGGCACACAGGATTAAGCACACATGGTACAAAGCACAAAGAAAGACCTGCTTAAGGATCCTTGTTCTAGACCCCGGGTCCCCACCTGCGGGGGGGGGGGGGGTGTCACTTCACAAGCAGTGAAACAGGTCTGCAGGTTATCTCTTGTCTCCTTCTCTATCCCTACCCTATCAGTTTCTGTCCTGTCCAATAAAAATGAAAAATGGCAGCCAGAAACAGTGGATTTGTTGTGCCAGCACTGAGCCCCAGCTATAACCCTGGAGGTAAAAAAAAGAGAAAGAAAGAAAAAGAAAAGAAAAAATAGGAGACAAGCCTTAAAAATCATGCTACTATATTAGTGAGGTATTATGGAACAGTGGTTATGAATATAGTACTGGATCAAACTGCTTAGATTTGACTCTAAGCTCTGTCATTTACTTAGCAATGGGACATTGGGTAAATTACTGTTGCCCTCCTGGTTCAATTTCTTGGTCTTTAAAATGGAGATACAGCAATATTTAAACTGTCATTTTAATAATTGAATTGAGTTAACACATTTGAAATGCATGGTAGAGTGCTTGGAATAGCAGAGCAGGAGTTACAATGGGGGCTGTCTAGAATCCAGGAGACCAATGAAATTATTATAGTGGTTATAAGAAGTAATAGCTATCTGCACAATAACAGTGGCAGGAAATGACAAATTGAAAAAAAAAAAAAAAGGTAGGATCCTTGCGTGTTTGCAGTGCTAGGGAGCATATGCCTTTTATAAGAAGTTTTCACATTATATGGTGTATAGCAATCACATGGAGAATCTTGTTGAAGTGTAGATTCTGACTCAGTAGGTATGGGCTAAGACTCTTAAGTAGCTCCCAAGTGATGGCTAAGTACCACATTTTGTAAAGTAAAGCTATGGGCAAATAGGATGACAGTGACTTCCAGATCAGAAATACATTGCTTTTCTACTGTCTTCTTCCACAATAGGAAGTTTTTTTCTTAAAAAATAAATTAGGAAGTACTCGCTTCAGCAGCACATATACTAAAATTGGAATGATACAGAGAAGATTAGCATGGCCCCTGTGCAAGAATGACACACAAATTTGTAAAGCATTCCATATTTTTATGTGATCATGTTGAGAAAATAAACTGAGTCATCTTTTGGAAAAAAATAAATTGTGACTTATTTATTACAATTGAAAGATAGTATGTAGCTATATGTATATTCTTGTAGCCCCCAAAAATGTTTTTATTGTAACCAGGGTTATCTCTGCAATTTGGTGCCTACATGACAAACCCACCACTCTTGGTATCCATTATTGTTTTCTTCTGATGGGAGAGAACTTTAGAAGGGAGGGTGGGAGACAGACACTTGCAGACCTGCTTAACCACTCCTGAAGCTTCACCTTTGCAGGTGGGGAGTGGGGGTTTGGACCCAGGTCCTTGTACATGTACACTTAACTAGGTGAGCCAACACCCAGTCCACCACACCCACCAAAGAAATGGTATCATCTATACAAAGTTCACATTTCATTTTCACTTTATAACATAGTCACTTAGTGGTGAGTATTCATGAATTTGTTCTGAGAAATGAGATGTTAGGTGATTTTTCAACGTTGTCCAAATGTCATAGAACTTGCACCAACCTAGATTGTATGGCCAACTTCACACTTAAGCAATATGGTATTGCATATTGTTTTACTGTCTTATTATTGTCCATCAGTGACTGAAATGTCATTATGCAGCAATTGATGATAGTTCTGTAGAGGTGCTTCCATTCCTTACAACAACACAGTGCAAATTATATAGACATACTATACATGATTCAGCTAGTCATCTGCTGATATCCTCTTGATTTTGTTATAAAGCATGTTGTAGTGAGGAAATGTTTGAATATCTTTTTGTATCTTTTTGTATATTTACCACTTTGTCTTTTTTTTTTTTGCCACAGGATTATCACTGGGAACTGGTGTCTACACTGAATCCACTACTACTCATGGCCATTTAAAAAATTTTTTTTTAATTTATAAAATGGAAATATTGAAAAGACCATAGGATAAAAGGACCACAACTCTACACAGTTCCCATCACCAGAACTCTGTATACAGTCCCCTCCGTTGATAGCTTTATCCTTTTGGGAGAATGGACCCAGGATCATTATGCCTTTTTTTTTTTTTTTAATTAGATAGGGCAGGTAGAAATTGAGAGGGGAGAAATAGGGAGAGAGAAAGAGACACCTGGGAGTCGGGCATTGGCGCAGAGGGTTAAGCTCACGTGGCGCAAAGCGCAAGGACCGGCTTAAGGATCCCGGTTCGAGGGCAGGTCTGCAGGTGTCTGTCTTTCTCTACCCCTCTCTGTCTTCCCCTCCTCTTACCCCTCTCTGTCTTCCCCTCCTCTTTCTATTTCTCTGTCCTATCCAACAACAACGACATCAATAACCACAACAATGTTAAACAATAAGGGCAACAAAAGGGAAAATATATATATGTAAAAAGAGAAACCTGCAGACCTAATTTACTTCTGAAGCATCCTACCTTCAGGTGGGGATTGGGGGCTCAAACCAGTGTCTGTGCATTGTAATGTGTGCACTTCACTAGGTACACCACTGCCCAAACCCCACCACTTTGTCTTTAGACTTCTTAAAGTGGAATTGCTCAAAGTGTAATCCATATATAAATTTGTCAGATTCATCTTCAGTATAACTTTAGTATGACTTCATAGTCAGTACCATTTTACCAGCATTGTGTGAGTGCCCTTTATTATGTTTCACCTGCAGTGTATGCTATCTGACTTTTGGATTTATTCTAGTATAACAGGTGAATGTTTTTATTTCAAGAAGTCTTAATTTTCATTTCTCTTTTTTAATCAGTGTGACAGAAGGTTATTATTATTATTTTTTAACCAGAGCACTACTCAGCTCTAGCTTATGGTAGTGTGGAGGATTGAACCTGGGACTTTGGAGCCTCAGGCATGAGTGTCTCTTTGCATAACCATTATGCTGTCTACCCTCCATAAAATTATTTTTAAGATTAATTTTTTATTATGTATGAAATTCACATGAGACAGAGAGAAAGAAACCTCTCTGTACATGTGGTACCAGGTATCAAAGCTAAGACTTCAGACATGCAAGTCCATAATTTTTATTAGTGATTTAACATTGATTTACAAAATCATAAGCTCACAGGCATATAATTCCACACTGCTTCCAAAACCAGAGTTCTATGTCCACATTTCCTCCACTGGAAACTATAGTATTTCTTCCAAGATCATAGATATAGGTTAATTATTTTATACACACACACACACACACACACACACACACACACACACACGCACGCACATTTTTTCTATGCTCCCACCTTCTCTTCCTTTCTAAGTCACACCTATACCTACTATTGAGGGTCCTTTGTTTCTTCCTCTTTTGGGGTCCTGATCCCAACTAGGGGCTCAGAGCCCTCTGGCTGTCTTCCCCTAAAAATTTACCCCCTCTGGGATTATGGACCAAAATTCTTTCTGGGGTCCAGAAGGTAGGAGTTTTGGTTTCTGTAATTGCTTTTCCACTGGACATAGGAGTTGCCAGGCCATTATATATCTCTAGCCTGTTTCTATCTTTCCCTAGTTGGGTAGGGCCATGGAGAGATGAGGTTCTAGAACACACTGATGAGATCATCTGCTTGAGCTTGATGCTAACATGGAGGTGGACTATAAATGTTTTCTGGGAAGATGTTGTTGCAGTTGAGAATAGAACCAGAGAGCTGGATTGGGGCAGAGAGTAGCTCTTAAACTTGAGGAAAATACATAAATTCAGTCAACTGTTTACCACATCAGTCTGATCCAGGGCACATGCATATTCATATTTAGGACAGGAACCTGTGTAATCTCTTGAGCCCCTGTCAGTCTGAGCTCACAGTTCATGGTCACAGCTGGGAACATTAGGACCAGTCTTCTTTGAGTGGCAGAGTAGGATGACCCAACCTCCCTTTGGAAATTGGGGCAGTTCCTTTGCTACATTATAGTGAGGACAAGTTTCTGGAGAGGCCCACAAGAGGGCTGATGGAAGTGACCAGTGATGGTGGAGAGAGTGTTCTGTTTGTTAGAAGCCTAGGCCCATACAGAAGCCAGACCTTCCACCCTCTGCAACCCACAACGATCCTGGGTCCATGCTCCCAGAGGGATAGAGAATGGGAAAGCTATCATGGGAGGAGGGGATGGGATATGGAGATTGGGTAGTGGGAATTGTGTGCAGTTGTACCCCTCCTATCCTATGGTTTTGTTAATTTATCCTTTCTTAAATAAAAAAATAAATTAAAAAAAAGCAGTCTAGGCCTATCATATCCATGGGGGAATCCAAGGATTCCCTGTCTGAAACCACAGGTGATTGGGTGGCCTGATAGTGAACAAAAAGGCCATCATTAAGTGAGCCAGTTGCTTATCCTTTTATAATTTTTGTAGTTCCTTCTTTATCTGACAAACTTAGACTTTCTCCCAGTTGCTAAAGCACTGAGTATCATTTGTTCCATCGAAACTACTATTAGGTTTATGAGGTCTGGCCTCAAGTTGGAGAGAAAATAGGATTTTATATTTTTAGAAATTCTTAAGCAATTTAAATCCAGTGTCAAAATTAATTTAGTTTACAAATTTGAAATATTAAGTGCTTAGACTTAGGACTAAAATATAGGCAGTTAAAGAACTTGAAATATTCAATCCATTTTCCCCTGATATATTGAATCTATAGTGATTATAAGTCATATATATGAGATTATAAATTAATATGGGTATAGTTTTACACTAATCCCACCACCAAAAGTCACTGTCCCCACCCTCACCCTTCTATGGTGGACCTAAAAATCTCCCTTACCCCAGAGTCTTTTACTTCGGTGCAATACACCAAACCCAGTCTAAGTTCTGCTTTGTGTTTCCCTTTCTGTTCTTTTTTTTTTTTTTTAATGCTTACGCAGCTTTATTACAAACTATAGAAACAATGTTTATGTTATATTGGGTATAACTTTCAACTTGTAACTGAATCAAGTATTAACTTGCAATTCAACAATAATGTTGACCTACAGTGTTAGTCATCATAATTTAATTTACATTTTAAATTTCACAAAGAATATGGAAACTCATATTTTGAAATATCAGTGTATAGTACAAAATATGAAAATCCATTTTAATCACTCAAGCCATTTTATTTTTACCTAATATCAGACTTCTAATAATCTGTGTACCTCTTTCTTTTTTTCTTTTTTAATTTTTTTTTAAAATTTAAAGACCATAGGATTAGAGGGGTACAATTCCCACTACCAGAGCTCCGTATCCCATCTCCTCCCCTGATAGCTTTCCTATTCTTTATCCCTTTGGGAGTATGGACACAGGGTCATTATGGGGTGCAGAAGGTGGAAGGTCTGGCTTCTGTAATTGCTTCCCCACTGAACATGGGCGTTGACAGGTCGATCCATACTCCTAGCCTGTCTCTCTCTTTCCCTAGTGGGGCACGGCTTTGAGGAAGTGGAGCTCCAGGACACATTGGTGGGGTCATCTGTCCAAGGAAGTCCGGTTGGCATCATGGTAGTATCTGGAACCTGGTGGCTGAAAAAAAGTTAACATATAAAAGCCATACAAACTGTTGACTAATTATGAACCTAATAGCTAGAATATTGCAGATGAAGATTTGGGTGTGTACCTCTTTCTGTTCTTGTTTCTCAACTTCTGTCTGTGACTGAGATCTTTCCATTCTACCAGCTGATCTAGTTCCCCAGTCAAGAGAGAAACTTTTTTTTCATAAATTCTTTGAACAATTTTATTCTTCCTAAAATCTCAGTATCCTCTCTTATATTTCGTTATCTGCCCTTTCGCCTGCTAAAACTTGTGCCCATTGGGCCAGAAACCGTGATAGGAATGGAATGTTTACTTGTCTTAGCAATTTGAGCATTTAAAAGTTTTAGTCTGAAATAATCAAATTTGACTGATAAGCATAAGAATTTAAAAGTTTGAAATATTATATTTCTTTTTTTAAGTTTACTGATTTTAAGTTCATGGATTTAACTTTTAAATCTTTGTTTATAAAATGGAAATATTGACAAGACCATAGGGCAAGAGGGGTACAATTCCACACAATTCCCACCATGAGAACTCTGTATCCCATCCCCTCTCTTGATAGCTTTCCTAATCTTTATCCCTCTGAGAGTATGGACCCAGGGTCATTATGGGGTGTAGAAGGTGGAAGGGGCTTCTGTAATTGCTTTCCTGCTGAACATGGGCATTGACAGTTCGATCCCTACTCCCAGCCTGCCTCTCTTTCCTTAGTGGGGCAGGGCTCTGAGGATGCAGGTCTCCAGGACACATTGGTGGGGTCGTCTGCCCAGGGAAGTCAGGTTGGCATCGTGGTAGCATCTGGAACCTGTTGGCTGAAAAAGAGTTAAGATAGAAAGAAGAACAGATTGTTGACTAGTCATGAACCTAAAGGCAAGAATATTGCAGATGAAGATTTGGGGTCTTAGTTTTGGAAAAAGCTAGTAGGTCTTTTTTAGGTATATTCCAAGGGGCCCATGACTTTACTAGTTTTTTCCTGAGGTATTTAACTTTTAGCATTATATTTTCATGCCTATGTATGTACATAAAACTCATCACATACACAACCAAAAATCTGTAGCCTTATACTGAAGAGATCCTTCTACCTATCACCCCACCTCACCTTTCTGTTATTTCTTGTGACAACCACTGTTTTTCAGTGAGTCTGAAGTAATATTTCTTGCATGTTTGTTTCAGTTATTTCTTTTTTTAAAGATTTTATTTATTTATTAATTAATGAGAAAGATAGGAGGAGAGAGAGAAAGAACCAAGACATCACTCTGCCGGGGATTGCACTCAGGACCTCATGCTTGAGAGTCCAATGCTTTATCTACTGCACCACCTTCTGGACCACTATTTCAGATATTTCCATTCCACACATGAGTGAAGCCATCTGGTATCACTGTTTTACTTCCTTATTTATTTAACTTAGCACAGTCATCTCTAGTGCCAATGTTTTTTGTCCAAGTAGACACAATGTCGTTCATCTTTTTAATGACTAAGTAGTATTCCATTGATTCTATCTCCCACAGTTTCTTTGTCTAGCTATTTATCAATGGACATTTAGGTTGATTCCATATTTTGACTGTTGTAAGTAATGATGCCATGAATGTAAGGGTTGCAATTCACTTTGAAATTGTCTTTTGATCTGCAGTTGCCAGGCAGCCTAATACAAATTAGAGATCAAGACGTTTTTTGCTATTTTCTAGCTATTCCCGGTTTCCTTTCACATGATCCTCCCTTTTAACCAGTGGTGACAATTAGAAGCTAATAAATGAGGGCAAGTACAAATCTTATAGTTCTGTAAAGATGTTAAGTCAATAATAATGAAAATACAATAATAATGATAATAATAATAATAAAAATATATAAATAAATAGGAGGGGTTATTAAGGTACCTAACTTGGAAATTTACCTTCTTTGCCATTCACATGACTCAGGTTCATTCCCAGCACCTTCTACACTGGGGGGAAACTCCCTTTCTCCCTCTGTCTGTTTCTATCTAAAAATGTCATCCCAGAGCAAAGGCCTGATAATGTGAAATATTATTTATTTATTAAATAAAATAAAGATGTGTACAGAGACATCAGACATGGATTGCCAACCCTTCACCCTCATCACTCGGGTGAGACCTTTCCTTTCATGGTAGTCTTTAATTCCATTCCAGGAGGTTCACTTCCTAACAAAGTCCCAAAACCTAGATATTGGCCATGTCCCGTAAGATAGAGCATATGTTCACATGTAAATTAGGGCAAAATATATACCTGAAAGCAAAAATACACAATAGTCTTTAGTGAGTCAGTATCAAGTTCATAATGAAGTAGTGTCCACTTAGACTTAGATACCCTCCTCACCTACTTCCTATTGTACTTCCCTCAGTCACTCCAAAGCTAACCTTATCAAAAAGGAGTACAGAAGCTGAATAAAGGCAAGAGACTGGCTTACTTTAATGATGACTCTTTAGTCACTATCAGGCCATCCCATTAGCTGGGGCCCTAATCATGGAGTCCTGAGTCTCCTAAAAGACTTGATGAGCCTAGACCTCATAGGGCCCATGTTCAGTGGGGAAGCAATTACAGAAGCCAGACCTTCAACCTTCTGCATCCCACAATGATCTTGGGTCCATACTCCCGGAGGGTTAAAGAGTAGGAAAGCTATCAGGGAAGGAGTTGGTATACGGAGGTCTGGTGGTAGGAATTGTGCAAAGTTGTACCCCTCTTATCCTATGGTTTTGTCAATGTTTCCTTTTTATAAATAAAAATTTTTTAAAAATAGCACTATAACTGGATGTACTATATGTGATTGTTCAAAGGTCACTAATTATTAGCTCCATAGTCTTGTCCACTTGCATCTTATGAAGATGTTATAGTTGAGTGGAACCAAGTATCTGAAAGCAACAAAGTGTTTATGCAACTATTCATTCATTTATTTTTTTACCAGAGCATTACTCCTCTCTGGCTTATGGTGGTGTGGTGGTGCTGGGGATTGAATCTGGGACCTCTGAGCCTCAGGTTCCAGATGCTAGCATGATGCCTCAGATGCTAGCATGATGCCGATCAGTCTTCCCTGGACAGACAACCCCACCAATATGTCCTGGAGCTCTGCTTCTCCAGAGCCCCACCCTACTAGGGAAAGAGAGTCAGGCTGGGAGTATGGATCAACCTGTCAACGCCCATGTTCAGTGGGGAAGCAATTACAGAAACCAGACTTTTCACCTGCATCCCACAATGACCTTGGGTCCATACGCCTAGAGGGTTGAGGAATAGGAAGGCTATCAGAGGAGGGGATGGGATGTGGAGATCTGGTGGTAGGAATTTTGTGGAGTTGTACCCCTCTTATCCTATGGTTTTGTCAATGCTTCCTTTTTATACATAAAAAAATTAAAAAAGTTATTTGCATAACCACTATGATATCTCCCAGCATTATCCCACTATTAATTTTTTCCCACCATCTAATATCTCTTTATTGTTTATGACACTTCTTTAAAAGGAACAAACATTTGACAATTGAATTAATTATATCCTTAACATTGTTAGGCTAACACCTTACTTTTTTAACTGTTAAATCCTACAAAAATGTAATCCCTATTCTCTAGGAAAATGATGATGTCTTGGCGTCCAGGTGGTAGTGCATGGTGCACCTGGTTGAGACATACTTTTACCATGCCCAAGGACCTAGGTTTGAGCCCTTGCTTCCCATCTGTAGGGGGGATGCTTCACAAGTGGTGAAACAGGTCTGTAGGTATTTTTCTTTCTCCCTTTCTATCTCCCCCTCCCCTGTCAATTTTTCTCTGTCCTATCTAATAAAAATAATAGGGAAAAATGGCGTATTGTGTCAAAGGAAAGACTGTTGGTTGGGGGGGAGTGTTCAGGTCCTGGAACTTGATAGTGGAGGAGGACCTAGGTGGGGGGTTGTATTGTTATGTGGAAAAATGAGAAATTGTTACATATGTACAATTGTTATGAGAAATTGTTATGAGAAATGTTACATATGTACAAACTACTGTATTTTACTGTTGACTGTAAACTGTTAATCTCCTCAATTAAAAAAATGTGATAAGAAACCCTAGAGGGTTTAAAGTAGAAAAAACATGGCCACTGGGAGAGTGAAGTTGTAGTGTTAGGCACCAAACTCCAGAAATAACCTTGGTAACCAAAAAAGAAAAAAGAAAGGTGCTGTATTTGTAGAATGCTGCAATTTGTTACAGGCTTTAATTTTTTTTCTAATTCTTTTCAGTTTGCAGGCCTTTCAGATATATCCATTTCACAAGACATCCCTGTGGAAGGTGAAATCACCATTCCTATGAGATCTCAAATTCGGGAATTTGACAGTTCAACATTAAATGAATCTGTTCAGAATACCATTGTAAGTTAGACTAGTTGAGAGAATTTCTGGTCAGCAGCATGGGAATAAATAACAGCATGTAATATTTTTTTCTGCTTCACTGATTCTCAATATATTTTGTTTTAAATTTAAGATTATGACATAATAATTTGGTAACAACCATTTTGGAAAGCAGTTTGTCTGTAATGAGTATTAATAATTACAGAAGCCAGACCTTCTACCTTCTGCAACCCACAATGACCCTGGGTCCATGCTCCCAGAGGGTTAGAGAATGGGAAAGCTATCAGGGGAGGGGGTGGGATATGGAGATTGGGTGGTGGGAATTGTGTGGAGTTGTACCCCTCCTGCCCTATGGTTTTGTTAATTAATCCTTTCTTAAATTAAAAAAAAAGAATTTTAAAATGCCAGGATTTGTGGATGTAACTTGTAACCTTGTGTGTGAGTCCAACCAGCATTTTATCCATTGTACTATATTTGGGCCTCAAAATATCCAGATCCTTTTAACTTGATAATTATTCTTCTGTAGAGTAAGAAAAAAAATGTGAAATTCACAAATATGTATAAAAACAGAAAAAAATGTTAATAGACAAAGATGTTCATTATAATCTCCTCATAGTTAAACAAATGGGGTCTTATTAAGCATTATGTTGTCTTTCTTGTGGAATGCTAAATGACCATTAAAATTATGATTACAAGAATTACAACAGTTATATTTTCATTTGTATTACTGTCTTTCCTCAAATGTCTTAATATTTATTTATCATCTCCAGGGCCTCACTGCTCCAGGATTACTTTTTCAGATAGAAACATAAACAAAGAAGCAGAGAGAGAGTGAGAGACTATAGCACTGAAGCTTTCTTCAATGTAGTGGGAGCTAGGCTTGAACCTGGGCTACACAATGACAAAGCAGCACATGATTGAAGTAAACTCGTTTGGCAGCCTGATTTAAAACATTTATTTGTTTATTAGAGAGAGAGGCAGGAAGAGACAGAGCTCCAAAATACCTCTCTAGCACATGCAATGCCAAGTACCAAACTTAGGATCCCATGCCTGTAAGTTCATTGCTCTAACCACTGCACCACTTCCTGTATGCTTGATTTTATTTTTGTATGCCTTCTGGGATTAATTTATTAGTTGTACTGGTAATGTTAGAAACTATTTTCTATTTTATAAATAATGTGGTAGCTAGGAAGCACACTGATTAACCCATCATGTGTGAACTATGTCAGGTATGTTTTGCAAAACAACTAGAAATAGACTAATTTTAGGTGTAGTAGTGTGTGTGTGTGTGTGTGTGTGTGTGTGTGTGTATGTTTTGTAACACATTAAGAAAACTCTGAATCTCTTTTATAGAGTTAAAAAAAACTAAATAGAACTTCTGGGTATTGTAAGAGTTAAATGTTGGTATGGAGTTAATAGAAAAAAAACCCTGTGTCTCTGGTTTGTTTGTATAGTGAACAAGCTGGACTGGAATTACAGCTATAAAACTCAGTGAAGTATTCCCAAGAGAATGAAATGAATTTTAGCAATTAGCTAAGGCTGGCAACCTTGGTTATCACAGTACAAATTATTGTTTATGCCTTTCAGGTGCGTGATCTAAAAGCTGTTGGTAAAAAATTCATGCATGTTTTATACCCAAGGAAAAGTAATACTCTTTTGAGAGATTGTAAGTATATGAAGTGTTTTGAGATTTACTCATATATTTTTTTAAAGGCAAAGGATAGTAATTAAACTGACCTCATGGTATGGGATGGATATATATGATGAAAAAAATAAAGTTAATACTTAAGGATGAAATGTTAGAGATTTGAACATTTTGATTAATATGTTGTCTGCATCAGTAAATACAGGCTGTATAAAGCTACTAATACATAGTGATTTTTTTTTTTTTAGCAGAAGAACTAACAACTACAAGTGGCAGAGGAAATTTTTAAATGTTAAGTTAGAATAATAGTTAAAAAATAGAATATAGCTAATACCCATTAAGTATTACCAAAATACTACCTTCGTAGACTTTCTGTTTTCAGAACCACCATTTAGTCTGATGATTACTTCTTTAAAAAGTTTACAAGCATTCATATGTTTGCAATGAATTTTGCTTATATTTGAAATTTTTTTCTTAAAATTTTTAATACTTTTTCTTTTCCTTTTAGGGTTCTTGACTTTCTTAGTACTGTGTTAGAAAAATTGAGTAGGTTGTTCCAAATTAACAGCAGTGCTGTACATATGTATGCTTTCTATTTTGATGTAAGATAGGGATGTAAAATATGTTACAAATATGTTTGCCTGACAAAATGTCTCTCTATGGGTACTGTATGCAGTATCTAATCTTATCTCAACACAATATACTTTGGCTTGTAGCTGACATATGACTTGTTTCTTCATGTATATAATGAAGAGTATGAACAAATCTGGGCTTGTATACATGTGTACCTATGTGTACATGGAAAATGTGGTTACCTTTTCTAGGTTTGGGTTTCTTCTGTTAAAATCAAAGTAGTAACATACATCTGTTGGTCAGCATTAGAGATAATAATGCATATCAGCCACCTTCACAGTATCTAGCAGTTAATAGACACTTCAAAATGGTGGCTCTTATTCTGCTGCCTTCCCCTTCAAACACTTTTAAGATCCTTTCCACAACTTTGAGAAGTGTAGGAGTCATTCCTGCTTTGCAGATGAAGAAAATCTCAGAGAAGCTGAGTTTTACCAAGATCACTCAAGTAGGGAGCCAGGTGGTAACAGACCTGATTGAGCATACACATTACCATGTGAAAGGACCCAGGTTTAAGCCAAGGTCCCCATCTGCAGGGAGCAGTTTTCACAATCATTGAAGCAGTGCTACAGGTGTCTCTGTCTCTCGATTTCTCTCTCCCCCACCCATCTCAATTTCTCTCTTTCCTATCAAGTAAAATTAAAAATATATAAAGATGGGCCAGGTGGTGTCTTATCTGGTTAAGCACACATGTTACAGTGTACAAGGACTTGGCCTTAAGCCCTTGATCTCTACCTGCCAGGGGAAAACTTCATGAGTGTTGAAGCAGGGCTGTAGGTGTCTCTCTATCTTTTCCCCTCTATTTCCCCCTCCCCTCACAATTTTTCTCTGTCTATATCCAATAATAATAATAATAATAATAAAATAAATTAAAGATACTCAGGATTAAAGTCCAATTTCCAAGTTTAATGAGCTTTCTACTCTATCATTACTGTGCTACATGTGAAGATGACATTTTAACTGCTGTGCTGAGTTCAAAGTAAGGCTGCTTCAATCACAGTTCAAAACTAGTGTGTGTTAATTTGCTGATTAGTAGTGAGAATTGCTTATGTCTTATGTTAAGATTCATTCCCAAACATTGTAGATCGACTTGACACAAAGGATGAGTAAATTGTGGCCATAAATTTGCACTCCTTCCCTACTGTGCTAATCATAGTCTTGGCAGAGTGTCAGGAAAGACATTTATGACTTGGGGTCTTGGTGCATGGTGGTGGAAAAGACCCAGGCTAAGATTAAGAGTGTTTTACACATAACCTGTCTTGGTAAAATGAGAAATTTTACCCATATGTCAACAACTGTACTGTAAACCATTGACTCCGAATAAAAATATTAATTTACAACGAAACTAAGAAGTTAATAACTTTTTTTTCTTCTAAGGTTATTCCTAGGGCTCAGTGCTTGCACTATGAATCCATTGCTCCTGGAAGCCATTTTTCCCATTTTTTGTTGCCCTTGTTATTTTTTTATTGTTACCATTATCGTTGCTGTTGCTGGATAGAACAGAGAGAAATCAAGAGAGGAGGGGAAGACAGAGAGAGGAGAGAAAGATAGACACCTGAAGACCTCCTTCACCACCCAAGAAGTGACCCCCTGTAGGTGGGGAGCTGGACCTCTAACCGAGATCCTTAAGCCGGTTCTTTCACTTGGCACCGTGTACTCTTAACATGCTACACTACCACCTGGATCCCACTTCTTATCCTTTAAGGTGATGATGACATTTATCAAAACTAACATATGTTGGCATAGATTTGGAGAATTTGAAACCCTTGCATATTGTTGGTGGAGGATGTAAAATGGTACAGCTGCTGTGAAAAATAGCATGACAGTTCTTTTAAAAAATAAGTATAGGGTAGGGGTAGATAGTATAATGGTTATGCAAAGAGACTCTAGAGCCAGAGGCTCCAAAGTCTCAGGTTCAATCCCTTGCATCACCGTAAGCCAGAGCTGAGCAGTGCTCTGGTTAAAAAAAAATAATGATAAGCATAGTATTACCATCTGATGCAATAGTTCCCCTTCTGGGTATATACTCAAAAATGATTATAATTGGGAACTTGAACATATATTTGTATACTTGTGCTCATAGCAGCCTTATCCAGAATAGCCAAAAGGCAGAACCAACTTAAATGTTCACTGATGGATGGATAAACAAAGTGTAGTATATATGATATATTTATTAAATGTTACTTAGCCTTAGAAAATAATACATTTCTGGAACAAGGAGACAGCACAGAAGTTGTGTACCAGCATTGCATGTCTGAGGTTCTCTGAGGTTTCAGAGGTGAAAATACCAGTACTCATAAGGCAGAACTCAACAGTGTTCTGCCCCACTCCCTGCCGGAAAATAAATAATTTTTTTTTGAAAAAAGGAATGGAATTCTGACATTACAACATGAATGAATCTTGAAGACATACCGAATAAATTAAGCTAGATACAAAGTGACATGTACGATTCTACTTTTGTTAGGTACCCAGAGTAGTCAAATTGATAAATGCAGAAAATAAAATATAGGCTAGTTGCTAGAGGCTTAGAGGACAATAGAGAGTTATTCTTAAAATGTCTTTAATCAGTTTGGTATGATGATAATGTTCTGGAAACATATTCATGATTGTACAATAACATCCTGTTATTGTACAATCAAGTGTCTGTATACTTAGAGGTGATTAAAAAGTAAATGTTGTGTTACATATACTTTATTATTGTTATTATTATTTTTTATTGCCACCAGGTGATCACTGGCATCCAGTGACTGCACTATGAATCCACCATTCCCACCACCATTTTTTCTATTTTATTTGACAGGACAAAGAGAAATTGAGAGGAGAGGGAGAGATAGGATGAGAGAAAGACAGACACCTGCAAACCTACTTTAAAGCTTGTGAAGTGTTACATATACTTTGCAATAATAGGAAATAGTTTTAGGGGTGGGGGAGATAGTATTGTACTAGTTATGCAAAGAGACTCTTATGCCTAAAACTCTAAAGTCCCAGGTTCAATCCATAGCACCATCACAAACCAGAGCTGAGCAATGTTCTGGTAAAAAAAAAAAATATATATATATATATATATATATATATATAATAAAGAAAAGAAGAATTTTTAAAATTCTGTTGTAGATTTTTAAAAATTGAATTAGAATGATGAGAGCATTTAAAAAAACAGCCTACTGATGTCAGTTCAGTGTACTTGAATTAATTTTAATTGATCAAAAGTTGGGGCCAGGTGGTGGTGCAACTGGTTAAGCACACCCATTAAAGGATGCAGGTTTAAGCCCCTGGTCCGCACCTCCAGGGGGAAGGCTTCACTAGTGGTGAAGCAGGGCTACAGATATCTATCTCCCTCTCCCTTTTCAATTTCTCTCTGACTCTATCCAATAATAAATAAATAAAAATATTTTAAAAATTGATCAAAAATCAGGAATTAATATTGGGTGATTATGTTTTTATAAACATCACATTGTTGTCAAGATCACTTAAGAAATATGAGTATTGAGGGGGTCAGGTGGTGGCGCACCTGGTTGAGTGCACATGTTACAGTGAGAAAGGACCCAGGTTCAAGCCCCTGGTCCCCACTTGCAGGGGGAAAGCTTCATGAGTGGTGAAGCAGGGCTGCAGGTGTCTCTCTGTCTCTCTCCCTCTCTATCTTACCCTCCCCTCTCAATTTCTGGCTGTCTCTATCCAATAAATAAATAAAGCTAATATAAAAAAATAAAATTAAAATTAAAAAAAAGAAATATGAGTAATGGGAATCTTCGTGTGGTAAGGCAGTGGGTTAAGCCCACGTGGCGCCAAGCGCAAGGAGGACCAGCCTAAGGATCCCGGTTCGAGCCCCGGCTCCCCACCTACAGGGCAGTCGCTTCACAAGTGGTGAAGCAGGTCTGCAGGTGTTTGTCTTTCTCTCCCCCCTCTCTGTATTCTCCTCTCTCCATTTCTCTCTGTCCTAACAATGCAACATCAATAACAGAAACAATAATAACTACAACCACAATGAAAAACAAGGGCAACAAAAGAGAAAATAAATGAATAAATTAAAAAAATAAATATGAGTAACTATGCATATTGATTTAGATAATTTATATACTGTAAAATTACAGTTAAAAGTGGTATTTTTGGGAGTCGGGCTGTAGCGCAGCAGGTTAAGCACAGGTGGCACAAAACGCAAGGACTGGCGTAAGGATCCCGGTTAGATCCTCTGGCTCTCCACCTGCAGGGGGTTCGCTTCACAAGTGGTGAAGGAGGTCTGCAGGTGTCTGTCTTTCTCTCCCCCTGTCTGTCTTTCCCTCCTCTCTCCATTTCTCTCTTTCCTATCCAACAATGATGACATCAATAACAACAACAATAATAATTACAACAATAAAATAAGGGCAACAAAAGGGATAAATATTTTTTAAAAAGTGGTATTTTTTATTGGCTGAAGAAGTTTAATTGTGCTTTTATCTGTACATTACTGGACTGTTGGCTTATTAATTGCCCAACAGCTGTTTATTGAGAACCACTGTGCTTAGGCTTGATGTTGGCATAACCTATTACAGTTTTTAAATTATTTTCTAAAGTTTAATCTTGTGAATTTGCCATTAGTTGTTTTTTGTCACCAGAAGAGTAACATTTTCATTCTAATTTAATGTGAGTGTGGCTGAGTGCAAAGAACTTTGGACCAGGAACCAGAAAACCTAGGTTTTGATCCCACACTACACCTAACTATGTAGACATAATTCATTAAAAATGGACTTATTTATGAGAGAGAGAGAGAAGAGGAAGGGGTGGGGAGGGGGAGGGAACCTCCTGTGTTGTAGATTCATTTTTTTCTTTCTCAATATATTTTTGTCTTTATTTTAATGAGCAAAAGAAAGATACAGAGACCAGAGTACTGTTCAACTCTTGAATGAAGTAGTATGAAACATTGTACCTTGGACTTTGGAGCCTCAGGCATGAATGTCTTGAAGAACCACTATATGTGTTTGTTCTGTCTCTCTCTCTCTCTCTCTCTCTCTCTCTCTCTCTCACTCACTCACCCCTCTCTCTGGCAGAAATAGTGCAAGAGAAAGAGAAAAAAAGAGAGAGGAATAGTTAACTTCTGCCTGTTTCAACACTTCTGAAGCTTTCCCCCTAAAGGTGGGGACTAGGGGCTTGAACCTGGGTCCTTGCACATGATAATGTATGTGCTTTACCACCACCTGCCCCTTATTTTTCATACTAGTGAAATCATTGTGATTATACTTGGCATATCTAGTGCATCCCCAAATTGGTGTAATGACATGGCTATAATCTTTCTATGGGTGTTAGTTGGAGTTACCTAGGTCTTATAACTCTTTTTCCACTGGTATTTAACTATAGAATACTGGAGTATATCTTAGTGGGGAGGGGATTGATTTATGCAATATGAAGTGGATAAAACTTGAGGGATAGGTGAAGAAGGCTATTAAGCACTGGGGAACAAGGTGACAAGAAAGATGTGGAAGACTTGGGTAGAAAGACAACTTTGATGTCTGAAATGTAAGAGTGGGAGAGGCAGATAGTGCAATAAAGATAGAAATCACTGCATGGTGATTTCTTAATAATCCATCTTTTCTTGCCTTTTAGGGGATTTATGGGGTCCTTTGATCCTTTGTGTGACACTTGCATTGTAAGTACTTATATTTCTTTTCTTTGTCATCTGATATAGGCAAGATGTTTGTAGGATTTCAAATAGAGGGGGCTTTTGGCTAAATATGATTCCTACAGTATAAGGTATTAAGTATTACCTTAAGTATTTAATTCCAAAAATTCAAGTAGATTTTGAGATAATTCAAAGAGCAATAGCACTAAAGATGTGAGTAATCTGTCCACCTTCACTTACCGATGCCTTATTCCTGCTTTAGCCGTATCTAGTCAACACCTCCCCATCTCAAGTACTTCCTCATCATTAAACTAAGTGAAAAATCTGTAGATCTAATACTGTTTATTTGTAATCATAATTTAAAAATATTGCTAAATATAAATAAGAATAAATTTAGGATAAAAGTAGTAAACTCAAGGTCATATTTTTTATTATTTATTTTAATATTACAGAATTACATATCTACAGGGGTTTGAATCCATACCATTTCCACCACCAGAGTTATGAATCTTCAGTCTCACCACTGCAGTATGCCACAGTTTCTCTAAGGTTGTAGATGTGGGCCAACCATCTTCTCTACAACTATATGTCCACATTTATACACAGTCACCACTTTTTGTTCTTATTCAATCCTCTTCTCCTCCAAGCCACTCATGACATCATAACTACCTCCATGTATCCCTCTCCTTTTCCTTCTCTCTCTGGGTGCTGATGGAGTTGGAGTTCAGAGCCCTCTTATCTTCATCCTGTCACTTTTATGCCTCTGGGACTATGGAACCAGAACTCCTACCTTATGCACCCCAAAAACAACCTTGCAAGGTCCTATTTTAAAGTGTTGTGCTTTTTTATGCAGTGCATATAAAAGGAAAGATCAGAAGAAAAGCAAGATTCCTTAGCAGAGGGGAATATAGCCATTTGTAAATTAGGATTCAATTCTGGGTTCTTATCCTCATTGCTATTAGTAGAGTGACTTTGGACTTTTATTTTAGGTTATTGTCTGGGCTTCACAGCTCCATAGTGACTTTTTCAGATACAGAGAGACAGAGACCAAGAGAGGAAAAGAAAGACCCCATAGTATTGAAGCTTCTTCCAGAGCAGTAAGGGGATAGGCTTGAAACTGGGTTGCTCACTTGGCAAAATAGACACCATTCTGGTGAGCTATTGTTCTATCCTGACTTTGGACTATTAATAACAAAAATCTGCATGACGATTTTTAAAAGATTACAGGAAACTTAAATACCTTTAAATTTTTCATGTAATAACAAAGGAAAAATGTTTTCCTTTTTTTCCAAACTCAGGTTCAGAAAGGTTAAAGATTGAGTCAAGGCCATTCTCTACCTCTGGTTATTTTTTAAAATATATTTTATTTGGGTGGGCATAGAAAGCGTATTGGTTATGGAAAAAGACTCTCATGTCTGAGGTTTCAAAGTCTCAGGTTCAAACCCTCACACCACAATAAGCCAGAGCTGAGCAGTGCTCTGGTTAAAAACGATAATAAAAATAAAGAATATATATATATATATATATAGTGATTTATAGTAGGTTATCAGGTTGTAGGGTTATAGGGTGTAGTTCCATATTATGTGCACCATCAAAATTCTGTGCATTTACCCTCCCAAAGGTAACTGTCTTAGAGACAGTTTTTTTCTTTTGTTCATGATCCTGTATTCCAGTTCTCTATATTCCATATATGAGTAGTTGTCTTTCACCTCTATACATATTTCACTAAGCATAATCACCTCCAGTTCCATCCACTTTGTCTCAAAGAACACAAATCACCTTTTTTTTTTCTGCAGAGTAATATTCTGTAACTTCTTTAATCAGTCATCTGTCAATGGACATTTAGGCTGCTTTGGTTGGTAATGTGGCTATGATTATAGGGTATATGTCCATTTAGTTAAGTGTTTGCATTTCCTATGGATAGTTACATCTAAGAATGGTATTGCTGGATCACAAAGTTTAAGGGCTCTCCATAGAATCTTTCAGAGGGGCTGTATCACATAGCATTCCCACCAACAGTGTAATAGAGTCCCCCTTTCTCCACAGCCTCACAAACACCTATCATTTCCTGTTTTGTTGATGTAAGCCATTCTCACAGGTGTGAAGTGGAGTAGTTTTGATTTGCATTTCTGTGATGATAAGTGATGTGGAAATTTTTTCATATGTCTGTTGGTCATGTGTATCTCTTTTTTAGAAAGCTGACCATTCAATTCTTTGGCCCACTTAAAAAATTATTTATTCCCTTTTGTTGCCC
The DNA here is from genome assembly GCF_950295315.1 of Erinaceus europaeus. NCBI lineage: Eukaryota > Metazoa > Chordata > Mammalia > Eulipotyphla > Erinaceidae > Erinaceus > Erinaceus europaeus. Next base: position 79,888,720 of record NC_080185.1, on the reverse strand, counting down.
TTGTTGTATTTATTGTTGTTGTTATTGATGTCATCATTGTTAGATAGGACAGAGAGAAATGGAGAGAGGAGGGGAAGTCAGAGGGGGAGAGGAAGATAGACACCTGCAGACCTGTTTCACTGCCTGTGAAGTGACTCTCCTGCAGGTGGGAGCCGGGGGCTCGAACCGGGATCCTTACGCTAGTCCTTGTGCTTTGTGCCACGTTTAACCCGCTGCGCTACCACCCGACTCCCCTGGCCCACTTTTTTATTGGATTCTTTTTTCCTTTTGTTCAGCCTTACCAGGTCTTCATAGATTTTGATATCAGAATTTTCTGATGTGAAAATACCTTCTCCCAATTACTGGGTTGCTTGGTTATTCTTAGGTAGTTTGCTTTGTATGTATGAAAGCTTTCTAGTTTGATACAGTCCCATTTATTTACTCATTTTCATTTTATATGACCATGGGATTGTCCTGCAATGCTTTGCCAATATTTCTCTATATATTTTAGAGTTTCTGATCTAATATCCAGGGATTTTTTTAAAATTTTTTATTTAAGAAAGGATTAATGAACAAAAACATAAGGTAGGAGGGGTACAACTCCACACAATTCCCACCACCCAATCTCCATAACCCACCCCCTTCCATGATAGCTTTCCCATTCTCTAGCCCTCTGGGAGCATGGACCCAGGGTCGTTGAGGGTTGCAGAAGGTAGAAGGTCTGGCTTCTGTAATTGCTTCCCCGCTGAACATGGGCGTTGACTGGTCGGTCCATACTCCCAGTATGCCTCTCTCTTTCCCTAGTAAGGTGTGTCTCTGGGGAAGCTGAGCTCCAGGACATATTGGTGGGGTCTTCAATCCAGGGAAGCCTGGCCAGCATCCTGGTGGCATCTGGAACCTGGTGATTGAAAAGAGAGTTAACTATGAAGCCAAACAATTTGTTGAGCAATCATGGATCCCAAGCTTGGAATAGTGGAGAGGAAGTGTTAGGGAGGTACTCACTGCAAACTCTAGTGTACTTCTGCTTTCAGGTATATATTTTGCAGTAGTTTATGGATACGTGTGCACGTAAGCTCTCTCTCACAGAAACTGGTGTATATCTAGGTTATGGGACTTTGTTAGAAAGTGAACTACCTGAGATGAAATTAGAGTGTACTATAAAAGGAAAAGTCTCACCCGAGTAATGAAGCTGAAGGGTTGTCATTCCACACGTGAAGTCTCTGGACACAGTCTGAGGTGAAGCATGTTGAGGTGGCAATCGTTGCTTTGGTTAGGTTGTGATCGGCGGATGCAATATTATTTGGTTTGGATTGGGAGATGCATACGGGAAAGTGGGCCCTATCCAAGGGTTCCAGGACTGGGGGAAGTAGGGGCTCTATAGTGGAGATGTGAGGTTCCTGCTGTCTTAGGGTTCAAAAAGACAATCGATAGTTAATGTTATCATCACATTATTTGGTAATTGGGTTAACTTTGAAAAGTCCTTTTGTTATGGTTTGCTGTACAGTATCCAGTATCTTGTATATAGCTTTGCTATTGGATGCTAGGCTTTTGAGAGAGTCCGCATATCAAATACACAGCCTATATATTAAAAGGATTCAGTTTGTGTTTTGAGAAACTTTGAGACATACAATTGATTTTCCTCCTCTCATATTAATTATATATTATGATTTATATGTCTACATTTTGCTAGGAGTGTACATAAACACCATTCCCACCACCAAAGGACTGTGACCCATCCCTCCCGCCCCCTCCCACCCCCCACTGGCCCAGGAAGCTGCATGTCTACCCCTCACCACTGGGTTTTTACTTTGGTGCCCTACTTACAATTTGATCAGGTCCTGCTTTTAGTTTCCCTTTCAGATCTTCTTAATCAACTTCTGTTGATGAGTGGGATCATCCCATACTCATCTTTATCTTTCTGACTTAGTTCACTTAACATAATTCCTTCTAGCTCTGTCCAAGATGGGTCAGAGAAGGTGGGTTCATTGTTTTTGATAGCTGCATAGCATTCCATTGCTAAAACCTGGAAGCAACCCAGGTGCCCAACAACAGATGAGTGGCTGAGAAAGCTGTGGTATATATACACAATGGAATACTATGCAGCTACCAAAAAAATGAACCCACCGTCTCTGACCCATATCCAGGCATTTGATCCATTTTGATTTGACCTTTGTGTATTGTCTTATGAGGTGGTCTAATTTCACTTTTCCGCATGTGCTTGTCCAATTTTCTCAGCATCATTTGTTGAATAGACCTTCTTTCCCTCCACTGAATGGTTTTGGCCCTTTTGTCATATATTAGATGATTATATATATGTGGACTTCTGAGCTCTCAGTTCAGTTATATTGATCCTGGTGTCCAATTTTTTTCTAGTATCATGCTATTTAATTACTATTGCTTTGTAATATAGAGTTAAATTGGGGAGTGTGGTAGTTCTTCCTTTTTTTTTTAAACAGAGGATCCATCAGCTCTGGCTTATGGTGGTGCAGGAAATTGAACTGGCACTTTGGAACCTCAGACATCAGAGTCTTTTTGAATAGCCATTATACTATCTATCTCTGCCCCTTCCATCTTTTTTTTCTTTCTTCTTTTCAGAAGTGCTTTTCATTTATTTATTTATTTATTTATTTATTTATTTATTTATTTATTGTTCCATCAAAAATTTCCAGACTATAATAGGAGTGCATATTAACACCATTCCTGCCACTAAAGTTCTGTGTCCCTACCCCCAACCCCCTATAGTGAAACTGAAAATTGATCCTCACCCTCCACCCAGAGATTTTTACTTGGGTGCAGTAATCCACACTCAGTCAGATTCTGCTTTGAGTTTCCCTTTCTGTTCTTCTTTCTCAACTTCTGTTTATGAGTGGGGTCATCCCATACTCATCTTTCCCTTTCTGGCTTATCTCATTTAACATAATTCCTTCAAGCTCCATCTAAGATGGGTTGGAGAAGGTGGGCTCATTATTCTTAATAGCTGAGTAGTATTCCATTGTGTATTTATACCACACTTTCTCAGACATTCATCTGTTGTTGGGCATTTGTGTTGCTTCCAGGTTTTGGCTTTTAGGAACTGTGCTTCTATGAACATAGGTGTACATATATCTTTTTGGATGGGTGTATTTAACTCTTTTAGGATATATCCCTAGGCGAGGAATTACTGGGTCGTATGGAAGGTTAATTTCAAGCCTTGTGAGGGTTCTCCAGACTGCTCTCCATAGTGTTTGGGCCAATTTACATTCCCAGCAGCAGTGCAGGAGGTTTGCTTTGTCCCCTACAACCTCTCTAACATTTGTTGCTGCTGTCTTTTTTTTTTTTTATGTTTCAGTAGAGTCTTTAGAATTCTCTACATACATTTTCATGTCATCAGCGAGTAGTGACAACTTATTGTCTTCTGTTTCTACATGTTGACCTTTGCCTCTTTCTTGCCTGATTGAAATAGCAGGACCTCCAGGACTATGTTTAATAACAGTGGTGACAGTGTACATCCTTTTCTGGTTCTAGATTTTTGAGTGGAAGCTTTCAGTTTTTCCTGTTGAGGATGGTTATGTCTTCTTGTTGACTGATCCTATGACCAATATGTAATATTCATTTTAATTTCTTACTACCTTCTTTATCTTAAAGTTTATTTTGTTTAATAGCAGAATAACTGTTCCTGCCCCTTTTTCTGAATGGGGGCGGGGGCTTTAGACACTTTGTCTATCCTACCACTTGGAATTTCTGTTTGTCTTTTCTGTATGTGTGCTTCTTGGAGACACAGAGTAGATATTTTATGTTTTTGTTGGATTATTTTTCATGTTTGTTTCTATTTCTTGATTTGTGTGGATGTTTTTCTATGCTGGTCTTGCAAACTGTATTTCTGTTCCTTATATTTTGTTTTGTGGTTACCATGAGTATTGTATGTAACTTACAACATTTATTTATTTATTTATTTATTCAGAGCATCACTCTGGCATTGTGATGCCAGGAGATGGACTCAGGACCTCATGCATGAGAGTTCAACACTTTATACACTCTTCCACCTCCTTGATTGCTTATGCATTTTTAAATACATTTTTAAATAAAAAAGGAAAAAGAGGGGGTGAAAGAACAGCACAGCAGGTCCTCCCCAGTACAATGGGTACCAGTTTGAATGTTGGGTCACATGCCTGTCAAAGCAGGCACCTTACCAGCAGATCTCTCCTGCTGAACTTGATTACTTCCATTTTTATTTTATTTTATTTTTTATTTCTTTTTGGGGGGATTAATGATTTACAGTTGACAGTAAAACATAATAGTTTGTATATGCATAATATTTCCCACTTTTACACACAAGAATTCAACCCCTACTAGGTCCTCCTATGCCATCATGTTCCAGGACCTATGTTCCATTTTTAAATGTGGGAACTAGCATTTTTTTTTTTTACCAGAGCACTGATCATCTCTGCCTTATGGTGGTATGGTGGTATGAACCTGAGACCTTGGAGCCTCAGGCCTGAGAGTCTCTTCACATAACCATCATGCTAACTTCCTCTACCTGGAATTAGCAGTTTTTAAAATTTATTGTTATTAGTGATTTAATACTGGTTTATAAGATTATAAGGGTATTGTTCCACATCACCCCAAGATAACCACAGTTGTCACAAAATTTTAAGGACAATTTTGCCACTTTTTTTTTCCTACAAGTTCATGTGTTTCAGTTCTTTATTTTGCACTTATAAGTGAAACCTTCTCATTGTTGTCTTTTATAGAAATGCAGGTAATTTGACAACAGATATAAACTATAGTAATAAGAGTCATTGAACGCAGAGAACTGAAAAACAAAACTCCTTGATTTTACCTCCCCCCCCCCAATTTTTAAAGAATACATAGCCAGGGGTGGGGGTGGTAGTACAATTGTTTTGGAAGTGAATTCCATGCCCAAGGTCCCAGAGTTTCAGGTTGGGTCCCAAGCATTACCTTAAACCATAGTTGAAAAGTAATCAGGTGAAAGGAAGGGGAAAAAAGGAGAGAAGATGCAAGAAAGATTAAAAACAGAGTCAGGAGATAAACTCAAGACATCTTGCATATAGGATACCACTGAGGTGTCTCATGGACTCAGTTTTGTCTTTTTTTTATTTTTTATTTAGTAAAAGAAGGAGAAAGAAAGAGAAGGAAGGGACAGTAAAGATACCACAATACTGTTCCACTATCCATGGTGCTCCCCTGGTGCCTTCCATGGTGTTTCTTTGTGGAGCCATAGCTCAAATCCGGGCACATGTGGCAAAGCAAATGTTCTATTTGGTAAGCTGTATTTACCCTCCCCCATCATTCTTATAATGATTTGTCCCATAAAAACCATCTTATTCAAATGGAAATAATACAGAAGTTGCATATATAACCAGCAGATGCTATGTATAGGAAAAATAGTAACAATCTCCAGTGTATAAAGAAAATACAATAAAAAAACTTGCTGTAAAGTAGATGAACTATAATACATGATGTTGCAAAAATGAATTTTAATTCATGTAAGTAGAAAAATAGCAAATAAACATATGCATGCTAAAAGAAAAGATAGGAAGATATCTGGAGGGGAGTGTTAGACATTAAGAAAGGGCAAAATAAGGCCAAACTCTGTTAAGAAATGCAAATAAAGGACTGTATAATTTCAGAAAGTATTATAAACACAAAATTAAAAAAAAACTAAGATATTATATTTTATAGCAATGATGAAAATATCCTTTCATACTTTAAAGTTGTCTTATATTGTATGGCTAGTAGTATTTCATCTCATTATTTCCTGGCCTCATGCTTCCTGATGTAAAGTCTGATAATGAGTCTTTCTATGCTGCATAAGTCACTTTCTTTTTCCTTCTAAAGATTGCAAATTTTATTCTTTGTCCTTAAATTTTGATAGTTTCACAATAATGGGTTTTGGTGTAAGTCTATTTGGGTTTAAGAATTTGGGAGTTTTCTCTGCTTCCTGAACATCTATATTCTGACCATATGCACTTTGGAAAAAAATTCTATTATTTTTTTGAGTATGTTTTCTGCTCCCTTCTTTCTATTCTTCTGAGACACCTGCAATTCTGATATTTGCTTTTGTAATGAAATCTTCAGTCACTCAAGTAGTTGCTTCATTATTCTTAAACATTTTTCTCCTATTTTGAAGTCAGAAAATGTGAATATTTTGTCTTCTATTTCTTTTTTACAAATTTCATTTATAAAATAGAAATATTGACAAGACCATAGGATAAGAGGGGTGTAGTTCCACACATTTCCCACCACCAGAGCTCCATATTCCATCCTCTCCTTTGAAAGCTTTCCTATTCTTTATCCCTCTGAGAGTATGGGCCAACAATCTCTAAGGGGCGCAGAAGGTCAGAGGTCTGGCTTCTATAATTGCTTCTCCACTGAAAATGGGCATTGGCAGGTTGATCCATACTCCCATCCTGTTTCTTCTTTTTTTTTTTTTAACTTTTTATTTATAAAAAGGAAACATTGACAAAACCATAGGATAAGAGGGTTAAAACTTCGCACAATTCCCACCACCAGACCTCCGTATCTCATCCCCTCCCCTGATAGCTTTCCTATTCTTTAACCCTCTGGGAGTATGGACCCAAGATCATTGTGGGATGCAGAAGGTTGGAGGTCTGGCTTCTGTAATTGCTTCCCCACTGGACATGGGCGTTGACAGGTTGATCCATATTCCCAGCCTGTCTCTCTCTTTCCCTAGTGGGGCGAGGCTCTGGGGAAGAGGAGCTCCAAGGCACATTGGTGGAATTGTCTGTCCAGGGATGTGTGGTCGCATCCTGCTAGCATCTGGAACCTGGTGGCTTAAAAGAGAGTTAACATACAAAGCCAAACAAATTGTTGACTATGAACCTAAAGGCTGCGTAGTGCAGATGAAGTGTTGGGGGTCACCTCCATTTTGTATATAGCTAATAGGCATATTTTAGTTATATTTCAAAGGGCCTGTAGCTATACTAGTGTTTTTGTTTGTTTGTTGGTTGGTTGGTTGGTTGGTTTTGCCTGAACCTGAAATCTGATATGTAGGTGGATCCAGGTTTTTGTCTGGGGAGGTGATGTCATGGCTGGGAAAAGGACCACAAAGCTGTATCAGGGAAGAGAGTAGCTCCCCAATGTGGGAAAGGGGTATAAATACTGTTGACTATAAATCCCATCAATTTGATGTGATCTGGGGTCCATAATTAGCTTAGGAGCCTGTATGACCTCTGCATCCCTCTAGATCTGAGCTCACATTCTGTGGTCATGAGTAGGAACATTCCATGCTGCCCTAATATCGACCCATCTTCCTCAGGTGTAGCATAGAGTATGTTGTCCATCCTCCCTCCTCCCTTCAATGCGGAGGATTGAACATTCTCTACCATTATTGATCCGAGTTGAGGACAAGGTCCTATGGGAGACCCTCAAAGGGGTCTATTTTGTTGTTCCTGGTAGAAATGACTGGTAACAATGGAGAGAGGGATTTATTTGAGGTCTGGGCCCATCAAGTCTGTTTGGGAATCTCAGTCTTCCCTGATTAGGGCCCCAGATCCATCACACTTTTCTATAGGAATCATGGAGTCCAGGAGATACTAGAGTGGTATATTCATGATTTTAATTACAAGACCTGCCTGTACCTGCATCCTTCACCCTAAAAGACTATACTTTAAATATGAAGGAGTAATCAAAACAGTTCCAGATTTTATCAAAAAACTCAAGGAGTTTGCCACTTCTATACTTGCCTTGTAAGACTTGCTGAAAGGAATGGCACAGAGAAAGAAACACGGGTATTTAACTCTCAACAAGGTTATATACTGCAAAGAAACCATAGAAACAAAAAATTGTATAATGTGACACAGTATTAAAATATGAAAGGGTCTCCTACATTACTGGTGGGAATATACATGGTACATCCACTGTGGAAGAGTCTGGAAATTCATCAGAACAATAGAAATGGACCTATCTTATGAACCAGCAATTCCTCTCCTGGAACTATATCCAGGGTAAACAAAAACTCCTATCCAAAGAGACCTATGTACATCTATGTTCATAGCAGCACAGTTTGTGATAACTCAAACTTGCAAGCAACCCAGAAGTCCAATGACATATAAGTAGCAAGTAAATTTGTGGTATATAAACACAATGAAATATATGTAGCTATCTCATTTGCAATATCTTACTCAGAACTTGAAGATACCATGTTGAGTGAAATAAGACAGAACTGGAAGGACCAATGCTGAATGATCTCACTCACAGTAAGAATTTTAGAAAAAGCACGACAGAGATGGGGGTATGTAGCCTAATAGTTACTCAAAGAGTCTCATGCCTGAGGCTACGAAGTCCCAAGTTCAGTCTCCTGTACCACCTAAACCAGAGATGAACAGTGCTCTGGTAAGATATATAAGGAAAGAAATAAAGAAAAAAAAATTAAGTAAGGCAAAACAGAAGGTGAAACTTTGGGTGTGGTATATTGCACCAAAGCAAATGGCTCTAAGGTAAGAAGCAGAGGTATGAGGTGAAGGGATATTGGAGTTCTAGTGTATGATAGAGCAGTGTGCCCTAAGTTGAGGGAGTGAGTATATCCCACTGCATACTATTGTGCACTTATACATTAGGGTATATATTTTGCTCTAATTTGTGGATACATATATACATATGCTCTTATAGGACCTGGTCTATATCTACATTCTGTGGCTTTGTTATGAAGTATACCACCTGAAATAGAATTAAGGAGTCCTATGAGCTAGGAAAGGTCTCACCAGAGTAATGAAGCTGAGGGTTGACATCCCACACCTGACATCTCTGGTCGCAGTCCAAAGTGAAACACCAAGGTGGTACTGGTTGTATTGATTAGCTTTAGATCAATAAATGCAGTATCAGTTGGTATGAACTGAGAGAAGCATGCAAGAAAGTGAGCCCCACCCTAGAGGTTCCAGGACTGGGAGAAATATGAGTTTTATAGAGAATGGGAAAGGTTCCTTCTGTCTTAGGGTTTAAGAAGGCAACAGATAGTTATTATTATAACCAAAACATTTGGAAATTTGGTTCACTTTGAAAATTCCAAGACCTCACTATGAATTATGTCACTTAAAGCTATTTACATATAACTGTATCTTATATAGTGACACAACTGGTTGCTTGTAGTTTCCCTCTTCTATGATTATAAGTGATTTAATATTTCAAGGAAAAAGTCATTATTAGAAATGTATTAACAGCTTAAGCCCACTGTTGAAATTCAATGAGGTTACCAGTTTGAAAATTTAGGTGCTTAGACTGAAGGAATATAGTCTCAGAACTGGGGTCTGTTCATCAAAAATTCCAGACTAAAAGTTAATAGGAGTGTATATTAACACCATTCCTGCCACTAAAGTTCTGTGTCCCTGCCCCCAACCCCCTATAGTGAAACTGAAAATCGATCCTCACCCTCCACCCAGAGATTTTTACTTGGGTGTAGTAGTCCACACTCAGTCAGGTTCTGCTTTGAGTTTCCCTTTCTGTTCTTCTTTCTCAACTTCTGTTTATGAGTGGGGTCATCCCATACTTGTCTTTCCCTTTCTGGCTTATCTCATTTAACATAATTCCTTCAAGCTCCATCTAAGATGGGTTGGAGAAGGTGGGTTCATTATTCTTAATAGCTGAGTAGTATTCCATTGTGTATTTATACCACACTTTCTCAGACATTCATCTGTTGTTGGGCACTTGTGTTGCTTCCAGGTTTTGGCTTTTAGGAACTGTGCTGCTATGAACATAGGTGTACATAATCTTTTTGGATGGGTGTATTTAACTCTTTTAGGATATATCCCTAGGCGAGGAATTACTGGGTCGTATGGAAGGTTAATTTCAAGCCTTGTGAGGGTTCTCCAGACTGCTCTCCACAGTGTTTGGACCAATTTAAAAATGTCTTGAATTTAAAACCATTTTAAGCTTTATATGGACCAGTGCACTGAAATCTATGGATCACATTTAGCCCTGCAGTTTGTAACATCTGCTAATCTTTAAAAGAATATCAGGGGCTGGGCGGTGGTGCAGTAGGCTAAGTGCAGGACTGGTGTCAGGATTCTGGTCTTCCTACTTGCTGCGGTGGGGGTGACGGTTGCTTCACAGGTGGTGAAGCAGATCTGCAAGTGTCTATCTTTCTCTCCCCCTCTATCTTCTCCTCCTCTCTCGCTTTCTCTCCTATCTGACAACAATGAAAATGATAATAACAATAGCAATAACAACAACAAAAGCAATAAACAACAAGGCCAACAAAAGGGAGAAAATAGCCTCCAGGATTTGTATTGTAAGAACTTAGTCCCAGTGATAACCCTGGAGGCAAAAAATGAATAAAAAAGAAAGAAAAAAATTTTGTCTGAGCTTGATAGCTAACATGTAGGTGGACTAAAAATATTGTCTGGAGAGATGGTGTCAGAGTTGAGAATAAGGCTAGAAAGCTGAATTAGGGCAGAGAGTGCACCCAAACTTGAAGAATGTGTGTAAATAACTATTCACCCCATTGACGTGACTTTGGGCCCATTTTTAGCACAAGAGCCTATGTAACCTCAGATCATAGCCCAAGGCCACAGCTGGAAACATTTTAGGCTGCAATCTTTACCTTAAATAGACTTTCTAACTTTTTCCCATCTGATGACCCCCTAATTTTATCTTCTCTATTCCTACCTTGTGATTTCTGTTTATTAAATAATTTATCTTGCTTTATATCTTACCACCTTTCAACCACCAAGTTGTGAACACTACTATGATTCCATCCTGATTTCCTAGGCAGAAGACCTCAGCAAAGTGTCCTGATGTTTCACCTCTCCAGAGACCTACCTCACTAGGGAAAGTTAGAAACAGACTAGAGATATTGATCGACCTGCTAATGTCCATGTCCAGTAGAGAAACAATTACATAAATCAGAACTCCCACCTTCTGTACCCCATAAAGAATTTTGGTCCATACTCTCAGAGGGTTAAACAATAGGGAAGTTTCTAATGAAGGGAACTCTGGTGGTGGGAACTATATGGAATTATACCCATATTATCTTATAATCTTTTAAATCATTGTTAAATCACTAATTAAAAAATTTAAAAAGTCAAGTAATCCATTTATACAACTCCAGCAAAGTAGAACAACCCTTGTAATTGTGAGGAATTTTGAATTTGAAATTAGGGACCTTAGCTGAATAATTTGGCAGTTTCCTTTCACATAACATATGTGTTCAGGTAACTTTAGGACAGCTTCCTGATTCAAAGTTTAAAAATTTTTGTCTGAATTTTGTTGCTCTAAGAAATATCAAACAACTTTCATGCTATTTCCTTGTTATAGAATGCTTCAGAGAGGCTCTGTAGATAGTGAAAAAGATGGAGGACCCCAATTTGCAGAAGTATTTGTCATTGTATGGTTCGGTGCAATTACCATCACTCTCAACTCAAAACTTCTTGGAGGAAACATGTGAGTATTGTTAAAATTTGCCTTTTATCCTTTATTGGGTAGCAGTTTAAGGAATTCTCGCTAGTAATTTTTATTAAAAATTAAAAAAATGATCACAGAGAAGTCTTTTAAAACCATTGGCAGAGATAACTAATTTGACATAATTTGTTTAGGTTATTTTTATAAGCTTCATATATTCTCTCCAATTCTTGAAATTATAGGCAGAATATTTCTGTTTGAAGATTTGAGGAAACAAATATCCTTTTAAGCAAAATTATGTATAAATAGAATAGGTTAAGAACCACTATTTTAGAGGTTTAGTAGAGAAATATCTAGAAATTACAGTAGATCATTTGGTATCCTAGATGGTTGACTCTTAAAAAAGAGGAGACATGGATACCCTTGGAGGTTACTCTTCCTAGGCTCTGTCCAGGTGGCAGCTGGCAGTGCAGGGCTCTACCCTGCCGGTCTAGCTTCACGGGCAGGAGAGAGACGACCAGGGACTCATGGCTGAGCTGGGAACGCAGTTCAATCTTTATTGATTGGGAATGCAGTTCGATCTAGCTATCTCTAATCACAATCTTGTCCTATATATCTCCCGAGGCGGAAGTGTCAGGTCAGAAGAGGATGTACATAGGATAGGGGGTGGGGAGAAGGAAAAAGCTCACGAACCAGTGGGGATTAAACCAGTGCTGGCAAATCAGTGATTATGTAAATAGATCACAGCAGCAAGCCATGCAACAGAAGGGGTCTTAGAAGCAGACCAACATTTTCCCCTTTCTTTTTGACTAATGGCCATAGTATCAGAAGTCTGAGTAGAAACCTATATCGTGCAGGCATTTTCAAAAGAACTGGCATAAGACATGGAGGAATAAATAAGAGAGCAGCAAGAACCAGTGTGATGCCAAGTGGAGGCCTGAAGGGGTGTTTCTTGCCTCTGGGGGCATCTATTGCCTCAAAGGGCGTTTCCTGCCTCTGTGGGCATCTTTTGCCTCTGGGGGCATTTCATGCCTCAAAGGGCATTTCCTGCCTCTGTGGTCAGGACCTAGTAAGGAGGGGGGTTTCCTGCCTCTGGGGACAGGGCCTGCAGGTGAGGAGGCATGGCCTATAGAGTCTCAAGGCTCTGGCTGCAAAGTCCATGGACTGCTGTGGTCAGTCTTTGAGAAACCCAGCAGTGCTGTAAAGTTGTTTAAGGTGTCCAAGAGGTGTACCAGTAAATCCAATAGATGTGTCAGTACAAAGCAGATGACCACAGAAGAAATGCCAGGGGATGAAACACTGCACATCTGTCTTGGTGGGGAAGGTCAGCCACCGAAATTCTGCTTTTTTGTAGAGAGTGAGCTTTGGAGTCTGTGAATCTGTTTCTTCAGGTCGTGTCAGGTCACATCATTGGTTTCAGGAGGTTCGTTGTAGTCATGCCATCTTGTGGGCAATGTCAGAGGACAGGGGTCCATATGGATTTCTGGGGATTTCATTTGAGTAGATGCTTTTTCATGTGAAGACTTGACAGCTGTAATTCACTTACTTGTGAAGCAAAACTTGTAGAAGATTAGAAGTTTACTATAATTGATAACTCCATTATAATTGGTTTAGGTACCTTTATAATTTTGGAAGTCCTTTCTAGTATGATTTCAAGGTTGTTTAAACAGTATAAGCTCAATTGAAGAACCATGGTTAGAAGCCTCAGGCATGAGAATCATTAACATAACCATTGCTTTTTCTACCCCACCCATACTCATACAGTTTTCAGGATTAAACGTTTCCAAGACGTAAAAAATCAAAACCGAAAAAAACAACTTTTTGGACTGTTTCTGGATGTCTCTAGAAATCATGGCTGCGTCCAGCATTTTTTTTTAAGTCAACGTCATACAAAAATTTAGTCATTCAAATCACTCTCGTACGAAATGCAACTGAAAGCAGACAGCAAAGTTAAGATATTCAGAGAGAACAATGTGGGGGAATCGGGAGAAAAGCGGTAGGCAGTTTTTGCTTCTTTCACCTTGAACCAGATTATCCAGATCTCACCATGTAGCATCATGAGTCCCCGGTGGGCATCCTAGTCCAAAAAGCTTCTCCTAATTCCATTTATGGTGCTTCTGACAGTTCCTGCTGGATTGCTGTAGGCACCCATTTTTTAAAAACATCTTCCCATTGAAGAAAGTATTGAATCAGGAGGGTAGAACTAACCACGTGTCTCCATTCTTGGGGACTGCCAGGGTACTGGAGAATGCATTTCAAGTTAGAGTAGTCCTTCTCTTCGGAAAACATGTGAGAGAGAGTTCAGAAAATCCCAGGGGAAGTCTCCATGCATCTACCAAGCTCTACGATCACAGTCATAAGAAAACAAAGTGTGGCCCAGAGCAAAATGTAGTCCTTCTCAGGAAACATGGGAGAAGGAGTCCAGAATGTCCCAGGGGATATCTCCGTGCATCTCCCAAGCTCTTCGATCACAGTGATAAAAAACCAAACTTCCTGGTCATGGAACCAAAGTGTGGCCCAGAGCAAAATGTTCCAGAGACAGAGAAACTGTCTCATGAAGAAAGAGTAGAAGCTTTGGGAAACCTCTTTATAAGTGGAAAGGCAACCCATGGCCAATGGGTAGCCAAGTTTATTTATCTGGGGGATGGGTGGGTTAGGCCCCACATTGGACGCCATATGCCGGTCTAGCTTCGCGGGCGGGAGAGAGACGACCAGGAACTCATGGCTGAGCTGGGAATGCAGTTCAATCTATTGATTGGGAATGCAGTTCGATCTAGCTATCTCTAATCACAATCTTGTCATATATATCTCCTGAGGCGGAAGTGTCAGGTCAGAAGAGGATGTACGTAGGATAGGGGGTGGGGAGAAGGAAAAAGCTCACGAATCAGTGGGGATTAAACCAGTGCTAGCAAAACAATGATTATGTAAATAGACCACAGTGGCAAGCCATGCAACAGAAGGGGTCTTAGAAGCAGAGTTTAGAAGCAGACCAACACTACCCCATGATGTATAGTCCCTTTCTATAATGTTAGAGATGAAGTTGCGCCTCTGAATTTGTGCATGCATATTCCTACAACTTCTCAGAGTCCTGTGGACAATGAGGAAGTGAACCATGTAGGAAACATGCTTTGCTTGTGTTGAGATTTATAGTAAAATATATAAGGGTGTGTCTTATACTTTTTTTTGGTCTTTCAAAGAAAAATAAGTAAAAAAAAAAAAAGTAGAGGTTGAAGAATATGGAGAGAGAAAAATCCAAACATAACCTTAATGTAGAGACCCTCAGAATAAACATTAAGATATAGGTATTCTGTATTTCGAGGGAGTTTGCAATGCTTGATGCATGAAAAACTGTGTAATAAACTCTTACCATGATACAGAGACACATGAAATTGCAAGAAAAAAAACTGTCATGATACAGATCAGTGATATTTATGATCTTTATGGATATATGTTGTTTTTAGATCTTTTTTTCAGAGCCTCTGTGTGCTGGGTTACTGCATACTTCCCTTGACAGTGGCAATGCTGGTTTGCCGACTAGTACTTTTTGCTGAACCTGGACCAATAAACTTCACAGTTCGACTTTTTGTGGTGATCATAATGTTTGTCTGGTCTATAGTAGGTAAGAGGTTTTGTTAATGTCTCTTTTTTTAAATAAATAAAATAAAATAAAAAGAATATACTAATAATCTTTATAATAGAGCAGGCAGTAATCCGAATTAGAGATAAAGACTAAATGAAAAGCAGGATAACTGCTAAGTTGTATGTGAGTGATATGACAACTGAAAATCATTCATAGAATCTACTTCTCTAAGTAGCCATTGGTAGTGATGGTGTCTACCCCCCCCCCTTCTTCCCTTTCTCTAGCCTACCCTCCCTTGTTCTCCCCTCCGCTCCTCACCAGCACATTTCTCAGTTCTGGTTTATGGTGATAACAGGGGATTGGACTTAGGACTTTGGAGTTTCAGACATGGGGATCTCTTTGCATAACCATTATGCTGTCTTACCTGCTCTATTGGTGGCCATCTTTTTGAGTTGTACACCTTCACTTTTAAGATGTGGAAACTCACATGTTTTTTAAATTAATTCCTAAATAATGGATAGGGTTGGGAAATAAGATCATACCAGGCTTAGCTAACTCAGTATATGATGCATTGATGATCTGTGAAACAACATAGGCTTTTTCCTGATGAATTTAACACAATAAAATATTAATAACATTTACATATTACTTGTTATAGCAAGTGTCATTATAGATACTTTGCATGTATTAATCTTGTTTCACCCTCACAATAAATCTAATAAAAATGATTATTTTATAGATGAGGGACATTTTATTAAGCAACTTGCCCTAGGACACTTAACTAGTGGGCAAGTGTCATACTAAAGATCACTATTCTGTTTAGAACTATACTAGTGTACTTTCAGTATATGTTACTAAGTATCATTTTCTACTTCGGTGCAAAGTTCTCTCTTTTAAACAGTTTTTAATTTTATTTTGTTTTTTATTTCATGAGATAAAGAAGGAGTGAAAGAGTGGCCAGAGCAGTATTCATGTATTTGATTTGCAGTGCCAGGGATCAAACATGGAAGCTCATGCTTTTTCTTCTAAAACTTCACCACTGTACCACTTTCTGAACCAGAACAAAATAATCTTAAGCATAAGTAGTGGCAGTGACAGTGAAAAGTATGTGTTTGTTTATTTATTTATTTGATTTTTTTGGGGGGGAGAATTGCTTTTGGAGAATTTTTTAAGTATTTATTTATTTTTGGATAATTGCTTTATGGTGGTATTGGGGATTGAATCTGGGACTTCAGAGCCTCAGACATAAGTCTTTTTGCATAGCCATTAAGCTATCTCCCAAGCCTTATTTTTAAGAGATTTTATTTATTTGTTAATGAGAGAAATAGGAAGACATAGAACCAGAGCTTCACTCTGACATGTGTAGTGACAGAGGTCAAACTGAGGACCTCATGCTTGAGAGTCAAACACCTTATCAACTGTACCACCTACTGGGGTTCCCCAACCCTATTATTTATTTTTTTTTGTAAGATAGAGACAGAGAAAGCAGAAGTGAAGAAAGAGAGTAAAGAGATCACAGCACCAAGTTACCTTCAGTGTAGTAGGGGTTGAGCTCAAACTGGGGTAGCACAAATGGCAAAGCAGCACACTATCCAAGTGAGCTGTTGCACCAAACCATGGGTGCTAGTTTTTGCATACCTAAAATTCTCTTAAAAAATCCACCTTAAATCGCATGTGCCTATTAGCTTATTTGATGAAGTAGATGGATTTCCCAATATTTTATGTTTAATAGCATCTCATTGCTCTGAAACATAGTTTAAAAAATAAGAATTCCATTAAAACAAACAAACAAAAAAAACACCTGAGAGCCAGAACTGATATTCTCCAATCTGCATATTAAGCTGGGGTGTTTTACCAACTGGCAAGCCTTTCATTTTATTACTTGGAATCTGATAATTTATTACCTATATAGTTCTAAATCGCTTAGTGTCCAGGCCCACAGAAGTTCAGAGAGTAGAGAGATGTAGTCATTCCTTATGCCATGTATGCTCAACCCACTGCACTTCTTTAATTCAAAAGGTATGTATTAAAAAAAAACTATATGTCAGGAATTATGCTGTGATGCATGAATTCTATCCTTAGAGTTCACAATCAAATAGAACATTCAGACATACAAATACTGAAAGCCAATAAAATGGAGATGGAAGTCTTTAGGGCACGGTGAAAGAAGAAAGAAGTTAGCAGTTCTGTCTGGGTTGACAAGATACCAGATGACTGTTCAGGAAATATTTCCTTGGAGGGTGATCACTGATAAGGGAAAAGATAAATACATTTTTCATAGGTTGACAAGAGGGATGATATGTAAAAGTGCTGTTAACAAAAAGTTACTCAAAATACATATTAAGCTACTGGCTATAAAAACAAAGAATTATATTTAATTTGTGAGCATATTCAGCCCAGTTCAGTAACTTCTCAGGAAAGGGAAGAGTCCCCCCAAAAGGAAGATATTTATTGGAAATAGTTGAACTTTAAAAGTTCTAGTTCTTTTTTTAATTTAATTTTTATTTATAAAATGGAAATATTGACAAGACTATAGGTTAAGAGGAGTATATTTTCATACAATTCCCACCCCAGAACTCAGTGTCCAATCCCGTCCCTTGATAGCTTTCTTATTCTTTATCCCTCTGGGAGTATGGATCATTATGGAGTACAGAAGGTGAAAGGTCTAGCTTCTGTAATTGCTTCCCCACTGAACATGGGTGTTGGCAGGTCGATCCATAATCCCAGCCTGTCTCTCTCTTTCCTTAGTGGGGCAGAGATCTGAGGAGGCAGGGCCCAAAGACGCATTGGTGGTGTCATGTGTCCTGGGAAGTCCGGTTGGCATCCTGGTAGCATCTGGAACCTGGTGGCTGAAAAAGAGTTAAGATATAAAGCAGAACAAATAGTTGAGTAATCATGAACCTAAAGGCAAAAATATTGCAGATAAAGATTTGGGGTCTCCATTTTGGAAAAAGCTAGTAAGTATTTTAGGTATAGTCCATGGGACCCATGACTTTACTAGTTTTTGCCTGGGCCTAGCATCTAATATGCAGGTGGACCCAGGTTTATTGTCTGGGGAGATGGTGTCATGGTTGGAAAAAGTTTTAGCTCTTGAAACAAGCCTTCAGCTATCTGAAAAGCTATGCTACAAAATGCCTTCCCCCCCCCTTTGGCGAGGATCACAAAAGTAACTGAATTCTTAATATTATTTTATGTCTTTTTGGCGAGGATCATAAAAGTAACTGAATTCTTTTTTTTAAATTTATTTTATTTATTTATTCCCTTTTGTTGCCCTTGTTGTTTTATTGTTGTAGTTATTATTGTTGTTGTCGTTGTCGGATAGGACAGAGAGAAATGGAGAGAGGAGGGGAAGACAGAGAGGAGGAGAGAAAGATAGACACCTGCAGACCTGCTTCACTGCCTGTGAAGCGACTCCCCTGCAGGTGGGGAGCTGGGGTTCGAACCGGGATCCTTATGCCGGTCCTTGTGCTTTGCGCCACCTGCGCTTAACCCGCTGCGCTACAGCCCGACTCCCAGTAACTGAATTCTTAATATTATTTTATGTTTCAGGTATTACCAAACTCATCATAGTTTAATAAATACTAGCAGTTGTAACAATCTTATTATGTTAACTATTTTCTTTTTATGTTTTGTTTCCTTTAGCCTCTACAGCATTCCTTGCTGATAGTCAGCCTCCAAACCGCAAAGCCCTGGCTGTTTATCCTGTCTTCTTGTTCTATTTCGTCATCAGTTGGATGATTCTCACCTTCACTCCTCAGTAAATAAGGAATAAGGAATTGAAAATCAGTGAATTGGAAGTTCATTTGATAGTTGTAATTCAGCATGAAGCTTTGCCTCTGGCCTTCTTTGTCTAATTTTGGAAGTACTAGGCAGTTGGTTTTGTGAGGTAATAAGGGAGCCATAAAGACCTGATGCCAGTTATTGTATGGAACTAATCTTTGTAAGACTATCCTTTTCCTTTTCATATTATTTATTTAAAATATATATATGTAGTATGCACAGTGTAATTCCTCCTTAAGGCATAGTGGGGTCACCATGGTCCCTTTGGGTAATAACCAGTGACTTGTAAAACACATGGGTATATCCTATAATTGGAATAGAGTATGTAACTATTTTGTCAGTTTTGAGAATACAAGTTTATGTGCAGCTCTTAATCACATTGCCTATGACTTAAAATATGCCTTGTTTTTCATAAATAAGAATGTATAATCTGTATGCCATTTCTTTTAATACTTAAGCTTAAAAAGGCAATGATAGATGTTGGGAAGGGGGCTTCACAGATGAGGCAGGAGAAAACAGACATTAACTAACCTTTAAAATTTGGTCAAAGCCAATAGTGAATGATTTCACTTATAGGAGGAAATTAAGAACAAAGAACAGTAAGGGAAAACATAAGGTGAAACTTGGACTGGGTGTGGAAGGAAAGAAAAGGGACAGTATGAAGGGATTTTAGGACCCTGTTGTGTCTCCTCAACAGTAATCAAGGGGAGATGAGAGATGTTAAAGATGTTACTGTAAGCCACCACTACCCCCCATAAAATTTTTTTAAATTTTATTTATAAAAAGGAAATACTGACAAAACCATAGGATAAGAGGGGTACAACTCCACACAGTTCCCACCACCGGAACTCGGTATCCCATCCCCTCCCTTGATAGCTTTCCTTTTCTTTAACCCTCTGGGAGTATGGACCCAAGGTCATTGTGTCATGCAGAAGGTGGAAGGTCTGGCTTCTGTAATTGCCTCACCGATGAACATGGGCATTGACAGGTTGATCCATACTCTCAGCCTGTTTCTCTCTTTCCCTAATGGGGCAGGGTTCTGGGGAAGCAGAGCTCCAGGACACATTGGTGGGGTTGTCTGTCCAGGGAAGTCTGGTTGACATTATGCTAATATCTGGAACCTGGTGGCTGAAAAGAGAGTTAATTTACAGAACCAAAAAAATTATTGAGCAACCAAGAACCTGAAGGCTAGAATAGTGCAGATGAAGAGTTGGGGTGGGGGGCATCTCTGTTTTGTAAATAGCTAATAGGCATACTTTTGTTATACTCTAAAGGGCCTGTGGCTATACTAGTTTTTTTTCCCCCTGAGCCCAAAGTCTGATATGCAGGTGGATTCAAGTTATTATCTGGGTAGATGATATCATGGGTGGAAAAAGGACTAGAAAGCTGGAAGAGAGTAGCTCCCAAATATGGGAAAGGTGTATAAATATTGTTGACTATAAACCCTTCAATTTGATGGGGCACATATTCAACTTAGCCTATGTGACCTCTGCATCCTTGTAGATCTGAGGTCACATTCTGTGGTCATGAGTAGGAACGTCCCAAGCTTCCCCAATATCAGGACGCATATC
Source organism: Erinaceus europaeus (assembly GCF_950295315.1). Classification (NCBI taxonomy): domain Eukaryota; kingdom Metazoa; phylum Chordata; class Mammalia; order Eulipotyphla; family Erinaceidae; genus Erinaceus; species Erinaceus europaeus. Next base: position 79,868,455 of record NC_080185.1, on the reverse strand, counting down.
AGGAATCTCAGGTATGGCATAGAAAATGTTGTCCAGCCTCCTTTCAGGGATGGAACATTCTCTACCATTGTTGATCCAAGTTGAGGGCAAGGTCCTATGGTGGTCCACAAAGGGATGGTCTATTGTGTTGTTCCTGATAGAGATACCCAGTAACAATGTGGAGAGGGATTTATTTGAGGTCTAGGCCCATCATGTTTGTTTGGGAATCTCAGGACTCCCCGAATAGGGCCCCAGCTGATGGGGTGGCCTGATAGTGACTAAAGAGTCATCGTTAAAGTATGCCAGTCTCTTGCCCTTATTCAACTTTTGCAGTCCTTGCTTTGATAAGGTTAGCTTTGGAGTGAGTGAGGGAAGTGTAATGGGAAGTAGGTGAGGAAGGTATCTTAAGTCTAAGCAGACACTCATTATGAACTTTATACTGACTCACTACAGACTATTGTGTGCTTTTGCTTTCAGGTATATATTTTGCCCTAATTTATAGATACATGTGAACATATGCTCTATCTCACAGGACCTGGCCTATATCTAGGTTTTGGGACTTTGTTAGGAAATGAACCACCTGGAATGGAATTAGACAATCCTATGAAAGGAAAGGTCTCACCTGAGTAATGAGGCTGAAAGGTTGATATTCCATGACTGACGTCTCTGGACACAGTCTAAGATGAAGCATGCTGGGGTGGTACTTGTTTCACTGATTAGGATGGGATCAATGGATGCAATATCATTTGGTATGAATTGAGAGAAGCATGCAGGAAAGTGAGCCCCACCCTAGAGGTTGCAGGACTGGGGAAAATATATGCTTTATAGAGGAAGCGGGAGGTTCCTGCTGTCTTAAGGTTTAAGAAGGTAATAGTTATTGCTATAATCACAGTATTTGGCAATTGGGTTAACTCTGAAAAATCCCTTTGTTAGGATTTGCTGTTTCATACACAACATCACCATAATTCCTTTGGCTTTATTTGTATATACCTGTGCCACCAGTGGCTTCTATTCTCCTTGGTCTAAGCTTTTTAGAGAGTCAATATATCGAAGACAGCCTATACTCTGTGCATTAAAAAGTTTGAGACAATCAATTTTCACCTCTCATATTAATTAGTGACTTATATGACTACAAATTAATGGGAGTGTACATAAACACCATGCCCACCACCAAAAAACTTTGTCCCATTCCCTCCCAACCCCCGTCCCATGAAGCTGAACACTCACCCTCACCCTCACCCTCACCCTCTACCCAGAGTTTTTAGTTTGGTGCCCTACTCCAAATTCAGTCAAATCCTGCTTTGAGTTTCCCTCTAAGTTCTTTCTCAACTTCTGTTTATTAGTGGGATCATCCCATACTCATCTTTATCTTTCTGACTTAGCTCACATACATAGTTAACATAGTTCCTTCTAGCTCCATACAGTATGGGTCAGAGAAGGTGGGTTCATTGTTCTTAATAGCTGCATAGTATTCCATTGTGCATACATACCACAACTTTCTCAGCCACTCATCTGTTGTTGGGCACCTGGTTTGCTTCCAGCTTTAGCTATTATGAATTCTGCTGCTATGAACATATGAACATCTTTTTCATTGAGTGTTATGGAGTTCTTAGAGTATGTCCCCAGGAGAGGAATTGCTGGGTCATATGGAAAATCCATGTCTAGCCTTATGAGAGTTCTCCAGACTGCTCTCTACAGAGGTTGGACTAATTTACATTCCCACCAGCAGTGTAGAAGAGTTCCTCTGTCCCCACAGCCTCTCCAGCATTTGTTGCTGCTGTCCTTTTTGATGTATGCCATTCTCATAGGGGTGACGTGGTATCTCAATGTTTTGATGATGATGCCCTTATAATATAGCTTGAGATCTGGGAGCATGATGCCTCCATTTCAGTTTTTTTTCCCTCAAGATTGTTTTGGTGATTCTAGGTGTTTTCTGGTTCCAGATAAATGAATGCAATTTTTGTTCTCTTAAAGAAGCTTGGTGAAACCTTGATGGGTATTGCATTAATTGTCTATGGCTCTGGGGAGAATATTCATTTTGATGATATTAATTCTTCCGATCGATGAGCATGGGCTGTATTTCCATTTCTTGGTATCATTTCCTATTTCCTTGAGTAGTGACTTATAGTTTTCAATATACAAGTCTTTCAGTTCTTTGTTCCTAGGTATTTTATTGATTTTGCTGCAGTAGTGAATGGGAGGGATTTGTGGGTGTCCTTTTCTTTGGATTTAGTGTTTGCATAAAAAAATGTCACTGATTTTTGTACACTGATTTTGTAGCCTGACACCTTGCTATATTGCCTAATAACTTCTAGTAGTGTTTGCTGAATTCTTTAGGTTTTTCTATGTATACTATCATATGATTTGCATATAGTGAGAGCTTGACTTCTTCCCTTCTTATCTGTATTCCTTTGATTTCTTTCTCTTGCCTGATTGCTATGGCAAGAACTTCCAATACTATATGGAAAAGTAATGGTGTCTAGTCCCCGATCTGAGGGAGAATGCTTTCAGCCTCTGTCGTTTGAGTATAATGTTGGCTGTAGGTTTACTATATATGGACTCCACTATTTTGAGAAGTTTCCCATCTATTCCCATTTTTTGTAGTGTTTTGAGCATGAATGGGTGTTGGATTTTGTCAAAGGCTTTCTCTGTATCTATTGAGATAATCATGTTGTTTTTAGTTTTGCTTTTATTGATGTGCTGATTGACACTGATTGACTTACATATCTTGAACTAGCCTTGCATTCCTGGGACAAATTCCACTTGGTCGTGATGAACAATCTTTTTGATATACTGCTGTATCCAGTTGGCCAGGAACTTTTTTAATATTTTGGCATCTATGTTCATCAGAGATATGGGTCTGTAGTTTTCCTCTTTTGTTGTGCCCCTATCTGCTTTTGGTATCAGGGTGATGTTGGCTTCATAGAAGATGGGAGTGTTCCTGTTTCTTTGATCTTGTGGAAGTCTTTAGCGGTATAGGTATTAACTGTTCCCTGAAGGTTTTGTAGAATTTGTTTGTGAAACCATCTGGTCCAGGACTTTTGTTGTTAGGAAGATTCTTAATAACTGTTTCAATTTCTTTGTCTGTGATTGGTGTATTTAGGTTTTGTAGTTCCTCTTGGTTCTGTTTTGGAAGGGCATATTTCTGCTCTCATTTTATTGATTTTTGTCCTTTTGGTTGCTTTAGGGTTCCTTTGTTTCTTGTTCTCTAAGTCCTTAAGTTGTGCAGTAAGGTCGTTTATTTGAGCTTTTTTTTTTTCTTGTTCTATAATGTGTAATTGTATTACTATGAGTTTCCCTCTCAGTACTGCTTTAGCTGTGTCTCAAATATTTTAATAGTTTGTGTCTTCATTTTCATTTGTTTCCATGAACATTTGAATTTCTTGCTTGAGTGCCTCTCTGACTCAGCATTTCTTAAGCAGCATATTGTCTACTTTCCAAATTTTGTGACTTTTAGTAATTTTCTGTTTGTGTTGAATGTTAACTTTACTCCACTGTGGTTTGAGAAAATACTTTCGATGATGTCAATGCTCTTGAATATGTTCATACTGTCTTTGTGGCCTGGCATGTGGTTTATACTTGAGGATGTGCTGTGTAGATTTGAAAAGAATGTGTATTCCTCTTTTTGGTGGTGAAGAACTCTGAAAATGTCCAGGAGTTCTAGTCTGTCCATCTCTTCATTTAATTCTCTAGTTTCTTTGTTGATTCTCTGCTTCATTGATCTAAGTGGGGTGTTGAAGTCTCCCACTTTTATAGTATTATTATTTATATATTTCTGTAGTTTTTTCAGTAGGTGTTTGATGTATTCAGAAGAACCCTCATTGCGTCCACAGATTTTAATAATTGTTAAATCTTCTTGATTGATTGATCCTTTAATCACTATGTAATGTCCTTGCCTATCTTTTATTTCTTTATTTAATTTGAAGTCTGTGATGTTGGAGACGATAATACTGTTCCTGCCTTTTTTCTTTTTCTTTCTTTCTTTCTTTTTTTTTTGTGGTCCATTAGCCTGTATGATAGTTTTCCATCCTTTCAATTTACGTCTGTTTTGTCTTGTTGGGTCAGGTGGGATTCTTGCAAGCAGCATATGGTTGGGTTGTGTTTTCTGATACATCTTTCCACTCTGTGCCTTTTAATGGGTGAGTTTAAGCCATTGACATTTACTGATATTATGGATTTAATGTATTGTAGTGCCATTATTAAATGATTTTTAAAAATTTTTCTCTGATACATGGCTGTCGTTTTCACTGGCCTGGCTTTGCAGGTGGGAGACAGAGACATCCAGAGACTCATGGCTGAGCTGGGAAGCAGTATCTCTTTGTTGACAAGCGGGGAAACGGTTCAACAAACTAATCTAATCACAACCCAATTCTGTCCTCCATCTCTCTCCTCCGGTGGCAGAGTCAGGAACCAAGGAAATACAAACAATAGGGGGCGGGGAGAAGAAAGAAGCGTGAAGCAGCAATGACTAAACCAAATGTCCCAGAGGCGGGGGGGGGAGACCAAACCAATATCCCTGAGGCAGGGGTGCCCAGCTAACAGTGGACGTGCAAACAGAACACATAGCAAGCAACACAAACGAACCCAATGTGATGTTGGTATGCTTCACAAGCAGAATCTAGAAGCATACCAACACATGGCAAGTAGTATGGTGATTTTCTTGTTTATAAGAGGTGTTTTAGAAACTCTTTTAGGGCAGGCTTGGTGATGGTTACCTCCTTTAACTGTTGTCTGTCTGATAAGGTTTTGATCCCTCCATCTAGTTTAATTGAAAGTCTAGCAGGATATATATTATCCTTGATTGAAACCCTTTTTCATTTAGGGCTTGATAGATACCTTGCCATTCTCTTCTGGCTTTTAGAGTTTGAGTGGAGAAGTCTGCTGATAGTCTTATGGGTTTTCCCCTGTATGTGACATTTTGTTTTTCTTTCACAGCCTTTAAGATCTTTTCTTTTTCCTTACTTCTTTTCATTGTAACTATGATGTGTCTAGGTGTGTTCAGCTCTATGTTGATTCTGTTTGGGATGCTGGGCCTCTTGGATCTTAATGTCCTTTCTGTTGTTTAGGTCTGGGAAGATTTCTTCTATTATTTCCTCTAGAATGTTTACTTCCCCTTCCTCTCTTTCTTCCTCTGGCAGGCCAATTATATGAATGTTACTCCATTTGAGATCATCCCATATGTCTCTGTTGTTGTTTTCAGTATCTCTCAATCTCTCTTTGAGCTCTTTTACCTCTTTCTTGGTTTTCTCTAGCTCATCCTCTGTCTGGCTAATCAAACCAAAATTTTGTCAAGGAAGACTCTTTGTTGCTTTAAAAACTGTAGAAATAGAGCTGAGTGGTGGTACACCTTGTTGAGTGCACATGTTACAGTGTGCAATGACCCAGGTTCAAGCCCTGGTCCCTGCCTGCAGGGGGACCAGGGCTTTGTGAGTGGTGTAGCAGGGCTGCAGGTGTGTCTCTCTGCCTCTCCCTTCCTATTACCTTCCTTGTCAATTTCTAGCTGTTTGTCTCCAATAAATAAATAAAGAGAAAGAAATTTATTTTTAAAAAAGTGGAGGACTGAAATGTCAGTTAAGAGTGCTTTAAAAGAAAAAAAAAAAATGTAGACTTTGTTCCAGAAAGTTTAGAACTCTGGTCTTGGCACTTGTTACTTTAAAAGGTTTTTCTCTGGAGTTTTACTTTAGTCTGTATTGTCTAGCCTCTAATTAGGAAAAAAAAAAAAGATAAACTGTTTTTGGTTTTGTTTTTTTTTTACTAGAGTATTGCTAGGGATTAGACCTGGGGCCCTGATGCCTCAGGCATGAAAGTCCTTTTGCATAATCACTAAGCTATCTCTCCAGCCACAGGATCCTATTTTTTTATTTAATAATGATTGACAAGATTATAGGATATGAAGGGGTATAACTCCATAAACTCCATATCTCATCTACTCCACTGGAAGCTAGCTTATTATTTACCCCTTTAGGAGTATAGACCGAGGATCATTATGGGGTACAGAAGGTGGGAGGTCTGGCTTCCGTAATTGCTTCTCTGATGGACATGGATCTTGACAGGTTGATCCATACTCCCAGCCTGTTTCTCTCTTTCCCTAGTGGGGCAGGGCTCTGTAGAGGTGGTGATCCAGGACACATTGGTGAGGTCATTTGCCCCGGGAAGTCAGGTTGATGTCATGGTAGTATCTGCAACTTGGTCGCTGAAAGGCATTAAGATATAAAGTAGAAAAATTGTTTAATAATCAGGAACCTAAAGGTCGTAATATAGCAGTTGAGATTTGGGTCTCCATATTGGAAAAAGCTTGTAAGTCTATTTTAGGTATATTCCAAGGGGACCATGACTGCTAAATTTTGCCTGAGCCTGACAGCTAACATGAAGGTGGACTAAAGGTATAGTCTGGGGAGAAATTTTTTTTCTAATTTTCACTATTAAAAATATTTATTGGGGAGTCGGGCTGTAGCGCAGTGGGTTAAGCGCAGGTGGCGCAAAGCACAAGGACCGGCATAAGGATCCCGGTTCGAACCCCGGCTCCCCACCTGCAGGGGAGTCGCTTTACAGGCGGTGAAGCAGGTCTGCAGGTGTCTATCTTTCTCTCCTCCTCTCTGTCTTCCCCTCCCCTCTCCATTTCTCTCTGTCCTATCCAACAACGATAACAACAATAATAACTACAACAATAAAACAACAAGGGCAACAAAAAGGAATAAATAAATAAAATAAATATTTAAAAAAAATATTTATTTTCCTTTTTTGTTCCCCTTGTTTTTATCATTGTTGTTATTGATGTAGTTGTTGCCAGATAGAACAGAGATAAATGGATAAAGGAGGGGAAGACAGATGGGGAGAGAAAGATAGACATCTGCAGACCTGCTTCACCACTTGTGAACTGACCCTCCTGCAGGTGGAGAGCTGGTGTCTTGAACTGGGATCCTTAAGCCGGTCCTCAAGTTTCGTGCCATGTGCGCTTAACCCACTACGCTACAGCCCCACCTCTGAGAAATCCTATTTTTAACTATGAAAATATAGAAATTTTGTCTTCTGATGAATCACAGAACAACTGGACAATTAGAGTGTAATGTAGTATGAGTTTACAATTACCACCTTTGCACAGAGGGCTCAGCATGGTGTTTTTATTATTATTATTTAAGTTTAGCATTGGGGCTCGATGCCAGCACTACAAATTCACCATTCCTGGTGGCCATTTTTTCTTTCTATTTTATTTCATAGGACAGAGATAAATTGAGAGGGTTTTGAGAGATAAAGAGGAAGGGAGAAAGATAGATATCTGCAGAGTTGCTTCCCTGAATGTGAAACATTCCCCCTGCATGTGGTGAGCGGTGTCCTTATGCATGGTAATGTGTGAATGCAACATGTCAGGTGCACTATGCCCAACCTCTAGCATGTGTGATGTGTTTGGGAAATAGCAAGTTGTTTTCTTGGATTTAGACTTATTTATAGTTTATCATCTCTCCTTTCAAAAAAGATTAAGAGACAGAAAATACTCATTGTATATATATATATATATATATATATATATATATATATATATATATGGATTTTTTTTTTCTTTTTTTGCAGGGTTGGGCTTTATACATGCTTGATTTAACTGTTTCCAGGCCAACTTTTTCATTCACATGGAGAATCAATAAGTGAGGGAGGAACATCAAAGTACATCACAGGCTTTCTTAATGTGCCACTCCTATGTGCTACCAAGGCATTGACCAGGGCTGTTCACATTGTAAGGCAAGCATTGTACACTGAGATCTATCTCTCTAGACCTTAGACAGGAATTTATTTTTTCTCTTCTCTTTTTTTGATACAGAGAAGCAGAGAAGGAGAGTAAAAGAGAATATCCGAGTGAGCTATTTAACATTGCCCAAGAATTTCTTATAATTTGAATAGTTACTCATTTGGTATTTAAATTCCACTTACACATCAACATGCAGTTGTTTTTCCATCAGTGTTTTCACACCTGGAGGATTCTATTGCTCCCCTGGGCTTCTTATTTTTAGGCAGTAGGTAAGAGGCAATAAAGAAGAGGCAGAGAAGGAGAAACACAACAGCAGTATTTCATTACTCATGAGAGTATTTATGGTGCTCTTATGTGGTGGCTGTGGACTTTAACCTGGGTCCTTGTGCATGGTAAAGTGTACTCCTTAAAATTTTTTATCTTTATTTATTGACTAGAGATAGCCAGAAATCAAGAGGGAGGTGGGTAATGAAGGAGAAAGATGGAGAGATACCTGCAACATTGCTTCACCACTTGCAAAGCTTTCCACCGACAGGTGGGGACTGGGGTCTCAAGTCTGTTCTTATTCATTGTAACATGTGTGCTCAACCATGTGCATCACCACCTGGCCCCAAGTATGTAGTCTTCCAAGTGAGCCATCTGCCAGCCCCTAGATATATAATTTGGGTAACACATTTTTTCATTACCAAATTAGCTAAATGAATGATACTAGGACTAATGAATTATTGAAATGGTCTTCATTTATAAATATATCACTATAAAGATGGCCCCTCTGTTCTTGCATTGTCAAAAGTTTTTTACTATGTATATTTATTTTAATTTCCATTTTAGTTTTTAAAATAAGTCCTGTGAAAACAAAGCCAATGTCTCAGACTTAAATTGATAGTGAAAAGATTTTAAACTGGTTCTAATGTAGAAATTCTGAGTTATTCAGTTCTGCTGTATAACATTCTCCAACTTCCCACTAAAATAATCTATCTTCCAAATATGTTTCATAATTTATACCAGTAATTATAATGTGGGGTTAAATAAATAGCCCTGCTTGTCAAAATTATTCCCTTTTTAACAATATTTTTACTCAGGCTACCTATTTAGTCTGACATTCCTAAGGTCCTGACTTTGTGTATGTATTAGGGGGTGCAAAGGGGAAGGTATACATATATACTTAATATTAAGGTAGCTTGTGTGTATTTATCTGTTCCTCTTGAGTTATTTAGATAATGTTTTTGATTTATTTAAATTAAGGTGGGTAAATCAGATATTTAATTATCTTTCTGAAAATGAATGATCAGTTTGAGAGTATAATTTCTTAGTAAATATGGAGAATGAAAATAATATTGCTTTTCATGAGAGAAGACCTGACTATCTGAAAATTGGAACCTCAACACAACTCTACTTCATTTGTTTTAAGGACACAAGGATAATTATTGAGAGGAGACCTAGAAGGGGAAGGGACATCTACAAAAGATACCCTGTTTTAGGAGTTGGGAAGAATTGTGCTTCAGATGACATTCAGGAATGTGAGCTTCATTACCAAATAATATATCAATACCATCATGGCTTATCACTTTCAGCAGATCTGTTGTCATGTTCTTGAGCAATGGAAAAAGTAAAGACTAAATTTATTCACTATCAGATTATAAAAACTCAGTTGATGGAAACAGACTTGAGTATGCATCCTTTTAAAAGTTGCTCATTTGAGCAACTATTTTGTCTGAAAGGCTTATCACTAGGTTGTTAGAAACTCATGCTGCATTTTTGCATAGGAAAACAGAAGCATATGCTGTGACTTCTGACAACCCAATATTTGGGTTTGAATTGAATGCTTTCTTTGTTGCAGGGTTTTTCTATTGTTGGCCAAGCTGGAGTCACAGGGCATGGGACTAACATGTGTTTTACTGTTTACTATATTTGTTTTTTGTAAGGTATCTCCCAAAATGTGATTAGAAGACCAGCAGACCCATAAGAGATTTAATACTGTACTATATATATTGTTTGCTACTTATAGCATTTGCATTTCCTGTATACTACTGGAGATTAAAATGAAAATCTTTCATCATTTTCAGTTCTTTGCTATCATCAAGGCTTTAGAATTCATCTAGAATTTAATTTATCATATATTTTTGTCGTCAAAGTTCGGGGCGCCAGTATGCTGGGTTAGCTTCATGGGTGGGAGACTGAGACCAGGGACACACGACTGAGCAGAGAAGCAGTATTTCTTTATTCACGAGCAAACGGTTCAAAAAACTAATCTAATCTAATCACCACACAAATCTGTCCTGCCTCTTTCTCCCTTGGCGGCAGCATCAGGAACTCAGGAAGTATGTAGGATAGGGGGCGGGGAGAAGGAAGAAGCGTGAAACTATCAAGAGCTAAACCAAATCTCCCGGAGGTGGGGGGAGTGAGACCAAACCAACGTAACAGAATGATCATGTAAATTAGCCACAACGTCAAGCAATGTAACAGAAGGGATTCCAGAAGCAGAGCTAGAAGCATACCAACAATTCCCCCTTTTCTTTTTAACTAATTGACCATAGTATCAGGAATGTGGGGTGAACAGAAACATATCATACAGGCATTTTCAAAAAAGAAACTGACACAAACATGGAGGAACAAGTAAGTGAGCAACAAGAACCGGTGTGATGCCAAGGGAAGGCCTGAGGAGGGCGCTTCTTGCCTCTGTGAGCAAGGCTTTATCAAGCTAAAGGACATTTTCTTGCCTCTGTGGGCTTCTCTTGTCTCGACGGGCATTTCCTGCCTCTGTGGGCATTACCTAGCATGGAGGGGTATATGGCTTATAGGGTCCCAAGGCAGCTGGCTGTAGTCAGTCTTTGAGAAACCCAGCAGCATAAAGGAAAGCCACTTTAGTGTTGTGTACCAGTAAGTCCGATAGAAGTGCCAATTCAAAGCAGATGTCCACCAAAAAATTGCCGGGGAGTGAATTGTTGCATGAGGAAGGTCAGCCGCTTGAATTCTGTTCTTCTGTAGAGAACTTGACAGCTGCAATTAACTTACTATGAAACAAAACTTGTAGCAGGTTAGAAGTTTACCACAATTGATAACTTGATGATTATAATTGGTTTAAGTATCTTTATAAATTTGGAAGGTCTTTTTTTTTGTTTGTTTCATTTTAAGGCTCCTTAACCAATTTAATCGCAATAAAATGTGGTAAGGCAAAGAACCACTGCTAGAGCCTCAGGCATGAGAATCATTAGCATATATTGTGCAACCTACCGTTTCTAATTGAGAAGGTATTTAAGAGCTTCACATATCAACAACGTCTTTTTTACCCTTTGTTACACCCATACAAGATGGAGACACACCCTAGGTGGGCACAGGTTTTTTAGACCAAATTAGTTAAAATATATTGATTTTTAACTAATTTTTACCTCAGACTTTAAATGTAAGTTAATTTTACCTTTATGAGAATTATGTTGAAAACCTTTTTCATTTAACTTTGCCTGGTAATAATGTAGCCTTAAAGTTACATTTTTAACCTTAAAGTTACTGTTTACCAAACTTCAAACACACACATAAACATGGTTTTCAATACTCAAGGAGAAAAACTTTTGTTACGAAGACATGTCATTTTAAACACAAGTTTAGATCTGTACTGTCCCAGCCGTTTGGGGGTGTGTGCCATCTGGAGGTGGCCTCCCGTGCAGCTCCACTTCCAGGAATTGTAGGTTGCCATCACTTTACAGATCTTTGCGTTTTCTAGCTCCTCTGCTGTCAGAGCCGAGTTGGGGATCTCGGCCAGGGTCCCAGTCCTGGCAGGGAGCCCACGGTCTCCAGGTGGTCTGGGATCTGCCCAGACTTCATAGCAGGGCGGGCGGGCCAGCTGTGCAGAAGGCGCGGACTGAGGTGCCCCGGGGTGGTGGCCAGGATGGGCTGCAGCCGTGCCTGCCATGCCTGCTGCCCTGCTCCCAGTTCCTGAGGCTGTGGCAGCCACACCGGCAGTGGCAGCGCGTCTTCAAGCCCCGCCCCACGGCCGCAAGCAGGCTTCTGTGGGCGGAAACCAGAGTGTAGGCCAGAGCGAAATGTTCCAGAAACAGAGAAGCAGTCTCATGAAGAAAGGGTAGAGGCCTTTGGAAACCTTCACAATCAGAAAAGCAGCCCATAGTGGATAGGTAGCCAAAGTCTTCACTTATCTGGAGGATGGGCAGGTCAGGCCCAATGTTGGGCGCCATTTGTCGTCAAAGTTCGGGGCTCCAGTATGCTGGGTTAGCTTCACGGGCGGGAGACTGAGACCAGGGACACACGACTGAGCAGAGAAGCAGTATTTCTTTATTCACGAGCAAACGGTTCAAAAAACTAATCTAATCTAATCACCACACAAATCTATCCTGCCTCTTTCTCCCCTGGCGGCAGCATCAGGAACTCAGGAAGTATGTAGGATAGGGGGCGGGGAGAAGGAAGAAGCGTGAAACTAGCAAGGGCTAAACCAAATCTCCCGGAGGTGGGGGGAGTGAGACCAAACCAATGTAACAGAATGATCATGTAAATAAGCCACAACGTCAAGCAATGTAACAGAAGGGATTCCAGAAGCAGAGCTAGAAGCATACCAACATATTTTGATATGATCAGATATCCGTAACATCCAACTGTTCCAAATTAAAATACTGGAATTGAGATTATTAGATTGCTAATTTCTAAGAAAGTTTGTAAAGAAATGTGTGAATATTGATCTGTTTGAAAATTAGAACATACTTTCCTAAGTTCTATGGATTTTTATTAAAAATAAAGAAATTTTGGGCTGGTGAAATAGCACACATGGATAGTGCCCTGCTTTGTCATGTGTGCAACCCAGGTTTGAGACTGGCCCCCACTGTATTGGAGGATGTTTTGGTGCTGTGGTCTCTCTCTTCCCACCTTTCTCGTTCTCTTTCTCTTCCCTGCCTCTCATTAAAATTGTGATGACAATAACTTTTATTGGGACTTAGTATGTGTGAGACACTATTTTTTAAAACATAAGAGTCAGAGCATCACCCTAATTTGTGTAGTGCTGAGGATCAAACTCATACTTGTAAAGCTTGTACTTTATCCCTCTGGGTCACCTTGCAGACCACTATTCTATATTTAAAATGACATATATATATATATATATATATAGTTTCCCTTTTGTTGTCCTTGTTGTAGTTATTGTTTTTATTGATGTCGTCCTTGTTGGATAGGATAGAGAGAAATGGAGAGAGATCAGGAAGACAGAGAGGGGGAGAGAAAGATAGACACCTGCAGCCCTGCTTCACTGCCTGTGAAGCGACCCCCCATGCAGGTGGGGAACTGGGGTCTCAAACTGGGATCCTTATGCTGGTCCTTGGCTTCTCACCACGTGCGCTTAACCAGCTGTGCTATCGCCCGCCCCCCTAAAATGACTTTTTAAAATAACAATTTTAGTTAAGTGCAGGTGGCGCAAAGTGCAAGGACCAGCATAAGGATCCAGGTTCGAGCCACTAGCTCCCAACCTGCAGAGGAGTTGCTTTACAAGCGGTGAAGCAGGTCTGCAGGTGTCTATCTTTCTCTACCCCTCTGTCTTCCCCTCCTCTCTCCATTTCTGTGTCCTATCCAACAACATCAATAACAACAATAATAACTACAACAATAAAACAACAATGGCAACAAAAGGGAATAAATAAATATTTTAAACTTTTAAAAAAAATTCTAGTGGTCTGGGAGGTGGTGCAGTGCATAATGCACTGGACTCTAAAGCATGAACTCCCGAGTCTAATTTCCAGCAGCACATGTACCAGAGTGATGTCTGGGTCTCTGTCTCCTTCTGCCTTTCTCACTAATAAATAAAAGAAAAAATATTTTTTTAAAAATAAAATAACAACTTGATTGAGATAAGTGTTACTATTATCAATTACCCTATTAAAGTGATGTGCAAGTGTATAGCTTTTTATTATATTCATATGATTGTACTTCTGTCACTATTATTTAAGAATTTTCATAACCCCACAAAGAAACTCCATATACAATAATAAAGTTACTTCCTTTCCCCCTGCTCCCAGTCCCTGATAACCACTAATTTGCTATTTCTTATTTATTTATTTATTTTTATTAGTGATTTTAATGATTGACAAGGTTGTGGGATAAGAGGCGTACAATTCTATACAATTCCCACCACCAGGGGTCTGGCGGTAGCAGCAGGTTAAGCACACATGGTGTGAAGGACCGGCCTAAGGATCCCAGTTTGAGCACCCAGCTCCCCACCTACAGGGGAGTCGCTTCATAGGCCGTGAAGCAGATCTACAGGTGTCTGTCTTTCTCCCTCTCTGTCTTCCCCTCCTCTCTCCAGTTCTCTGTCCTATCCAACAATGATGACATCAATAAAAACAATAATAATAACTACAATAACAAGGGCAACAAAAGGGAAAATAAATAAATATAAAAATATACAACAATAACAAAAACAATTCCCACCACCAGAGTTCCATATCCCCTCCTGTCTATTAGAAGTTTACCTATTCTTTTAAAAAATTTTTTTATTATCTTTATTTATTGGATAGAGACAGCCAGAAATCAAGAGGGAAGGGGGTGATAGGGAGAGAGACAGACACCTGCAGCCCTGCTTCACCACTCGCAAAGCTTTCCACCTGCAGGTGAGGACTGGGGTCTCAAACCCGGGTCCTTGCACATTGTAATACGTCTGCTCAATCAGGTGCACCATCACCTGGCCCCAAAGTTTCCCTATTCTTTATCCCTCTGGGAGTATGAACCAGATTGTTGGGTTTTTTTGTTTGTTTTGTGTATTTTATTTTTTTAAACTTTATTAGTGATTTAATATTGATCTAAAGAATTGCATGTCATCAGGGGTATACTTCCACGACCATTCCCACCACCAGAATTCTGAATCCTCAGTCTCCACACTGCAAGCCACCACAGTTTTCGTAAGGTTGCAGACATGGGCCAACCATCATCTCTAGAACTATCTGTCTACATTTGTACATAATTGCCCCCCTTTTCTTCCATTTCCAGTCCTCTCTTCCTCTCCAGGCCACTCATGACACCTTTACTATATCCAAATGTCCCTTTCCTACCCCCCCTCCGGGTGCTGATGGAGCTGGAATTCAGAGTCTTCTTATCCTCTTCCTCATATTCTCCCTCACTGGGAGTATCGTAAAAATGGGGGTTTTTTTTGGAGTGTTGAAGGTAGTAGTTCTTGCTTCTGTAATTGCTTCTCTGCTGGATTTGGGCTTTAGCAGGTCAACACGTATCCCCAGCCTGCTTTCCCTAGTGGGTAGAGCTATTATTTCCTTAGTGGGGTAGAGGCAAGGTTCCAGGACACACTGGTGAAGTCATCTGCCTAGAGAAATCAGGATGGGATCATTGCAGCTTGTGCAACTTTGTGTCTGGAAGGTGGCAGGACATAAACTGAAACAAAATAGTTAATGAACAGGAACCAAAAAGTAGGAACAGAGCAGATGAGATTGGGGATCTTACAGTGGAATAAAGCAAGGAAGTCTATTTTAAGCATGTTTCTAGGGGCTCACAACTATGATGGTTTTGCTTGAGTTTGATAACATGAAGTTGGATAGAACTACTGTCTGAGAAAATGGTGTCAGAGTAGAGGAAAGGGCTAGAAAGTTGGATTAGGGCAGTGAATAGCTTCCATTCTTGAAGAAAATCTGTGGATAAAATTAACTATTTAACTCCAACCAACCCAGGGCATATATATATATATATATTTAGCACCAGAGCCTGTGTAACCTCTAAATCCCTATTGATCTGAGCTCACAGCTCATGGTCACAGCTGGGAATATTATTTCAAGACCAATTTTCCTCGAGTAGCAGGGCAGGATACCTCAGCCTCCTTTCAGAGACTGGGGCTGTCCCTATCATCACTGCTTAAAGGTGAGGGCATGTTACTTTTGAGGTTGTTTCCTTAGTGCCATTTTGGTTGGCACACTTCCTAACAAAGTTACATAACCTAGATATAGACCAGGGCCCATGAGATAGGGCACATGTACACATGTGTCCATAAGTTGGGGGAAAATATATAACTTAATTTGTGCAATAGTTAACAGTGACTCAATAAGTGCAGCAAGTAGAAAGACCTAAAAATGACACCATAAAGTACTTAATCAAATTGTTTCTACTTAGACCTAGATATCCTACTCACCTACTTTCTATTTCACATCCCTCAATCACTCTTAAGTCTTTTCATGTCAGACAAAGTTAGGACTACTAAAACTGGATAAGGGCAAGAGATCAGCACAATTTAATTATGGCCTTTTTGGTCACTACCAGGCCACCCTGTCTTCTGGGGCCCCAGTCAGGGAATCCTTGGATTCCCACATAGATATAATGGGCCTAGATCTCTAACAGATCCCTCCTTTCACCAGGAACAACATCATAAACCCTCTTGTGGGCCTCTAAAGGACTTAGCCCTCAGTGTAGTACAATAGTGATAGAAAAGCCCCAGAAGGGAGCCTGGGTCAACATACACTGCCACTTGAGGAAGATGGGTCCTGAAATGAGTGCAGTCTAGAATGTTCCTAGCTGTGGCCATAGGTGTGATTCCAGGATACATTGGTGAAGTTGTCTTCCCAGGGAAGTCAGGTTGGCATCACAGTAGCATCTACAACTTGTAGAAAAAGCATTAAAATATAAAGCAGAACAATTTTTTTTAGTAATCAGGAATCTAAAGGTAAAATTATAGCAGATAAAATTTGGGGTTTTCATGTTGGAATGAGCTAGGAAATCTATTTTAGGTATATTCCAAGGAGCCCATGTGGCGCAGGCACCGCCATGCGAGCTGCTTGACACGGTACCAGCTTCGCAGGAAGTTCAGCACGGCTGGACTCTCCAGGCCAAACTGAAACCATCTTGCCTTTTGCCATGATTAAGCTCTATGTGGTCTTAATAATATTTACCTATGGCCAGGCTCAGAGCCTGACAAAATGACAAAAATAATGACAAAACCTGCACTGCACTCTGTAAGATTGAACATAATGGAACAAGCAATATCAGTAATGCAGAATTTTTCAGGAGGTCCCAATAGGAAAAAATGTTTTCCCCTTTACACCACTTCCTTTAGTATTCCCCCTAAAATATAGAAAAAGATTGGTGGTTCCCACAGTGGAGGGGCCACCTTACATAAATAATGGAAGTTATGGTACCTGCCTAGACACAATGGGCCTTTTAATCTACCATCCACCACTATACTCCCACCTCCTTATGCAGGAATAGTACACAAGAACCTAGGCCACATAGTGAGCATACACAGAGGGTGGACTCTAGCTAGAGAGTTTAACTTGGAACAAAATAAAACAAGGCCCCTTGATCAAACAATGGAACAGATTTTATGAAAAATGGGCTGCTCAATTTGTTTAAGGCCCCTAGAAACATAACAAGCTTGAACTTTCTATAAACCATTATTCTGATGCACAGGGCCAATAGAATGGCATAAAAGGTAGAATATTAATCTTAATAGGACATTTGCCTATCACACAGGTACAGGAACAACAAAAGATATAGAAATGGTGATGTGATCTCTAGGGCAGAAAGTGCCCCCAGAATGTAAATGTTCCACAAAGCAGGAGGTGTTCCCTACCTGTGCTGTTCTTACTTGGTGATTTTTGTTTCAATAATCAAAGCTTTGGTGATTTTTGTTTTAATAATCAATACCTTGATGATTTTTGTTTGAATGATTTAAGCCTTATGAGACTATAAAAATGAAGTTCTGCTTAGGTAAGACAGAGATGTCTGCTTGAGCTTGATTCAGCATCAACTCAGTCGTCTCTCACCCTTCATTCTTCGCCGACACCCCTCCTTCTTCACCCTGAACCTGCTGGGGCTGGCCCCCAACGCCTATGACTTTACTAATTTTTGATGGAGCCCAACAGCTAACATACAGGTGGGCTAGGAGTATTGTCTGGGAAGATGGTGTCAGAGTTGGACTAGAAAGCTAGATAAGGGCAGAGAGAAGCTCCCAAATATGGAAAAAGTATATACATACCATCAACTGTATGACTCATCAATCTGACCTAGGGCTCATGTCTGTTCATATTTGGCACAGAAGCCTGTATAACCTCTGAATCCCTGTCAGTCTGAGTTCACATTCCATGGCCAAGGCTAGGAATATTCTAGGCTGCACTCATTTCAGGACCAGTCTTCCTTGAGTGGCAGAGTATGTTGACCCAGCCTTCCTTCAGATAGTGGGGCAATTTCTACCACTATTGTGCTACACTGGGGAGATAGATGTTTTTATGCCTTTAGACAGGTGTCTAGAAAGCTTGCTGGATCATATGGTAGGTTCATTTCTCTTGTTTATACAATCTAATTTCATATCCATAATATCCCAACATAATGTACTATATTTCTCAGAACAGTAAGTTTAAGCAAATTCCCAAAGATCCCAAAGATAAGATTGGTTTAAAATAAGAAAATAACATTAGGTGATACTATAGTAGGGTACAATTTTGAATTGCATTACTTTGGGGTAATATGTGTGTGTGGGAGATATATGGATACAATTCCATGCCACTACTATCACCAAAGTTCAGTTCCTCCCCCCTGCCAACAGTAACCATAATTCTCCTAAGGTCACTGTGCTGAATATATGTATGTGTATGTATATATACATATATATATTCAAGTTTATGTGTTTCAGTGCTACATATTTATTTGTGAAATCATTCCATAGTTGTCCTTTTTCCTCTTCCCTCTCAGATAAGTACAATGGTGCCAGACTTCCTCAGTTGTTCCCCCAGAATGTCTTTCCTCTCAGTGATGGTGCAAAAAAAAAGTTCTTTATGGAGGGCAAATGATGGCTCACCTGGTTGTGTGCACATGTTAAAATGTGCAATGATCTGTGTTCGGGTCCCCAGTCCCCACCTGTGGGGGGAAAGCTTTGTGAGTGGTGAAGTAGTGTTGCAGGTATCTTTCTGTCTCCTCTGTCATCCCCTTTCCTCTTGACTTCTGCATTAGTGATTTTTAATTTTTATTTACTTATTTATTTTATTGTTGGATACAGACAGACATTGAGAGGGCAAGGGGAGCTAGAGAGGGAGAGAGACAGAAACACCAGCAGCACTGCTTCACCACTTGTGGAACTTTCTCCCTGCAGGTAGGGACCATGGGCTTGAACCTGGGTCTGTGTGCATTGTAATGTGAGCACTTAACCAGGTATGCCACTGCCTGGCCCCTTCCTCTTAATTTCTGGCTGTCTCTATCCAATGAATAAAGATATTTTAAAAAGTTTTTTTGTCACAAAAGTTTCAGGTCCCAGAGGAGCTGAGATTCAGAACCCTCTTGTCATCTTTCCCTAAAATTTCCCTCATGGGTGTATGGACCAAAATTATTTTTGGGTTGCAGAATGAGAGTTTTCACATCTGTAATTGCTTCTCTGCTGGACATGAATGTTGGCAAGTTGATCCATACTCCCAGTCTGTCTCTTTTCCTAGTAGGATAGGATTCTGGTCAGGTGTGTTTCTGGGACAAATTGTTTAGGGAGGTCAGGTTGTGATTGTAGTAGCATCTGGAACTTTGTGGCTGAAACATACTAAGATATAAAATAAGGGGAGTCGGGCTGTAGCGCAGCGGGTTAAGCGCAGGTGGCGCAAAGCACAAGGACCGGCATAAGGATCCCGGTTCGAACCCCGGCTCCCCACCTGCAGGGGAGTTGCTTCACAGGCAGTGAAGCAGGTCTGCAGGTGTCTATCTTTCTCTCCTCCTCTCTGTCTTCCCCTCCTCTCTCCATTTCTCTCTGTCCTATCCAACAACAACAACAACAATAATAACTACAACAATAAAACAACAAGGGCAACAAAAGGGAATAAATAAATAAAATAAATATTAAAAAATACATTCATATTTTAAAATAAAATAAGACAAAATGTCTAATATAGGGGGGTGGGTGGTAACGCAGTGGGTAAGCGCACATGGTGCGGAATGCAAGGACCGACTGAAAGATACTGATTCGAGTCCCTGGCTCCCCACCTGCAGAGGGGTTGCTTCACAAGCGGTCTGTCTATCTTTCTCTGTCTATCTTTCTCTCCCCCTCTGTCTTCTCCTTTTCTCTCTATTTCTCTCTCTCCTATCCAGCAACAACAACAGCAATGGCAACAATAAAAATAACAACAAGGGCAATAGAAATGGGAAAAAATGGCCTCCAGGAGCAGTGGATTCGTAGTGCAGGCACTAAGCCCCAGCAACAACCCTCGAGGCAAAAATAAATTTAAAAAAAAATTTTTTTTAAATATATCAGGACCAAAGAGTAAGAATAAAGCCGCTAAGAGTAGGGACCCTGGAGTGGAAAGAAGCTAGGATATTTATTTTACGTATGCTCCTAGGAACCCAAGACTTTATTACTCTTTGCTTGAATTTGATATCTAACAAGGAAATGGACTAGAAACTTTTATTTATTTTTTTTATTTAAGAAAGGATTAATTAACAAAACCATAGGGTAGGAGGGGTACAACTCCACACAATTCCCACCACCAGAACTCTGTATCCCATCCCCTCCCCTGATAGCCTTCCTATTCTCTATCCCTCTGGGAGTATGGACCCAGGATCATTGTGGGATGCAGAAGGTGGAAGGTCTGGCTTCTGTAACTGCTTCCCCGCTGAACATGGGCGTTGACTGGTCTGTCCATACTCCCAGTCTGCCCCTCTCTTTCCCTATAAGGGTGGGTCTCTGGGGAAGCAGAGCTCCAGGATACATTGGTGGGGTCTTCAGTCCAGGGAAGCCTGGCCAGCATCCTGATGACATCTGGAACCTGGTGATTGAAAAGAGAGTTAACATACAAAGCCAAACAAATTGGGGGGAGGAATTGGACAGAATATTCACCACAGAAGAGATCCAAAAGGCCAAGAAACACATGAAAAAATGCTCCAAGTCTCTGATTGTCAGAGAAATGCAAATCAAGACAACAATGAGATATCACTTCACTCCTGTGAAAATGTCACACATCAGAAAAGGTAACAGCAGCAAATGCTGGAGAGGGTGTGGGGTCAAAGGAACCCTCCTGCACTGCTGGTGGGAATGTCAATTGGTCCAACCTCTGTGGAGAACAGTCTGGAGAACTCTCAGAAGGCTAGAAATGGACCTACCCTATGACCCTGCAATTCCCCTCCTGGGGATATATCGTAAGGAACCCAACACATCCATCCAAAAAGATCTGTGTACACATATATTCTTGGCAGCACAATTTGTAATAGCCAAAACCTGGAAGCAACCCAGGTGTCCAACAACAGATGAGTGGCTGAGCAAGTTGTGGTATATATACACAATGGAATACTACTCAGCTGTAAAAAATGGTGACTTCACCGTTTTCAGCCGATCTTGGATGGACCTTGAAAAAATCATGTTGAGTGAAATAAGTCAGAAACAGAAGGATGAATATGGGATGATCTCACTCTCAGGCCGAAGTTGAAAAACAAGATTAGAAAAGAAAACACAAGTCGAACCTGAAATGGAATTGGAGTATTACACCAAAGTAAAAGACTCTGGGGTGGGTGGGTGGGTGGGGAGAATACAGGTCCATGAAAAATGATGAATGAAATAGTGGGGGTTGTATTGCTAAATGGGAATCTGGGGAATGTTATGCATGTAAAAAAAAAAAAAAAGAAGTAAAAACGCAAAGCAGAAATTGACTGAGTTTGGAGTATGGCACCAAAGTAAGAAAGCAGAAGTATACTAGAGTTTGCAGTTCCAGGTGTCATCAGGATGCCGGCCAGACTTCCCTGGATTGAAGACACCACCAATGTGTCCTGGAGCTCAGCTTCCCCAGAGACCCATCCTACTAGGGAAAGAGAGAGGCAGACTGGGAGTATGGACCGACCAGTCAACGCCCATGTTCAGCGAGGAAGCAATTACAGAAGCCAGACCTTCTACCTTCTGCAACCCTCAATGACCCTGGGTCCATGCTCCCAGAGGGATAGAGAATGGGAAAGCTATCGGGGGAGGGGGTGGGATATGGAGATTGGGCGGTGGGAATTGTGTGGAGTTGTACCCCTCCTACCCTATGGTTTTGTTAATTAATCCTTTCTTAAATAAAAAAAAATGCCACTGATTTTTGTACATTGATTTTGTAGCCTGATACCTTGCTATATTGCCTAATAACTTCCAGTAATTTTCTGCTGGATTCTTTAGGTTTTTCTATATATACTATTGTATCATCTGCAAATAATGAAAGCTTGACTTCTTCCCTTCCAATCTGTATTCCTTTGATTTCTTTCTCTTGCCTGATTGCTATGGCAAGAACTTCCAATACTATGTTGAAGAGTAATGGTGACAGTGGACAGCCCTGTCTAGTCCCCGATCTGAGGGGGAATGCTTTCAGCTTCTGTCCATTGAGTATGATGTTGGCTGTAGGTTTGCTATATATAGATTTCACTATCTTGAGTAATTTCCCATCTATTCCCATTTTTGTAGAGTTTTGAGCATGAATGGGTGTTGGATTTTGTCATAGGCTTTCTCTGCATCTATTGAGATAATCATGTGGTTTTTGGCTTTGCTTTTATTGATGTGGTGAATGACATTGATTGACTTATGAATGTTGAACCAGCCTTGCATTCCTGGGATGAATCCCACCTGGTCGTGATGAACTATCTTTTTGATATGTTGCTGTATCCGGTTGGCCAAGATCTTGTTTAATATTTTGGCATCTGTGTTCATGAGAGATATTGTTCTGTAGTTTTCCTTTTTTGTTCTGTCCCTATCAGCTTTTGGTATCAGAGTGATCTTGGCTTCATAAAAGGTGGAAAGGAGTATTCCTGTTTCTTCAATCTTATGGAATAGCTTAAGAAGTATGGGTATTAACTGTTTCCTGAAAGTTTTGTAGAATTCGTTTGTGAAGCCATCTGGTCCCGGACTTTTGTTGTTGGGGAGATTCTTAATAACGGTTTCAATTTCATTGTCTGTGATTGGTGCATTTAGATTTTGTAGTTCTTCTTGGTTCATTTTTGGAAGGGCATAGGTTTCTAGGAATTGTTCCATTTCTTCCAGATTCTCTAGCTTGGTGGCATATAGTCCTTTATAGTAGTTTCGCAGGATTCTCTGGATTTCTGTGGTGTCAGTTGTGATATCTCCTGCATCGTTTACAATTCTATTAATTTGAGTCTTCTCTCTTTTTTGTTTGGTGAGTCTGGCTAGGGGTTTGTCAATTTTGTTTAATCTTTCGAAGAACCAACATTTGGCTTCATTGATCTTTTGTATGGTTCTTTTATTTTCGATGTTGTTTATTTCTGCTCGAACTTTAGTGATTTCTGTCCTTCTGGTTGCTTTAGGGTTTCTTTGTTCCTCTTCCTCTAAGTCCTTGAGGTATGCAGTAAGGTCGTTCATTTGAGCTTCTTCTTGGTGTTTAATATGTGATTGTATGGCTATAAGTTTCCCTCTCAGTACTGCTTTAGCTGTGTCCCAAATATTTTGATAGGTTGTGTCTTCATTTTCATTTGTTTCCAGGAACATTTGAATTTCCTGCTTGAGTGAATCTCTGACCCAGTGGTTCTTAAGGAGTATGTTGTTTAGTTTCCAGATTCTGTGACTTTTAATAATTTTCTGTTTGTTGTTAAATGTTAGTTTTACTCCACTGTGGTCTGAGAAGATATTTGGGATTATTTCGATGCTTTTGAATTTATTGATGCTGTCTTTGTGGCCTAACATGTGGTCTATCCTTGAGTATGTGTTATGTGGATTTGAAAAGAAGGCGTATTCCAGTTTTTTGGGGTGAAGGACTCTGAAAATGTCCAAGAGGTCTAGTCTGTCAATCTCTTAATTCAATTCTCTTGTGTCTTTGTTGGTTCTCTACTTTGTTGATCTGTCTAAGTGTGAGAGTGGGGTATTGAAGTCTCCCACTAGTATTGTATTACTATTGATGTATTTTTGAAATTCTTTCAGTAAGTGCTTGGCGTATTTAGATGGTCCCTCATTGGTGCATATATGTTAATAATTGTTAAGTCTTCTTGGCTGATTGATCCTCTAATCATTATGTAATGTTCTTGCCTATCTTTTATTACTTTATTTAATTTAAAATCTATTGTGTCTGAGATGAGAATAGCTGTTCCTGCCCTTTTTTGTCGCCCGTTAGCCTGTATGATAGTTTTCCATCCTTTCACTTTAAGTCTGTGTTTATCTTGTTGTGACAGATGGGATTCTTGGAAGCAGCATATGGTTGGGTTATGTTTTCTGATCCATCCCCCCACTCTGTGCCTTTTGATGGGTGAGTTTAAGCCATTGACATTTATTGATATTATGGATTTAATGTATTGTAGTGCCATTGTTCAAAAACAATTTGTTTACTCTGATATATTGCAAGTATTATAGTGATGTTCTTGTTTATAAGAGGTGTATTAGAACCTCCTTCAGGGCCAGTTTGGTGATGGTTGCCTCTTTTAACTGTTGTTTGTCTAAGAAAGTTTTGATCCCTCCATCTATTTTGAATGAGAGTCTAGCAGGATATATTATCCTTGGTTGAAACCCTTTTTCATTCAGGGCTCAATAGATTTCTTGCCATTCTCTTCTGGCTTTTAGAGTTTGAGTGGAAAAGTCTGCAGATAATCTTATGGGTTTTCCCTTGTATTTGACCTTTTGTTTCTCTCTTGCAGCCTTTAGGATCCTTTCTTTATCCTTACTCCTTCTCATTGTGACTATGATGTGTCTTGGTGTCTTCAGGTCTGGATTGATTCTGTTTTGAACTCTCTGGGCCTCTTGAATCTTGATGTCCTTTCTGTTGTTCAGGTCTGGGAAGTTTTCTTTTATAATTTCCTCTAGAATGTTTGCTTCCCCTTCCTCTCTTTCTTCCTCTGGCAGGCCAATTATATGAATGTTACTTCTTTTGAGATCATCCCATATGTCTCTGTTGTTGTTTTCAGTGTCTCTCAATCTCTTTTTGAGCTCTTTCACCTCTTTCTTAGTTTTCTCTAACTCATCCTCTGTCTGACTAATTCTGTTTTCTGTTTCTGTTAGTCTGCTTTCCCTTGCCTCAGCTTCTTTCTTCATTACAGCTATTTCAGCTTTCAGTTCTCTAATTGCCTCAATATAATCAGTATTTTCCTTGGGGGTCTCATCTGTTGTTTCCCTAATACTGCGATTCCTTTCCTCCAATGTTGTTTTCATTTCTGTGATTAATAAGTTTATTATTGCTTGCATACTTTTCTTATCTTTTCTTCTGGCTCATTTGTAGTTTCTTCTGGGCTCTTGTCTTCTTTCATTGGAGTAGCAGTTTTATTTGTTTTTGATCTACCCATTTTTTTGATTTATGTGTTTCTTTTTTTATGCTCTGTTGTTCCCCCTCAGTTGTTGTGTCTTGAGTACAAGCAACACTGTACTAAATACCTTTATGACAATTGCACTCACAAACCTTAGGAATTACAATAGCAACTGAAGCATGTATTGAAGCAGTTTAATCACTACCAGTTAGCCAAATAATGTATCCAGTCCATGAAAAAATAGTAACCAAATCCCAGTGAAAAGATAGAAGGAATAGCAAGAATAGACAGTTATGCAAATCTACTATCCACTGTATATTCTAGGGGTAACAAGAGGGGAAAAGGAAGTAGAGCAGAGATACAAACATAGTCTACTCTTAGTCAGATTTCTTCCCCAAAATAATTCAGAAATTCAGAAAGGCAAAGAAGGAAGAAGTGTATGACAAGATAAAAAAAGAAGAAAAACAGAAAAAAAGAAACAAGAGAGAGAAAAGATTAGAAAAACAGCTGTAATTAAAGAGCAGTGAAAGGAAAGTTTTTTTATTACTTTATTTTTAATTTATTTTAATTTAATTTAATTTTTTTAATTAGCTCGGAGGAGGAGGAAGGGGAGAGTCTATAGAGGAGGTAGGAGTAACAAGACAAGTTCCTCCCACTGTAGATAAGATGCCCACTACCCTAGCAATGAAAGATACCCTAAGAGTTAATTCTGATCAACCTAAAGCGGGGGAAGATATATGCCTTTATATAATATTAATAATAAAATAGAGCAGGGTAAAAACAAAACCCTGTCCCAGATTACCTGAAACCTCGTGATCACAGGCAGCTGATTGTTAATAAAGAGAAAAAAAATTTTTTAAAAACCCTCAGGACTAGACAAGGATAGCTGAAATAGACAGTTATGCAAATCTACTCTCCACTGTATATTCTAGGGGTAGCTAAAGGAGGAAGGGAAGTTGAGCAGAGATACTCGCAGTGAGAGTCCACTCTGAGTCAGAATTCTTCCCCCAAATAATTCCCAAACGTGTATCAGTGAATTCAGTGAAAGCACACTGTTTGGTGGTGTGTTGGATGGGGCTTTTGGCTTTGGAAGCTGTAGGATTAAGGAAGAAAGGATGACAAGAATGAGAAGAAAAAAAAGAGAGAGAAAAAAGAAAAAGATAAGAAAAAGAACAGTATTAAAAGAGCCGTGAAAGGGAAGAGTTTTTTATTTATATATTTTAATTATTTAATTAGCTATGTGGGGTGGGGTTGGGGGGTTGGCTACTTAGAAAGAAAAAAGGCCAGAGGTTTCAGAAGGGAATAGACTTAGAATGAATGATACTCCCTGATGGGACAGGAATCTTGGTAAAGAAAGAAGCTCAGCAGGGGAGCCTGCTAGGAGCTGGTCCCCAGGGACTGGTTATGGGGGGGGAAGTGGCAGGAGGTGCACTTTGGGATTAATAATTTAAAAGAAAAAATTTTTTCCCTTTTTTTTCTACTCTATTTTTTAACCCGAATTAAGTTATAGTCACCTCTAGGTTATAGTCACCGCTAGGACCCCTTATTGACTGGCGTACTAAAGGCAGAAAATCCTACCGTTTCCAGAAGATGTGTTCAGAGCTCAAGCCACTAGAAGCTTCTCAGTCTGCCATCTTCTGGGAACCCTAGAAACATTTTTTGGATGGATGATGTCAGAGTGGACAGCAGAACTGGGTTATGGGAGAAAGTGGCCCCAAAACTGGGCACCATGTATATGCATATTTAGCATATGACCTCCAAACCCCTGTAAAGTCTTATTTCACAGTCCATGGTCACAGCTGGAAATATTCCAGGTTGTACTCATTATAGGACCAGTTCTTCTCAAGGATGATCCAACCTCCTTTTGGAGAGTGGACCAGACCTTACCACTGCTTGTTTATAGTGAGGGTAAGATCCTGGAGAGGCCCGCAAAAAAAAAAAAAAAAGGCTAATGAGGATATTCTTGATGGTAGAGATCTATTAGAAGTTCAGGCCCATAGTATCTATGTGGGATTACAAGGATCCCTTAACTAGGACCCCAGGTGATGAAGTGGCGTGGTATTGGTCAAAAAGGTTATCATTAAGTGGGTAGTCACCTTCTTTGACTTAAACTATCTCCTAGTTGTTAAGGTTTTCAATGTCATTTGTTATGTCCAAGCTAGCACTAGATTAATGGAGTCTAGCCTTGAACTGGAGAGGTCTAGATCTAGATTGTTAGTGGGGTCTAAATCAACCTGAAATTTTTGGCAATTATGTTTGATAATTATAATGGAGATTGTCTTTGGGGCAACAATTGCCCTTTGTTTCATATATACATTTTATCATAATATCCCTTTCCCAATTATATACAGCGTTTCTTCTAAGACTGGCAAGAGGTGCCAATGCTGTTGATGCCTGTCAGAAGAGATTAAAAGATAGATGAGTGGGTTTTATTATTTCTTGTATATTTAGTTGAATAGCTAAAGTGAATGAGGGAAGTGATCATCACCAAAAGTTTAGTTACCATCTATCACCATACCTCATTTTGCCCATTTCACCAAACAGAAACCTTTCCACCAATCTATTCTCTGTATCTGAGTTCAATTTTGTTTTGTTCAGTTGTGGTCCATTTTATTTTATTTTTGCCCATCACAATAAAGTTTATTACGAAAACAGGTTGGTGTTGAGACAAGGGGACAGACAAGTACATTTCAATTGTGTATCTCAGATGAAGTTGTGCATCTTCTTCACATTGACCCTATACTTGCTGAGGGCAGGGGTCAAGTCCTCCATGGCTAGAGTGTACTGGCAATCCTTACTTTCGCTTCTGGAGCTGCCAGAGGCTGTGCCCTTCATTTTACAGTGCTGGAGGGCATCACTGGCAATATCTAAGATGCATTTCTGGGCAACTAGGGAGATGAACCGAATTATGAGTAGGTCGGAAGCCTTAAAGCCAGTGCCATTCCAGTACTAGTAGCTAGTCACTGCATCTGGGATCATAGGTATGTAGTCCTTCAGCAGCACCAAGAAGTCCGTCAGCGGCGTGCTGGACATCACTGGCTTCATGTCTCCTTTAAGCATGCTCGGCAGGACAGGACGTAGACCTGGCTACACATGGCATCCTGGGAGGGGGTGCTGCAGCCTGCAGACATAGGAGCCACCTTGCACAGCTCCTCTGGCTCCCAGGCAGGCCCGCACCACCACTGGCCCCTCACCCTGCATTGGCTCCAGTCCCATCCCCCCACCTTTGTCTCCATGAGGCTGGTCTTGCTCTCTATAGCTGTGCTGGCAGGCAGTGTGCCACCTCAGGGTCTGCTGCCAGAGCTGCAGACGGTGTGGGAGGAGCTGCAGCAAACCTTATTTGTCATTTCTAATATTTCACATTAAGAGTGAAATTATACAGTATTTGTCTTGCAAGGTCCATCCTTATTGTTATGAATGGTATGATTTCATCCCGCCGTTTTTTTTTGTTTGTTTGTTTGTTTTTATTGCCACCAGGGTTATTGCTGGGACTCAGTGCCTTCACTACAAATCCATCGCTCCTGGCAGCCATTTAGACCCCCCTCATTTATTTGACAGGACAGAGTTAAATTGAGAGGGGAGTAGTTAGGGAAAGAGACAAGGAGACATCTGCAGTACTAGTTTCACCACTTGTGAAACTTTCCCCTGCTGGTGGGGGAGGGGGTTTGAATCCAGGTCCTTCACTGCCGGGCCCCTGATTTCATCCCTTTTTATGGCTGAGATGTATTCTATGTGTGTTTATGTATACCACATCTTCTTTACCAACTCATCATCTAATGGCAGGCACTTATATTATTTCTTTATCTTGGCTACTATAAATAATGTTATAAGCACCCAAAGGACAAAATGCTTGCATATGAGTTGATCCCAGCAGAAATAGTTTCATACATTCGACCTGTCAACGCCCATGTTCAGCAGGGAAGTAATTACAGAAACCAGACCTCCCACCTTCTATACCCCATAATGATTCTGGGTCCATACTCCCAGAAGGATAAAGAATAGGAAACCTTTAGACCAGGGAGAACAGAAGCAACCAGTGGCATTACTTTATAAAACACAGCTATATACAAATAATGTCAAAGGGCATAAATTATGGTGATGTTGTGTATGATACAGCAAATCCTAACAAAAGCATTTTCAAAGTTAACCACATTGCCAAATAATTTGATTACAGCAATAACTATCTATTGCCTTCTTAAACCCTAAGACAGCAGGACCCTCCCACTTCCTCTATAGAGCCTATTTGTAGGTGGTGAAAAAAGAGTTACCATATAGAGACAAACAAATTTTTGACTAATCATGAACCTAAAGGCTGGAATAGTACATATGAAGAGTTGGGGGGGTCTCCATTTTGTAGATAGTTAGTAGTCCTGTTTTAGTTATATTCAGAGGGCCAATGACTATACTATATTTTTCCCTGAGCCTGACATCTGATATGCAGGTAGATCCAAGTTATTGTCTGGGGAGATGATGTCATGGCTGGCAAAAGGGCTAGAAAGCTGGGTCAGGGAAGAGAGTAGTTCCCAAATATGGGAAAGGTGTATAAATATTGTTGACTAAACCCCATTGATTTGATGTGATCTGGGACCCATATTCAGCTTAGAAGCCTATGTGACCTCTACATCCCTGTAGATCTGAGCTCACATTCTGTGGTATTGAGTAGGAACGTTCCAAACTTCCCCAATTTTAGGACCCATCTTCCTCAGGTGGAATATAGAGTATGTTGTCCAGCCTTCCTTTGGAGGATGGAAAATTCTCTACTGTTGTTGGTCCACATTGAGTACAAGGTCCTGTGGGGCCCCACAAAGGGGTCTATTGTGTTGTTCCTGAGGATATGACCGGTAACAATGGTAACAATGCTTCTCTTCATCCATACCGTTTCAAATTGCATACATCTGCTGATCTCAACTAAATCAATCCAACCAGTCCTACCTTGACATGTTTCACTTCAAAATGTTTCCAGAGACTCCAGCTCCAATCCTCAGGTGACAACTTTCTTTTTTTTAAATATTTATTTATTTCCTTTTTGTTGCCCTTTTTTTTTATTGCTGTTGTAGTTATTATTGTTGTTGATGCCATCGTTGTTGGATAGGACAGAGAGAAATGGAGAGAGGAGGAGAAGATAGGGAGGGGGAGAGAAAGATAGACACCTGCGGACCTGCTTCACTGCCTGTGAAGTGACTCCCCTGCAGGTGGGGAGCCAGGGGCTCGAACTGGGATCCTTATGCTGGTCCTTGCGTTGCGTGTGCTTAACCTGTTGCGCTACCGCCCAACTCCCAGGCAACACCACCTAAAGTGACACCTTTCTTAGCTCATAGGACTCTTAAGTTCCGTTTTGGGTGGCACACCTTCTGGCAGTTATAGAACCTAGATAGGGACCATGGCACATGAGATAGGGTACATGTGCACATGTATGCATAAGTTAGGGGAACATATATACCTTAAAGTAAAAGTATGTAATAGTTTACAGTGACTCAGTGAGTCTTTAGAAAGACCTAAAAAACATACAATAATGTAATTAATCAAACATTTTCTACTTAGACCTAGATACCCTCTTCACTTCTTATTTAATTTCCCTTAATCACTCTAAGCCTAGCCCTGTCAGATAAAGTTAGGACTCCAAAAACTGGATAAGGGCTTGCAAGAGCCTAGCACACTTTAATGATGGACCTTTTGGTTACTACCAGGCCATCCCATCATCCAGGACTCTATTCAGGGAATCCTTGTATTCCCATATAAATATCATAGCCTAAGACTCTAATAGATCCCACTCTTCACCATCACTGGTCATCTCCATCAGGAACATCATAAACCCTCTTGAGGGGCTTCTATAAGACTTTGCCTTCGATGTTAAACAACAATGGTAAAAACTTCTTGACTCTTCAAAGGGAGACTGGGTCAACATACTCTGCCACTCAAGGAAAATGGGTCTTGCAATAAGTGCAGGCTAGAGTGTTCCTAGCTATGAGCATGGAATGTGACTTAAAATCAGTGGGGATGCAGAGGTTGCACAAGCTCTTGTGCTAAGTATGGATAGACATCCTAGGTCAGATCAATGGGTTTTACAGTTAGTGGTGTTTATATACGTTTCCCATATTTGTAAGCTACTCTCTGCCCTGACCTAGTTTTCTTGTTTTATTTCCCACTCTGAAACCATCTCCCTAGACAATACTTTCAACCCACCTGCATGTTAGCTGTCAGGCTCAGTCAAAAATTAGTAAAGTCATGGGCCTCTTGGAATATACCTAAAATAGACCTCCTAGCTTCTTCCATATGAATATCCCAAATGCTATTATTCTTACCTTTAGGTTCCTGATGATTAAATAATTGTTCTGCTTTATATCTTAATACTTTTCACCTACAAATTTCAGATGCTGCCATGACACCAACCTGACTTCTCTGGGCAGATGACCTGGAACTCCACCTCCTCCCACCCCAGAGCCCTACCCCACTAGGGAAATATAGGAACAGGCTGGGAATATGGATAGACCTATCAATGCCCATGTCCAGCAGAGAAGCAACTTCAGAAGCCAGACCATCCACCTTCTACATCCCATAAATATCTTTATTCATACTCCTAGATGAATTAAGAGTAGGGAAGCTTCCAATGGAGGGGATGAGATGAGGAACTCAGGTGGTGGGGCTTGTGTGGAATTATACCCCTCTTATCCCACAGTATTTTTGATCATTATTAAATCACTAATAAAAAAATAGAATGATGAATTCATCTTCTTCGTTTCATCTTGCATGGAACTTGAAGGAATCATATTAAATGAGATAAGCCTGAAAGAGAAGGAAGAAAATGGGATAATCTCACTTATAGATAGAAGTTGAAAAAACTGAACAGAAGGGGAATCTCAATGTAGACCTTGGATTGGATTTGGTGTATTGTACAAAATTAAAGGCTCTTACAGGGTGACGGGGGCATTCAGGTTCTGGTGAATGATGTTGGAGGAAGACATAGGTGAGGGGTTAAAATGTCTTGCAGAGTGGTTCAGGAGGTGGTACAGTAGATAAAGTGTTGGATTCTCAACCATGAGGTCCTGAGTTCAATCCCTGGCAGCACATGTACCAGAGTGATCTCTGGTTCTTTTTCTCTCCTCCTGTCTTTCTCATGAATAAATAAATGCTTTAAAAATTGAAAAAAATAATGTCTTGCACAAAATTCAAAGACTTTAAACATGACATGTACCAACAGCTGTATTTGCTGTTTATAGTAAACCATGAATCCCTCCAATAAGAAAAAAAATAATAATTTCTACCCTAGTCAAAAAGAAAAAAATCATTTTTAACTCCTCTTTATTCTCCTATCACCTTGGTTCTATCAGGTAAATAGTTTATATTTTCATTCTTCTTTTCTATCCTCAAAAGCCATTGTTTTGTTCTACTATGTCCTCTCCATCTCTGGTTTTGTATAACTTTATTCATCTCCACTCTCAAATTCAACAGATAGAGTAATACTCTAAAATATAAATGTGACTGTTGCTTTCCTGGCTTGGGTCCTTTACTAACTCCCTACTGGATTTGGAATTAAGTTAAAGTTTCTTCATATAACCTTTCCCCTATGTTCCATGCTACTTTCTCACTCTCTTTTTTGCACTGCTGTCCAGCCAAATTACTCACAGTTCCTTAAATCTTACAATTTCATATCATGACTTTTGATATGCCCTTCTACCTGCCAGTCATGCCCTTGACCCCCATATCTGCCTGATGAACAGTGATGTATCATTCAATATCTACTTCCTGAGAGAAGGTCCTCATGACCCAACCCAGTAAGTATAATTAATATTCTCTCTACTCAGTTCTATAAGTATTTATTTATTTTTAGTATCAATTAAGTGTATTTGTGCATGTAACATACTCCTCCCTGCTCCCATTTCCCACCATTTGCCTTCAAATTCCTCTGCACAGGTTTACCAAACCCTTGAGTACCTAGCAGTGGCCATAATTACAAATGTATTAATAATGAGTGAGTAAGTTATCTACTGGATGGAAAGACTGTCACAGTAATTTCTGGTCTTCCAGAGTGACTGTCTCTGTAACTGCTGGACTCTAGACTTTTGGGTTCAGAACTTCCAAACAAGAGGATACAGAGTTTTTTCTGTAGCAGAACTCATGTTATAGTTTTGTAGCCTTACACCTACCAAAATAGCAACTGGACTAGAGTCCAAAACAAAGTAGGATTAATAAACCTGACCCAGTTCAGGTTCTCCTAGATCTCTGAAGCAAAATAATGGAACAAAAATCTGATGCTCTTGGCCTAAAGTATAAAATTTGTTCTGATATTTACTAGATTTTGAATATATATATTAGTTAACCTATATCTGTGACCTTGGCAGAACCACTGCAGTTTCCAGTGGAAGGAATGAGGACACAGAGTTCTGTTGGTGGGAACAGTGTTGAATTGTACATCTGTTACTTTATAATTTTATAAATTACTAATAATATTTAAAAAAATATATCAATATATTTTTGTCATCATTACTTTAACCCAAGCAAACAACATTGCTTATCGGAACCCCCAATGCAAAAACCGTCTAAGAGATAGGGATATCACTTCAGCTCCAGTTTTATAAACTCCAGTTTTATAAGCTATTTCCCACAGCAGTCAAAGACTTTTCTTTTTTTAAATTTTTTATTTAAGAAAGGATTAATGAAGAAAACATAAGGTAGGAGGGGTACAACTCCACACAATTCCCACCACCCAATCTCCATAACCCACCCCCTCCCATGATAGCTTTCCCATTCTCTAGCCCTCTGGGAGCATGGACCCAGGGTCGTTGAGGGTTGCAGAAGGTAGAAGGTCTGGCTTCTGTAATTGCTTCCCCGCTGAACATGGGCATTGACTGGTCAGTCCATACTCCCAGTCTGCCTCTCTCTTTCCCTAGTAAGGTGTGTCTCTGGGGAAGCTGAGCTCCAGGACACATTGGTGGGGTCTTCAATCCAGGGAAGCCTGGCCAGCATCCTGGTGGCATCTGGAACCTGGTGATTGAAAAGAGAGTTAACATATGAAGCCAAACAATTTGTTGAGCAATCATGGATCCCAAGCTTGGAATAGTGGAGAGGAAGTGTTAGGGAGGTACTCACTGCAACCGCTAGTGTACTTCTGCTTTCAGGTATATATTTTGCAGTAGTTTATAGATACGTGTGCACATAAGCTCTCTCTCACAGAAACTGGTGTATATCTAGGTTATGGGACTTTGTTAGAAAGTGAACTACCTGAGATGAAATTAGAGTGTACTATAAAAGGAAAGGTCTCACCCGAGTAATGAAGCTGAAGGGTTGTCATTCCACACGTGAAGTCTCTGGACACAGTCTGAGGTGAAGCATGTTGAGGTGGCAATCGTTGCGTTGGTTAGGTTGTGATCGACGAATGCAATATTATTTGGTATGGATTGGGAGAGGCATACGGGAAAGTGGGCCCTATCCAAGGGTTCCAGGACTGGGGGAAGTAGGGGCTCTGTAGTGGAGATGTGAGGGTCCTGCTGTCTTAGGGTTCAAAAAGACAATCGATAGTTAATGTTATCATCACATTATTTGTTAATTGGGTTAACTTTGAAAAGTCCTTTTGTTATGGTTTGCTGTACAGTATCCAGTATCTTGTATATAGCTTTGCTATTGGATGCTTCTAATCTACTTGGTCTAGGCTTTTGAGAGAGTCCGCATATCAAATACACAGCCTATATATTAAAAGGATTCAGTTTGTGTTTTGAGAAACTTTGAGACATACAATTGATTTTCCCCCTCTCATATTAATTAACTACTGATTTATATGTCTACATTTTGCTAGGAGTGTACATAAACACCATTCCCACCACCAGAGGACTGTGACCCATCCCTCCCGCACACTCCCACCCCCCACTGGCCCAGGAAGCTGCATGTCTACCCCTCACCACTGGGTTTTTACCTTGGTGCCCTACTTACAATTTGATCAGGTCCTGCTTTTAGTTTCCCTTTCAGATCTTCTTAATCAACTTCTGTTGATGAGTGGGATCATCCCATACTCATCTTTATCTTTCTGACTTAGTTCACTTAACATAATTCCTTCTAGCTCTGTCCAAGATGGGTCAGAGAAGGTGGGTTCATTGTTTTTTATAGCTGCATAGTATTCCATTATGTATATATACCACAGCTTTCGCAGCCACTCATCTGTTGTTGGGCACCTGGGTTGCTTCCAGGTTTTAGCTATTATGAATTGTGCTGCTATGAACATAGGAGTACACACCTCTTTTTGGTTGGGTGTTATGGAGTCCTTGGGGTATAACCCCAGGAGAGGAATTACTGGATCATATGGAAGGTCCATGTCTAGCCTTCTGAGAGTTTTCCAGACTGCTCTCCACAGAGGCTGTACCAATTTACATTCCCACCATCAGTGTAAAAGGGTTCCTCTGTCTCCACCTCCTCTCCAGCATTTGTTGCTGCTGTCCTTTTTGATGTATGCCATTCTCACAGGAGTGAGGTGGTATCTTAGTGTTGTCTTAATTTGCATTTCTCTGATAATCAGTGACCTAGAGCAGTTTTTCATGTTTGTTAGCCTTTTGGATCTCCTCTGAGGTGAATGTTTTGTTCATATCCTCTGCCCATTTTTGGATGGGGTCATTTGCTTTTTTGGTGCTAAGTTTGCTGAGCTCTTTATATATTTTGGTGATTAGTTTCTTGTCTGATGTCTGGCATGTGAAGATCTTCTCCCATTCTGTGAGGGGGTCTCTCTGTTTGTTTAATAGTTTCTTTGGATGTGCAGAAGCTTTTCAATTTGATGTAGTCCCATTGGTTTGTTTCTGCTTTAGTCTTCCTTGCAATTGGGTTTGATTCATCAAAGATGTCCTTGAGGTGTATGTGGGAAAGTGTTTTACCAATGTTTTCCTCTAAGTATTTGATTGTTTCTGGTCTGACATCTAGGTCTTTGATCCATTTGGAGTTGATTTTTGTTTCTGGTGAGATAAAGTGGTTCAATTTCATTCTTCTGCATGTTTCAACCCAGTTTTCCCAGCACCATTTATTGAAGAGAGTCTCCTTTTTCCATTTAATCCTTTGGGCCCCCTTATCAAAGATTAGATGCCCATAGGTGTTGGGATTTACTTCTGGGATTTCAATTCTGTTCCACTGGTCTG
Organism: Erinaceus europaeus; assembly: GCF_950295315.1. NCBI lineage: Eukaryota > Metazoa > Chordata > Mammalia > Eulipotyphla > Erinaceidae > Erinaceus > Erinaceus europaeus. The sequence goes on along the minus strand of NC_080185.1, from coordinate 79,832,470 downwards.
TGTGCCTATTTTTTTCCAGTACCATGCTGTTTTGACGATGATGGCTTTATAATATAGTTTAAGGTCTGGGAGTGTGATGCCTCCATTTCTGTTTCTTTTCCTTAAGATGGTTTTGGCAATTCTAGGTGTTTTCAGGTTCCAGATAAATGATTGTAGTGTTTGTTCTATTCTCTTAAAGAAGCTTGGTGGAACTTTGATGGGTATTGCATTAAATTTGTATATGGCTCTGGGGAGAATATTCATTTTGATGATATTTATTCTTCCAATCCATGAGCATGGGATATCTTTCCATTTCTTGGTATCAGTTTCTATTTCCTTTAGTAGCGACTCATAGTTTTCAGTATACAAGTCTTTCACTTCTTTGGTCAACTTTATTCCTAGGTATTTGATTGATTTTGCTGAAACAGTAAATGGGAGTGATTTCTGGATGTCTTCTTCTTCAGATTTAGTGTTTGCATAAATAAATGCCACTGATTTTTGTACATTGATTTTGTAGCCTGATACCTTGCTATATTGCCGAAGAACTTCCAGTAATTTTCTGCTGGATTCTTTAGGTCTTTCTATGTATACTGTCATATCATCTGCAAATAGTGAGAGCTTGACTTCTTCCCTTCCAATCTGTATTCCTTTGATTTCTTTCTCTTGCCTGATTGCTATGGCAAGAACTTCCAATACTATGTTGAAGAGTAACGGTGACAGTGGACAGCCCTGTCTAGTCCCCGATCTGAGGGGGAATGCTTTCAGCTTCTGTCCATTGAGTATGATGTTGGCTATAGGTTTGCTATATATAGAATCCACTATCTTGAGGAATTTCCCATCTATTCCCATTTTTGTAGAGTTTTGAGCATGAATGGATGTTGGATTTTGTCAAAGGCTTTCTCTGCATCTATTGAGATAATCATGTGGTTTTTGGCTTTGCATTTATTGATGTGGTGAATGACATTGATTGACTTACGGATGTTGAACCAGCCTTGCATTCCTGGGATGAATCCCACTTGGTCATGATGAACAATCTTTTTGATGTGTTGCTGATCTTGTTAAATATTTTGGCATCTATGTTCATCAGAGATATTGGTCTGTAGTTTTCCTTTTTTGTTCTGTCCCTATCAGCTTTTGGTATCAGAGTGATCTTGGCTTCATAAAAGGTGGAAAGGAGTATTCCTGTTTCTTCAATCTTATGGAATAGCTTAAGAAGTATGGGTATTAACTGTTTCCTGAAAGTTTTGTAGAATTCGTTTGTGAAGCCATCTGGTCCCGGACTTTTGTTGTTGGGGAGATTCTTAATAACGGTTTCAATTTCATTGTCTGTGATTGGTGCATTTAGATTTTGTAGTTCTTCTTGGTTCATTTTTGGAAGGGCATAGGTTTCTAGGAATTGTTCCATTTCTTCCAGATTCTCTAGCTTGGTGGCATATAGTCCTTTATAGTAGTTTCGCAGGATTCTCTGGATTTCTGTGGTGTCAGTTGTGATATCTCCTGCATCGTTTACAATTCTATTAATTTGAGTCTTCTCTCTTTTTTGTTTGGTGAGTCTGGCTAGGGGTTTGTCAATTTTGTTTAATCTTTCGAAGAACCAACATTTGGCTTCATTGATCTTTTGTATGGTTCTTTTATTTTCGATGTTGTTTATTTCTGCTCGAACTTTAGTGATTTCTGTCCTTCTGGTTGCTTTAGGGTTTCTTTGTTCCTCTTCCTCTAAGTCCTTGAGGTATGCAGTAAGGTCGTTCATTTGAGCTTCTTCTTGGTGTTTAATATGTGATTGTATGGCTATAAGTTTCCCTCTCAGTACTGCTTTAGCTGTGTCCCAAATATTTTGATAGGTTGTGTCTTCATTTTCATTAGTTTCCCGGAACATTTGAATTTCCTGTTTGAGTGCCTCTCTGATCCAGTGGTTCTTAAGGAGCATGTTGTTTAGTTTCCAAATTCTGTGTCTTTTAATAATTTTCCGTTTGTTTTTAAATGTTAGTTTTACTCCACTGTGGTCTGAGAAGATACTTGGGATGATTTCAATGCTCTTGAATTTATTGATGCTGTCTTTGTGGCCTAACATGTGGTCTATCCTTGAGTATGTGTTATGTGAATTTGAAAAGAAGGTGTATTCCCGTTTTTTGTGGTGGAGGAATCTGAAAATGTCCAAGAGGTCTAGTCTGTCGATCTCTTCATTCAATTCTCTGGTATCTTTACTGGTTCTCTGCTTTGTTGATCTGTCTAAGTGTGAGAGTGGGGTATTGAAGTCTCCCACTATTATTGTATTACTATTGATGTATTTTTGAAATTCTTTCAGTAGATGCTTAATGTATTTAGATGGTCCCTCGTTGGGTGCGTAGATGTTAATAATTGTTAAGTCTTCTTGGCTGATTGATCCTCTAATCATCATGTAATGTTCTTGCCTATCTTTTATTACTTTATTTCATTTAAAATCTATCGTATCTGAGATGAGAATGGCTGTTCCTTCCCTTTTTTGTGATCCGTTAGCCTGTATGATAGTTTTCTATGCTTTCACTTTAAGTCTGTGTTTATCTTGTTGTGACAGATGGGATTCTTGCAAGCAGCATATGGTTGGGTTATGTTTTCTGATCCATCCCCCCACCCTGTGCCTTTTGATGGGTGAGTTTAAGCCATTGACATTTATTGATATTATGGATTTAATGTATTGTAGTGCCATTGTTCTAAAAAAGAATTTGTTTGCTCTGCTATATTGCAAGTATTATAGTGATGTTCTTGTTTATAAGAGGTCTTTTAGTACCTCTTTCAGGGCCAGCTTGGTGATGGTTGCCTCCTTTAACTGTTGTTTATCTAAGAAGGTTTTGATCCCTCCATCTAGTTTGAATGAAAGTCTAGCAGGATATATTATCCTTGGTTGAAACCCTTTTTCATTCAGGGCTCGATAGATATCTTGCCACTCCCTTCTGGCTTTTGCAGTTTGAGTGGAGAAGTCTGCAGATAATCTTATGGGTTTTCCCTTGTATGTGACTTTTTATTTCTCTCTTGCAGCCTTTAGGATCCTTTCTTTATCCTTACTTCTTCTCATTGTGACTATGATGTGTCTTGGTGTCTTCAGGTCTGGGTTGATTCTGTTTGGTACTCTCTGGGCCTCTTGAACCTTAATATCCTTTGTGTTATTCAGGCCTGGGAAGTTTTCTTGTATTATTTCCTCTAGAATGTTTGCTTCCCCTTCCTCTCTTTCTTCCTCTGGCAGGCCAATTATACGAATGTTACTTCTTTTGAGATCATCGCATATGTCTCTGTTGTTGTTTTCAGTGTCTCTCAATCTCTTTAAGCTCTTTCACCTCTTTCTTTGTTTTCTCTAACTCAACCTCTGTCTGACTAATTCTGTTTTCTGCTTCTGTTAGTCTGCTTTCCCTTGCCTCAGCTTCTTTCTTCATTACAGCTATTTCAGCTTTCAGTTCTCTAATTACCTCTAGATAATCAGTATTTTCCTTGGGGGTCTCAACTGT